>NC_082641.1:163612290-164222323 GCF_028023285.1 Balaenoptera ricei
GCATAATCCCCATGCCGATCAGTGCTGACGGTCACGTGAGGTGAGGACTGAGACCTGATGGCTGGACCTAGCAATGCAGAGGCCACAGACAGGAAGGGTGATAGGAGTGGACATCTGATGGGAAGGGGAGGGGAGGAATGTGGACAGTGAGAGCTTTCTAGGAGTTCTGCTGCAAAGGGGAGCAAAGATGGAGTAGTTGCTTTGGTGGTGTGGAGTCCAGAGAAGGGATTTCTTCAGGATGAGAGGCACAGCAGCACGTTTGCACAATGGGAGTCATCAGCAGGAAGCGGAAGACCCGATATGTTGGAGAAAGGGGGATTCCTGGAGTGATGTCCTTGAGGAGGCGAGAAGGACTGGCCCTGGCATAAGAGGTGGCATTGGCTGTGCTCAGGAGCCTGGATAGTCCGTCTGTGGCAATAAGCAGGGAGGCGGCGCATGCAGGTGTGTGGCCGTGCAGGTGGAGTTTGTGGAAGTTTTCTTCCAACTGCTCCAACTGTGCCAGTGAAGTAGGAACTGAGGCCGTCAGTCACGAGTGAGGTGTGAGAGGCCGAGGGTGTGAGGGGCTTCTATGCGGATATCAAGATCCCTAGGAGTTCACCCAGAAGTGGTGTTGGAGAGGGGGCTGGAGACCCAGGAGCTGAAACCCACTAGCAGTGAAAGGGATGTGCCTGGGATCAGAGATGGCTTCAAATATGCTGACCCAATGCTCTCCAGTCTCCATTCGGAGGCTAGATGCAAATCTGATCATGGCACTCCCGTCCCGCCACTCCTCACTTTCCCATTGTTCTTAAGACAGAGGCTCAAATCCAAAGCCCCGTCTACGCTGTGATCTGCCCTTGCCCTTATACCTGAGCCCCTCGAACTGCTGGGATGAGAGCTGTTATTAATAGAGGGTGGTGGGCAGGCCGGTGGTTATCAGGACAAAGTCAAGTTAGATTCATACCTTCTCATGAACCAGGATAAATTCCAAGAGGATCAAAGATTTACATGCTTCAAAAAAATCATAAAAATCCTGGAGGAAAATGTGGGAAAATTCCTTTCTAACCATGGAGAGGGGCAAACTTTCCCAAGTACAGTTCATAATCTAGAAGCTATGACATAAAGTCTGATACAACCATACAAAAACAAAAATGTCTGCAAGGCAGAAAGCACTGTCAACAAAGTCAAAAGCCAGAGTGGAAACATATTTCTAACTCATGTCACAAAGGCTAGATACCTTGATATAAAAGTGCTCCTACAAATCAACTCTAAAAACATCAACAATCAAATAGAAAAATGGTCAAAAGATATGAATAGAGAGTACACAGAAAATACAGCCCTTTAGGATGCAAAACAAAAGGAAATCTTCATTCACAATAAAAGAAATGAAAATTAAAACTATAATCGTATCAGATTAGAAAGAGTGAAAAAAATCTGATGATTTATGTCAAGGGAAATGAGGACAGTCACCTCAGACATTGGTTGAAAGGAAAAATTGGTACATTCTCTACAGAGAGTGATTTGGCAATACTAATTAAGATTTAAAATTTTTGTGCCAATTACTACAATGATCCTCCTAGAAATGTATTCCATAGATATATTAACAAATATATAAGATGACAGGTGTATAAGAATACTCATTGCAGAACTAATTGAGATGATAAAGACATTAGAAACAGTACAAGTGGAATTGCTTAAAAGAAAGGACGGGAGGCTTATCTAAATGGGATACTATGCAGCTGTGAAAAAGATTAAAGTAGTTCTGTATTTCTGACATGGAATAATCTCCCAGGCATATTGTTATATTTTTAAAAAGGCATGTCTTTTAATTGGCAGCCATTTGTGCTAAAAAAAAATCGGTAGGCTTTTGTTTGTATAAACATGGAACATCTCTGGGTGTGGGGAGAAGAATGTGGTCATCAAGTTACTTCCGAGTAGGGGAACGGGATGGTGGGAGGACAGGAGTGGCAGGGGAGACTGACTTTTCACCATGGACTCTTTGATGCCATTGGATACACGTGTATAGCTACCAAGTCAGACAAGGCAATAAACTTCAACTTGAAAACAGCTGGAGTAAGCTCTGTGTTTTTGTCTGGTCCTTCAGCTTTTGCTGCCTTTCCTCACACTCACTTCCAAGCTCTCTCCAAGAAAGCTCAGACTGCGATTATCATTCTGAGGACCTGGGATCCTGAGAGTGGAGCCCGAGGCCTGGTGTGAGGTGCAGCTCAGGAGATGAAGGAGGAGCTGCAAGAGTAACCATCACTCACTTAGGGCTCATCATGCACTGGGAACTCCACCATCAGCTTTCCCTAACCATCTCATTTAACCCCTGCTGCAACCTCACCAGCTCATTTTACAGATGAGGAAACTGAGGCTCAGAAAGGTTACCATGCCCAGGGTCACGTCCTGCTGAACCCAGGCACGACCCAGGCAGCTTGACTTTAAGCCTAACAAAGTGCAAACTATTTTGGCAGAAAGAGCTCTGACATTCACCGAGTGTCCCTTGAGGTCCCCGGGAGGGTGCGTGGCATGTCTGAGGTCACCTAGCTAGTGGGGAGCAGTTCAGGATGGAAGCAGCGCTGTGGGACCCCAAACCTTCCACCTTCCTCTGGTCCCCAGAGGGGTGGCCAGAGTGGGAATGGCAGCATTCCAGAGATTGATCCCATCACTGATGGGACAGGACACATCTAGCCCATCTAAGAGATTCTAAAACACACCATGCCACCACCTCTCTTGAGCCCTGCTGGCACCATATCACCAGTCACCATCACTTAGCATTGGCACCATCATTACAGCCTCCTTCTTCTTGGCACCTCAACCCCACCAACCAGAGGGGCCTTTTAAAGATGCCCACTCCTTCCCAGGGCTTCCCATTTAAATGGAATAACATCCAGACTCAGGAGGCACAGCGCTCCCATGTGGCCCTGCTCCTTGCTCCATCAGCCTTGGCTAAGCACTGGGTCCCACTTGTCTCTCTCAGTTCCCCAAGGGGCCAGCTCTCTTCTGCCCCAGGACATTTACACCCCCCTTTGTGACTGCCTTCGTGACCGTGAAACTGAAGACATCTCCTCACCCTTCTCCCGCACTTGTTTCCATCACAGCTGGCTGCTATTTCCTTCCAAGCACATATCAGTCTTTACTCCTGAAATCCACTTATTTGTGTTTTGTTTATTGTCTGTCAGCCCCACCAGCAAGGCAGTTCCCTGAGAGCTGGGGCCCTTTGTGCCTGGCTTCCTGCTGTTTCCCCGAGGCCTAGAACAGGGCCTGGAAGGCACAAGCACTTCTTAAATTCACACTGAATGGACGAGAGGGGAGAAGGGCAGGAGTGCTGAGCCCTTGGTTTCTGGGAAATCGGTTCCATGACTCCCCAGGATACCCAAATCCAAGGATGCGCAAATCCCTTGTATAAAATGGTTATATTTGCATATAACCTATACAATACCCTGTATATTTTAAATCATTTCTAGATTACTTATAATACCTCACACAATGTAAATACTATGTAAATAGTTGCTGGTGCGCAGCAAGTTCAAGTTTTGCTTTTTGGAACCTTCTGGAAATTAAAACAAAATTCTTATAGTGGTTGTTTGAATCCATGGATGTGGGACCTGCAAGTACAGAGGGCCGACTGTACAGGGTTTGTGCTGTGGCTGCCGGAAGCCTCTGGAAATGGACTTGTTGGCCAGCCAAGAGTGATGCATGGGATGGAGGGCTTGGCTCAGGTTGTCCAGGGGTTCCCTGCTTAGAAAGTAAGGCTGGCTTCAGGGCCTCCAGGAGGCCACGTGGTGGTCTGGCCATGGCCCGCTCCATCCTGCACATAGCTTTCAAGCATGTGTTCCAGGCACTGGCTGGATCTGCCGCCTCTGCTCTCAGGAATGTGCGAGCAATTAAATAAGAGCCAGATGACTTGGAAAATAAATAAAATGGGTCTGAGGGAGTAGGGGGTTCGATGATTCTGGATCTTCTTTAGCTGAACTGATGTGGCCCGACAGGGACAGCATTTCCCAAACTGGGAGCCAATCCTCTCACACCTCAAGGTTCGGAGGGTGCATGAGCTGCTAGTTGACAGGTAAGCAGAAGTGGGTGGAGGGTCTGGGGCCTACAATGCCTACCTAGAGCTCTTAGTCCTTCTGGGGATGATCATTTCCTGAGTGTTTCCCAAAGGCTATATTCCTGGCAAAGCAAACTGGGAAGAATTCCCACAGCCTGGCTAGTGTGCGGCCCGCACTCTTGCAGCTGGGGGCTGGCCTTAGTGCCTGAGGCTGCTGGGGTCATTGTCCCTGCTCACAGCCCACACCTGCCCCTCTGGGCTCTGCCTGGACTCCTGACTCCACTCTGCCTGCTCCCTGCTCTTCCCAACAGGCCCTGGCTCAGATCCAGCCCTCTGCCTCTTCCCACTCAGCCAGCTTGGGTTACTGGCTCTTGACCCTTGGAAACCCACTCACCCATGAGGAAATGACCTTCAGCCATGCTTCTCTGGGGTTTCCCCAGCGGAGCAGAGTAGGCCAAGGCTTTTCAACTGAGTTTGCAGGTAGATGAAATGAGGCTTGGAGGTTGGCAAATCCAGAGCCAATACTGAGTCAGCGAGCCAGGCACTTAGGTCAGGCCTCAGGCCCTGGATTTAATCAGGCCGATACTCCCAGGGAGTGTTGAGGCCTTAGAACCTGGCTCTCCAGCTGATGAGCTCTAGACCTTGAGCAAGTGCCTGTTCTCTCTGACGCAAAGTCTGCTTCTGGGAAACGTGGGGAGTAACAATCCCTGCCTCTCTGGACTGCTACGAAGATTGAGTAAGATATTGTGTATATGTAAAGTGCCTGGGACAACGGTGGCACACAGGAGGCACCAAAACCCAATGCTGGCTGCAATTACAGCACAGCATTCTTTCTATTTCTCTGTTTCTAATGCACACACGCATTCTGTGCAGACACACACACACACATGCAGAAAGAAGAGAAACACAGATGGTGGCTTTCCATTGTTTGGCTTCATGTTGCCGAACAAACCCTGACTACACAACAGGTTTGAAGAGTCTCCTTTTGAAACGGCACCTCAGATGGGCCTCCAGCATTTTGGCTGTGATGACTCTCAGGTACAAGGCTGTATCCCTCGAATTCAGGGTCAAGTTGACCAGCCTTGGCATGGAAGTTTGCTCTCGCAATCACCCGACTCAGACACTGCAGGGTAGACAGTGGTGCTGATTAGAAGCCTAAGTGAAAAGTAAACTCATTGGATTAAAAAAAAACCCAAAAAACTAGTTCTATTGAGATGTAATTCACACACCATGAAATTCACTCTTTTAAAAGTATAAACTTCAATGATTTTTGGTATATCCACAGAATTGTGCAACCATCACCATTATGTAATTTTGTTTATCCTTCATTTTTGAAAGAGAGTTTTACTGGACATAAGATTCTAGGTTCTTTTAGTCCTTTGACTAGGTCAGGTCATCCCACTGCCTTCTGGCCTCCATTATTTCCAGTGGGAAGTCAGCTGTTAATCTTATTGGGGTTCCCTTGTATGGATGAGTGATTTCTCTCTTGCTGCTTTCAAGATTTCCTCTTTGTCTTTGACTTTCAGCATTTTACTGTAATGTGTCTGGGTCTGTATCTCTTCATTTATCTTACTTATAGATCACTGAGCTTCTTGGGTATGTAGCTTAATGTTTTCAGCAAATTTGGAAAGCTTTCATCCATTATTTCTTCAAAACTTTTTAATGCTCCCTTCTCTTTTCCTGTCCTTCTAGGACTCCCATTGTACGTATGTTAGTGTGCTTGAAGGTGTCCTACATTTCTCTGTGGCTCGGTTTGTTTTTCTTCATTCCATTTTTTCTGTGTTCTTTAGATTGCATACTCTCTATCCATCTATCTTCAAGTTCACTGCTGGTTCAACTCTATTGCTGAAACTCTCTAAGGAATTTTTATTTTGGTAAAGTCCAATTTATTTTTTTGTCACTGTGATTTAGGTGTCACATCTGAAAAGCCATTGCTTAACCCAAGGTCATGAAGATGTGATGTTTTCTTATAAGGACTTACAATTTTACCTCTTACATTTAAGTCTATGATACATTTTGAGCTATTTTTTGTGTATCGTAGGAGGAAGGAGTCCAACTTCATTCTTTTGCACTTAGTAGCCCTACCACTATTGAATTGTCTTGGCATTCTTGTAAAAGAAATTTGATGGTAAAAGTAAGGATTTATTTGTGGAATCTCTATTCTATTCTGTTGATCTATTTGTCTATCTTTATTCCAGTACCATACTATCTTGATTACTGAAGCTTTGTGTAAGTTTTAAAATTGGGAAGCGTGAGGCCTTTACCTTGGTTCTACTTTTTCAAGGTGTTTAGGCTATTCTGGATTCTTTGCATTTCCATATAAATTTGAGAACCAATTTGCAATTTCTAAAAAAAAAAAAAATCCAAGTGGGATTTTAATACAGATTGCATTGAAACTATAAATTAATTGGTGGAATATTGCCATATTAACATTGTATTGTCTTCCAATCCATGAATATGGATGTCTTACCATTCATTTAGGTCTTCTTTAATTTCTTTCAACAATATTTTATAGTTTTCACTATACAAGTCTTACACTTATTTTGTTAAATTTATCCCTATTTTATTATTTTCCAAGCTTTTATAAGTGAAACTGCTTTCTTAATTTCATTAAAAATTCTTCATTGCTAGTGTATAGAAATATGATTGATTTTTGTATATTGATTTTGTATCATGCAATCTTGCTAAACATCTTCATGAGCTCCAATAAATTTTTTGTGGATTCTTTATGTAAGTAAATAAATAAATAGCATAATCCAAAAGACATTCAACATCATTAATTATTAGGGAAATGCAAATCAAAACCACAATGAGATATCACCTCACATCTATCAGAATGGCTACTATTAAAAAACAGAAAAAAAAAAGACAAGTGTTACTAAGGAAGTAAAGAAATTGGAAACTTTGTGCACTGTTTGTGGGTTTATTTCTGGGCTCTTGATTCTGTTCCATTGGTCTATGTGTCTGTTTATTACTATAGCCTTCTTATACAGCTAGAAATTAGGAAGTATGATGCCTTCTGCTTTGTTCTTCTTTCTCAGGATTGCTTTGGCTATTTGGGGTTTTAAAAATCCATTTACATTTAATGTAATTGCTCAGAAGGTAGGATTTATGTGTGCCAATTTGGAATTTAATTTCTTTTTTATTCCTCTATTACTCCATTACTCCTTCTTTTCTGTTAACTAGATCTTTTCTAGTGTAACATTAAAAATTTTTTTTATTGGAGTATAGTTGATTTACACTGTTGTGTTTGTTAGTTTTAGGTGTACAGCAAAGTGAATCTGTTATACAAATACATATATCCACTCTTTTTTAGATTGTTTTCCTGTATAGGCCATTACAGGGTACTGAGTAGAGTTCCCTGTGCTATACAGTAGGTCTTTATCAGTTATCTATTTTATGTATAGTAGTGTGTATATGTCAATCCCAATCTTCCAATTTATCCCTCCCCCTGTAGTGTACCATTTTAATTCCTTATTTCTCTTATATTTTTTGGAGTTATTTTCTTAGTGGTTGCCCTGGGGTTTATAATTAGCATCTTAATTTAAAATAACCTGGTTTGGATTAATAGCAATTTACTTTCAGTTGTATACAAATACTTAGTTCCAATATAGCTCTGTTGTTATCTCTTCTTAGTACTATTATTTTCATAAATTACTGTTTTATACATTATAAGCCCATCAACACAGTTTTATCAATATTGCTCTATGCAATTGACTTTTAACTCAGAAGAGAGAAGAGTTACAAATAAATATACATTTTGGCCCTGAACCAAGATGGTGGAGAAGGACGTGTTCTCACTCCCTCTTGCGAGAACACCAGAATAACAACTAGCTGCTGGACAATCATTGACAGGAAGACACTGGAACTCACCAAAAAAGATACCCCACATCCAAAGACAAAGGAGAAGCCAAAATGAGATGGTAGGAAGGGCACAATCACAGTAAAACCAAATCCCATAAATGCTGGGTGGGTGACTCACAGACTGGAGAACACTGATACCACAGAAGTCCACCCACTGGAGTGAAGGTTCTGAGCCCCATGTCAGGCTTCCGAACCTGGGGATCCAGCAACGGGAGGAGAAATGCCTAGAGAGTCAGACTTTGAAGGCTAGCAGGATTTGATTGCAGGACTTTGACAGGACTGGGGGAAACAGAGACTCCACTCTTGGAGGGCACACACAAAGTAGTGTGTGCATCGGTACCCAGGGGAAGGAGCAGTGACCCCAGGGGAGACTGAACCAGACCAACCTGCTATTGTTGGAGGGTCTCCTGCAGAGGCAGGGGGTGGCTGTGGCTCACTGTGAGGACAAGGACACTGGCAGCAGAGGTTCTGGGAAGTGCTCCTAGGCGTGAGCCCTCCCAGAGTCTGCCATTAGCCCCACCAAAGAGCCCAGGTAGGCTCCAGTGTTGGGTTGCCTCAGGCCAAACAACCAACAGGGAGGGAACACAGACTCACCCATCAGCAGTCAAGTGGATTAAAGTTTTACTGAGCTCTGTCCACCAGAGCAACAGCCAGCTCTATCCACCACCAGTCCCTCCCATCACGAAACTTGCACAAGCCTCTTAGATAGCCTCATCCACCAGAGGGCAGACAGCAGAAGCAAGAACTACAATCCTGCAGCCTGTGGAACAAAAACCACATTCACAGAAAGATAGACAAGATGAAAGGCAGAGGGCTATGTACCAGATGAAGGAACAAGATAAAACCCCAGAAAAAAAATTAATGAAGTGGAGATAGGGAACCTTCCAGAAAAAGAATTCAGAATAATGAAGTGAAGATGATCTAGGAGCTCAGAAAAAGAATGGAGGCAAAGATCAGAAAGATGCAAGAAATGTTTAACAAAGGCCTAGAAGAATTAAAGAATAAACAAACAGCGATGAACAATACAATAACTGAAATGAAAAATGTACTAGAAGGAACCAATAGCAGAATAACTGAGGCAGAAGAACGGATAAGTGACCTGGAAGACAGAATGGTGTAATTCACTGCTGTGGAACAGAATAAAGGAAAAAGAATGAAAAGAAATGAAGATAGCCTAAGAGACCTCTGGGACAACATTAAACGCAACAACATTCGCATTACAGGGGTCCCAGATGGAGAAGAGAGAGAGAAAGGACCAGAGAAAATATTTGAAGAGATTATAGTTGAAACCTTCCCTAACATGGGAAGGGAAATAGCCACACAAGTCCAGGAAGCACAGAGAGTCCCATACAGGATAAACCCAAGGAGAAACACGCTGAGACACATAGTAATCAAATTGGCAAAAATTTAAGACAAAGAAAAATTATTGAAGGCAGCAAGGGAAAAATGACAAATAACATACAAGGGAACTCCCATAAGGTTAACAGGTGATTTTTCAGCAGAAACTCTACAAGCCACTAGGGAGTGGCATGATATACTTAAAGTGATGAAAGGGAAGAAACTACAAACAAGATTACTCTACCCGGCAAGGATCTCATTCAGATTTGATGGAGAAATCAAAAGTTTTACAGACAAACAAAAGCTAAGAAAATTCAGCACCACCAAACCAGCTCTACAACAAACGCTAAAGGAACTTCTCTAGGTGGGAAACACAAGAGAAGAAAAGGACCTACAAAAACACACCGAAAACAATTAAGGAAATGGTCATAGGGACATACATATCGATAATTACCTTAAACGTGAATGGATTAAATGCTCCAACCAAAAGACTCAGGCTTGCTGAATGGATACAAAAACAAGACCCACCTACAAGAGACCCACTTCAGACCTAGGGACACATACAGACTGAAAGTGAGGGGATGGAAAAAGGTATTCCACGCAAATGGAAATCAAAAGAAAGCTCGAGTAGCAATACTCGTATCAGATAAAATAGACTTTAAAATGAAGAATGTCACAAGAGACAAGAAAGGACACTACATAATGATCAAAGGATCAACCCAAGAAGAAGATATAACAATTATAAACATATATGCACCCAACATAGGAGCACCTCAATACATAAGGCAACTGCTAACAGCTATAAAAGAGGAAATCAACAGTAACACAATAATAGTGGGGGACTTTAACACCTCACTTACACCAATGGACAGATCATCCAGAGTGAGAATAAATAAGGAAACAGAAACTTTAAATGACACAATAGACCAGATAGATTTAATTGATATTTATAGGACATGCCATCCAAAAACAGCAGATTACACTTTCTTCTCAAGTGTGCATGAAACATTCTCCAGGATAGATCACATCTTGGGTCACAAATCAAGCCTCAGTAAATTTAAGAAAATTGAAATCATATCAAACATCTTTTCTGACCACAACGTTATGAGATTAGAAATGAATTACAGGGAAAAAACGTAAAAAACACAAACACATGGAGGCTAAACAATACGTTACTAAATAACCAAGAGATCACTGAAGAAATCAAAGAGCAAATCCAAAAATACCTAGAGACAAATGACAATGAAAACACGACGATCCAAAAGCTATGGGATGCAGCAAAAACAGCTCTAAGAGGGAAGTTTATAGCTATACAAGCCTACCTCAAGAAACAAGAAAAATCTCAAATAAACAATCTAACCTTACACCTAAAGGAACTAGAGAAAGAAGAACAAACAAAACCCAAAGTTAGCAGAAGGAAAGAAATCATAAAGATCAGAGCAGAAATAAATGAAATAGAAACAAAGAAAATAGCAAAGATCAATAAAACTAAAATCTGATTCTTTGTGAAGATAAACAAAATTGATAAACCATTAGCCAGACTCATCAAGAAAAAGAGGGAGAGGACTCAAATCAATAAAATTAGAAATGAAAAAGGAGAAGTTACAAAGACACCACAGAAATACAAAGCATCCTAAGAGACTACTACAAGCAACTCTATGCCAATAAAATGGACAACCTGGAAGAAATGGACACATTCTTAGAAAGGTATATCCTTCCAAGACTGAACCAGGAAGAAATTGAAAATATGAACAGACCAATTACAAGTAATGAAATTGAAACTGTGATTAGAAATCTTCCAACAAACAGAAGTCCAGGACCAGATGGCTTCACAGGTGAATTCTATCAAACATTTAGAGAAGAGCTAACACCCATCCTTCTCAAACTCTTCCAAAAAATTGCAGAGGAAGGAACACTCCGAAACTCATTCTATGAGGCCACTATCACCCTGATACCAAAACCACACAAAGATACTACAAAAAACGAAAATTACAGACCAATATCACTGAGGAATATAGATGCAAAAATCGTCAACAAAATACTAGCAAACAGAATCCAACAACACATTAAAAGGATCATACACCATGATCAAGTGGGATTTATCCCAGGGATGTAAGGATTCTTCAGTATACGCAAATCAATCAATGTGATACACCATATTAACAAATTGAAGAATAAAAACCATATGATCATCTCAATAGATGCAGAAAAAGCTTTTGACAAAATTCAACACCCATTTCTGATAAAAACTCTCCAGAAAGTGGGCATAGAGGGAACCTACCTCAACATAACAAAGGCCATATATGACAAACCCACAGTAAACATCATTCTCAATGGTGAAAAACTGAAAGCACTTCCTCTAAGATCAGGAACAAGACAAGGATGTCCACTCTCACCACTATTATTCAACACAGTTTTGGAAGTCCTAGCCACAGCAATCAGAAAAGAAAAAGAAATAAAAGGAATCCAAATTGGAAAACAAGAAGTAAAACTGTCACTGTTTGCAGATAACATGATACTATACATAGAGAATCCTAAAGATGCTACCAGAAAACTACTAGAGCTAATCAATAAATTTGGTAAATTTGCAGGATACAAAATTAATGCATAGAAATCTCTTGCATTCCTATACACTAATGATGAAAAATCTGAAAGAGAAATTAAGGAAACACTCCCATTTACCATTGCAAGAAAAAGCATAAAATGCCTAGGAGTAAACCTACCTAGGGAGACAAAAGACCTGTATGCAGAAAACTATGACATTGATGAAAGAAATTAAAGATGATACCAACAGATGGAGAGATATGCCATGTTCTTGGATTGGAAGAATCAATATTGTGAAAATGACTGTACTACCCAAAGCAATCTACAGATTCAATGCAATCCTTATCAAATTACCAATGGCATTTTATACAGAACTAGAACAAAAAATCTTAAAATTTGTATGGAGACACAAAAGACCCAGAATAGCTCAAGCAGTCTTGAGGGAAAAAAACAGAGCTAGAGGAATCAGACTCCCTGACTTCAGACTATACTACAAAGCTACAGTAATCAAGACAGTATGGTACTGGCACAAAAACAGAAACGTAGATCAATGCAACAAGATAGAAAGCCCAGAGATAAACCCATGAACCTATGGTCAACTAATCTATGACAAAGGAGGCAAGGATATACAATGGAGAAAAGACAGTCTCTTCAATAAGTGGTGCTGGGAAAACTGGACAGCTACATGTAAAAGAATGAAATTAGAACACTCCCTAACACCATACACAAAAATAAACTCAAAATGGATTAGAGACCTAAATGTAAGACTGGACACTATAAAAGTCTTAGAGGAAAACATAGGAAGAACACTCTTTCACATAAATCAAAGCAAGATCTTTTTTGATCCACCTCCTACAGTAATGGAAATAAAAACAAAAATAAACAAATGGGACCTAATGAAACTTCAAAGCTTTTGCACAGCAAAGGAAACCATAAACAAGACGAAAAGACAACCCTCAGAATGGGAGAAAATATTTGCAAATGAATCAACAGACAAAGGATCAATCTCCAAAATATATAAACGGCTCATGCAGCTCAATATTAAAAAACAAACAACCCAATCGAAAAATGGGCAGAAAACGTAAATAGTCATTTCTCCAAAGAAGACACACATATGGCCAAGAAGCATATGAAAAGCTGCTCAAGCCGCATAGCACAGGGAGATCAGCTCGGTGCTTTGTCACCACCTAGAGGGGTGGGATGGGGAGGGTGGGAGGGAGGGAGATACAAGTGGGAAGAGATATGGGAACATATTGTATATGTATAACTGATTCACTTTGTTATAAAGCAGAAGCTAACACACCATTGTAAGGCAATTATACTTCAATAAAGATGTTTAAAAAAAAAAAAAGAAAAGCTGCTCAACATCACTAATTATTAGAGAAATGCAAATCAAAACTACAATGAGGTTAGCACCTCACACCAGTTAGAATGGGCATCATCAGAAAGTCTACAAACAACAAATGCTGGAGAGATTGTGGAGAAAAGGGAACCCTCTTGCACTGTTGGTGGGAATGTAAATTGATACAGCCACTATGGAGAATAGTATGGAGGTTCCTTAAAAAACTAAAAATAGAATTACCATATGATCCAGCAATCCCACTACTGGGCATATACCCAGAGAAAACCATAATTCAAAAAGAAACATGCACCCCAATGTTCATTGCAGCACTATTTACAACAGCCAGGTCATGGAAGCAACCTAAATGCCCATCGACAGACAAATGGATAAAGAAGTTGTGGTACATATATACAATGGAATATTACTCAGCCATAAAAAGGAACAAAATTGGGTCATTTGTTGAGACGTGGATGGATCTAGAGATTGTCATATAGAGTGAAGTAAGTCAGAAAGAGAAAAACAAATATCGTATATTAACGCATGTATGTGGAACCTAGAAAAATGGTACAGATGAACCAGTTTGCAGGGCAGAAATTGAGACACAGATCTGTCTTAGAGAACAAACGTATGGACACCAACGGGGGGAAGCAGCGGGGGGTTGGGGATGGTGGTGTGATGAATTGGGCGATTGGGATTGACATGTATACACTGATGTGTGTAAAATTGATGACTAATAAGAACCTGCTGTATAAAAAAATAAATTAAATTAAATTAAAAAAAAATATACACTTTGGGACTTCCCTGTCTGTCCAGTGGTTAAGACTCCGTGCTTCCACTGCAGGGGGTGTGGGTTCGATCCCTGGTTGGGGACCTAAGCAAGGGTGCAGCCAAAAATTAAAAAAAGACATTTATACTGTCTTTCATATTTACCTGTGTAGTTACCTCACTGAAGCTCTTTATTTCTGTGTGTGGATTTAAATTACTGTGTAGTGCCCTTTAATTTCAGGCTGAAGGAGTCACTTCAGTATTTCTTGCAGAGCAGGATGCTAGCGATGAATTCTTTTCATTTTTGTTTACTTGGGCATGTCTTAATTTCTTCTTCACTTTTCAAGTATAGTTCTTCTGGCTATAGATTTCTTTATTGACAGTTTTTCTTTTTTTCATCACTTTGAATATGTCATACCAACTGCCTTTTGGCTTTCATGGTGTGTGATGAGAAATCAGCTATTAATCTTATTGAGGATTCTTTTTCTGTGATGAGTCACTGTTCTTTTGCTGCTTTTAAGACTCTTTCTTCCGTGCGTGTCGAGAAGTGGGAGGATCCAGCTCTCAGCCATGGAAGGTGCCAAGGTCGGTGGTGAAGGGACCACCATGGTGTTTTTAAAAAAAAGATTCTTTCTTCATTTTTTTCCTTTTGGTAATGTGGCTATGATGTACTTAGATTTGGATCTCTTTGAGTTTGTTCTACTTGGAGTTTGTTGAGCTTCTTGGATGTGCAGATTAATGTTTTCTTCATATTTGGGAAGATTTTGGCCATTAATTCTTCATATATTCCTTCTGCCTCTTTCTCTCTCTTATCCCCTACTGAGGCCCCCATTATATAAATGTTGGCACACTTGATAGTGTCCCACAGATCTCTGTGATTCTGTTCATTTTTCTTCATTCTTTTTTTCTTTCTCTTCCTTAGACAGGATCATCTCAATTGGCCTGTCTTCAAGTTTGCTGATTCTTTCTTCTGCCAGTCCAAATCTACTGTTGAGCCCCTTTAGTGAATTTTTCATTTCAGTTATTGTATTTTACAGCTCCAGAATTTCTATTTGGTTTCTTTAAAAAATACTTTCAATCGTTTTATTGATAATCTCCAGTTGGTGGCACATAATTCTTATGGTTTCCTTTAATTCTTTTTTTTAAAAATATTTTGGCTTGTTAGATTTTTTTAAAATTAATTTAATTAATTTATTTATTTGGCTGTGTTGGGTCTTCGTTTCTGTGCGAGGGCTTCTCTAGTTGTGGCAAGCGGGGGCCACTCTCCATCGCAGTGCGCAGGCCTCTCACTGTCACGGCCTCTCTTGTTGCGGAGCACAGGCTCCAGATGCGCAGGCTCAGTAATGGTGGCTCACGGGCCTAGCTGCTCCGCGGCATGTGGGATCTTCCCAGACCAGGGCTCGAACCCGTGTCCCCTGCATTGGCAGGTGGATTCTCAACCACTGCGTCACCAGGGAAGCCCCCCTTTAATTCTTTAGACATGGTTTCCTTTAGTTCTTTGAACATATGTATAATAGCCAATATAAAAATCTTTTGCCTAGTAAGTTCATCTGGGCTTCCTCACTGACAGTTTTTATTGACTGCTTTTTTTCCTCTTTTTTTTTCACTGCCATACTTTCTTGTATCTTTGTGTGTCTTTGTTAAAAATTGGGCATCAAATAATCTAATATGGCTACTCTGGAAACTAGATATCCCTCCCCCTTTCCAGGGTTTGTTGTTGTTGTTGTTTGTTCAGGGGCTTTTTTGAGCTAATTCTCTGAAATATGTACTCTTTGTCATGTGCAGCTACTGAATTCTCTGCTTGCTTTGCTTAATTGTCAGCTTAAGACAGAGGTTTTCTTTAATGCCTTGATCTGGTAAGTCCCCCATTCTGTTCTGAGGGGCTCTTTGTGTGTGTTGAGCATAACTTCAACACTCTATCAGGTTACAACTCTGCTTTTGCTTTACTTCTTGCTTGAGTGGAGACTCAAGGTCAGCCAGAGGTGAGAGACTGGGGCTCTCTTAGGTCTTTCCTTGCACAGGCACGTGTCTTCTAGATCCCCAGGTATGTGGGAGCATTTCAAAGCCCTTTTGGACAGCTCATCCCCTAGAGTTTCATTTAAGTTTTTGTGTCAGCTTCTTGTTTGCTCCAACTTGTATTGCCACCTCAGGCAGCTGCAAAGTTAAACAACTGCTGCTGAGTGTTTTGGCAAGCATTCTGGGGATAGGGCTTTTCCCAGTGAGTGAGCTCTGCATCAGGTCAAAAAAGATGAGTTTTGTGTATGCGCTTTTCCAGGGAGCTAACAGACAGTGACAAGTTCAGAGAATGAGCATTTGGGGAGCTTCAAAGTTGTTCTGCCACCTCCAATGGCTGCTAGTTTTCACAGGTACTATGATTGTGAGGCTGTGATGGTTTTTAAGGCTACCATGGGGCTGGGGAGATGGGCAAATTAAAACGCTACAAACCTCTCTGTTCTCAGCAAGTTTCAGACCTTTTTCTTAAGTTAACATTTCTTAGGTTGTTACCAGACGTTAATTTCCAGGATTCTGAAAATGTCAATTTCTCCTAGTGTTCTTGCTGCTTTTATGGAGGAGCAGATTTTCAGAAGTCCTATCTCTACCATCCCAGTAGTGCTTCTTCCACTGTATTTTTAGAAAGGGTTTCTTGGGGCCAGGGTGGATAAAAAACCCTGACACGAAAACTGCTGACCTAAGGCTGGCGGCTGCAGAGATTTGGTGAGTACCTCCTTTTGTCTCTGTAGGTTTAGCACAAGCATCAGCCAAGCAGGATTTGATTGTTTTCATCCTTGTCTCTTCCTGCCTCCTAAAAAGTCCCTCTTTCTCTCTCCCTCCTCCCTTCCCTCCCTCTTTCCCGTCAACAAGCATTTGTTGACCATATCTTTAGTGCCTGGGGGTCAAGCTCCTGCTCTGAGGAGCCTGTGCTTTGGTGGAGAAGGACATGTTTGCAGAGCAGACCACCAGCACTGCAGGAAGTGCTGCGACTGAGGGAGGGATCTCGGGGGCTGGGGGAGCCAGGGTAGAGTGATGGATGCTCTTGGGGAAAGGGAAGTCTGGAAGGAGAAAAAATACTGTCTAAGTTCCCTAGAAAGAGAATACCAAGGGTAGTGCGCGGTTTCCCCAGCTGGGAAATAGGCCAGTGGGGAGATGAAAAATCCACTCCATTACAGTAGAGACACAAAAACAGTGTAGGATCTGTGAGGCATATTCCAGACAAAGGCTCCCACTGGGAGCTGGAGAGAACCCATCCCACAGGCGGGCAGGGTCGGCTCTGTCTGCAGGTCTGCAGCAGCAGCAAGAAGCCATCTCAGCCAGATATTGTCCCACCAGGCAAAAAGAGCCTTTCTCCCTGGGGTGAAGAAAAAGCCTGGTTTGTACAAGGGAAGGGCCCAAAGCCAAGAAGTGCATGTGTGTGAAACTATCTAGAAATAAACACGAGGCCCAGCCAAAGCTAATCAGAGAGGGACATCTGCTCTGTGCTACTCACACCATTCTGTGACAGGCAGAGAATCAGGACATTGCGTGGGAAAGGGCAGTGAAGGGGAGGAGGTGCTGCCCACCCCTTGCCCAGCAGCTGACCTTAGATGAGACACTTCTCCCCTTGGAGCCTCAGTTTCCTTATCTGCAAAATGGGGATATAACATATTTTTATCTTTTGCAGAGCTCTGTGAGGATCACATGAGATGAAGGACTTGAAAGGACGCAGAGCAGTGTCAGGGGCCCAGTTAAGTCCTTGTCTTTCTTTGACTTTTAGATTGGTTGTAAATTGGAGTCATAATTCTAATGGGTTTTTGAGTAAGTTGAGTAATATTATACTTTGTCCTAAAAAAAGTCACTATGTATTCCTCATCTTCTTCCAAAAAGGACTTCAGGAGCTTACAATAAAAGGCAATAAAACCTTTTACGAGGGCAGAAATAAGAACTGAGTGATGAAGTGTGTATTTGGCCGATGGTGCAGGGAGGTGATTACACACAAAATCCATTGCAATCAAACACAAAACAGTCCTCAGTTTCTGGAAGTCAAAGCAAACAGAGTTCCAGGAAAGGTGTTTCCTTCCAGTGAACTCTGGGGAGTTTATCTGGAGGGCTTCTATGTAGGGACCTAAATAGCGCAAGCATGCAGCAAAACGAGAGGACAAGAGGCCCATGCCCAGGGTCAGGAAGAAGAGTCTGAGGTTCAGAGAGAACCTGCCCCGTTTCTCCCAGGCTCAATCTGCCTTTACCACCATGCTCTCCTTATGAATTTGCTTAGGGGCTCAGCACGTGTGCATTCATTCATTCATTCATTCATTCATTCACTGTTCTGTGTATTTCCATTCCCTGGAGCCTCCTCTGCACCAGGCTCTTGGCTGGGTTGGTGACAGCCCCAGCCAGAGGGATTAGATAAGCCTTTTTGGAGGAGATACTTGAGCTAGACGGAAAGGACAAAGAATAGTGAACTTGGGGTAAGAGTCCAGGTAGAGGAGGAGACATTCTGGGGGTGGGGAGGACATAAGAGTACAGGCTCAGAGTGGGAGGGCCCTGGACATGCACAATGAGGCTGGAGGTAGGGGACACGGGAGGAACAGTGGTGAGACCTGCAGGAGGCTGTGCTGATGAGGACAGTGCTGAGACACACTGAGGAGGAGACTGATGGGGATTTGGTGTGGGAGTGGGGAGGGAGGGATCAAGGATGATGCCCTGGTGTCTGCATAGGGAAGCAGGTGGCTGGAGGTCCCCTCCCTGCAATGGGGAGCTGGAGGAGAGCAGCTGGGGAAGTGCTGGGTTCAGTGGGGCCAGGTCCAACCTCTGGGTCCAGAGGAGATGACTTGGCTGGAGGCAGGAAGGGGGGGTGTTGTCATCAGCATTATGGGGGCGCCAGAGCCACAGGGGTGGGAGAGAGAGAAGAGGGCCAAGGGCAGATCCATTTAAGAGGCAAGTGGGGCCCTACAGGAAAGGCATATGAGAAGGGGTCAGAGATGTGGGAGGAAACGCAGGCAAGAGTCAGAGGGGCACTCAGGGGAATGGCCAATGTGAGGCCCAGGAAGAGAGACAGCAACGCATCTGTGTCTGCTGGTATGGCCATCAGGTGGTCAGTGGTAACTCTGGCCAAAAGGATGTGAGTGGCTTGACAGTGAGAAGAGACTGGAGGGGCTGGGAGGAGTGGAAGGCAAGGCGGAGGAGATGGGAGTGGGGTAGGGGTGTGTAGCCTCTGAGGGAAGCTTCACTGTGAGTTGGGGGAAGGGTACACGCAGAGAGAGTGCATTTTGGGTGAAATGAAGGTGGCAGGAGGGAGGCTGGCGGCGAGTACAGGTGAGTCTGCAGGTTGCATGGAAGGTATGGAAAGGATCTTCTCCTGGTGCCTCTGCCAAGGGAAGGACAGGCCATGTCAGGGGAGGGATGGGGATACACAGGAGAACCATCTTGTGTTGAGGGACCCACAGTAGCGAGTCCGGCAAAGACAAGAGGCCGTTTCAGAGAGGGAGACCAGGGATTAAAGTTTCTGAGGCTGTTAATGAGATTTGGGGGGTGGCCAAGGGCATAGAGGAGACCGTCACTGGAATTGTAACACTGGAATGGTGTCAAGAAGCCAAGAAAGGCAGCACTGGGCACTGCAGCTCTGGGGACAGTGGCTGGAATTGGAGGGGAGACAAAGACCTGGCCCAGGACCAAAAGTCCTGAGTTATGGGGTGGTGCGGGGATTGGCACCTCCAGCCAGGTCCCAGGTCAAGGGCAGGCTTCCAGGCCTAGGTTTAGTAACTAAGAAAACCTGGGACTCACCGGGATCGCCTCCTCTTCCAGGCTTGCCACGCCGTCCAGGGGGGCCTAGACAGGAAAACAAGGACGGACTCGTTAAGAAGGGGAGCCAGTGAGCTTGGGCACAGCCTGCCTGCTGCCAGCACCACTGCGTCACCACCCCCCAACACACAACCGTAACAGCAGCCTGGGGGCAGCGTGCTCACCACCTTGCTGGCTGGGGGAGGGGAGAGGAGTGGGGAGAAAGCTCCATCTCCTGCCCCTCCCTCCCCCCTGCTCCTCTGGATCCTCCCCTGTTGGCTGCATTCTCATCCCTCACTCATTCATTTAGTTATTCAATTATCTGTTCATTATTTCATTCCCAAGTCCTTTCCCATTCAAAAAGGTTTACTACCTAGAAACTCTTGAGGCAGAAGAGTTTGCCACTGAGAAACTTCAGACTTTCAAGAAAAATAAGGCTGAGGGTAGGAGTTATCTTACAAAAGCCCGGACAAATGCTTTTTTTTTTTTTTTTTAAGAGTGAAGAGAAGGAGAGAATCCCAGCAGGAAACACGTGGCTCCTCCAGCTGCGCGGTTTTAAGAGCCATCTTCTTCTTTTTTTTTTTTTTTTTTAAATTTTATTTATTTATTTATGGCTGTGTTGGGTCTTCGTTTCTATGCGAGGGCTTTCTGTAGTTGTGGCAAGCGGGGGCCACTCTTCATCGCGGTGCGCGGGCCTCTCACTATCGCGGCCTCTCTTGTTGCCGAGCACAGGCTCCAGACGTGCAGGCTCAGCAATTGTGGCTCACGGGCCCAGCTGCTCCACGGCATGTGGGATCCTCCCAGACCAGGGCTCGAACCCGTGTCCCCTGCATTAGCAGGCAGATTCTCAACCACTGCGCCACCAGGGAAGCCCCAAATGCTTTTTAATATTCACTAAAATAAAACAACAGAGACGCACCAATAAGGACACTATCATGGCATCTCAAATGTTTAAACTCGGTGGTAACAGGCTCTATCCTATCCATCTACTTCTTTCCTTTGCTCACTAGACCCTTTGGCACCTCCCTCCCCTTCCCCACAGCTCCAGGGAGCCGCTTATAAATTTCTTGTGATTTATTGCACATAATGTGCACTCCAATGCACATTCTTTCTGGTATCCAGTCTCATCCATACGTTTTTGCACTTTCTGAATCTGATGCAGATCATCCTGCCTCTGCTTTCTGCCCCTTGGCCCATGTCAGCCCCTGAGACCTGAGTGACTGTGATGTTGAAGAGGAAGAGGGCTCTGGGTCATGGAACCCAGAACCTGGAGGCAGCAGGGCCCAGAGCACAGCTCACCCGGCCTGGGAGTGGAGGTCTGCGGCCTCAGCCAGCGCGCCCTCATCCCAGCACCGCTCCTGGAGCCCTGCTGCAAACCTCCCTGACGCTCCCTTGCCTTCCCCTCTCTGCCTCCGTTTTCACTCCCCATTAGTCTAACTACCCCTGATTCTTCCTCCTGTTTTCCTTCTCTGTGCAGAAGTTTTAAAGTTTGATGTAGTCCAATTTGTCTATTTTTGCTTTTGTTACCTTTTTGACCTTTGAGTTAATTTTAACCTTTTAACCTTTTGAGCTAATTTTTGTATATGGTATAAGGTAAGGGCCCAACTTCATTCTTTTGCATGTGGGTATCCAGTTTTCTCAACAGCATTTGTTGAAGAGACTATCTTTTCCCCGTTGTGTAGCCTTGGAGCCTCTGTCTAAAATCATTTGACCATATAAGCGATGTACCCCTGAGTTCTGGGAGTAGAAATTCATGCCAGTTACATAGCCCTTGACTTTTCCCGAGAGACAGAGACCTTGAGTTTTATGCTGGAATGGCTCAGGGCTGTGTTGATTAGCGAGGCTAAGATCCTGGCACCCCCATAACAGACAATAGCTCCTCACACCAGTGTAACAGCTTATGAAGAGCCTCCAGGTCAGTGATCTCAGCCAAGGCCTGCAACACCTGCAGTGCATGGACAACTGCCTTCAACACCTCCATGTGCGTGTCTCACCAACATCTCAGACCCCTCACGGCTAAACATGCGTCCTGCTCTCCTCCCAGCTCCTTCATGGGGCTGACAGCACCTGGAAACCTCGTGAGGCTGGCCGGTGTTTGGCCCGTTCTATCCAGGCACATCTGTTTTCAGGTTGAGCGAAGGTGTGGGAAGAGGGACCCCAATGGCACACCCAGCATCATGCTCCTTTGGTTGTAGGAGAGAAGAGGCCCAGCTTTCACTCACAAGGTCCAGCAAACTGGTCCCTGGATTCTTTGCTCTCACCAGGCTATAAAAGGCCTGTGCTTGGCTCAGCAAGGTTGCTCACTCGCCCTGGGCCTCAGGCTGACGTATGGGACGTGGCAGGAAAGGGGCCCAAGAGTGGGAGAGTAAGCCAGGCTCTTCCTGGATCTGAAAGCTAAAGCAGCGCCATGGTTTTCTAATGGTCGTTACTGGGTACGACTGTAAAATTCTCCATCTGGGAAACTCAAGCCAGATGAAGACATTTACTGTCGCTGAGGTGGCTGAACTAATGGATTTTTCTGGGTGGGTCTCCTGGGTGGCATGGTTAGGCAGAAGGCCCAATGAGGAAGGTGCTAGCAAGTGGGCAGCTGCCCAGGCAGGGTGGGGTGCCCCGCCTCCCAGGGCCTTTGGGGGAAGCTCCCAGCAGGCGTGGAGTGGGTGGGGGGGGGCCTGGGGGCTGCTGAGTGCACGGGGCCTGTGGGGCTGTAGTCCTGGCAGGCTGGACAGGACTCCCAACTGAAAGGGCCTAAGTAAAGAAGGAGACTGAGGCTTGTGAACTCTCTGCAGGCCAATTCAAAACAGATCCTGGAGGCCTCTGTGTGAACAGCTCACAAACTGACAACTGGTCAACCCACTCTTCTAGGATTCATACTCATTCAACCGTCTCCAAGATAATTCTATTGAGAGGCAACATGTCCAAACCCAAAATCATCTCCCAATTCTTCGTGTGCTCCCGACAGCGTTCTCTTCTCTCCTAGGCGTAGGTATGATCAGTGCCCACAGAGCCAAGCCAGAAACCACCTGGGAGCTGTTGGAGGCATCCTCCTGCCTCACACGTAACTGAGACCCCTTCATCCTTGGCATCAGGCAAAGGCTGCCCCCACGCTCAGCCTCTTCCACCCACCCTTCCTGCTGTGACTCGTTTGTCCTCCTCCTAACAGAAGGTAGTCCACTGCAGTGTGCAGTCCGCATCTCTTTAAAAGACTGTCAAATCTAACAAGATCCATGGCTTCGAAGAGATGCAAGACTACCTAATTTGATGGGGAAAGCTGTTGAGATGAGGAATACTTTCTCTCCTTTCTCCCTACGGCAGGAGATGGAGGTGGTGAGGCCTGCCAGGCTTGATCAAATAGAGGTCCTGGGAGTGGGGGGTGCCAGAGCTGAGTCCCATGCTGACCACTAGGCTCCCTGTCTGCTACTTTTGCAAACAGAGAGGCCTTGCACACACGAGGCCTGGATTGTGGAACCTGTAGTGGGGAAGGCAGGAAGGACGGCCTTTCATGAGTTTCTAGATTGTCAGGTGCTGAGGGCCGGCCATGGGCAGCAGCCCTGGTTCAGCATCTACTAGGTGCCAGGCCAGCTACTCATCCAGCAAATATGAACTTGGAACCCTTTGTGCTCCAGGTCTCCTGTGGCTCATCCAAGGAGCTCATCTATTCCCTGCTCAGCCCTCTGAAGAAGATGCTGGTATGCCCTGTATAGAGGGGAACTCTGACGCTAAGTGAGGTGAAAAGATTTGCCTAAGGCCACGCAGCTGGCGCCTTGGGGAGCCCTTCGTCATCAGTCTGTGATTCTTAAGGTGCAAGGGCAGTTGTGCCAGATATGTCGAACCCCCAGGCAGGCAGCCTTGGCAATGGAAGGGGTGGCCACCCTGGGGCGAACAGCAGGGCAGATGGGTTGTGGTTCTCTGGCATCTGGGCCAGGCCTGCAGCAGATTGATCTGGGCTCCCAGGGATAGCCGGGCCAGCTGGCTGCAGCTCAGATGTTCTCCGAACAAGCAAAACCAGGCTCCTGGCCCAGCAGTTTGCCTCAGAGCTTTCTGTTTCTTGGTTTTCTTCTGTTCCTTCCTTTCTACAGTGGCAGAATGTTTCCCACTGCTGGCACAGACTCAGACACTCAGGCTGCCCTGGAAGGCACCTGGGAGTCTGTCTTGATCGACTTGCTGATGTATAGATGGAGAAACTAAGGTCTTGCCCAAGGATGCTGCTGGAAAAACAGTCCTGGCTGGAGAGTCTCCAGGTGATGAAGACCAGCTCAGGCTGTTCTCACCTCTGTGTGACCCACACGGCTCTGGGTCAGGGGCTGGCAGCCATGGGGACGCTGGTATTTCACAGTGGGTGCTGCCATGGTGGCACCTGCAAAGTTTCCTTCCAGAGGTTTTGAGCAACAGACACCAACAGGTGATGCTGGTGCAGAAGGGGAAAAGACATGACTAAAAGGAAGCTGTTTAACCTGGAGCAAGTTAGTCAACCTCTCTGAACTTTGGGTTCCCAATCCGTGAGGATAAAATTTTAGGGGTGATGGCAACTACACCTGCCTTGCAGAACTGTTAAACAGATGAGCTGGCAGCAGACACACCAGCTTGGGGGCACAAAAGAGGGGCCTATTTGGGACCCTAAGAAATAACTGGCTGCAGGGGCCTCTGGGCCATTAGAATCTGGGGACTTGATGTACATTGGTTGCGTGCTTCCCAAGGTGGGTGAAGCCTGAGACAGGGCAGCTATATTTCAGTATAGCTCAAGTATGGTATAGTGGGCAGGGTTTGAGTCCAGAGGCTGGCTAAGCCCTCAATTACACCCTGACCTTGAGCCCACAGGGGCAGGGACAGTCTGGAGCTTTTCCAGGTCCCTAATCATGGTCTGTCTGTGGACCTAGGGATCAGGATACACGGGCTGAGCGGTCTGGGAATGAGATTTCTCAAAGAAATCCTGAGGTTTCAGGCATAGCGTGGGCTGGCGAGGGCTCCAGCTCGCTGCTAAATGACTCTGCTTGTGACGACCATCTGCACATCAGGTAACTCCAGGGAGGGTGATGCTTTTCTCAAGCACTGTTCAAGGCCAGACAAACTGGAACCATTTCTAACTGATAAAAATCTCATCTCTGGTTGGGCTGGAGCACTCATGTCACTGACCAACTCCAAAGGGGGCCTGAACGCCGACAGGCTCCAGGGAGGCCTGCGCAATGAGGACCTGGTTCTCGCAGTGGCGGTCTCCCTCAATCCTTCCCGGCACCTCCCTCCCCTGAGGATACCTCCTTCAGCAACGCTTGCTTTATTGCTGCCCTCTCACAACCCTGGGGCCAACTGGGGCACAGCCTGCCCAGGCCCCTCCCTCTTCCCCTGGCTCCAACAGTCACTCCCAACACCCCCCGCCACCCAAACCCCAGCCCCTGCTCCTCCCTCCTGCCAGCCCCTAAGGGCAGGCGCTTTTGTGCAATTTATCTAATTGAATCTATACTCAGTTCTGAAAAATGCTTTAAATCCTCTCCGCTCTTTTTTCTCTAAAGATTGGGGAAACTGAGGCTCAGAGACATCAAAGAAGGCTCCCAGATGCAACAGCAAAAGGTGGAAGCAACCCAAATGTCCATCAATGGTGAATGGATCAACAAAATGTGTTACAATATATATGTGCAATGGAATATTATTCAGTCTTAAAAAGGAAGGAAATTCTGACACATGCTACCACATGGATGAACTTTGATGACATTATGCTGAGTGAAATAAGCCAGTCACAGAAGGAAAAATACTGTATGATTCCACTTATATGAGGTACCTGGAGTAGTCAAATTCGTAGAGACAGAAAGAAGAATGGTGGTTGCCGGGTGCTGGGGGTGAGGAGAATGGGGAATTAGTGTTTAATGGGGACAGAATTTTAGTTTTGCAAGATGAAAAATGTTCTGTAGATGGATGCCGGTGATGGTTACATAATGATGTGAAGGTACTTTATACCACTGAATTATATACTTAAAAATGGTTAAAATGGTAAATTTTGTTATGTGTATTTTACCACAATTTAAAAGAAAAGAAAAGAAATGCTCCCAGTGTTCTCAGCTACCAAGGTCGGCCTGGTGGAGGCCATGGTGATGCCGTTGGCCGTGTGGCTATAACGACACCACTGAATATCCACTGAAAGCCTGGAACAGTGGTGTCCCCCAAGGTACACTGCAAGGAGATGGCAGAACAGGGATTTGCACTTAGGTCTGTGTGACTCCAGGGCTCGTCCTCTAAACTCCTCAGCTACTGTGAGTAAGGCCATCCCCGAATGTGTCCACAGCCTCTGAGTCCTTCAGACCTGGCCCTTCTGGAGGGTCCTTATCTGACCCTCTTCCCAGGACTCCGGGAAGGGAGTTTGGGGTCAGGTGGTTCCGAATCCCCCAGACCTTCAGCCTGGTGCTCCCTAAGGAGGCTGCGGCCCCAGCGCCATCGTAGGGGTGTGCCTTGAGCAGAGAAGGCAGAGGAGGTCCCTGAATTTGAGCTTCCATGACCAGATCGTTAAAACATCTCCCCAGATCATTTTGTTTTACAAGTTTCAGACGGACCTTGGAGTCGGAAACTCCCATCTGGGAGTTTCACCATGCTTATTTCCAGCCTGGCCTAACAAAGCCTTCTGTCCCTCGGAGGGGGGAGGCAGTGCAGCCTGTGGACGCCTCTGGGAGGGCCTGGGGGACATGGCACCCCTGGAGGCGACACTGACAGCGGAAGAGGCTGGCCAGCTGGCAGGCTGCTTGGGCTCCAGGGGGGGTCACGTTGTCGTCCAGGAATTCAAATCACAGCCTCTTGCACAGCAAATACAGCTCATTCGGAAGGCGTTTAGGTCCCGCAGGCTCGTCCTCCACCACCCGCCATGCTGACGGGAGCCCAGTGGCACGGAGCCCTGCCGCCAGTTGCAAGGCCTGAAGCAGTCTGGAGAAGCAATGCTACAGGCTGCTGGAGTCGTAAGGCAAGTGTCTGTTGGGAGCTAGGATGGTTGTCCAGGCCCGTGCAGACTCCTACCGCCCAATGGCCAGACCTGGAGAGCCTGCTTGAACACTGTGCCGTTCAGTGACCACATGAACAGAGCCCATCTCGGGGGCCAGGGCCGGTGGATTGTCCCACCCTCACATCCACAAAGGGCCTCAGATATGGACGCTGATGGTCCCTCCAAAGGAGCGGACGGTTCTGGATAGCCACAGGAGCCCCACAACAGTGTTCAAGAAAAACAAGAGGTAGGTAGTACCATTTATTGAATGTTTATACTTGGCACTGATCTCGATTCCACGGTACTAACTCATATATTCTTCACATCAAACCTTGGAGGAAGACTACTATTATGATCTCCATCTCATAGATGGAGAAACTGAGGCACAAAGAGATTAATTGACACTCTGAGGTCATACAGCTGGTGTGGGTGGGACCCTGCAGTGAGACCCTGAGCCCTGGCATCCCAGCCCTGCCATCGGCCTCCTGCACAAGAAGATGCTTGTGAAGATGGGCGGGTAGAATAGTCCACAATTTTTATAACCATTTCTTGGCATTTGTTATTATTATTTTTTAAAATATACTGCAAACCACACAAAATGGAAGGGGCCCAGAGGTGGCTCTTAGAACTCTGTGAATTAAATATTGAAATAAAAGGCCACATGCTGCCAGCACTGGAGCAGACTCTGGCCAGCTTTTGGCATGCCCTCCTTACACCACCTGAAATGCCTGTTGTTTGTGGGCTGGTTCGTCTCCTGAGTCAGGAACAGCTTTAAAAAGGCTTTTTAAATGGGATCACAGAGTCCAGACCCATTACTCATACTGGTGGCACACCAGACCCAAGAGCCACCTCCTAAGGGTCCCAAGGGTCCCGGTGGGAGGGGCTCAGAAGTGGGGGGCGCAGCGGGCCAGGGGAGAGGTGGGGCGGCTGACACGTGCTGAGCCTGTTCAGGCCATGTGCTGGGTGTTTTTATTGTCTCTTTAATCCTGTTGGTAACTCTGAGATGTGGATATAATTGGTCCACTCACAGAAAAGAAACTGAGGCCCAACGTGAGGTGAACTCTTCAAGCCAGAGCTAGTCAGGAGTCAGGAGTTGGGCCTGGGTCTGCCAGAGCTCTTGCTGGCACCAGCACTACCCTCCTAAGTGTCTCCTTTTTGGGGAAACGGACCGTGGTGTAGGCATCAGAGCTAAACAAAAAATGGAATGTCTCATCCAGAGGACCTAGAGAGAAGCAGAACACAGGTGGAGGGGACTAGGGTTGGTACGTGGTTTCTGGATCAGAGCGATAGGGCTCATGGAAGGGCTTTCAGTAAAGGGCTTCTGTGTCTTACAGTGGAGATTTCAAGAGACTACTTGAAGGGGCCCTTTTGAGTGACAGGTGGGTAAGTCATGTGGACCCATGCTGGGGCAGCCCAGTAACAGGCCCCTTTTTGGACTTGGCAGAGCTGCCTCCCACAGCCCTCAGCTCAGGCTGCTGAAGGGAGGGCTGAGCAAACCTGCATGAAGAGTGAAAAGCCCCTCAGAGGGATGGAGAGAGATCATGGCCCTTCTCTTCCATGGGGCTCAAGGCCTTGAGTACATCTCTGAGGGCTGAAGAGGCCGTGCCTGACTGGCCAGCTGGCCTGGATTGGAAGGGGCGAGTGGGAAGGTCCAGAAAGGGCAGGAGGACTTTCTTGGGCTCTCAAAGGGTGAAGGCAGAGTCATGTTAACCTGACTGTGGAAGGAGCTGGTGCCCTGGCTAAGACAGGTGTTGCACACAAAGAAACTGTGGCTCATGACTGCTGGTTCCTGTGCAGGTGGCGACTGTATCCAGGGCACAGGCTGTGAGGAGTTGGTGTTGGGTGGTCAGTGGTGGGTGGGAGAGCTTGGGGCAGATCTGCGGGGCTTAGTCAGACCCAGATCTGTGTTAGTGCGAATTGACTTCTCACCAGAGCCTATCATCTCCTGGGATCCTGTTTCCTGTTGGAAAACAGGCTCCAGAGAAGTGCACAGAAACCAGCACACCCCAAAGACACCAAATTCCTCAGCTCTCCATTCACCCCAAAGCCTTAATCACTGACACATGGGCCAATGTATCCCCTTGAACTTAATGAAGGCCAGGATTTATTGCTTTCGGAGAATGAAAAGCTTTTATGGTTTGGCCAAAAAGTTCCTTCGGTTTTTAAGTAACAATAAAAGACACAGTTTTCATTTTCACCAAGGACTTTATTGAACAACGTATTCACCGTTTTGTTCCACTACCTTCTGCCATTTTTCAGGCAACTTCATAATTCCATCTTCCCAAAACTTTTTTATCTTTTTGAGCAAAGAACTATTCCAGGTGCCTTTTACACTCTTCCAGTGAATTGAAAATTTTTCCATTAGGAGAATTTTTTTTTTTTTTGGCTGCATTGGGTCTTCGTTGTTGTGCATGGGCTTTTCTCTAGTTGTGGCGAGCAGGGGCTACTCTTCGTTGCGGTCCGCAGGCTTCTCATTGCGGTGGCTTCTCTTGTTGCGGAGCACGGGTTCTAGGCACGCAGGCTTCAGTAGTTGTGGCTCGCGGGCTTAGTTGCTCCGCAGCATGTGGGATCTTCCTGGACCAGGGATTGAACCCGCGTCCCCTGCATTGGCAGGTGGATTCTCAACCACTGCACCACCAGGGAAGTCCAAGAGAATTTTGTAAAGACCAAAATGAATGGAAATCCGAAGGTGCAATGTCTGGTGAATACGGCGATGAATCAGAACTTCCCAGCCAAGCTGTAACAGTTTTTGCCTGGTCATCAAAGAAACATGTGGTCTTACCTAGAGGGATGGGATAGGGAGGGTGGGAAGGAGGCACAAGAGGAAGGAGATATGGGGATATATGTATATGTATAGCTGATTCACTTTGTTATAAAGCAGAAACTAACACACCATTGTAAAGCAATTATACTCCAATAAAGATGTTAAAAAAAAAAAAAGAAACATGCGGTCTTGCGTTATCCTGATGGAAGATTATGCGTTTTCTATTGACACTTTTCATGGAGTGTTGCTTTCAGTTGGTCTAGTTGGGAGCAGTACCTGTTGGAATTAATTGTTTGGAAGGAGCTCATAATAGAGGACTCCCGTCCAATCCCACCATATACACACCACCACCTTCTTTGGATGGAGACCTTTATTTGGTGTGGTTGGTGGTGGTTCATTTCACTTGCCCCACGATCTCTTCCGTTCCACATTATTGTACAGTATCCACTTTTCATCGCCCGTCACAATTTGTTTTAAAAATGGAATGTTTTCATTACGTTTAAGTAGAGAATCGCATGTGGAAATATGCTCAAGAAGGCTTTTTTTCGCTTATGTGGAACCCAAACATCAAAGTGATTGACATAACCAAGCTGGTGCAAATGATTTTCAGCACTTGATTTGGTTATTTTGAGTATGTTGGCTCTCTCCCACGTGGTGTAACGTTGATTGTTCTCAATTAATGTCTCAATTTGATCTCCATCAACTTCAACTTCAACTGGTCTACCCGACGGTGGAACATCGTCCAGCGAGAAATCTCCAGCATGAAACTTTGCAAACTACTTTTGACATGTTCCATCAGTCACAGCACCTTCTCCATAAACCGCACAAATCTTTTTTTTGCATTCCAGTTATGTTTTTACCTTTCTTGAAATAATAAAGCATAATATGCCGAAAATGTTGCTTTTTTTCTGCCATCTTCAATATTAAAATGGCTACACAAAAATTCACCAATTTTGGTAAGTTTTTTAAAAAATGCACTGATATGACAGCTGTCACAATACAATCTAACAAAATTGTTTTGAATGAAGTTAGAGACAACTAAGCGCTACTAGCTAGAGCCATCTACGGAAAAAACAGAGCGAACTTTTTGGCCAGCCCAAATATTTTATTTTTTAAAGCTTAAAAGCCCTTCATGTGAGCTTTGATTTCCATGAGAATTCCTCTTAACCTACATGTTAAAAGTCCATCAGAAGGTCCTAGAAAAGAGCAAGTGAGGCCTTCAGAACATGGCCAGCATGCTGGTGGACATGGACTTAGGAAGTGACCCTCAGGGAAAAGCTGGCCACTCAGCTTGTCCCACCCCCTCCAAGGCAACTTGACCATAAGGGCGCTGGACCCAGGCCTCCCACTCCTGCGGACAGAGCTCTCCTGAGAGAAGGGTATGCCAGCCCCCAGCAGGGCCTAGGGTGCTTTCACTTCCGCATCCAGGAAATAAGGGAAGCAAGTGGGCACTAGGGTGACCAACTATCCCAGTGTGCTCAGGACTGAGGGGTTTCCTGGGCCTTTTGGTGCTAAAACTGGGACAGTCCCAGGTAAACCAGATGGTTGGTCACTTCAGTGGGCAGCCTGTGAGGAAGGAGGCTCTCCACACTGCCCCATCTCCCACTGCTCCCCCTCACTCCCCACCTACACCCCCTGCCACACAGCCTTCCTTCTGCTTCTCAAGCCAGCCAGGCCGGTCCTAGCTCAGGGCCTTTGCACCTGCTGTTCCCTCTGTCCTGGGGCTCTCCTCGCATGGCTGGGGCTATTCTGCATGGCGGACTCTTTGTTGAGCTTCCTGGACACCTTCACTGATCACCCTCTCTGGCATGTTTTCTTGTTTTATTTTCTTCCAGTCACTTATCTCTACCAAAATTACCTGGTTTATTTATTTTATTTGCTTTTCAGTGTTTATGGTTTCTCTCTCCTCACTAGAATGTCAGCTCCCTGAAGATAGGGCTCCTGTGTGCTGGTTCATGGTTATCGCCTGATAGGCGATAGTGACACATGGGTTGGTGCTAAACAAATGGTCAGAGCATGAATGAACTCTGTTCTGGTGGTGGGAGGGCACCAAGGTGTCACTGATGAGACACCTGCTGCCATCACCTGCTGGCACCTCACATAATTCTCGCAGCAGACCCATGAGGCAGGGACACCAGCGTCCCTGTTACAGAGTGGGAGAGGGGCTGCCCAAGGTCAAGTGGCCCCACAGCTCAGGCCCCTCTGCTGCCCGCTGACAGGACTTTGAGTTCTGAGGAAGCTGCTCCAGCTTCACTGACCACACACCCCACAGCAGCCAAGAGGCTGAGTGGAAAAGTTCTGCGGAGGCCCCTGCTGGGCTGCTCCCAGCATCCTGGCCCGTGAGGCCCCACACAGTTCCCTGCACTATTGACTCACACTCCCAAGGGGCCTGAGTGGGTCACCATTTGTTTTTCTTGACCTCCAGGGCCAGGGCAAGGACCACGGCTCCCGCTGGAGAATGTCAGCAGTCAAGAGCTGGGTCTGAGTTTCCTGGCCCTTGTCCACTGAAGGCAGGCTGCTAGGGGGCGACTCTGCCGTCTTCCTGCTCCTCCTTCCCTAGTAAAGCAGTGGCTCACTGTCCTTCAGCCACTGGCTCCTTATGGGGGCCTGGGGGTCCCATGGCCCTCCCTGCACACTCAAACGCTGGGGTGTGGGCAGGCCCATGTGCTCCAACATCTGCAGTTCTTTATCCTGGCCCTGGAAGGGTCGGCACACTGTGTCCAGCTGTGTTATGAGCAGCATAATTTTTTTAAACAGCTGTACTGGGATATAATTCACATACCATATGAACCACCCAATAGTTTTTGGTATATTACATTATATTTTTAAAAATGTTAATATTTTTAGAAAATTGTGGTAAAATATACATAAAACTCAGCATCTTAACCATTTTGAAGAGTACAGTTCAGGGCACTTCCCTGGTGGCGCAGTGATTAAGAATGATCCGCCTGCCAATGCAGGGACACAGTTTCAATCCCTGGTCTGGGAAGATCCCACTTGCTGTGGAGCAACTAAGCCCGTGCACCACAACTACTGAGCCCGCGTGCCACAACTACTGAAGCCCATGCGCCTAGAGCCCGTGCTCCGCAACAAGAGAAGCCACCACAATGAGAAGGCCTTGCACCGCAATGAAGAGTAGCCCCCACTCGCTACAACTAGAGAAAGCCCGCGCACAAAAACGAAGACCCTACGGAACCAAAAAAAAAAAAAATTCTTAAAAAAAAAAGAGTACAATTCAGTGGTATTAAGTACTTTCATACTGTTGTACAACCATCCCTACCACCCCTACCTCCATAGCTCTTTTCATCTTGTAAAACTGAAACTCCATACCCATGAAACAATAACCCTCTATTCCCCCTCCCCCAGTCCCTGGAAACCACTAGTCTCCTTTCTGTCTCTATGAATTTGCCTACACTAGGTACCTCATATGAGTGGAATCATACAGTATTTGACCTTTTGTGTCTGGTTTATTTCACTTAGAATAATGTCTTCAAGTTTCACCCATGTTGCAGCTTGGTTACAGACTGAATGTTTGTGTCCTCCCAGAATTCATATATCAAAATCCTAACTCCCAATGTGGCAATGGTATTAGGAGATGGGGCCTTTGGAAGGTGATTAGGTCATGAGGGTGGAGCCATCATGAATGGGATTAGTGCCCTTATAAAAGAGACCCTAGAGAGCTTCCTCATCCCTTCTGCCATGTGAAGATACAAGAAGATGGTCATTTGTGAACAGAAGTGGGCTCTCACCAGATACCACATTTGTCAGTGCCTTGATCTTGGACTTCCCAGCTTCCAGCACTGTGAGAAATAAATATTTGCTGTTTAAGGCACTCAGTCCATGGTATTTTTGTCATAGCAGCCTGAACAGACTAAAGCAAGCATGGAGCAGGACTTCATTCCTTTTTATGGCTGAATATTGTTCCATTGTTCACCCATTTTGTTTACCCATTCATCTGGTGATGGACACTTGGGCTGTTTCCACCTACCCTGATGCTTCAGTGAACACTGATGCACAAATACCTCTTTGAGTCCCTCCTTGCAATTCTTTTGGGTATATATCTAGGAGTACAATTGCTGGGTCACATGGTAACTCTGTTTAGCTGGGCAGCATTTTTCATTTCTAGCAGAAAAGAGGCTTGTCCTGTGCTTGGTGTTCCTGTTCATTCCTGGTCCCCTTGGGAGAAGATAGCCCTCCTCTTCCTCTCTGTCTTTCTGGGATCATAGGCCATGCCCTACCAGGCTGTCTTCCCGAGCAGCTTTGGAAGGGTATAAAACTCAAAAGACTGATTTCATCCCCTGTACTTTTGTAAACAAGACAGACAGGGTTCCTACCATCACAAAGCCTGTTTTCTAAAGAAGAAGGATCGTATTTGTGTCCTAGAAATTCTGCTTTCACTAGTATGGCCTGGAGCAAGCCAATTCCTGCCTCAGAGCGTCCGTCTCCTTACCTTTGGACTGGAGATAGTGACCCCAGTTCCTAAGGTCCTTTGAGATAACACATGACATTTAACCTCTCAGATCCTCAGTTTCCTAGGCCCCAAATGGGGATTTGAATACCCAATCCTCAGTCTGTCACTCAGGTAGTCATTCCCGAAACATCCACCGGAGGCCCTGCAGGCACTGGGAATCCCGTGATGGATCCGGCATGGGTCCTGTTTCTGGGTTCTGTGGCACAGAGATACTGGCCCGCTGAGGCGCTAACCATGACACAGTGTGACAGGGTGGGGACTGGCTATGTCGCCAGTGGGACGACCCCATGACACGCTGTCCCTGCAAGCTCAGGTGTGCTCGTGCCCTCATTGTGCCACTCTCCATCTGTAAGGACCTTCCCTGTGCCTGGAAACTGACCTCTCCAGGACCTGTTCGACTGTCCCCTCCTCCCCACAGCTGTCTAGAGTGGAAGGAGACTGGACAGGTCTGCTCCCTGGCTGGCTGGAGGACGTTGGGGTGGAGGACGTTGGGGGTGGAGGACGTTGGACTTATGTGGCACTACCTGAGTGGGAGGCACTGGTGGGCAGGGGCCTGTGGGCTGGGGCAGCTGAAAGCGGGGTGTGGGCAGGCCAGCTGTGCACAGCCATCAGGATTCCTAGGCTCACCTGGTCCCCAGGGCCCCTGACTGTGGGGACACTGGGGACTCCCTGGGACCATCTCCCATCTATTCAGATGCCACAGTCTGGCCAGAGAGGCCTGGTGTCCTCAGACACAAGTGGCCCCTTTCTTTCCCTCCCTAGGTTTTGTGCTGCTCTGGCTGGGGCTGGCCTTATCTGGAGGGTGGCCCCTGGGTAGGGCATGCAGGAGCCCTGCCTCGGAAGCTGGGAGTCCCCTGCTGAGAGCGGCAGCTCCCATACACAGGCCCCAGCTCCTGCCTACAGCTCCAGGTCAGGCTTCTGCCATGGGGAGATGTCACCACCACTTTGGCTGTTCCCAGAACTCTGGAGCAGGGTATTGGAAAGCCGTGGGAAGCAAGGAAAGTGGTTCCTGCTTGTGGACCTGCAACATGCCAGGCATTGTGCTCCGGGCTGTACAAGTGTTCACTCATCTGTTCTGCTCAGCACCCCTGCCAGGGAGGTGGCATCTACCCTACCCTACAAATGGAGTACAAGAGAAGGGACTTGTCCCAAGTCATACACCGGGCGTGTGGCAGAGCTGGGATTCAAACCCTGCTGTGTCCAATTCCAAAGCACTTGCCTTTTTTCTTTCTTTCTTTTTTTTTAAAGGAAAAGAACTGGGGACTGCCTGGGGCTTCTCCCCTCTATCCAGATGCCATCGTCTGGCCAGAGACCCAGACACAAGCAGCTCCTTTCCCATCCTAGGTCCAGTACTGCTCTGTAGGTGCAGGAGGGCCGGGTCACCCTCCAAAGTGCTCAGGGGTCCTCGGCCCCACCCCTAGCTTCATATTCAGTGGCACTGGAGTGACCGAGAATTTGCATTTTTAGTAAGTTCCCAGGGGATGCTCTTGCTGCTGGTCCAGGAAGCACACTCAAAACCCAATTGATTTCTTTCTCCCTCTCTTTAAATATTATTTTCTTTCTTACAAAAGATTTCAAGCCTTGTACTTTTCACATTACCTTCTGTGTGCTCAGGGGATGGGGGCTTGGAGCCAAGCTGTGAGTTTACAAAACCCAAGGAACACCAGTTGTGGGTTCATAAACCACCAGCAATGATTTCCACTGCAACCACCACCGCCACTACTACTAGGACTACTGCAGTGCACACTCACTTAGAATTTACTGTGTACCAGGTGCTGTTCTGAGCTCTGTCATGTCAATCCTCCTGTAATTTTCACAGCCACCCTTCATCTCATTCTATTGAGGAGAAAACTGGACCCAGAGAGGGCAAGTCACTGGCTTGAGGTCACACAGTATCAGTGGCAAGGTCAGGACTTGACCAGGTGGTCTGGTGCCAGAGATCATACTCTGAGCCACAGGCTATTCTGCCTCAGGATTAGATGAGGTGGGACAGAAGCTCCTCACCAATCCTAGTAGAAATTGGCTGAATGGCCTAAACCAAAGTCCTTGTCCCCTGCCCCACCAATTCTCCATCTGAATTCCCAGTCTCCGTGAACAGCATCACCATCCACCCAGTAACCCCCAGGAAGGTGGGTGGATCCATCCCATTCACACTTCCTGAGCACCCCCTCCAAATACAAAAGACGACAAGCCTTCTGGCTGACCATGTCTTGGCCCTGTCCTTGCATTTTACGTGGATTACTGTGCACCACACAACAACTCCATGCGGTGGGTGCTATTATGCCCATTTTACAGCACCAAGAGGTTAAGGAACACGCCCCAAATGACAGAGTCAGAAGAGAAAGAACCAGAGTCTACCCCTCTCTGTCCCCACCAGGTCTGGTACCAGCATATCTCCCTGGGTCAATGGTCACAGCCTCCTCCCTGGCTCCCTTGTTTGATTTCATTCTCTGCCCCACAGTCAGTGCAGTCCTTCTAAACCACAGATCTGATCATGCCACTTCCTTTAAAGCCTTTCACAGGCTCTCCACTGACCTTGGGCCACAGTCTGAGCTCTTTGGTCAAGGCCCTTCCAGGTTGAGCCAGACATCCCTCTTTGGCCTGCTCTGCCCTCCCTTACTTGTCCTCCATACATCACTCCTGGCCTGGAACACACCACGGCCCCAGAGTTGTGTTGCTCATGTCTCCAATGTCATTTCTCCCATTACTTGCCAGAATAACTCCTACTCATCCTTCAAGACCCAACTAAGACATGGACCCTCCCCTGGAAAGCCTTCCTGGCTGCCCACCCTTGGGCCAGGGATATTTACTTGCTTCAGCACTTAGTGCACTGGGATGGAGCTGTCTGCCCAGCTCTCTCTCTCTCTCTGCTAGACTGTGAGCCCACAAAGTGGAGACCATATTCAATTTGCCTTGGTCCTCCTGGCCCTGGCTCAGGCCAAATCCAGTTAAACTGGACTAAGGTGGATGGTCACCAGCGGCCAGGCAAAGAGGCTCTGGACTCTAAGGTGTCCATCAGCAGTTTGTCTCCGGGTCTGATCTTTGCTGGGCATTGGGAAAGGAAAAGATGTGATCTTGTCTCCTTTATTATTTAGCACATGTGCCTCACCCCCTCTGCCCACTGGGGTAGGAAAATACCCATTGATGAAACAAGGGCAAGCTGCCACAGTCTTTCTAGCTGGGGCTGTTGGAAACCACTTGGGGCAGATTTAGCCCTAGTAAACTGCTCTTAACCACTCTCTGAGGAGATCCATGAGCCCCCAGATAATGAGCCGCATGTGTGTGGGAGACAGGTCTATTTTTTCCCAAGGATTTATGAGAAGGGGGAGTATTCTCATTGACCTCCATTTCAGGAAAGGCCTCTTTCTGGAACTCTTGCCGAGTATTCCATCAACAGTACAGCACATATGCTTGCAGTAAGCCTGCTTGACATCATCATACCCGGCATATGTTTCTTGTCTCATACGCATTTTAGCACTTGCTTTGGGGACTGTATGTATTTCTGAGGGTCCCTAAACACAGCTCCAAATGAAGCACTTGTAATTCATCCTTCATGAACGCCACCACTGCTCTTTCTAAACATATTTGGAAGTGGATTCAAAGTTTATTTAGAGAAAAAATTTTTTTTTAGTAGACAGAGAGTGTTTGTGAATTCTTCACCGGACCCCTCCCCCTTGGGACCTTGGGAACAACTCCTTCAGCTCACAGACACTGACATCCTCAGAGGAGACCGTGAACGTGTGAACATGGGCCATCTGTCTGCCCAGGCGTTTCTCCAGTTCCTCCTCGGTTTATTCACCTGTTATGCTGTTTCTCCCTCCATCCCAATTTCTCTTTCTTTCCTTCTACTCATGCTCATCCATATATCCCGCTGTAGAAAAACTACTCACTACATAGTTCTGAGTGAATGAAAGACTTTATTCATCCAGACAATCAAATATCCACCTAAATATTTGTTCATCTATTCACCCATCTGTTAAGTTATCCATCTCTGTTTCATTCATCCTTTTGATCACCCATCCTTCCATCCATCTATCTGTCTATCCGTCCATCCAACATTAACCCACTCTGTGCCAGGCACTGGGGATACTCAAATAAATACATCTGGTTCTTGTTCTTGAGCAGCTCACAAGGAGCTGGGGGATAATATGCAAACAGCCACTTATAGCCCAGCATGGGAAATGATCTTAGAGAGACGTGCAGGAGCTGTGGGGGCCTGGGGAAGGAGCATGGATGTCTGGGAGCAGGGCTGGTACAGGAGCAGAGATAAAGCCATCCACAAATGGAAAACCTGCCCGCCCTGCCTATTGCCCATAACTAATGAGGTGGCAGCTTGGGGTGAGTGGAGTCAATAGCCCCTCTAAGGCCTGAAATTCCACCTCTGCCTTGCAGACATTTTCTGTCAGAAACAGACTTCTTGATGGGGCCCACTCAGACGTATCAGTCTCCAGTGATCTTGCATCCCCATTCTGCAGAGGACAACCCGGGGCTCAGGAGAGGGGACAGGCAGAGAAGAAGCAGCAGAACCTTCATATCCGAGTCTGAGGACTGGCGGACAGTCCCTGTAGGTTGCTGCAGCCGTTGGCCATTGGGTAGCCCTCAGGACAGCACCAGCCACCGGCCTATCTGCTCCCACTTTGAAAGCTTCATGGTGCTTGGGACCTGGGCCTGATCGTTTGGGATCAGGGCTCTCCCTGTACACCATGTGTCCCAGAGCTAAACAGAAACCCCCTGGCAGGTAAGTTGTGATCCCTCTCTGGGAAGCAGAGAGCTCAAAGGACCCCTCAAACCCTGATATTTTAGCACCTCCCTTCTCCTTGTCCCACGCCAAGGGCTGAGAACAAGGACCTTGCTTGCAGAGCAGGGATCATGCCTATCAAATTCTAGGCTCTGGCCAGGCCTTAGGCTCTGGAACCTGCAGAGTGGCCATGGTTCAACAACCATCATTGGAGCTGGACTGACCGACACTGCCTCACCTGGGTGAGGATGGCAGGGCCCTCCACAGGGTAGGGCAGTCCCTCTGCCCTCTCTGGCTGAGGGTTTCCCCTTGATCACAGGTTCATCTTCCATGCCTCCCTCTTCCACACACACCCATTCAATTATAAGTCCTGACCATGGTCCCTGTAATCCCTGTCAAATGGGCCCTCTCAGCCTCACTGCCTTCAACCGTCTGCAGCAGCCTCCTCATATGGCCTCCCTTCCCCCAGGCTGGCTTCTCCCATCTGACCTCTTCCCTGATCCCCTCATCCAAGGCACCTTTCTAAATCTGGCCATGCCACTCTTCCTTAAGAGAACAAAATCAAAGCCCATGGCAACTTCCTTAGCACAGAAGCAGGATGGTAAAAAGAGATCTGGGTTCAAAGTTTGCTCTCTCACATACCATCCAGTGAGCTTGGGTAACTCTGGGCCTCAGTTTCCCCATCTGTAAAATGGACATATTGATACCTTTCTCACAAAGCAGTTTTTGTTAGCATTATGGCTGTAATATAAAGTAAAGCTTTTTCCCAAAACAATGCCTCAGAAAGGACGGAGTCATTTTATATTCAAGTCTTTACAGAAGTCTTTCATTTTATATGGTGTGGGTTCAATTAATTTATTAAAAAAAATAACAACAAAGTACCATTTGATGAAAACACACAACCTAAACCAATCCTAATCAACATTAGTTCTAGATGCTTATAGAGGTAACCCAAGGGATCTTTAAAAAAAAAAAAAAAAAAAAGAATCCAGGTATTTAAGGATGGGAGATGGAATGTATACATTTATCTCTACTACTTCCAGAAACCTGAGCTCCAAGGGCAAACAGGTCAGGAGAGGAAATACTAGCAACAATATTTAGGAACCTGGGAAGTAGACAAATGAGGGATTACTGCCTGTGCAGAAATGGGAGGGCCAATATATATATATTTTAAACATCTTTATTGGAGTATAATTGCTTTACATTGTTGTGTTAGTTTCTGCTGTATAACAAAGTGAATCAGCTATATGTATACATATATCCTCATATCCCCTCCCTCTTGCGTCTCCCTCCCACCCCTCTAGCTGGTCATAAAGCACCGAGCTGATCTCCCTGTGCTATGCGGCTGCTTCCCACCAGCTATCTATTTTACGTTTGGTAGTGTATATATGTCAATGCCACTCTCTCACTTCGTCAGCCGATATTTTAAGCCAGGACTGGGGACACCTCAAGAGCAACCCAATCTACAACACAGAACAAATACCCAAAGCCCAGGAACTGGCAGCACCAGGTACCTGATGAGCTGGAACCTAGACCAGGGGTCTCAAGCCATGGCCCACGGGCCAAATTTTGCCCACCCTCCATTTTTGTAAATAAAACTTTATTAAGACACCGCCATGTTCATTTGTTTATGAACCGTCTATGACTGCTTTTATGCCACAAAGGCAGAGTTGAGTAGTTGCGACGGAGATGGTATTGGCAACTACAGAGCCCATGTGTTCTGGAGCCCGCGTGCCACAACTAGAGAGAAGCCTGCGGGCCGCAATGAAAGATCCCGTGTGCCACAACTAAGACCAGATGCAGCCAAAAATAAATAAATAAATATTAAAAAACCCATGATAGCAAAGATTAAAATTCCATTAGAAAGAGTTGTGAGAGAAAGGTTGGGGGAAGTCTCCAAGAAAGGAGAACAAGACGAATAGATGCAGATGACTGGAAAGAAGAGATAAGAAAATCAGTCCAGGAAATCATGATTACACAAGGGACTGTCCCCCCTCTCCTTGCCCCTTAATAAAAAACAAGCAAACAAAACAAAACCGAAAACACCCACCCACCCAACCAACCAAACAAACAAAAAAACTTCAGAAAGAGGGAACAAAGAAATTTGCAGGAGAAATTGTTAAAAAAATAATTCAAGAAATTTGGTTTTCTGAGAGTCCAGCTCAGTGAAAGAAAACAGACCTTGGTAAGGCACTTCATCTTGAAATTTCAGAACTCTGGGGTTAAACAGATGATTCCAAAAACATCTAGAGAGAAAATGGCAGGTTTCACACAAAGGACTGAAAAAAGGGAAGGCTTTGGACTTCTAATCGATAATGCCTAAAACTGAAATATCAAGTTGCAGGATATTCATGTTATTTAGAGGAAGGTGATAATTACCAACAGACCCCCTCTGTTTGTCAGGTGCTATGCCAGGAACTGGGGATAAAATGGGAGTAAGATAGCATAGCCTCCACCATCATTACAGACTAGTGGGGGAGACAGGCACTGGTCCAATAATGTACCAAATTACAAACTGGTAAGTGCTATGAAGGAAAAGTATGGGGACCTCTTACAGTATGTGATAGGTGAACACAACCTGATCTGGAGGGTCTGGGCTTCCTTGAGAAACCTATGCTTAAGGTGAGGTCAGAGAGATGCCTGGAGCTGACTGGGCAGAGAGGAAGGGCATTGCAGGCAGGAGGAACAGCAGGTACAAAGGCTCTGCAGTGAGAGGAAGTAGCAGGGCTTCAACTTTGCACCCCCATCGGAATCACCTGAAATGATCTTGTAACAGATGGCTGGGTCTCACCCCCAGAGTCTCTGATTTAGTAAGTTTGGGAATTTGAAATTCCAAAAATTCCCAGATGATGTTGATGCTGTTAATCCAAAACCACAGTTTGAGAAGCACTGCACTAAATGTCTGCAGAGCCCAATCGTAAGGAATTTGTATTTTATCATTCAGGCTAGCGGTTCTCAAATGCGAGAATCATCTGGGCGCTGGCTGAGCTTACAAATTTCCAGGTGCCCCCCCTCCCCCTTAGGCTGGGCAGGGCTTGACAATGGGTATTGACTTGGATGCCCATGGTCCCAGAGGCCACTTGAGGGCTGGGAGCAGGGGCGGGGGGTGGTGGGACGGGCAGGCACCTCTTGCAGCAAAGCAGTGGGGAGAGGATGGGGCCTCACTAAGCCCAGCAAGGGACTCAGGTGGAAAGGGCAGGATGGTTTCGTGAGACAGACAGGGCAGGCCTGAACATATAGCTTGAGGACAACAAAAGCCGAAGAGTATGTAGGAACCCAGCCAGCCTGGAGGCTCTGGCCTTGGGGGTCTCAGATCAGATTTCAGGCTCCCCAGCCAAGGAGCACTGTTAGCTTTTTTGGTCAGTCACAAAGCCCTCCTCTAGGTGGCCAATTTCAGGTTTCAAGTGTCAGCTGGATTTCTGCTCCTAGTCCCCTCAACCCCCCCTGAAAGTTCACTGCCAAATTGATTTCCGGATTTTGTGAAACAAATTTATTCCCAGGTGAAAACTACTCTATCTGATTTCTTCTGTGGATGACTCAGCCAAGATGGAAATCTGCTGTGTCTGACTTCAGAATCCACCAGAGTCAGCTTCCATTTCTAAGACACTGGACGAAGCCTCAATTCCAGCTGTGTCTTATCAGATGGAGTGGGCCAGCCTTGGCCTCTCCAAGCCCCAAGCCCCGGGATCCTCCTGCCAGCAAGGAGGGAGTCAACTGCAGAGCCTGCAAAGCACTCAAGCCTCCCCAACTTCCCACTGGGAGAGGCCTGCTATTTCTTGGCCAGAACAAGAGCCAACAAAGGTCCAAAAAGGCCCCACACCCTTGAGGCCTTTATCGACCCTGAGTCATGCCTGCCACTTGGACCCTCCCTGAGCAGTCTCAGTGCACCCACATTTGGACACAGGGTGAGGCTCGAATGAAAGGCTGCCCACATAGCTGCCCATGTGACATGGTGCCATCAGGAGAAAGTTCCAGGAATTGGGGGCCTGTGCGATTCCTCCTGGCTGGCTGGTGCCAGGAGGGCATGTGTTTCATGTGAGATGTGGTTCCCGCAGGCATCTCAGGGACTCTGGGACCCGCATACTGCTGTCCTCCCTCGGCAGGGCCTGCGGGAGAAGGGCCTAGGGACTCCTGCCATTTTCAAAGGCCCGCCCCCACTTTATGAAGCACCGACCTCCCTCCACCCCCAACATAGTGTACTTCTGTGAGCTTTGAACTCCTTCTGTTTCTTCAATCCTCAGAGCAACCCTGTGCAGCATTACTTATGCCTTCTGTGTCACTTAGGGTAGGTCCTTCTCCTGCTCAAGTGCTCCAAGTCTTCCTCTGCACCCAGGTCAAGACCCGCCACCTTGCCCTGGCCTAACCACACTGTTGAATCTGTCCCATGGCTACATCTTTGACCTCATTTCAAATCCCCCCACCCCAGTAAACCACACAGGCTTTCTTCCTGCTAGAATGTAAGCTCCTCAACAGGCCAGAGCTTGTCTATCTTATTTCCTAGTGCTTGGCATAGAGTAGAGCTCAGAAATATTTGTTGTGCAAATGAAATGAGAAAACGAAGGCCCACAGAGAAGTGACTTGCCCCACATCACAAGCTGACAGAGGCCTGTCAGGCCTGGGCATTGGCCCGGTACTGGTTTGGCCAGCTTGGGGTGGCTCTGTGTGGCCAAGAACTCTGATGAGTGTTTCCTGGTCAGAAGAAGCTTGTGGAAGGCAGAAATGCTGCTTCTGGGCTTATCTCGCAGAGACAGCGGTTGCAGAGCCTGCAAACCAGGTAGCAGAGTGCAGTGGTCATGCGCAGAGACTCTGAAGCCAGACAGACCTGGGCGGACCCCTAGCTCTGCCACTCCCTGGCCGAGTGGCCCTGGGAAGGTCACCTAATCTCCCTGAGGCTCAGTTTCCCAGTCTGTAAACCCGGGATCACACGGCATCTACCTTCTCGACTTGTGAGGCTTATGTAAGACCTGGAGTATCAAGCACTGAGTACAGTCCTGGCCCTTAATAACACTGCAGTGAAAGTGAAAACGCTGCTCTGCCTGCCAGGGGCTGAGACGCGGAGCTCACAATCCAGGCCATGTGCCGCCAGGGCTCTATAAGTGGTCCGCAGAGAATCAGCAGCCCCCAGAGCAGGCGATGGTGGCACATTGGGAAGGGTCCTTAGGGGAGGGCTCCGTGGACAGAGACAGCCACCAGCAGGAGGGTGGGGCAGGCACAAATGCCACAGGAGTGTGGACACATACACTTGGTGTCTCAGTTTCGGGCACAGCTGGGACATCTGCATGGTTTTTCATCTTTTAATCCCATCTGTTATCGGCTGCTGGGAAATAGCCAAGCCCAGTCTCCAAGCTGGCAGAAGCTTCCTCTGAATTCCACAAAGAGAACAAAGAGTTCTGAAAGAGTGACACAGCTGTCCAGACTGGCAGGGGCAGGGCCAGGCTGGAGGAAGGCACATGAAAGCCAAGCAAACGCACTTGGCCAGGAGGGTGGGCACAACTGCCAGGAGGCTGACCAGCTGGCCTGCCAGGGACCACCCTGGGCTCTGGGACTTCAGGAGACTGGGAGGGGTCTTCTCTTTGAGGACTACCTTTTGCGTTTGGGAACTCAGGAGGCACCTGGTGGTGTGAAGTTCCTGGTCCAAGACCACCCCAGAATGCAAGGGGGGTGGCTTGGCTAGGTCCCTGCTGGGTGACCTCCCAGACACCAAAGCTACCCCCTTTCCCAGAGCTTGGAGTGGTCAATGGTCATTGGTGGCTGCTCTAAGCCTTCTGATCACCTCCTCACATTTGGATGCTTTCCCACTGCATAAACCCAACTTTCCAACACTGGTTACAAACTTCCCTCCTTTCTTGGGGTTAGGGGTAGGTGAGATTTACATTCCACGGCTCAGACCCATCTGACTCAGAGCTGAGTTAGGTGAGGGCAGAAGCGGGGCTCAGGGCTTCCAATCTGCGGGTAGAGGTAGTGTGATTCTAAGCCAGCAGCCTTGAGGAAGCTTCCTGATCTGGTGGGAGTGCTCCTGGCAGGCTGGTTCAGAGGTGTGGTGCAGGGACCCATTCCCAGAAGCTCCTCCTCCTAGGGCTTCGTATCCCTTTATAAATCCTTTTCCTTTCTTCTTAAATTAGCTAGAGTGGATTCATGTCTGCAACCATGAATCCTAACAAACTCTTCCGACGACTCCCTGTCAGAGTTTCAAACTCTCCTGCCTACAGGCATAAGCAGGTTACAGAGATAAACAGACTCATTTAGCAAAAATCACAAGGCTGCCATTTTGGTCTATATTTGATTTTTTGACAGAGATGTGGTTCAAAGAAGGCTTTCTTTACTAGGAGAAAAGAGAGTGCAAGCTGCAGAGTAAATGGTGACTGACAGTCAATTTCAGGGCCAGAGAGACAATAAGGAGTGGTGGGGACTGTGGCACACTGGAGATGGTATACTCTAAGGGGTCAGCTAATACGCAGTCACAATGGACTGTTTCCAGATCCTTCCATTTTCTAAAAGAAAGAGGAAATCAGGATTTTTATGTAAGATGTCCCATATCTTTAATTATTTTGCAAACACAAGGAGGGTCAAAACCAAAAAAACCCCAGAAGCAACACATTTAAATCTGGGTTTGGCCTGTGGTTGCCCCTTTGTGACCATAGGATCAAGTTCTAGCTTTTTATTATGGCATTTAAAGTTCTTTACATAAAGCCAGACTCATTTCCTCCCACCGGTTCCCTTCCTCCCTGCCCCCGCCTCTGCATGCACAGACCCCTTACCCTGTGCCCCATCCTTTCCTTATTCCCCTACCTGGCAAAACATCTATGCATCCTCTAAGATTATCCGAGTAATCAATCCTTTGTCAAATGCATCCCCATCTCTTGAATCCCAGATATCCAGTCTTGGGGCTCCCACAGTCCCCTATATGTCCTTTCATCCTGATGCTTCTCATCCTGTGAGAATCACCAGGGCCTCTGTGTCCCCAGCCCAGTGCCAGGAGCGTGTCCGTCTTTAGAGAAAGCCCAGGTGGTGGGCTGGCCCTCTGAGGAGGTGGGCTGCTCCCCGTGTCTCAAAGCGTGTCCATCCTAGTGGAATGGGGTGTGTGGGGTTCAGTTTAGAGAACCCAGCATGGGGAAGGCAGACCTGCCCTGCTTCTTCCTGCCTCAATGACATGGGGATCCCCACACCTGGGTGGGGACCTTGAGGGTAGCCACAGGGCAGCTGGCCTCACTGTCTGATGAGTGAGCCCCTGGCCAGCCCTCCTTCCAGAGCTTGGAAAAATCTGTGCACCTTCAAGGAGAGAGTTTCCCTTTCTCCTCTGGGGAGAAGCTGGGCCAGCATATGGCCTTGTGCCTGTCCTCCACCGCCTGCCCTCAGGTTGCAGCCTCGGCAGCTGTGTCCCTTCTCTGCCTCCCTCTCTAACTGCAGATTCGCTCTCTTCCTGTTCTCCTGAGTGGGGTGGTGATGCACTTCAGTTCACCCAGCTCGAACCAGGCTCACCTCACATTCATTAAGCTCCGACTCTGTGCCTGGCAGAGTGCTGGGCGTGCTCGTATCTCAGGGAAGCCTCACAATGATGCCTGACGTTGGTTTCGTGCCCGTTTTACAGACAAGAAACCCAGGCTCAGAGCAGTGAAGTGACCTACCCAAGGAGTGCACCTGACCATGGTCCTGATGCCCATTCTGCCCTCTTTCCAAAAGAAATGATTCCCAGCTGTGGGGCAGGAAGGGAGCCACCAGGAGGACTGGCCCACCTCCCCGCGTCTCCTGCTCCCACACTGAATGGAAACGAGCTCATGGGAACATGTCCAGGTCAGCATTTCATGGGGTGTGGCTCCATGATTGCCACCTGCACATGTGAGAGCCCACAGCTGGGGAGCACTACCTACGTGGCATCCCGGAGTGCTTTTCCTAAGTTGAGCTTTCTCTTGAACGTGGGAAATCTGAAGGGAGGGACGCTACCCTAGAAAAGCACTACTGGCCCTTGACCTTAACCTTCCTCTGCATTCAGACAACAATGAACCTCACAGATGACAGGAACCAGGCGTCTAGTGTAGTGCCAGTATTTTCAAATGTTGTTTCCTCAAACTCTTAGGAGGTGCGGATATTATTACTAATTTTACAGAAAAGGTGATGGAGCCCAAAGAGGAGGCCTTCTTGAGGCCTTACACATGTCGTAAGAGATGGTGATGGGACTCCCAACCAGGGCAGTGGACCTCCAAGCTCATGCCTTCCCCACAGATCCCCAGATCCCCTGGATCAGCCTGGGCACGGTCCCAGTTTTCTTCAAGGCAAGAATTGCTCCCTCAGTAGATGGAGATGGCACCCCCTAAGGCAAGGGGGCTTGGCTGGTGGGAAGGACCTATGCCAGACCCAGAGCTGGTCATGGCTAAGGACAGATGGAGCAAGATGGGAAGGTGAGGTTTCCGATTCCTGAGGGCCAGCCACTGTGCACCAACCAAGAGGGGCTTTCAGAAGCAAAAAGTTTTCTAATTAAATGAAAGGTGGGATTTCACAGGAATGTCACATTTTAAACCTTCTACTCACTCAGACTTTTGAATAAAAATTATGTGCTCATAATTATTTTGGAGTAGATAACATAATTTCCAAATCAAAACTGTGCTTTTTGACTTAAAGTGTTAGAAGAATTTTCTGCTACCTCTTGGTGACTAGGAATTTCGTGGGGCATAACGAAGTTTTCGTAAGGACCAAGGAAGACAAAAATTAAGGCGGAAAAAAAAAAAAAAGGCAGCATCTGCTGAGATCACATGACTCCTGCTTACTGAATGAACTGGATATACTTGGGCACACACTGGTTATTCCCTCCTGAACCTCTGAGCCAGGGCAAGTGGTCTGGTCTACATTTAATATATGGAGGTCCTCATGCTAGAATTTGCCAATGCTTCCAGACATATATGAGATGGCAGCTTCAGCATATCTCTAGAGAAGAGAGCTCAAAAAGGAGTTTCTGCCCAGCTGTTGTCGGTACAGACTGACAAATCAGGGGGGAGGGTGTGCAAGAAGCCTGGAGGAGTCAGAATTACTGTTTGGACACTGTGATAATTTGCAAAGTTATTGCAAAATGCTAGTTTGCTCATCTTATGTGAGCTATAATTAATCTACCATGTCTTTGCAAAGAATTCCAAATGATCCAGAGTGTGCAACTAACTCTGATCTATCACCAGCTTTTTAGGTGGCCATGTCTGGTGTCTGGTTCTGAGCTTTGTGTTGCCTTATACGAGCTGGTAGGTTAATCAGGAAAAAAGCCCTCTGTGACATGAGCAGGATAAGCTGAGAGGGGCACAGAGTTTTGGTGCTCTGGGGAGGGGAAGGTGAAGTCAGGACTTGGTACAGGCTGTGTCTTAGTCTGTTTGAGCTGTTATAACAAAGATACCATAGACTAGGTGGCTCCTAAACAACAGAAATTTATTTCTCATGGCCTGGAGGCTGGAAAGTCCAAGATCATGAGCCAGCAGATTGAGTATTGGTGACAGCCTGCTTCCTGGTTCATAGAGAGCCATCTTCTGCTATGTCTTCACACGGCAGAGAGAAAGGGTGAGGGAGCTCTCTGGGGTCTCTTACAAGGGCACTAATCCCAGTTTTGAGGGCTCCACCCTCACCACCTAATTGCCTCCCAAAGGCCCCACGTTCTAATACCATTACATTGGGGGTTAGGATTTCAACATATGAATTTTGAGGCGACATAATACCTTCAGCCTATAGCAGGCTAGCACACACACTAGGTGTTAAGTAACATCTAAAAGAATCCAGCTGTTCCTAAAAAAGTTAAACATAGGGTTACCGTAAAACCCAGCAATTTCCCTCCTAGGCATATAGCCCGAATAATTGAAAACTAGCATTCAAACAACTGCTTCTACACGAATGTTCATAGCAGTATTATTCACAATAGCCAAAAGGTGGAAACAACCCAAATGTCCGTCAATGGATGAATGGATAAAGTGTGGCATATCCATACAATGGGATATTCGGCTATAGGAATGAAGTACTGATACACAGTACAACGTGGATGAACCTTGAAGAGAGCTTGCTAAAATAAAGCCAGACATAAAAGGTGACATATTGTATGATTTCACTTACATGAAAAACCCAGAATAGGCAAATCTAGAGACAGAAAGTAGATTAGTGGTTGCCAGGGAGTGGGGATGGGGGGGTAGGGAGTGACTGTTAACAGGTATGGGGTTCTCTTTTGGAGTGCTGATGTTTTTGTACTAGATAGGAGTGATGGTTACACAACACTGAATTGTTGTGTAAATCCCACTGAATTGCTCACTTAAACTGGCTAATTCTGTGTTATGTGAATTTCACCTCAATAATTAAAAAGAGAGAATCCAGCTAATAGTTCATCTTGCTTCTGGCAGTGCAGCCTCTATTTCATCTCTGGCCTAATGATGCTTTTAAAACTAAACAAAAATTAAACTGGGAGGGGGGAACTGGCTAGGATAAGAGGGTAGAAGGAAGAAAAGAGCAAAGCCAAAACAAGTGCAGCTTCGGTGCAGCTGGTTTTCCAATCCCTCTGTTTTCCTGAGGGATGGTTTTCACTTGTAAAGAATAAAAATACTTCTCTGGAAAGCCAATGGCTCAGATCAGCAGATACAGGAATCATGCAGATCTCTCCCCTCTGTCGCTGCCCACAGTGGAACTCGATTTTCCAGGGGGGGAGGCCCAGAGGACATCAGGAAATCAGCAGCCTGCAGGGTGCAGCCTCTGGGGGCTGTGCTTCTCAGAGGGGTCTGAGTGTGGAGACATGGGTGTGTGGGGAGAAGGGTTCCTTGGCTGCCTGTCTTGCTGCCAGCTCGCAGGAGGTATGCTTCGTACATAACGGGTTTCTCCCACTTTTTCACACTGGAGGCAGGCTCTAATGGCAAAGTCCAGACATCATCTCTCCCCAGTTTTAAAATTAGTTCCATAAAATGGAGTGAATTCAAACACATGAGACCCTTCCACAAGCTGGGCTGGCTGCCAGGCTCTCCAGAGCTCCAGAGTGGGAGGGAGTGGGGGTGCATCCTTCCAGATCCACGAGCCCCTGCTCTGGGGTATGTGGGTTCTGCAGGGTGGGGGTGGCACTGCGGGGTAGGGAGCACTGAGGGGGCTGCGGGCACTGCAGGGTTGCGGAGGTGCACTGCGGTGTGGGGGGCACTGCAGGGGCTCTCCATGGCACCCGAGGATTGGAGGCGTCTTCCCTGACCAGAGACTGGGGCTGCTTCCCCAACTCTCTTCCTCTGGGCACAAAAGCATCATTCACTGTCGACCATTAGTTTTCGGTGATGAAAAGAGGTTCATGGGGTCATGGAGGAGTCGAAATAATAATAATGAGAATTAGGGTACCTGATAATTTTTAAGCAGTTACCATGCATGCGGCGGGCACCGTGCTAAGTGCTTTGTGTGGATCATTGCATGCAGGCTTCCAGAGAACTCCATGAAGTAGGAACCATTATCCCCCTGTTATCACTGAGGAAATTGAGGATTGGGGAGGTTAAGTGAGGTACTCGGGGTCCTGTATCTTGGGCTCAAACTCCCGAGGTGTGTGGCCCAGGTGTGTGTCTGGCTGATTCCAGGTGGAGGTGAGGGGGAGGGGGTGGGGTTCCACCCAGGCAGTCTCTCTCCAGGGGCCATGCTCTTAACTACGACTTTCTACACCCAGAACCCTTGGTGCTCCCAAAGCTTTGCACACCACCCTGGAGGAACCCAGACAGTACAGAGAGCACAGGCGAGAAAGCCATACAGACCCGCCTTAGGGGGACAATGACACCTCAGCTGGTCACTCTGAGCCGAATTTCTATGACACTGGGAGGTGCAGGGAGATAAGAAAGGCCAGTCAAGCATCCAGACGTGCCCCAGGCACAGACACGTGTCCCCCCTCTTCAGCCTGTGCCACTCACACCAAGGGCAGGCTTCCCCAAACAGTGTGGTGCAGTGGTTTAGGTCCAAAGGCAGCAAGTCAGGCAAAACCAGCCATGGCTGAAATCCTCTTGGGAAAGCCTAAGGAAGATGTCCTGCTTGAAGCAGCATCCAACCCCTTAAGGAGACAGAATAGCAGGCTTTTCTTCCCTGAACTGGTTGCTCCTGGGTGTGCACTGACACCAGATGAAACAGTCACTTCTGTCTGGTGGAAACCATGTATTTAAACCCTAGATGATCCCTTGGGACCATACAGAACAAACCCAACCACCCCTCACAATGGCTCCGAATTGACAGGCAAAGCCACAACCCTCGTTCTGCATCTCTATGAGATGTGTGTTCCTCAACTCTCTGCCACCCTGGAAGCCTTCTTCTAGCCCTGTCCCATCTAATAGCGTCCTTCCCTCTACACCGTGGTTCCCAGAATCGAGTCCTCAGGGCGAGCTTCAGAAGGGAGCAGGATAACCTCCCTTGTTGAAGATATTATGCTCCTGTTATTACAGCCTCAGATCCTGCCCTAACATGCAGGCAGTCAAAGCCATGATGAGTTTCTCACCCAAGCCTTTATGCTGCCCCTCTCCGGCCCTCAGCTCATCCATATGTAAAGTGTGCACAGGTCTGCCCTGTTTCTGTCCAGCTGATCTGGCATGGGGGTATGAGTGGGAAGGTGCAGGCTGTGGGATTGAGCCCCTTGGCATCCCTGGCTGTGCAGTGGAGATGCATTCTCACTAACTTACAGCCAACTAGACATGGTTGGGAGGGTAGACAAGAGATATATGACTTAAATACCAAAGATTCACTAATGTGCTGCAGTAAACATGAGCTGGGGCCGTGAGTCTGCCTGCTCCTTAGTGGGCCTCGATTCCCACGGACCTGGTGTGGTATGAGAGCCTCCAGCTGGGCTCCTGAGTTTGGAGGCTAAGGACTTTCTAGTACTCAAGGGCTCCTGAATGCAAGCTCAGGCTGTTTTGGTTTTTTTTTAAAATTTTTTATTTTTTTCCCCCAGCCCTAGAGCGAACACTTGGCTCTGTGGAGTTTCAGAGAGATGGTGCATTCCGGCATCTTATGGGTACCCTGAGGGATTTTCAGGAGAATTTAGACCATGCAAGATTTTTGCCTTATGTAATTACTTTAGAACAAAAATCCCACCTAAAACTGAGTGAACCGATGAGGATGATTATAATTTTTGTGACTTTCTGTTTGAATTAAAAAAAAAAAAATCCCCCCCCCCAAAAAAAATCCCACCTAAAATGTGACTTTGTAACAATGACTTATTTTGTATTTGCCCCTTGGCAAGGCAGGGGTCTGGGTATTTTGGTTACTCATATCTGTAGGGCACAGTTTAGTCACTGGGATGTCTCAGGAGAAGGGCTGGCTGGCTGGGTGCATGGATGCGTGCTGGATGGATGGGTGGGGGATGATGGAATTGGAGCTTGAGGCAAGGATGGGCCTGGCTGAGAACGAGGACACCTCTCTGACCAGCATCACCAAAAATGCACCCACATAAGAATAACAGTTTTCCAAAAGGCGTGCGTCAGAACAGCTTTATTGGTGTCTCCAGAGCGAGAGTCATACAAAAGGTAATGAAAGCTGGTCGTCTGGACAGTTAACTTTCACTCCCGCTTTTGCCTCGGGGGCAGGAAGAGCCCCACTCAATACATCCACTCCAGCAACAAGCCGGCTTTTGGCTGCAGTCGGGGTTGCTTCTCCTCCCCCTTCCCAACCTCTAGGTCAGGGCTTCTCAAACCCATCTGCGGATCTTGTTAAAATACAGGGTCTGGGGTAGAGGTCTGAGGCAAGGCCCCAAATTCTCCCAAGAGGAGCTGACTGACGCATGGCTAAGGGCACAGGGGGACTATCTACCAAGGTTCCAGGAGTGGCAAACAGTACGGTGCAACTGTGAGTCTCACCCAGGTGAATTGAGTGAGTCTGGTCTCCAGGATAGAGGTGGACATGCCCAGCTTTTCCTAAAAGATGCTCCCACCTTCCATCTGAAAAGTCACACCATCATTGTTCTTTTTGTGAAAAAGGACCGTGAGATAAAGCACCCATAGCTGATGTGTACTGGTCAGGGGAGCTGAGATGAAAGTCTGGATTCAAGTCAGACTAGACGGCTCGCCAACCACGCCCACTAGCTCTGCTTCTCCGTTCTGATGACAAGGAAGCTAAGTCCCTTGTGCTGAGACACTTGGGCTGACCTCCCCCAGGCCACACAGATGGTGAGCAGGGCCTGGCCCCATCTCCCTACTCCCTGTCCCATGCTCTCTCTGCTGGTCTTTACAGAGAGAATGGAAACCTTGACTGGGGAACAGAAGACAGTTCCTGCTTCTCCCTGAAAACAGCCCTTACCCACCCTGAGCCGAGACCCTCTGGAAGGCCCTGCAGTTGCCCGAGGACCACTGGCCCCTCTCCCAGAGTCCAGCCCGAATCGGCACCTCAGAGCATTTATAAGCCTCTGCCCCACTGTGCCACAGAGCCCACATTTTGTTTTCAAAATCTACATGAAAACATAGACAGCTGACAAAGACAGGGAGGCACATGTTTTTCCATGTAAGGCTGTGCTTTGGGCTTTGCTCCAGGTTCTGGGCAGGGGAGGCTGGGGGAGACCAGGAGTGTGGACGCTGGGTCCCATGTGTGGCCTGCCTGTGTGACCACAGGCTGGTCCCTCTCCACCTGAGCCTGAGTGATCTGGGCCTCTGTTACCCCCTGACCCCACTGGCCACCACTTGCCTCCCCTCTCCCTCACCTCCAGCACATTAGTCTCTGTGCTGTTCCTCTAATACAAGGCACCCTCTCCTACCTCAGGACTTTTGCACTCGCTGTTCCTGCTGCCTGAAACACTCTTCCTCCAGATGGCCACCTGGTGAGTTCTGTCACTTCCTTCACTTCTTTTCTCAAATGTCACCTTCTCGTTGAAAACTGTCACGTCCTCCCCCCCCCCCAGCCCCACCCCCCAGCACTCTGGGCTGTCTTCACTTTATTTATTTATTTATTTTTTATAATGCACTAACCTTCCAGCATACTGAAACCTTCTTTACTGCCTATCTTTCCCAACCAGAATACAGCAGGGATTGCTGTCCGTTTTGTTACTATCTCTCCAGGGCCCAGACCTGTGCTGAGCACACAGTAGGCACCCAATCAGTATTTGTTAACAATACCTGCCTGCAATGCCCACATGGTCACCTCTGGGAGCTGACGTTTGTGAACCAGATATAAGAGCCAGAAGGTGTGAGCATGTAAGGTGCCCCGCACGACACAGTGTAGTGTCAAGTACGTCCAGCACGAGTGAGTAGCTGATCTGGCACAGAAAAGGTCTCGGGAGGAGGTGGTAGTTCCCGCGTTAAAAACGTTCAACGTGCAGTCTCATTGCATTGTGCCTGCACTTGGTGGCGTGAAGCTGACAAGCCCAGCAGGTAGCCTCGGATGCTCCAGCCAGTGGGACATGGGAAATGCAGCATCATCACTCAACTGGAGCAACGAGCTGTGCTTCTGCCTAGGGCACCCGCAGACATGGAGGGAGCCCTCGCACCCCTGCTCGGGCTGCCCCTGCCTGGCTGGATGGACCTGGGCTGGCATGACCAGGAACACGGCGGAGACCCGCAGCATCGTGGGAGGCCACCTGCACACCAGTGGGGACCAGGATGGTGAGACCAGGAGAAACAAGCTCAGGGGGACAAATACAGGAGAGGTGGTATGGCCCAAGGAGAAGGATGCTTGCTGCTAGAGATTCCACAAAGTGGAATTTCTAGAGGCTGTAACCTGGCCAGAGGGTACTCCTCATACCAGACCTGCCACAGAGCTCCAGGTGACAGACACTGTTCTCAGTGCAAATGTCCCTTTGTCTCAGGTCATGGGGGAACCAGAGTGATACCCAGCAGCCCTCAGCAGAAGCAGCTCAGCAAAGGAGTCAGAGAACTTCCACTCTGACAGTCCCCTGCCAATCAAAGAGCTCTACTGATGGAGTCAGGAGGACAGAGGTGCATACCCACCGCTGCCCATGTCCAGTTGTGTGACCTTGGACAGGCCCTTCACCTCCCAGTGCTGTACTCTCTTCGTCTGTGAAGCAGGACCTAGTATGAGAGGCTGATGTGAGTAGTAACAAGAAAACCCCCACATAGAACCAGCACAGGACGAGGATGGAGCAGGCTCTTGGGAACACTTATTTATTTAAAAAAAAGAAGATGGCTGTGATATGCCTATAATTCTCAACCCTTTCTTTTTGCAAGTCCCCCTTTCTATTTATATGTACTCTTATTAAATAAGAAATCAGGCTTTATTAATATATAATATGTAGAACGCCAATAGTACCTGTAGGAGGAAATGATTAAAACACAGGGGAAATAATAGAGACAGATTTCCAGAATTAAACAAGATGAACACTCTCAGATTGCAAAGGCCCACAGAACACCAAATAGAGTTAAGAAAGAACTCATACTTCAACCTGTTATAGTGAAACTGAAGACTATCAGAGACAGAGAGAGGCCTAAAAGTCTCCAAAGAGAGCAGAGCATGTGATGATAAAGGAACAAAACACGCTTTCCAACAGCAGCATTGCCTGCAAGATGATAAGGGAGCAATGGTTTTGGGAATCAATGTGAGTATTGAAGCACTAAGTACTGAACTTTGAACCTTGAATTTTATATCCAGTCAAACTGGCATCCAAGTGTGAGGAGATGACCAGGACATTCTCAAACACAGAAGGCCCTAGATGGTCTGCCACACAAAGACCCATGTGGGAAACCATCCTGGAGGAAGATCTCAAACAAGAGAATAGACAAACCCAAGAGATGCCCCAAGAGTCGTGATCAAGGGGTGGTCAGATTCCCAAGAAAAGACTGTTGGCCGGCCACCCCTCCCCCACACCACCACCTAATTAGCTAAGACCAAGAAAGAAAATAGAGGAAGCATGTCCATAATAACATGATGGGAACTGGGTGGAGGGGACATCAGGGACGTGAGGGCACAGTACAGTTCTTGTCTTGACAGAAGCACATATGGATTACAATTTTATTTACAAGAAGAAAGGATTAACAAAGAAGCATAGAAAAAGCAGAGACAAACTGAAACCATAAACTTCTCAGTAAAAAAGGCAGACAGTTGATTGGCTAAAACACAAAATCCAGCTAAGGCTTTTTACAAGACAGACGACTAAGCCATAAATCAAAGTAATGAAGAGGAGAAGGGGATATGGATGGGGTAGATTTGAAATTCGTTGGAGCTGGATGTGGGTCCATGGGAGTTCATTATGCTATTCCTGTCTATTTTGCAAATGTTTGAATTCTTCCATTACAAAATGCTTTTTTTTTTTTTAAAGCACGTTTTTGACCAAGATTTCTCTCTTCTCCAAAAGTTCAAGGCAGCTGTAAATTGCTTATTTTTGCACCGTGCCCTCACTTGAGCTTTCAGAAATGGTTAAACAGAAATGAGCTCAGGGCTTCCCTGGTGGCGCAGTGGTTAAGAATCCACCTGCCAATGCAGGGGACACGGGTTCGAGCCCTGGTCTGGGAAGATCCCACATGCCGCGGAGCAACTAAGCCCGTGCACCACAACTACTTAGCCTGTGCTCTAGAGCCCATGAGCCACAACTACTGAGCTCACGTGCCACAACTACTGAAGACCGCGTGCCTGGAGCCCGTGCTCCACAACAAAGAGAAGCCACCGCAGTGAGAAGCCTGCGCACCGCAATGAAGAGTAGCTCCTGCTTGCCACAACTAGAGAAAGCCCGTGCGCAGCAACGAAGACCCAACGCAGTCAAAAAATAAAATAAATTAAAAAAAAAAGAAAAGAAATGAGCTTAGAGGAACTGGTTTTATTGGGTTATGGTATAGTATACCCATTGCCTTTGGAAAAGCCCCAAATTTCTATTTAGAAAGATCATTGTAAATTGTCAGGGATGTTTTGTGTGTTTAAATTGTGTGTATAAATCGATCTTTTAAAATTAAACACAAATATATACATACTTTTAAATACCATACATTTATGCATATTTCTATGTGTGTACCCTCACGCACTCCCCAAAATCTGAATCTTGAGGTTATCAACCAGAATGTTAATAATGGTTGCCTCTAGATGGTAAAATCACACAAGCGTCCTTTTTATTATTCTCCTTCCCCCTGAAAGGATCATGTGTCCCAAGCCGTGTTTATGTACTAACAGTTAACTTATTTTCCCATCATTATTAATCAGAGTTATTTGCAGCTGCCAGTCAGAGCCTCTGAGGGCTGCAGATAGGCAGACTCCCACATCGCTGAGAGAACTCTGGCTAAAAGCCAAGAAACCTAGCGTTGGGTTGGCCTGAGAGGCTGATTCCTTGCGAGGCATGATTTTCATTAGTTTTTGAAATAGCAAAAATCATCGGTGGATCCCATTATGACCTCCGGGGACCTGAGAAGGGGATCTGGTTCACATCTCCTCTTGCTCCTCACCTATCCTCACTGTCCACTGAGGGCACTCTGGAGAAGAACTGCCCCAGAGAACTTTCTGTGATGATGGACATGTTTGCCAAGCTGTACCATGTGGAAGCTGAAAGCCACATGTTGGCTACTGAGCACTTGAAACGTGACCAGCTCAGCTGGAGAGCTGAATTTTTAATTTCATTGAACTTTAATTTAAATTTAAGTAGCCATGGATGACACTTGAAAACATTATGCTAAGTGAAGGAAGCCAGGCATAAAAGGCCACACACTGTATGATTCCATCTATATGAAATGTCCAGAATAGGACTCTGGATTCACAAAGACAAAAAGTAGATTAGTGGTTGCTGGGAGTCGGGAGAAGGGGGGATTGGAAGTGACTGCAAGGGTTTCTTTTTGTGGTGATGGAAATGATCAGGAATCAGGTAGTGGAGATGGTTGCGAGCACTGTGAATACGCTAAAAACCACTCAGCTGTACACCTTAAAAAGGTGAATTTTATGTTGTGTGAATTACATCTCAATTTTAAAAATATGAAAAAAATTCAATAGCCACATGGGCTAGTAGCTACCGTATTGAACAGCACAGTTCTAGAAGCTGTTAAAAGAGGGGTCCAGGCCTTTGATCATCCTCTCCTGCCCCAAATTCATGCCTCCTAGCCCTAGTGGGGCCATTTGGGGGTCTTCCCTGCCCTCCATGGGTTCCCCACTGCCTCTGTTCCCCTCACACCCCCTTGCTTCCACTCCAGCTCCAGTTGCATTTGACCCCTGATCATGCCCCTGGGCTCCTCACCTGCTGCCCTTGGCTTGGAAAGGCTCCTCCCACCAGTTCTGCCTCACCTTCAAGTCTCCTGCAAAGACATCTGCTCCTGCCGCACTTGGTACAGATGACCTCAGGTACCATCACCTGCCACGCTCTTCTCATTATTTTGCTCAAAACACCCCCTCCCAGTGCTATTTTCCCCTTTGTGCTTACTGAGGAGAGGAGACTGAAGCCAGGAAGTCACCCTAAACTGGCCTTGGCTAGGTCAAGGCCCTCTCTGACTCCCTCACCCCATGCCCCCTCCTCACTGGAGCCCTGATCACATTGCTTCCTGATCCAGATCCTCCACTGGTCAGGAGGGGCCTGCTGGGTGTGTGGCCTCAGCGCTCTGCACAGGCTGGGACAGAAGGGCATCGGCTGAGATTTGCTATCGGACAATGGACAGCAGTGGTGACATTGTCATGGCTGGTTAACGGTACACAAGGCGCCTTCACCTCCATTCATTACTTGGCTTCTGGGCTGAGCTCTCTGCCCTGGGAGGGGAGGGCTCTCCTTCCAGGACCAGCCCTCACGGATGCTTGATGGCTCCTGCATTCCTAAGCTTAATTTGGGGAAGGGCTTCCTAGAGGTCCCAGGTCCTGCTTGCCACATGCTCCAAATCCAGCATTTCCTATCTCAGACCCCTAGGCGTGCAGTGCACAGAGCTCAGCGGGGGGACCATGGGGCCGCTGACTATTGGCAGGAGGGAGGCCCAACTCCACGCTGCAGCTCTCCTCACTGCAGAGGGTCAGCCCCTCTGTTGGCACCAGCAGGACAGGCTGACTCCCAAATCCTAGCTGAATGCAAGCGGGAGTGGGGGTGAGTGCGTGCAAAAAGGTGCTTCACTAAACACACAGAAGGCGGCATTGTTTCCCTGCGTCTCGTCAGGCAAAGTCTGGAAGGGATTCTTGGTAGGAGCTCTGATGAGGGCTTACCAAATTCTCAGCACAGCAAGGATCCGGGTGATTGATGTGGAGAAAAACATTTTCACCAGCCCCCTCATCTGGTTTGTATTAAGAGGTTTCCATGCCTGGGTTTTTTTTTTTTCCCAAGGTAAAAACCCACGATGAGTTGGGAGCAGAGAAAGAGCAGAGGAGACAGGCAGCTGGGTGGTGGTGGGGCGGGGGGAGCTGCGGGGAGCCAGACTGAAAGATGTGACTGAGGTGGAGGGAAGCCCCTCACTCTTCAGGGCTAGTGGGAAACAGAGGCCCAGCGGGCGTGATGATGGAGACCCTGGGACTGGCTTCCTTTCTTACTTTATTAAGGTCCCAATGGAATTGGCAGCAAAAAAAGTGGTCCCTAGCAGCACTTACCCCATGGCAGTGCCACCCCCGTTCCTCACCCCACACCTGGCCTGCCATTTCCTCTCGCTTTCCTACCTTATCTTTCTCCCCAGCACCATGGGCATCAGATGTAACTAGAGGCTGTTTTTTGATTTCTGTCTCCCTGCTGTAGCAGGCAAGCCCCACAGGGATGCGGGATCGTTGACTGCATGAATGAATGAATGACCAAGTCCTACTGTTGCCTTTCCAGCCCCCACCTGGGCACCAGGGTCCTCCTCCTCGGGTGGGGTGTCTCACTAGTGGGTGTGGCTTGAAGGAGGCAGCCCCCTGCAGTGGCCCTGATGGGGGTGAGCCTCCGGCTTCCTCCTGGGGTTTTCTCCCTCTTAGGGCTGGAGACAGTGGGTGAAGTTGGGAAAAGCCCCCACAACCCAGTGAAGCCAGGGCACGCCCACACAGGGACCTGGCTCTAATGGTGTCTCTCGGCCTTCTAGGTCCTCATGCTCTCTGACTCTCCTCTCCAGGTACCCTAGGATCAGGTTACTAAGCAGAGTTGGCTGAACCCCCAGAGACTAGGTCTGGGACCCACTATTCCCCTGCCTAGAATGACCTTGAGAACTTTCCCACTTAGCTAGACTCAGTGCTTACGTCACCTCCTCCAGAAAGCCTTCCTGGTCCTGCCCCTCTGTTCCTCCTTGTGCCTGGACCCACCTTGCTCTGAAGCATGGCCTATTTCTTCATCGCAGTCCTTGGTGCTTGGATATCATTGGTTCACCCAGTGACAGCTCCCTGGGATCCCAGCACCCATCACAGCATCTGGCACATAGCAAGTGCTCACAGAGGGTCTGCTGGGCTGATGCATGAAAAAGGAGAGTGGCCAGCACAGTGCCCCAGCACCCGGCATGGGGTCAGGGCAGAGCATGGGGCAGAAAACATGACTGGATGAACAGAGGGAGAACTGGGTGGGCTTCCGGCCACCCCTCCCTCCCCTGGCCTGTTAGGCCTGTGCATGGCCTGCCCTCGCTGCCTCCCTGGCCTCGACTGAGGATGGCTTACTTCTTGTCCAAGGGCACCTGCCCATGGCTCAGGCCTTTCCCTCCAGTGCTCAAGCGGCTCTCCCTGACCATGGGCTCAGCTGAGTCCAACCCCCATTTTTAAAAAAGCTGAGTGGCACAGCAGCTGCTTGCATGATCACACTGCAGGGCCAGAAGCCTCCTGTCCAGATAGGGACAAAGCCAGCTGTGGCCGTCTCCAGGGGTGCCAAGAGGACCAAAGCTGCTTCGAAGCTCCATGACCTGTCCAGACAGTTTGGTGCAGGAGTGACCTCTGGCCACACAGAGCCTCGGTAACCAGCTGCCTGCACAGTGTGGGATCGCTCAGTGATAAACCAAGAGAGAGACACACAGTCAGCTGCAAAGGTGGGGCAAGGAGGATTCTGACTCTAGGTAAAGAAGGAGGGGAGAAGAAACAAAGCATGATAAGGACTGAGGAAGGACAGCTCTCAGCTCTGGTGCCAGCAGTTAACCAGCAGTTTGAGACGAAGAGGGAAGAACTACATTCTCTGCCATCACAGAAGTGAGCCTTCAAGTGAGCAATAGCGTGTGTGCACACCGTGAGTGGTCTGAGAGCAAGCACCGCCCGAACATCCACTTTGTGCCAGCCCCTGTGGGACGCTGGGGACACATCTCAGCGGGTTTCTGCCCAGGGAACTTAGCTCAGTGGAAAGACATCCCAGATGGTACAAGTGGTGCCCAGAAGGATGTGCATGGGGCTGTCAGGGTGGGTAACCTGGGACCTGACCTGGTCTCGGGGGTCAGGAAGACCATGTAGGGTTTGGATGAGGCGAGGGTATTCTGGGTGAGGGATACATGTGGGGGCCCGAAGCAGGAGAGGGTATGGTCTGAGGGTGGATCTGAGAGAAAGCGGCATGTCCGCAGTGTAGGGGAGGCACAAGGCTGGCAGCACAGTCAGGAGCCCAGTCTGGGGTCACAACGGGGACCATGGATTTTATCCCACTGGGGGAAATGCTGATTTCATGATGCTCGGCCTGTGGGCTGCATTTTGTGTCCTAGGCTGTTAGGGACAAAATTGTGTCCCCCCCATCCCCCCAATTCATATGTTGAAGCCCTACCCCAGTGGGCCTTCAGGGAGGTACTTAAGGTTAAAGGAGGTCATAAGGGTGGGGCCCTAATCTGATAGAATTGGTGTCCATATAAAAAGAGACAGAGATATCAGAGATCTCTCTCTCTTTCTCTCCATTACGTGAGGACCCAGCAAGAAGGTGGCCGTCTACAAGCCAGGAGGAGAGCTCTCACCAGGACCCGACTCTGATGACACCTTGGTCTTGGATTTCCAGCCTTTAGAACGTGAGAAAGTAAATTTCTGTGTTAAAGCCCTCAGTGTGTGGTATTTTGGGATGGCAGCCAGAGCAGACTGATAACGCAGGCCCTAAGTTAGATACTTTCACCCACGCTTTTCCTCTCACTTTCCAGGCAGCCCATCATCTTCACTGTCCTTGCTCTGAGCAAAGAAGCCAACAGACTTTGAGGGGTCGACAACTTGATCAAGTTTGCAGAGCTGGTAGCGCAGTTGTAAAAACACCTTTGTGCTTTGGGTCTTTTCTCTCTTAAACGAAGAGAGAGAGACGATGGCTACCTTTAAAATTAGCAAGATGGAAATGCTATTAAACAAATTTAACAAATAAAAATAGACATCAGCTAATGATGCGAGAAGTTCTGCTAAAGAGAGTGAAGATGAAGGGGGAGGGGATGAGACAAAACCTCAATGGTCTCAAGTATTTAGAATGATTACTCTTAAAATGTGTAAAAAGAGCAATAATTCAGTATAAAGAAGGGTTTTAATTAAAGGTAAAATATGGAAGCGCAGTTCTTTCAAACTTCTGTCTCCTTCCAATACAACATGAAGACAAACCTCTTTACTTTCTCCTCCAGAAAGAAAGGAAGGCAGCATCCAGCTAAGAGATAAGGGGCATGGAGTTTCTTGTGGCCCAATAGACAATTTAGGCTAAAATCTTTTAAAGACATGTTATATATTTGAGATTGTCTTTTTGAGGGCAGCCACAGGCCGCCCAGCAGGTGTCAGGATAAGACAAACACACTCACTAGGCCAGCCTGCTGAGGAAGGTCTCTATCCCAAACATTCCAGCATGTCTGCTTGTCCATCGTCCACACACTGAATATTTTGAGAAGAAAATAAACAAAGATGTTTCTCATTAAAAAAAAAAAAAGAGCTAGCAAGGCCCTCGCATATACAACTGGAAGGAGGAATACAGGACAACCTCTTTGGAAAGTAATTTGGGAATCTGTTTCAAAATCTAAAATGCACATACTCTTTGATCCAGCAACTCCACTTTTAGGAATGCCTCCTCAGATATGCTTCCACATGTGCACCAAAGCATGATGTATGAGGGGATTCACAGCAGCATCACGTTTAATAGGAAAAGACTGGAAACAAGCCATGTGCCCAATAGCAGAAGAATGGTGAAGTAAATTATGCCATACTCATACAATGAAACTCTATGCAGCCTCTAAAAAGAATGAAGCAAATGAAGCCAAAAAAATACTAAAAGGAGCCATAAATTTCTTTTATAATCTCTGATTTGAGGAGACCCTTCTATATATGACACAAACTTTAGAAGCCACTCAATAGAAGGCTGATAAATGTGACTTACATTAAAATTTTTTTTTGCATGCGGGACTTCCTTGATGGCTCAGTGGTTAAGAATCCGCCTGCCAATGCAGGGGACACGGGTTCGAGCCCTGTTCTGGGAAGATCCCATATGCTGCGGAGCAACTAAGCCCATGCGCCACAACTACTGAGCCTGCTCTCTAGAGCCCGCGAGCCACAACTACTGAGCCTGTGTGCCACAACTACTGAAGCCCGTGCACCTAGAGCCCGTGCTCCACAACAAGAGAAGCCACCGCAATGAGAAGCCCACTCACTGCAATGAAGAGTAGCCTCCGCTCGCTGCAACTAGAGAAAGCCCGTGCGCAGCAACAAAGACCCAACACAGTTAAAAATAAATTAATTAAAAAAAATTTTTTTTTGCATGACCCAAAAGAAAAATAAAAGAAAAACCAAAAGCAGTCAAAGAAATAGTATAAAACTGTGAAAAAATATTTCCAACTCATATGACAATTTCCTTAAAGCATATCAATAAGAAAAAGAAGAACAACCCAACAGAAGAATGGACCCAGGATAGGATCAGGCCATTCGCTGAGAAGGAAATAGAAGTGTCTCTGAAATATACGAAAAAAACGCTCAATCTTAGTCAAAGAGAATAGCAAAGTAAAACTCTTCTGGGATATTGTTTCTCATCTCTTAGAAGGACGTGCAGTGGAATGGTACCATGCTGCTTGGGCAGGGCCTGGAGAAGCATTGAGAAAGGAGGGGGGTGGGTGTGGCAGGGGATCAGCACTCTCTCCACAAACGCTTTAACCCAGCAATCCCACTTCTAGGAATTCATTGCTCAAATGCAGTCACCAGCATGCATGGCATTGAATGCAGGCACTCAAAGGAATGAGGCAGCTCCGTCTGAGAGACAAAAACATCTCAGATATTCTATCAAGTGGAAACAAGGGAAAAAACAGTGTGTGTTTTGTTATTACCACTGAGTTAAAAAAGAGCTGGAAAACACTGTATTTATACATGTTGTTTGTTTGCATGGGCCAAAAACACCCTTCAAAGGATGCAGGAGAAATGACTAGGGAGGGGTTGCTACAGGACAGAGGTGCAAGGACTTTCCTCCCTGAATACCTTTTTATACCGTTGGAGTCTTGAATTATAATATTTTGCCTACTAAAATTACTAGAGTAAAATCAAAAGAATGAGGCAATATATAGGTAGGTGATTTATGTGTTCTGATATGGGAAGATTTCCAACTTATCTTGAAGTATGAACAGCAAGGTGCCCGAACATGCTACTACATGAATAAACTTTGAAAACATGCTGGGTGAAAGAAGCAGGCACAAAACCCCACGTATTGTGTGATTCTGTTTATATGAAGTGTCCAGAACAAGCAAACCTATAGAGACAGAAAGTGGATTAGTGGTTCCCTAAAGCTGGGGGTGGGTAGTGATTACTAATGGGTCCAGGCCTTCTTTTGGGGATGATAAAATGTTCTAAAATTGATTGTGGTGATGGTTGCATAATTCTGTGAATAGCCTAAAAAACCACCACTTGTACACTTTAAATGAGTGATTTGTATGGTATGTTGGATGGTATGTGAATTATGTCTTAATAAAGCCATTATTTAAAAAAAAGGCCAGGTGCAGAACAGTGTGTAAAGCACACACAGCTTGTCTAAAAGAGGGGAATTTGTTTGTGTAGTTTGGTTTGGTCACAGGAAATATACAGGCAGGTGATCCCATAGCAGAGAAGGAGAAGGCAGTCACTTTCCACAGGCTATGAGAGCCCCACTGAGCCCAGAGATTGGCTGCAGTGATGGGAGCCGCAGAGGGAAAGTGTGCCCGTTTAAGATTCAAAATGACGATGACCTTTTCCAGCAGGATTAAAAAACGGGGCTCTGCTTGCTGTCCCAGGCATGGCACAGTGTGTAGTCTACAGCTGCAGGCCTTCCCCCGGGCCCCTGCCATAAGAGTGATAAGGACGGGGTACAGACAACAGAAGCTCAGGGAGGTTAGATGACTTGCCCAAGTCACACCAAAAAATCAGCGCTGAACCAGCACGCGACACAAGTCTACAGACTCAGAGCCCAAGCGTCCATTCCACTGAAGCCGCCCTCCAGTTTGCAGACATTAACAGGGTGCAGAGAAGCAATTCAACAACAGGTTTGCGCCCCGCTGCTTCAGGAGCAGGCCCTGACATGGAGGGCACCAGAAAGAGGATCGGGCTACCTGCCTCCCATCAGAGCGTGCGTGAGCCACTGTCCCCGCTGTCCTCCTCTTCCTCCCTCCCCACCTTCACCTTCATCTCCCCTTCCCTCCACCTCCTGCAACACAAGCAGCAGCAGCAGCTCGCAGTCCTCAGCATTCACTACATGCCTGACACTCGGTACCCACTGCCTTGCTCACCTCCAAGCCTTCATGACAGGCCTTGGGAACATCTCACACAGAGCCCAACATTGGCAGTCAGGGCCTCCACTTCAAGGTATTAGGGAGAAGCTGTGTGAGTCAGGACTTCTGCGAGAGTGGCAAGGAAGTCAGTGATCTCAGGCAGGGAGTACCTTCATGGCTGTCTAGGTCAGCCTCCCACCAAGCAGGAAGTGTGTCCATCCATCTATCCATCCACCCAACATTTATTTATTATCTATCATGTTGTTAAGCAGCAGACTTTGTGTCAGAGATACAGCTCAGAATTGGTCCCACTCATGAGGCCAGTTTAATGGGGTCCAATTCAGCATCCTTTCTATAATGGCTATTCAGCCTATTTTTGCTTACTTCTCATGCTGGGGGAACTCACCACCTGGCAAGGAATCACATTCCATCTAATGGAACATTTGGACTATTCACCCCCTTCATTTTCTAGTTGAGGAAACTGAGGCCTAGGAAGAGGAATGACCTGGCTGAGCTCATACCGCATTCCAGCGCAGAGCTGGACACTTGACTCAAGGCTGCTTCATCCAGCTTAAAGCTCCCCGAGAGAGAGTGGCGTGTTGCTGGCAGGGACTGTTTGAGATGCTAAAGAAGTTTACATTGCTGACCCAAACTTCTATTTAGCATTTCACACAGTGCACTGATGGCTGACTGTTTTAAGTCCAAAGTCAGACAAAATCAATTTCTCCTTTTGTTAAAAAAAAATTTTTTTTTAAAGATTGTTTCTTTTCGTCTTATGGAGAAGGAACCGTAATGGACCAGGAGCTCACCTCCTTCACCTTGTGATCTTGGCCTCCAGCACCGGGCCTGGCCCGTGGACTTGCTACAGAGCAGGAGAAAGAGTTTGGGCTTCCAGCCTCAGGTTCTGGTCCTGGCGAAGGCCCCAGCCATCTGTCCACCTAGCCTCTATTTCCAAACCAGGATACTTGTGCTCGATTCTCCAACTAATCTGAGATACTGTGTATGTAAAAAACAATCTAGCATTGAACCTGACACTAGTAAATGCTCTATAAAACTGAGGTTGGGTTTTTTTTTTTTTTTTAAATGCTCTGAATCAAATTATTGTCTAAATGAAGGTAAAGATTTAATTCCCTTTACAGGGTGCTGCCCATTCCCTTCTGCTCTTCCTAATTGCATTAAGCTCGAGTTCCCTCCCTGGTGACCCTGGGCTGCAGCAGGAAGTGACTCTGAGGCCTGCCTGCCTAGAAATCTGCTCTCTGAAGTCCCGGGTGATGTGTCCCCTCAGATGTGACCTTTCCTTCTCACAGGCTTCCTTGTCTGGCCCGGCCTGGCCCTTGGGAGAATGCCTTTTCTGTGCTTTTATAAAAGACTGACCACTTCTGAGCTTGGAGTGGGGAGAAGCAGGCCCGTGCCCCCAGGAGCTGATCAGTGTGGCTGCAGGACTGGGGTTGCAGCCTCATCTCTGACAGCATTTACAATGAAGTGAAGGTAGGCAGGGTCAGGCCAGGCAGAGATGGGGGTCTTGCTGGGAACAACACACACTGAGGTGCCCATCTGAGGTTTTAACTGTCTGCTGGGGAAACTCTTTAGTGAGTTCTTTAAAGGAAAACATATTTTGGAATTTTCTCTGAATGATAGCACAAGGGCAGGCAGTCTTCAGAGGCCAGCCCTTGACTCCAGGCTAGAGTTATGTTAATGATGAATAGTCCCCTCAATTTCAAAACGTTAGCCCCAAAAGTAAAAGAAATTGCCCATCAGCTGAAATTCTTAGTTTCTATTTTGCTAAATGTCATGTCAAATTTAAAATATGTGCATGTGTGTGTGTATGTTGAAACATGACACACCCATGTCAAATTTAGTATATGTGTAAAAACCCACACACATATAAAATATCTACATATATGACATATTTTTAAAATGTCTGTTTCTTTATGGAAGTTAAAGTAAAAAAATATTTTAAATAAAGGGAGAAAATGATTTATGATTCCATTATCTTTACATGACTATGGTTAAAATTCAGTGTGTTTTGTTCCAGGACAGATGTCACATGTATCTAATAAAGACTTCTCATTTGGTCTGGAAGAGTGAAGGGTGATCTATAGGGAGAGACAGCACAGACGGTGCAGCTGTGTGCAGGGTGGAAAAGCGTGGGTTTTCTAGGAGGTCGGACCTGGCTTTGATGGCAGCACTGCACTAATTATTAGTGTGACCTTGGGTAAGTCATTTAACCTCTGTAAGCCTCAGTTTCCACCAATGACCCAGCTGATTTCTGGGGAGAAGATGGAGCAGGGCTGGAATGCTTCCCAGAAATGAACCTTCTTCCTCAAGGGGTGGAGGGAGGAGAGAGCAGAGGGGCTGGATGGGGGAAGAGGGGAGCTGTGGAGAGCGGTCTCGGGGAGCAAGGGTGGGGTTAAGGGTGAAGTTATGTAAGCAGAAAAGCTTTTCCTGAGGCTGGGGCCTCATGTGAGACATGCAGCCATGCCCTCAAACTCACAGGGCTACGGCGACAGCTCCAATTTCACAGTTCTCTTCCGTGGTCCCTATAAACTGCCCAAATGTCCTGGGATGCCAGCCCTCTGACATGCAAACCAGGTCTCCCAGAGAGCCCATCCTGCCCAGAAATGACCTCAGATTCTTTGTTAGACCAAGGGTAGGTATTTCTGCTTAGGAAAATGTAGTCACTGTGAAGGTGGAACAAGAATAGGAACTGCTAAATCATTTTCAAGGAAATGTACGTTTCTTTATCAGATTACAAAATCTTTCCCCAGTGGGAACAGGTCAATTTGAAGTGGCTGCAGTTATGAAGCGATGACGTACACACCCAGGTTCTCCCGCCTTTGTAAACCATGCAACTCCTGGGGATCCTGGCTGGGCCTCATGTGGGAGGGCTGGGGTCCCGCATGGGAGCTGAGCCTCTGCTCAGGCAGAGGCCACGCACTGCCAGGCAAAGAGCATGAGAACGGGCCGGCCTGCCACATCTGAATCCCTCACACAGTGTGCTAGCTGTGTGACTCCAGGCAAGCACCTCTCTGAGCTTCAGTTTTCCCACCCTAAAAATAGGCATAATGATAATATGTACCTAGCTGGGCTACAGAGAGGATCAAATGAGAAACATATTAGAAACTGGCACACGATGCCCGGTCCGTGGAAGTGTTCAGGAAGTGGTGTCCTTGTCATACTCAGGGCAGGTGTTTCCATTGACTGCTTCTGTTTCTGCAGTGAAATCCTTTGGAGAACCAATAACCTCAAAGAGCTACAGATGTTCTAGGCCCCTGAGCTGGAAATTGGCCACCAGAGCAATGGTCTGTGGTCTTTACTAGGTCAACAGGCTAGTCAAGGACAATGGAAGGAGTTTTTGACACTCAGCTTCAGAGTCAGTAAACAGGACTGGACTGAACTTCTCCAGGACAAAATTTGTTCCCATTTTGCCATATCCAACCAAGCAAAGGTTGCCAGGAGCTGCTGTGAGAGTCTCTTTCTGGATATTTAATCATTCTTGTGCCACCTGCACCATCTTTCTAATCTTATTTTTTTCTTTAAACTAGCTTTTCTTACTTAAGTAAATATGTTTGGAAATGAAATTCTATCTCTACCACAAAAGGAAAACCAGTCTTCCATGCCATAAAATGGTTACTGCTAAAAAACAAAAAAAAAATACAATGAAAGCTACACAGTACAACAAAGTTCTAGCCAAAACCCTTGCCTGAAAGTGCTTAGCCTAAAGTCTGTTCTCTTTGCAAAAAGGGAGATTAACAAGTATTAAAGGGATGTTAAAGATCCAGTAGGACCAAACTGAGATGATCTCTTAGGCCAACTGGAAGGATTGAAAGAGATTTGAAGAAGGGCTTTCTGATATGGAGTCAATGTCTTTGATACTGAATTAATGCTCTTGTGTCCCTGCTCAGAGAAGCTGCCCTGAAACTGTCCTGGTGTAAATGTGGGCACACACGGCCCGAGGGATGTATAAACAAATGCTCTTGGATTCTCATTCATCCTACATCCCCTCGCCACTCCTCCACCGGCTCTATCTCCCTCGTATTAGGCTCTTCTCCCCACCTCTACCCCTCAGCCCAAACCTTGGTCCCTCATCCTTGCCTCCCGCACACACCTGCCTGCAGAACACATTTCCTCCTGCAGCCTCCACTGGAACCTCAGCGCTGAGCACTCCTGTTTCTCCTACCTCTCCAACCTGCCCCTCTCTCCATTCCTGGGGTCACCCACTCTGTGCTGGATCCTTGTCCTCTTCAGGTACCACAGTCACCCCAAAGACAGATGCTTTCACGTATGTGTGTTCACGCCTGTGCATGAGCTCTTACTGTTCCCTTCTACAGATGAGAAAAGTGAGGTCCAGTGAGACTAGCTGACTGGTGTGGGTCCCACAGTTGGTTGGCAGCCAGGTGGTGCCACATCCTGACTCCTGTCCTCCCTCTGGGGTCTTCCCACCATGTCACTCTGGACCTCTCTCTGCAAACCACAAGCTGAAATAATACAGGGAGCCACAGGCATCGTGTAGAAAATACTGAGTGGGCGATAAAGGAGTTTTGATATTTACACAAAGGTTTCCCTCTTCCTCCCAGAGGATATGAGGCCATTATTACTGGCATCGAGGAAGCTTCCTAGGTCCAGCTTCTTCTGGTTGACACACTGTAGGTTTGCAGGGACATGCAGTGGGAAGTATCCTTGGGTGCCCCTTCTGCAATTGACAGCCAGCTGGCTCAGGACAAGCCTTCAGAGCCAATCCTCCTGTCCCTGACTGGGGTCAGTAGGTGGAGACACCTGTCCCATTTCTACCCAGAGCCCGAGGGAATGAGGGAACATGAGTTTGGAGCCAGATGGATAAGGGCTTGATTCTCAGCTTCACTGTCGACCCAGGGCCAGGAAGAGAAGGATAGGAAGCCTCTGTGATGGGGTCCCAGCCTGGAGGCAAGCCCGAGCGGGGAGGGTGTGTCCCACTGAACCCTGTGCCCACAGAATCCAGGCTAAGCCATGGCTAACCTCACACTGGGGGTGTCTGGTTTGCCCAGCAGCCATTCTCTCTTCTTCCACCTTTAGCACCTCAATTTTCCTTGGAGAAATCCCTACTCTCATCCCTCCCTACTCTCAGTTCAATGGATTTGGTACGTCTTGACCCCCCACATGCACCCTGGCTTCTGGTATGTAACTCTGGCCTGGCCTATCAGCACACTCTTGTTTTTCTGGCCACGGTGATTGGCTCAGAGATGGACATGCCATCAAGGAGACTCAGTCACGGGACTTCTGCTGGAACTGTTAGGAGAGAGAGCTTCTCTTTGGTTGAGCTACAAGAAAGGAGTGAGCTTTGAGGGCCCCACTTTCTGAAGATAAAGGCGGCATGGAGCAAAGCAGACCCAAGCACTGGGAAAATCATCAGTCCATTACCTACAGTTACAGTTTATCAAGGTTTTAGTAAATTTTAATTCTGTCTTCTGCTATAGTTACTATCATTGTCTTGTCATCTGCAAATGTGATCATTGGATACATTTTACGTCTCCAAGTTGTTAAAAACCATGAACAGGGTAGGCCTAAGTATGAACCTATAGTCCAAAAGAAGAAAATTACCTCCTGGCTGACAGTGGCCCATTCATTCATTCATTCACTGTTTACTGAGTCCTCCTATGGGCCAGTCATGCTGTGATTAGACTGCTGTGACTATTAACCAACTAGTTACACTCCCAGCTTGACTGTAGTCCAAATGACTCCTCTGACAAAAAGACTGGGCATTTTGTCAACCCATCTGAGGTACAAACGTGCTGAGATTAAACACTCCCTTGACCCGCGGTCATGCAGAAGACCAGCTTGGTGAATGGTTTGTACCTGGTGGGCCATGATGCTCACTGTCAGCTGGTCACAGGGCTCATGGACCCTTTGCTTCCTCATCTGCTTGAGACAGCAGCTCCAGGTCCCTGGTCTGTCTCAGCCACCTGGAGTTTCTAGAAACCATCCTTCTGAAAATGGGACAGTTCTGACGTTACACCCCATCCTCTATTCATCCTTAAAGACAAGGTCATATTTCTACGATCACACTAGCAAGTTCTTCCTGTGCTCCAGGCACAATTCACCTGGATCTAGAGACTCAAATTCATGCAGTGGGATCCATCAAATGCTTTTGCACCTGCTTTGTGACAGAGCCTCTTACAACCGTCCCTGCACGACGCCCTCACTGCCCTCCATCAGCTGCTCTCTACCTGGAGCAGAAACAGGAACACAGGACCCGAGCCATCATCTGTTCTCACTGCTGCCTGTTAATTCCGTGTCTCGGCTCCCTGGCCACATGTCTGGCTCTCCTTTCTTCTCCTTGTGCCAAACAGACTTTTAAAAGCTGAGTGTGCTCTTCTGCACATTTTTGCCATCACTGGGCCTGTTCTTTTCTGGGCCACTTCCCTGGCCCTGCTCCTGTTCCTCCTGTCTACACACACACCCTTTCTAAGTCTGAGAAGTGAGTTCTGCACACCCCCCACCCCTTGGGAGACGCTCTTCTTTTTCCTTCAAACATCTTGACATCTGCTTTCCCAGTTTCCAGGATATGAATCTTTCGGTTTGTGGGACGGCAGCTCCAGGTCCCCAGGATGGTGCGCTAAGGGTGGAGGGGGCCCACGAGGGGGCCCCGCTGTGTGGAGAAGTCACAGTCTTGCCCCTGAAATGCAGGGGCTCCTTCAGGAAAGTGCTGAGGGTGATGCTGGTTCCTCACAGGCTATGTCTCTTTGATCCTGCCCCTCCCATCTCCAACGCCGAGAGACACTGGATTATGGCTCTAGAAGTGGGGAGGAGGCCCTTGGAAATCACCTGGTCCAGCAGTTGCACCTTAATTAGCAGAATCACCTGGAGGGCTTTTCCTGTCTCTATCCCAGAGACTGAGCCATGGGGTTTGGGGTGGGTCTCAGGCACCTGGATCGATAAAAAGCACCCCCAGCTGCTATGATTCTGCTGGAGAGCGTCATTGGGGCCCCCTCACCTGCGGGGTGGTAGGCACCTGGCGCAGGGCACCAACCGCTAGGGTTCCAGGGTAAGCTCCCAGAGCCTGCCCAGGACCCAGGTTCCCATGAGTCCAGCCTAGTATTCCCATTACCTTGCGCTGACTGCAGGCTTGGAAACCGGGGCTGGGGGCTGCTTACTTCCACAACCCTCATAAATACAGCCTGGGTTTATTAAGCAACAGGCACCATACAGTCAGGCCAATAAACGTATGTACAAACAGATAAATCCATGAAGCAATAAACAGTAGGGGCCACAATGTTCTTTTTACAATTTCTCTTCGGGGGTGGGCTTTGCAATGTTACTTTGTTGTTGTTGCTTTAATAAGCAAAATTGTTTTCTTGGGACTCCATCCAAGAACATTAGCTAAATAACTGTGATCCAGCCCCAGCTGCTCACAGGAAACCCTGTTCAGGCCGACAGTGTGGGAGAGGGAGGCTGGGCTTTGATGTGCAGTGTGGGGGCGTCCTGGGGGCACCAAGGCCTTTGTGAGAGGCTCAGGCTCCACCACCTCTGGCTTAGCTTCCCAGTGGCCTCCTTCTTCCCCTCACATGGGTTGGATCTGACTAAGTGCCTCCCCCTTCACCCAAACCCTCCTGTGTCCTCTTGATGCCTGAGGACCATGTACAAGCCTCTTGGCGGGTATTAAGGTCTGGCCTGCGCCTGCCTAACTGCTTCCCGGATTGTACTGCATGGTCCGAGTTCGGCACACTGATCACTCAGCATCCACTGGGGTGTTGGGTGCCCTTTTTCCTCCTCGAAAGGCTACAGACCCTTGTGTTTCCTGTTCTCCTCCTGGATAGCCAGGCCCCTCATTCTCCAAGCCCAGCTCTCATGTCACCTTCCTCCCACCCTGCCTGGTGATGGTTTCCCTGCCACATTGGGGCTCGCTGAGGGCGGAGCCTGGGTCCTCTCAGGCTGAGTCAAGGACCGAGGCAGGAAGGGTAGTGGTCAGGGCAGCAAGGGCTTTGGAGGCAGACACACTGGGTTTAAACCCTACTCACACTCTTACCAGCTGGGTCACTCTTTAAAGACTGTGAGATGACCCTCGCAGTGACAGGCATCATCTGGCGCCATGTTTCCTCCACGCCTGGTCCCTCCTTCCATCAGAGCGGGTATCCTATCTGCTAAAGACCCATCTTTCCGACCATCGTCCCTGTGAGTCCCCACAACAGGGCTGGGTCCGAGTCATCTCTTCCCTCCCAGCTGGACCCAGTGGGCCACTCAGGAGCTCTGCTGGCTGCAGGGAGGGGCTACCCTCAGCCCAGCCCAGCTGCCTGGAGAGGAGGTAAGTCTGTGCCTGTGCCCAGAGCTCCCTCTGCACTTCATAATGGGCATCGTCTCCTCCGTCCTCTAAGGCACCATTCACCTTTACTCTGAGCCCCTGCTCATTCAGCCCCACCCAGCTTCCGTACCTCTGCTGCCCCTCCTCATCATCTCCTGAGCTGGCCCCCATTTGGTCCCATCTTCTGTCACATACACTTCCATCCACAGCCTCCTCTGTACCCGTACCCTATCTGACCCCTCCAGCCATTTTCCACCCTGCCCCCGGGAGAGTGCTTTCAGAGCACCCCTCCTCAAAAACCCATCACCACGACTAGACCAAGTCCCGACATCTCTCTATCTGACCCCCAACTACTTCAGCTTCACCTAGAACTGAACAGTGCCCCGCCCCCGCCCCACGGTGCAGCCACTCTGAGCTACTCCCGCCTTCCTGGAAGCACTTCCCTCCTCCTTGCCTGTCCCCGTGCTTGTCAACATCATATCTATTGTTTAGGCCCAGAGCAGATGTCACCCCTCCCATAAAGACTCTTCTGGCTCTCTCCTTCACCCGGGGAGCAGGTCTTGCCCTCCTCCATGGCCCAGGAGACCCATTTTGTGTCAATTCTTGGTGTGCCAGGCTTTCTGTCCATAGAGCTGGGCCATGCTTTCTGCGCCACAAGGCGTCTCATCCAGGTCTGGAATGGGGTGGGCACTTTGCGAGTGTCTGTTGAAACTGAATTTTACACGGTGTGCGTTTAAGACCCTTCTCTGAATGGGTTTTGGTCTGACGATTGAGCAGGCCATTTGCTATCAGACAAAATTCAGTTTGTGGTCAGGTCAAATTTTTTCCTATGGCCAAATTGTTATGCAAGGGTACCGCTGGAATATAAATCAGCACTATCTTGATCTGCCTGGAAACAACCAATGGCATTGGCTCCAAGTTGTTTGATGATGTCCAGATGTGGGCTGCTGAAGTGCATTTTCTGTAACTGAGCTGACAGGAGCTCCAAGTCTGACAGGGGTGCTTGGCCTTGAGCAGGTCACCCCTCTGTGTGCCCCTGTTTCTCCTCTGTAGCAGGGAGGGAGCACGGCAGGCTTATCGGCAAGTTCACAGAAAACATGAAACGACCTCCATTTTCCTGAAACAATCTATACTTTGAAATCAAGTATTCTGTACATTCATATGGAGCTCCGAGCCCACTGCAGACTGGGTGTGCCCCTTTGTGGGCTTCAGCAACTGGTGTCACCACCATGTTGAACGGAGGGGACCCAGAGGTGGACATTAGATCCTGCTGTATAATACAAGCCAGGAGCCCCCAGACGTTAGGGAGGCTGGGGGGCCAAATCCGAGGCCAAGCAGGCTGCAGAGGACTCGTCCTCTTTCCGGTTCAGAACAAATGCAGGCTGCCATCCCACAACCATGTCTTTTCTTTCTTTCCCACTATCCAAATGCACCCTCTTCCTGCTTTGGGGGACTTCTTGCTCCCCAATTCAGAAACCATACTGGGGCACCAGCAGGTAGATGCACATCTGTGTGCTAGTCCAGGCTTACCAGGGGTACACCCACAACTCTCAGGGAGAGTGGAGATGGATGAGACCCAGGAGCTCCAAGCCCTGAGGAGTTCAGGGCCAGGCCAGGTGGCAGGCTGTGCATGCAGGAGAACCACTCTAAGGGAAATGCCACAATGTGCTAAGGAAATTCATGGGGTCAGCGGGCTTCGTTTTTGCACAGAGGGGTTCAGGGAAGGCTTTAGCAAGAAGGCAGTATTGGAGCAGGGCCTTGAGGGTGAGAAGGTCTTAGATTTGCTGAGAGGGCAGGCAAGGAACAGCCATGGGGACAGTATGAGACAAGGTATGGACGCAGGTAGGCCTGGATCAACTCGTTTTTGTCTAAAACTTGCGGTGTGAGAAAGGTGGATTGGGAAATCAAATCTACCCGGCCAGGACAGCAGGCTAAGGAGGGGGAACCTCACGGGCTGAGCAGAGAGGATCTAGTGTTTTGTGCTGGGAGCAGCAGGGCCGAGCTGGGCCGTCAGAAGCCATACTCCTCTAAAGTAGCTCAACCAGCAAACTTCGCAGAGGTGAAGTTCCTCTTCAGGGAGACCTGGTGCATTTGGCATCGCTCCAAGCCAAGTATGGCTGTTTATTTGGACACCAGGTACTTTTTATTGCTCCTGGGCTATAAGGTCATGAACATGCTTTTCCCCTGACGTGGCGTTGCCTGCTAACAGATTCCCGCTGGCAGACACATGCACACTTGGCACACAAGGGGCTGCTCCTCACTGCAGCGAACACTGACCGGTACAACCTGAGAGATGGAGTGGTAACACAGACGGGCTGGTGTGGGGAGAAGAAAGAGAAAGGAAGAACTGCTCACATGTTGTGACCCTTCAAGGTTTACCCTTTTGAGACATGGGCCCCCAATTCACAGAGTGAAGTGGATATGGAAAGCCAGCCATTGAAACCTTTTACAACATATACAGCATGAAAACGAACCAGCAGCCCAGGAAAAGCACAGCTACTCCTAGCACTGAGACCAGAACCCAATTGATGCCAAGCGTCCCCACAGTAGGATCCTACATCAACGTCCCTGTGATGAACACAACATCTCTTGGGCACAGCCCTCACCAGCCAGGCGGTGCTGAGCTAAAGGAATCATGAAGGCCACATGGGAACATCTGCTAAAAAGACACCCCCCCGCAGGAGTGTGTGAAGCCAAGCTATAGACCTTGAGCATGATTTTTTTCTCCTTATGTTTAAACTGTCAAAGGAAATGCTCTGTGCAGACTTGATGAGGAGTCAGAACCTGAAACTCACATCCAAGTATCTGTACTTCCTTATCCTAAGTGGCTTCAAGCAGCGTCACCAGGCAGCAGCCCCCAAACCAAGACAGGTGCCGGCATCTCCTGCTTACAGGCCGAGAGGGGCAAAATGACGTGCCCAACCAAGTTTACATAACTGGTCCATTTACTCTAAGACCTTTACATTAAGGGATGCTGAGCAGGGAGGACAGCTGAAAGAGGGATGAGCTGTGGGCCTTGTTTTTCTAACTGCAGGTGATGGGTCAGATGGGTGTCCAGGGATTCAGCTCCAGCTCCAAGTCCCCGATGCCCCTTGGCTGAGCTAGGTGATGTCAGGCTGGCCAGGGTGACACTGGGAGGCCAGGACCCGAGCAGCCCAAGCCTCCTTCTGAGGTACCCTGGCTTCCTGGGCTGACTGACCCCACCACCCACCTTGCCCTGACACACAGCTCTCCCACCCACCTGCCTCTCAAGGGAGAGCCCCGATTCCGTGGTCCCCTTTGGGTGGTTGGTCTCCTACCAAGGTGGAAACGTCTTCCTCTCCTTGGATCTCTGAGCCTACCATCTCCCGGCCCCCAGCTGAGCCTCTACTGTCCTCTCCACACAAAGCCAGCTCCCACTCCACCCCACCACACCAGGGGGTTCCATTAAGTCCAACTTTGAATCTGAGGCTGAAAATGTTTCTAAGTGTTAATTTTATAGCTATTACTAACCAGAGTTAACTCCTTCTGATTTAGCTTAAACTCTGGAACTATAGTTCTGAAGATCTAATAAGTTAGTTAAGAAGGATTTTAGGAAAAAAAAAAAGACTAACTTTAAACTAGGAAATCCAGTAAAATTTTTAGATTACACGTTGCACAATGATAGCCCACAGACATATTTTGTCTGGTCTGCAGAGAGTTTTAAAAACATGTGAATTAATTGCCCAGAGTTAAAAGACAATTTTGCATACAGCTCAGGATTTCTGGTTCCTCTTTAAGAAATAAGTTGGGCAGCAGAGGCTAAACCTCTGAGGATGGGGACTGACTCAGGAGGGCGAAGGTGGGTGCTGAGGGGTGGGGCAGCCCCACCAGGCTCGGGAAGCACTGAGGGAGAGTGTTGTTCATGAGAGAAGCGGCGCTGAACATTCCAAGTTCCCAGCACAGACCTGGCTTGGCTGTGAGCCTTGGTGTAATTTACAGACTTGGCAGGAGAGCCATTTCCTCCAGTTTTCTGTTTCTAATTAAAGCTTTTAGGCAAAGGGCTTAGTCGCTGATTTTGGTGCCAGAGTTAGCCCTGGCCTTATTAAATAGAAATATACAGCCAAGAGGAAATGAAGGAGGAAGGACAAATGATGCCAAAGGGGAAAAAATGGGAATAAGAAACCAGAGCAGCATCTATAGGAATAAAATATCAGGGGGTGTGTTTGGGGCGGGGGGCTGATGGAAAGAATGGGATGGGAAGCAGGAGCTACAATGACTGCAAGGGGCAAGGAGTATCACAGCTTCAGATTTCTTAGAACTGAAGAGTACTGTAGCAGCAAGAAGTCAACCTCCTTGGAAAGAAACGAAGGCTTAAAAAACACCCAAAACTTCTGACCCAGTTCGAGCACCAGGGCTACCACTCACCAGCTGGCTTTGTACTCTCAGGGCCCGGGTGGGTTGGGCACCTCTCTTAGTCTTGGTCTTCTCAGCTATCAAATGAGCACAGCAACAACTAGACAGGGGTTGCTATGGGGATGAGATGAATGCATGATGTGAAAGCCCGCCATCACCTGAGCGGTGGGATTCGGGCCACTTCTCAGGGGCGGGACCCTCGCTCTGCACCTGGGTGTGGCAGAACTGAGTCTGCTGTTCCCATCACAGCTGCCTCCAGCTGGAGGGAGCCCTCCAGGCACCAAGCTCCACAGTTTGGTCCTATGAGATCAATCTGCACAAAACCCATTTGAAGGCACAGTCCCACAAATACTTCTCACCTGTTCTGCTGGGGGCCCCCTCCCATGGGAGGGTGAGTACCAAAGTCACCACCTGGGGTAAAAGCAGAGCAGCCGGAGGTACCTTTAAACACAGCTGAGCAGGATGCTCACGGGGGGAGAGGCGTGGCCAGCTCAGGGGCTCATCTGCTGCTTAGGCAGGAGCAAATCCTCTCCTCCTCGCCCTCACTCACTCTAGGGACTCCAGGGAGCACTTTGGGGGCAGGAGGGCGCGTGGAACGCCAGCGCTAGATAACGTCTGTCTTGATTTTCTGTTGGTCGCACATGGACGAGTTCCCTTAGGCTGGGTTCGCACATATGAGTCCTCCATATGCTAGGGGGTCTTCAGATAACTTGTTCACTTATTTTATAATCAGGTGGACTCTGGAGGGTATAATTCTCAGCACACACTGGCTTCTACTGGAACTGAAATATCTGATCTAAAAATATTCTGCTGAAGTGGATAACAGAGTAGTAGGACTGTAATGAGGAGGGGGCAAGGGTCTGGCCACCTGATCCCCTGAACCAGACCTCTGCTCCTCCCAGCCTCCGCACACCCCTCTGCTCCTGCAGTGTCCTTCCAGTCACCTCTCTCCACTTGACACACTCCTACTTGCCCTTCCAGGCCCACTTTCACTATCATCCCCCCTCTTCCTTGATACCTCATCGTCCCCACAGGCTTTCCCACGCCCCTACGCCCAAGCACCTATGGAGTTATCCTGTGGACAGAAGTTCACCGCGTGCCTCCCACTCCTCTGTAAGGTTTTTGAGCACAGTCAGGAACCATACTGCCTGGGTTTGCATCCCAGCTCTGCCCCCTGTGACCTCTCTGTGCCTCAGTTTCCTCATCTGGAAGGTGAGGCTGGGAGCAGCACCTCCTCGCAGGGCTGGATGAGTGAATGCACTGAAGGTGTTGACAGCATCCAGCTTTAGCAAGCAGTGAAAACCTGTTAGCTAAACCCACAGCGGGTACCACCTCCTGCCCCTAGGATGGCTAGAATCAAGAAGTCGGATTAATAACAAGCGTCGGTGGTTTGGGGAGAAATGGGCAATGTCATACCCTGCTGGTGGGAATGCACGTTACATGTCCCACTTGCTTTCCTCTATCTGCTCTTTTCCATAACACACGTCATCTTCTAAAATACTATTCGATGTACTCGTTCTAGTCCTTATTTATTGTCTGTCTCCTGCTAAATGGGAGCTCCACCGGGTCAGGGTAAATCCTGTCAGATCCAAGTGGTAAAAACCGTGCCAAAGAGAGGGTTAGAGCTGGAGGTAATTAATGCCAGTCCGAGAGGGAAAAGGCAGCTGTGGAGTTGGGAGAAGTCCCCGTGTGACGATGAGAGTCAGCAAATCTGTCAGGCTTGCGGGGGGGGGGTGGGGCCGGGAGACAGCCTGCAGGATGTGTAGGGACAGGCTGCCCTCCCAGTCCCCACACCACACTCCCCTCACTGCCAGCTCCCAAAGGCCGGGAGAACAGAGACAGTGAGACCAAGGACCTGGAGGTGAGGGGACACTGCCTCAGCTGCGTTTGCCCAACAGGGCTGGACGCGCGAGGACTCCATGCAGAGGCCTGCAGCCCTTGTCTTATTCCGAGTCCCAGAAGCTCTAAGCAGAGACGCTGTCTTCGATTGCTGCAGATTCATTTGGAGACAAGTCGGACTTTATGTGAAGCTATTTAGAGACTCAAGTTATCCCACTTTGGGGGCGTATTTATGCATTTCATTGCAGAAATGTTAGCGTGTCTGATTACGGGGGCTGCCTCGTATATGTCCGACCTTACCTTTCATTATAGAACAGTTTTGAATTCTGACACGTCAGGTCCCAATGGGTGAGATAACAGACTGTGAACGCCTACTAGGGAAGGTTTGATTAAATTACTGTACATCTGTCTGGAAGTCAAAAACAAAACACAGAAAGATCTCTAAGACATGGAGGTAAGTTAAAAAAAAATAATTCAACCATGCAACAAAAATTTGCCAAGTACCTAATGAGTTAGGCACTTTTCTAGGCACTGATATTTGAAAAGTGAAAAAATGTAAAAATACTAAATAAAACTCTCTACATGCACTGTGCACACGTGTGTATATAAATGTGTAGAAAAAGGCCTGCATGCACCCACATGAATCTGGTAATAGTGGGACCTGAGGGGACAGAGATCATGCAGGGATGAAGGTGGACTTTGACATCTTATTTGATACACTTTGGTATTGTGTGTGTGTATATATAAATAAAATCTATTTGTATATATATATATTGTATATTATTTGGTATTGTATATATTCGATATATATATTAAAGTGCTACAGACCGAATTTGTGTCCCTCCCAGATTTATATGCTGAACCTAATCCTAGTGTGATGGTATTTTAGAACATGTGGTCTTTGGGAAGTGATTAGGTCATTAGTGTGGAGCCCTCAGGAACAGGATTAGTGTCCTTATAAGAGACCTCAGAGAGCTCCCTCACCCCTTCTGACTGCCCTGTGAGGACACAGCAAGAAGACGGTCATCTATGCACCAGGAAGCAGGTCTTCGCCAGACACCAAATCTGCTGGCTCCTTGATCTTGGACTTCCAGTCTCTAGAACTGTGAGAAATAAATGTTTGTTGTTCACAAGCCACCCAGTCTATAGTATTCTTTACAGCAGCTCAAACAGACTAAGACAATAAGCAAGAGATCATGTATTACTCCTGTAATTAACAGAGGAAAAAAACCTAGTACTATAAAAACAAAAGTAAAACAAGGGGAAAAGAAACCATGCATTGAGTCCAACCCATTTGTTTTACAAATGGAGAAGCTGAAGCTCAGGGAGGCCCCATGGGCACAGGTCCAAATTGGAACCAAGATCCATAGAGTCCCCACGGTTAGCTCCTGAATCCATGCTGCCCCCAACACAATCCCCCAAATAATACAAGGGATGTAAAGGTGCTTTGTGAACTGGGATGAGCTCTACGAGCGTGCCACCTTTTGAGGGGATAGACAATTCTTTTTTTTTTTTTTTTTTCCCAAAGTCCTTTTTACCACCAAGGAACCACTCTATTTGTTATCTGTAGTAGCCACAGGAAAGAGGCTTTGAGAGCAGGGGAAGGTCTATAGGTCAAATGCTGCCCAGAGTCGGAGCAAGATAAATTCTATAACTGGATGATGGGACCATGACCCTGGGTCATAGGTGACGTTGGGGAGGGAGCCCAGTGTGGGCTAGTGTAGCTGTGTAAAAATTAACATTCTTGGACTTTCAGCGCATACACTATTTTTTGCGGGTTTCTTTTCTCTGTTTGCTTTTGTATTTCTCTCCTATTGTCTTTCTTTTTTCTGAAAGGGGAAAATATGTTGCCACCCACCACATCTAATTTTAAGCTCCAAGCTTTGACTTTGCAATTGCAGTTGGTTTCATTCATTATTCATTATTTTTAATGTAATGTATTAATTTTTTACATCGAAACATTTTTTTCCAACATTTTGAAAACCAGAAGGAGTGAATAAAAGGCAACATTTGAGCTGGGCCCCAAAGGAATGGCTGGCGGAGGAGGTCAGCCCTGGCGGAGGGGACAGCCTGGACAGCATGGAGGCCCAGGTCTGTGCCAAGTTTGGGGACCAGCCCCGGCAGGAGGGAGGACATAGGATGCAGAGGTGTAGACTCCACCTGTCCCTGAACGACTTTCACATGGACGTAACATAAGTGCTCAAGACAGGGGAGACCCTCCTAGGGCAGTGGACGTGGAGACTGAGATCAGGGAGAGGATGGGACGGCCATCAGGGGAGAGGCAAGGCAGAGACTGCATCCTGGGGTCTGGCTAGGCCCACTGCAATCTGTGACCAATGCCGTGAAATAGGGTGATTTCACGGTAAAGTCCTGATTTCCCGCTTGAAAAATCAGAAGCTCTGGCCTCCCTGGGCCTGCAGTCGGTGTGGCCACATTCCCTGAAGTGGACCCAGGCTCTGACTCCTTCTGGCCCCTCACTCACCAGCAACACCCATCTGAGCTGGTGATGTCTGCCTTTAAGAAATACTTAGGAAGTGGCTTTTATAGGCTCCTTTCAACTCCAGAGGGAAGACAGTAAGGTCGGCAGCCAGCTCTTGCCAGGACTTAGGGAAGTATGGAGGCTGCGTGAGGTGGGGGCTGCCAGCTCACCCCATCCCCACCTCTACTGGGTAGGCAGGGAGGGCACACAGCAGGGTCCCCTGGCTACCCCCAGACAGACATGGTGAAAGCCCTGTTGCTGGGGGGTTAGCACCTAAAGGGGCATGGGAGGGGGTGGCTGGGTTAATAATTACCTGGAAAGTTCCTTATACTGCCCAGAAAGTGCAGTGGCCATGGATATTACATCTCTCCAGCACTAACCAAACGAAGGGTGCCCTGGCCTGGGTTTCTTTGATCAAATTGGCACATTCTCTCCTATGGAGAAACCAGGGACTTCCCGGGAGCAGCACAGTCTTGACCCTGAGTTGCCACATGACATGGTCTGACCAACATAGACATGCCTATTTTGGGGTTTCACACTACACTGGAGTCTTTCTGGAGGAGAATGTGTCCTGGCGCAGTCCCTGTGGGGCTGGGGTTTCTAAACTAAGAGGCTGAAGCCCAGAGAGATTGGGTTGTCTGCCCAAAGTCACACAGCTGGCAGGGACAGAGCCACGGCATCAGCTGTTTGGGGCCAGAGAGCACCTCGGCTCTTGATCAGAGGCACCTACGTTGCCCGGAGGGAAAGTCAGGTTATTAGGGTGGGAATGAAAAGCTCAGGAAAAAAAAAAAGGTCAACTTCCACGTTTTTTGTTTGTTTCCAGATTGGTTCTTTTGGGAATCCAATGCAGGCCTTGAGTTTGTGTCATAACAGTGGAATGTAGGTAAAGTTGCGAATCTGTCTACTCCATCTTCCTTGTGTGATAGGGACTAACGGGGGCAGAGGGTGGGGGAGGATGTGGCCCTGACGAGGTGGAGGCCTCGGGGGGGCATGGATCTCCACTGGTGGCCACAGTCAAGGCCTGTGGAGGCCCAGCCGAGCTCAAAAAGTCGGGGTGAGGGGCTTTGCCAGTGTGCCCTGGGCTTTACTGAGTCTCATGGAAACTATCCCCACCCAAGGTACCAGTATGTTCTTAAGCCACAGGGGTGTGGAATGGAAACCAGAGCCCAGACCCAAGGACTCAGGTGGAGAAGCCCAGCCTGCCTTCTACCACTGGGACCACACTCCTCCCACCCACCTCCTCCTAAGAGCTCCCCCGCCCCCCTGCACCCACTCCCCGGCTCCCGGGGGCCGGGGAAGTTGTAAAGCTGAATGTCAGTTGTGATTTAGGGCAGCCTTACTCCTCAGCTGGCTGGGAAGTAAGTGGATCCAGCTGGCAACCAGGGCCTGCCAGGGGGAGTGGGGAGGGAAGCGGGAGACCAGGAGATGGAGGTGCACCTGAGTGCAGACCTGGGAAGTGATGAGACCAGGCGGCTGGCCTCAGCCTCTGGCCTGGCCCCTAAAAAACGGGCAGCAGCAGGGAGGGTCTCTGTGATCAGGACTGTTGGCCTCCAGTGCAGGGTTCTCAGACTCAAGATGCGTCAGCAGGATCACCTGGCAGACTTGTTCACACACACAATGCTGCCCCCCTCAACCCAACCCCCCACCTCCTAGCTAGGGCTGGATGGAGCCTGATAATTTCCAATTCTAATTTTTGGAGACCTCCCAGGTGCTGCTGCTGCTGCCGCTGGTCTGGGGACCACACTTTGAGAATCACTGCTCTAGGCCTAATGCTCCGCTCGGGCTGGAACCAGCTCGTCCCACAGGGACTGGTCGTGCCTCACCCCTATCCCACCTGATCAGAATTTTCCAACCAAGAGCCCAGCCCTAACCCCACCTGTGTCTGTGTCAGGAAACCCAGGACAAAGTCACTCAGAGGGCTTGAGCCTGGCTTGTTCCCCAGTTTCAGCTGCTCCCTGGCCCTGTCTCTGCAGGCCTAGGACTCTGCATGGGCTGGTGGCTACCTTGTCCTCCAGGGACTCTGTCAGCCCCAGAAGACTGTCCTGTTCTTTCTTGGTAGGTGGGCTGGGGATTTCAGAAGTCCCTGCTCAGCTGTGACCTTGGGCCCTAGGACTTTCTGTGGAAACCTGGGTCCTCAGCCTGGAGGCAGGTGAGGGTGGGGGGGGGGGACACATGAACCCACCCCTGACTTCTCGAGGAAGGATCCTGTAGCATCTTCCACACTCCCCGGTTGCTCTTCTGGGTTAGAGCAGAGGTGAGTTTGGACCACTTTCAGGCTGAGGTGTGCTGTACGTGTGACTTGGGGGCAACCCTAAAGCTGTTGGCATATTGGAGCCATGAATAAAAGGCCTTGACGGTAGGAGGCATCAGGACCAACCTCATTTCAGTATCGATGCTCCACCCATCAGCCATGTGATCTTGGACAACTTAATTTAATTTCTTTGTACTTCAGTTTTCTCATCTCACCATGGAGATCATTACAGGACCTACCTGATAGGGTTCCCTGAGGTTAAATGAGGTCATCTGTGTAAATCCATTTACTGCTTTATAAAATGTTATTATTTAGAAAATAAATGAAGAACAAAAACTTGTAGATGAGCGGTCACTGTGGCATTACTCACAATAGCCAAGAGGTAGAAATAACCCAAATGTCTCTCAACTGATGAATGGATAGTGGTCTATCCATCCAGCAGAATATTATTCAGCCATAAAAAGGAATGAGGTGCTGATACAGGCTACACCATGGATGAACCTCCAAAATATTATGCTAAGTGAAAGAAGACAGACACAAAGGGTCACGTATTATATGGATCCATTTATATTAACTGTCCAGAATAGGTAAATCCACAGAGACAGAGGCAGATTAGTGGCTGCCAGGGGCTGGGGGGAGGGGGTGATGGGAAGTGAGAGCTGGATTTCCCTTTAGGGAGATGAAAAGTTCTGGAACTACATAGGGTGATGGTTGTACAACTCTGTGAATGTCCTAAATGCCACTCAATTATACACTTTAAGATGTCCCTGGGGAAGATCTCACCTCTCTGCAGATGCTCCTTATTTCTAAAAGGGAGTGATTTGTAAAATGAGTCTGATCGGTGAGAAGACCCAGAGGCAGGGTCGGGGGGAAGGTGTTTTTTTAGAAATAACAGTTGTTTTTAGCGATGAGAGGGGTGTCAACCTGGACACATCAAACACACTGAGCTCGTGATTGCAAACCTACAGCGTTAACCAACTCAGGTAGCTTCAAATCCAGCCCCCTCACCGCCTCCGCCTGGACTGGCTGTTTTCTCATAAAACAGTTTTCACGAGGTGTTGGCTCCTCTGTCTTGACGTGAGACGAAGTCTCAGGAAATCCTGGAGATGTTCGTCTGGGTCATAAACAAGGCCACAGCTTTTGAAAGACCGATTTCTCCTCCCTTGCTCCCCTGAGCCCTCGGTCTTATGGAGACCACATGGACGGCTCTGGACCCCAGACCAAGGGCCACAGAAACGACCCCTCATCCAGGCACCCTGCCGGGCCCGGTGCGCCTCCTCCCTCCTGAGCTGACTCCACACCTTCCCTCGAGGCCAGGGTTTGCAGAGGGGGAACCAAGGCTCTGGTGGAGTGCCAGCCAGCTGGTGGGAGGCAGAGCCGTGTGCAGATTTCAGAGCTGGGAGCTTCCGGGGGCTGTGGCCACCAAGACACAGAGTAGGTGCCCATGGTGGGGAGTGTGGCCGGGCCACCTTGTGCCCATGTGAAAGCGGCCCAGACCCATGCACCACTGTGGGAATGTCCTAGCACAGTCTGGGGCTTGGAGTCCCCAAGGATGGAATTCTCTGTGCCTTGTCCCACAGCAGCAGAAAACCCCAAACAGAAAACCTGGTAAAATCTGTTAGGAGGAAGAGACTGGCTACAGAGACTTGCGTCCTGAGGTGTGTCCAACCTTCCCCGCCAGCCCCAACTGAAGCCAGGCTGACTGAGGCGTCCACCCCATCCCCTGCCAGGGGTTCCAGCCCTAGAGCCTGAGCAGGTTCTGACAAGGGTGGGACCTCTGGGACAGTCTGCTGGTGGCTGGACATGTGCCCACAGCCTGGCAACAACTGGCTGAGGTGGGGGGCTGTCCCTGGAGACCTTCACAGCAGCAGCTCCTGTTTCACCCACGGCCTTATGGAGTGTGGGTCTCACTCTCCCGGGGGCCCCCCTACCCAGGAATTGAGCCACAGCCCCTCCTGCTCCTGCAGCCCCGTTTTCCAGAGTCTTCTCCTGTTCAGGCAGGGGTGGGAGGTGGTAGGGGACCCCATTGCCCTGCTGATGTTTCCCTCCCCTGGGGCATGGGCACCCCAGATCTTGGTGACCTGTGGGGGCAGGAAGTTCAGGGAGGGAAGCAGACCCCCACTTTATCAAACATCATCCCTCCACCCATGCCCACACATCTTCGTGTCAATAGGCTGGAAGCAAATGTCCAAAAATGGAAATATTTGTACTATTTCTGCCACAGTTACTCCTCCCAGGAGTGTGAGCCTAACCTGCCCCAGACTCCTGGGGCTCCAGAAGCCTTGCCTGCCTCCGCCCTGAGGGTGGTCACAGAGCCTGGATGGCCACACTCTTCCTGCCCTTCTGAGAGCAGTGCGGGCCCACCCACAGGGTTCCTACTGGGAAGGCTCACCGCACCCCCCTCAAAGGTATGGATGACAAAACCAGGAACGTGGGATCAGAGTGCCTGCATCGGTTGCCGGGATTTTTAAGAGACATACTCAATCCATTTCAGCCTGGATTGCATATAATATCTTACCAATTTTCCCTTCATTCATAATAAACCTGACATTTCTTGGGAAATGAAACTCCGTGTGCCCTGAAAGCAAGGCCCGCAGAATTTACAAGTTAGTAGCTACGTTAATGGCACCTGGAAAAATGAAAGCGTGTGTGGCTGGCTACATGATACTGCATTTGTATCTAAGGAAATTTTATTTGTATCTAAGGAAATTTTATTTGTATCTAAGGAAATTTTATTTGTATCTAAGGAAATTTTATTTGTATCTAAGGCAATATATTATTCCAGGAAATTTTAGGAATAAGACCTACCCACAATCCCACCAACCTGGCATAAATATTTCCATTTTTGGACATCTGTTTCCAGCCTGTTGACATGAAGACCTGTGGGCATGGGCGGAGGGATGATGTTTGATAAAGCGGGGGTCTGCTTCCTGCCCTGATATTCCTACCCCTACAGGTCACTGAGGCCTGGGGGGCCCGTGCCACAGGGGAAGGAAGCATCAGCGGCACAGAGGGGCCCCCCCTACCTCTCAGTCCTGTGCCATCAGAAGACTCTGGGAGGAAACCATGGGCTCCGGGAGCAGCAGGGACTGTGGCTCACTTCCTGGCTGGGGAGAGCCCAGGAGACAGTGAGACCCACATTCCATATGGCTGTGAGTGAGATGGCCTTGTTCTTGTTTGTTTTTTTTTTAAATTTCTACTTCTGTATGCACTACGGTGTGCTCACCACCAAAAATTTATTTTTAATTTTTTTTGAGACAGCCTTCTTTTGCCATAACATTTAGTGGCCCCATACTCCACCCTGTAATTCACTTGGCCATTCCCCCTTATCAGACATTTAAGTGGCTTCCATGATTATACTATCAAAATGGGTGCAAGAAATGTCCACATGTGACCTCGGTTTTGCCCTTAGACTTCAGCTCTGGTGCCCATCTCTGCTCAGGGCCTCCTGCTGCCGAGGCCTCCACATCATCCTGGTTCCTTCGCTTACTGTGGAGGCTTCCCCTCTCCCCCTCTGGAGCTGACGTTACCCTAGTCCCTCTTTTCTCTTTCGTTTTATCCAGCTTGGTGTTGACAGTCATAACCACCCTGTCCAAGAACCTTCAATGGCTCCCCACAGACAGCCTCCTGGACAAAAGCCACACTCCTTGGTCTGGTGATCAAGCCCCCAACTCCCTGGGCCCAGACTCCCCAACTCTCATCATCTCCTTCCACACACCCTTCAAATTTCAAGCTCTGGTCAAACCAAACCACTCACAGCTCTATAGACACTGTGCTCATCCAAGCCTCCATGCATTTGCACACACAGATTCCTCTACCTCGAATACCCCGACAAGACCTGCCCATCCACCTTCCTACTTCTCTCCTCAAATCTCAGCTCCAGCATCAGCCCTGCTCTGCCTCGTGCCCACGACCTCCCTGGGTGGGATCAGGAATCGTCCTCAGTGTCTCAGTGCCCTATGCACACATTCTTTTCATGCAGCTCCTCATAGGCACTGTACTTTGGGGTTTACTCATCAGCCTCCCCTCCTGGACCAAGAACTCCCAGAAGCCCATCCCTGTTCTTTTATCCCCAACACAAATACAAAGATCAGACCAAATACCACACTCAGTAAACACATGGTGAATGGCTGAACGGAGGAGTGAGTCTGAGTTCTCCCCACTGACTATGTGGGACCGTCCCATCTCCGTGGCATTCCAGCCGAGTGTCCCGCGCCTCTCTCTCCCTGCTTTCACACCCAGAGAAGGAAGCAGGTCTGTGGAGGCCATCAGAGGCCTTGAAGAAACAGAAAAATAGAAAACAATGAGACGTAAGCAATCTGCCTTTGAGGCCTTCTCCCAGGATTTCAGAGCTAGAGCAGCATTGACAAAAATTGCCATGATTAAGAACAGAAAACATTAAATGGAAGCAGAATAATGCAGAAAGCCTCCCTGTGGCCTCACCTCACCCACACCTTTATTCTGCGCACCCCCACCAAACCCACTCTCTGTGTGATACAACACTTCTGTGAGGCTGCTTGTGAGGATACAGCTGGATATTCAGTTCCCTGTCTTGGAGTGTCACACGCTCCCTGGCTTGAAACATACCTTACAGACAATTATTCAGAGATTCCTGAAATGTGAGCCTCCTGCCAACAAGTAGGTCCAATTAAAATGCAAGAAGTGTTTTTAGTGCTGTTCTGATAATCCCATGGGAGGTTCAGTTCTCCACCCCACTTAAGAATTTAGAGGCTGGGGTGGCAATGGGACGTATTGCTTTTAATCCTATGTTTTCCCTTTTCTCGAAAGGTGAAGAAAGGCAAGATGTGCCCTGTTGGAAGCAGGTGTCCCCTGGAGCCTTCAGGGGAACAGCTCAGGATACATGACCTGCACTTACGGAACATAAACACACACACTGGCAGTAAGAAGCCTTCAACTGCTCTTTCCAAGTCCTCAGAAGATCCCAGGGGACTGTGGCCACTGACAGCTGCATGAGGAGGGAGGCTCTGGGATTTAGCATCAGCAGAGTCTGGAGACGGCTTCTGCCTTCTTGCTTGCCTTTCCCACCCTCTGTGGTTGACTCTGTCTGGGTCCTTCTCAGACACTGAGGTAGCTACTGAGATAGACCCTCTGGCTTAGCCAGTGACCAGCATCCAGTGGTGTCCCTGCCTCCAGCATGGACCAGCCATCCATCCCCATCACTGGCATCTGAGCTTGTCACTCCCTTGCACTGAAATCTGCACTGGCTCCCTACTGCCTGAGCTGTACTTCCTTTGAGGCACAAAGGCTGCCAGATGGTTTAAGGGAAGCCCTGAGTAATCACCCAGAAAGGGTGTTTACTGCAAGACTTCTCAGGGCCTTTAGTATGCTAACATTCCTTGCAACTCTCCAAGGTGGGGATTTGGAGGCAGGGGAGGGGGGGCGTTGTATGTGAGATTTCCCAAACTTGTGTGACAGTGGAACTCTTTGTCCCAGCAGCATACCATGAGTCAGGTGTTCCAGAGACACTGATTTGGGAATCACTAACTAAAGGCTAAAATTCACATTCTTTACCAAGGCAATTGAAGCCTGCATAACCTGGCCTCACCTTGTTTTCCCCACAATCCCACTGCCTCAGTACCTGCTTTACGGTTCTGCTGCCTGGAAGCTCCACTAGGCTCCCTCCCTCCTCCCTCCTACTCCTCCTCCCAACATAGCTCCCTGGTCACCTCCTCCAGGAAGCCCTCCCCCACTCCCCTTCTGCACCAGGATTTTGCTGCATTCTCTCCAGTGTGACAGTTACACAGAGTCAGAGCTTGCTGCGACATTTCCTTTTAGGCACATCCACTCTTTGGTTTGCATTTAAAGAACAAGCTGTATGAAAACTTTAGCCCTCACTCAGGTGGTCAGAGGTCCACATGGGCTCCCAGGAGCTGATGCCCACTGTGGGGACTGCAGATTCTCATCCCTCCCCACGGAGGAGACCTGCTGGCAGTGCTTAAATTACTTGTCTCTATTTTTTGCTACCCCATCTGGACTTTTTTTGGGCCTAGTTATATCTAAGTTTGCATAAGTGTGTATATAACAATATTCTGGGGTGTGGGGAGTGGGCAAAATGGGTAAAAGGGCTCAAAAGGTACAAACTTCTAGTTATAAGATAAATAAATCCTAGGGATGTAATATACATGTAATATGCATGGTGACTATAGTTAACAATACTGTATTGGATATTTGAAAGTTGCTAACAGAATAGATCTTAAAAGTCCTCATCAATACACACAAAAAATTTTTTGTAACTATGTGTGGTGCTGAATATTAACTAAACTTATTGTAGTAATCATTTCACAATATATAACATATCAAATCATTATGCTGTACATCTAAAACTAATACAATGTTATATGTCATTTATATCTCAATTAGAAAATTCATTAAGAAAACTAAATAAAATAAAGTAAAATAAAAGAGCTGACCAAGTGAAAAAGCAAACAAACAAAATCCATATTCTTCCTGTGTGCAAGTGCCTTTCCCCTCTTATCTGAGGGGTCCTCCCAAGGTGTCTTATTCATCATTTAGGGGCAGGTGAGTAACATGGAGCTGCACAACATGTGGCTTCCACGTGAGGCCATGGGGAGCCCAAGGTGGGTGTGAATAAACAAGGCTGACCACACCCTCGAGGATGGGGACGGGCACACACAGGTAGCGTGGGAAGGGACAGCCACATCTGGCCCCCCTGACGCTTTCTGAAGCAGAGCTGGCAGCCTGGGCCAGGACACTGGTAAGCTCTCTATTGGGGTTAATCACAAAGGCTCCCAGACATTCTGACCCCAAGCCCTTGCTCTAACTAGGGTGACTGTATAGTTTATCATCCAAACCAAGATATTTTAAGAGAGAAAGAGGCTGATTAATAATTATTTGGGGGACTTCCCTGGTGGCGCAGTGGTTAAGAACCCGCCTGCCAATGCAGGGGATATGGGTTCGAGCCCTGGTCCGGGAAGATCCCACATGCCGCAGAGCAACTAAGCCCATGCGCCACAACTACTGAGCCTGTGCTCTAGAGCCCGTGAGCCACAACTACTGAGCCCGTGAGCCACAACTACTGAGGCCGCGTGCCACAACTACTGAAGCCCGTGTGCCTAGATCCCATGCTCCGCAACAAGAGAAGCCACCGCAACGAGAAGCCCGTGCACCACAATGAAGAGTAGCCCCCACTCGCCACAACTAGAGAAAGCCCGCACACAGCAACGAAGATCCAACGCAGCCAAAAATAAAATAATAAATAAATTTTTAAAAAATTAAAAAAAGTAATTATTTGGGAAGAATAGGCATACATTGGGACTGTCCCAATATAGTGGGACACATGGTCATTTTAGCTATGACCAGCTTGAGGAGGGTGGCGAGGAGCAGTGAGGCACCTGCTCTGCAGCAGGCCACCTGTTTGTGCTCTCCAGGCATAGGGCAGCATCTCCCGGCCACAGGTGTGTCCTTCCTAGGCACAAAGGTGTAGCCATGTCAGGGAAGAGATGACAGCATCCATTCTAACCAACTCCCCTCCCAAGGGTCTTCCAGCCCAGACCCCACTCTGCCCCGCACCCCAAAGTGCACAAAGCCCCACAAAGGGCTTTGTGGGGCAAAGACAGCTCAACAGAGGGTCCTATAAGGACTCCCAATGCTGTGTGCACCCCAGGCTACCCGTGGGCCATGTCATTGTGGCTGTGGTCCTATACTCAGTAAGGCTCTTAAAACCTGTTTGTTCTGACAAGAGTGCCAAGACAGTTGAATGGGGAAAAATCGTTTTTTCAACAAATGAGTCTGGGACAACCAGATATCCAAGTGCAAAAGAGACACCCATCTCACACCATAGGCAAAAGAGTAACTCAAAATGGATCAAAGACCTAAATGTAAGAGCTAAAACTATAAAAATCTTATTAGGAAACATAGGTGTAACTTTTTGTGACCTTGGATTAGGCAATGTCTCTTAGATACGACCCTAAAGCATAAGAAACCAAAAAAAAAAAAAGGATAAATTGGATTTCATCAAAACTGAAGAAAACTTTTGTGCCTTAAGTACCATCAATGGGAACATATGTATATGTATAACTGATCCACTTTGTTATAAAGCAGAAACTAACACACCATTGTAAAGCAATTATACTCCAATAAAGACGTTAAAAAAAAAAAAGATACCATCAAGAGAGTGAAAAGGCAACCCACCAACTTATATCCAGAATATATAAAGAACTCTTACAACTCAATAAATACAAATAGCTTACAACACAAATAGCTCAATTAAAAAATCGGCAAAGGACTTGAATAGTCATTTCTCAAAGAAGATAAACAAATGGCTGATAAGCACAATACAAGATGTTCAACATCATCAGCCATCAGGGAAATGCAAATCAAAGGACACAATGAGGTACCACTTCAAAACCACGAGGAGGGCTAGAATCAAAGAGACAGATTACAAAAGTTGGCAAGATGTGGAGAAATTGGAGCCCTCAGATACTGCTTGTGGGAATGTAAAATGGTGCAGCAGCTTCTTAGAACAGTCTGGCAGTTCCTCAAATGGTTAAACATAGACTGCTACATGATCCAGCAATTCCACTCCTAGGTATTTACCCAAGAGAAATGAAACATATGTCCACACAAAAACTTGTACACAAAAAGCAACATTGCTCATATTAGCCAAAAAGTAGGAATAACCCAAATGTCCATCAACTGATGAATGGATAAATAAAAGGTGGTCTGTCCATGCAATGGAGTATTATTTGGAAGTAAAAAGGAATGAAGTGCTGATACATGCTACAACATGGATGAACCTTGAAAATACACTAAGTGAAAGAAGCCAGTCACAAAGACCACAAATTATATGATTCCATTCACATGAAAGTCTAGAGCAGGGAGATCTATAGAGATCAGTGGTTGCCTAGGGCTGAGGGGTTTCTGGGAAAATGGGTGTGGGCTCTCTTTTCAGATTGACGAGCTGTTCTAAAATTTATTGTGGTGATGGATGCACAACTCTGTGACTATACTAAAAACAACTGAAGTGTACACTTTCAATGGGTGAATTGTATAGTAAGTAAATTAAATCTCTATAAGACTGTCACACAGGGGCTTCCCTGGTGGCGCAGTGGTTGAGAATCTGCCTGCCAATGCAGGGGACACGGGTTCGAGCCCTGGTCTGGGAAGATCCCACATGCCGCGGAGCAACTAGGCCCGTGAGCCACAACTACTGAGCCTGCGCGTCTGGAGCCTGTGCTCCACAGCAAGAGAGGCCGCGATAGTGAGAGGCCCGCGCACCGCGATGAAGAGCGGCCCCCGCTTGCCGCAACTGGAGAAAGCCCTCGCACAGAAACGAAGACCCAACACAGCCAAAAATAAATAAATAAAATAAAGAATTATAAAAAAAAGAAAAAAAAAGTAAAGGCTGTCACACAACAAAACCTGTCTGAAAGGCTGGGCCAGCATGGAGGTGGCATCATGCTCTGCCCCTCAGGAGTCTCAAAGCACATTCATCTCCTATCTTTCCAACAACACACCTATTGCATTTCCATCCTTCTTCTAAAACATTAAAGAAACTGTATCTATGGGACACATCTTACAACAAACAAACAAACCCCAAACAGGATTGCTCATGGGCACAGGCCACCAATGATTGTCAGAACATGAGCAATTTTTAACACAGGCAGAAGCACAAAGGAACGGAAACTGCAAGTTCTCTGCCTTCTTACTGTGCTACATGAGCGTAGGATGACGGAGCATGGGTTAGACAGCATAGTTGATGCTTGTATAGTCAACAGCAGTCCCAGCTGGTCTTCCCGAAATAAGTAGGGAGAAGCCAAATCATCCCACTCAGGACTTCAGTCCCTGATCCCGGTGCATTTAACAAGCAGATCACCTGCCCCTCCCACCCATCCCAGGAACCAGATCACTCAGCCCATAAGAGGACAACTGCCAAGATGTGGCCCTGGTCAGAGCTAAGGAACCACTCTCCCAATGAGAGGCGGGTGATCCATGGGGAGATCACCCTGTCTGCATTGGGATTTAGGACTGAGGCCTTCAGCCTGGTCATTTGGCTTTTCATTTATTTCAGGAAGGCTATCCTGGACTTGGATAATTTTTTAGAATGTTTCCTGCTGCAAATGAGCAAGGTTCGGAAAAAAAGTTGTATCTGGAGAGCTTCAGTCTCAAAGAACTAAAGTAATATCGATTTGGCAAACAGAAGGCTGGCCCAGCTCAAGGCAGTGTGGCCTTGGCACACTCCAGATCAGAAATCAAGATAGCTCCTAACAGGGAAGAAACAAGGCTGACAAGCAGCTGCATGGAGGAGCTGTCAATAAGCATGGCAGCCCAGGGTGAGCTGGCGCAAAGGGAACTGGACCACAGGGGGCAAATGCTGTGCACACTCAGGACAGCAGCATGCTGGGGCCCTCTCACCTGCTGCCACCTCAGCCCAACAGCAGCTCTCAGGACAGGTCACCCACCCATGGCTTTTTACACCTGCACCTATGTTATTGAGCTGCCTCCCACACACAGCTGCATGGACGGTTCAGTAGAAGATGCCGCCTCAGAAAAAGAGGCCCCCGGGGGAGCAAGACTCAACCATGTGTCCATGCAAGAAAGGAAATGCAAATGTGGGTGAAGTGAGTGCCAGCAGTGGCTGGGCACAAGAAAAACACTTCCAGGGAGTCCGGGCACAACGTTGCAAGTATGACAGCCCCCCGGAGGGCCATACAGAAGGTTTTCCAGTGCCTTGCCCTCCATCCTCTCACAGGATGGGATGCTCGAAATCACCTGCTGAGGCATCTGCGTTTTGCAGAGGAAACAAAGGCTCAGAGAGGACAGAAGCCCGAGGACCCACAGTGGGTACATGATGGAAAACAGCTCAAACTCATGGTCTTCTAACTCAAACTGGATTGCTAAATGACTCATTGAATATGCATAAAACATTTGGCTCAAAAGAAGCCCTGGCACCAATCAGATGACATAGAGTGAGTACAATGTGTGGGGAGGTGAACTGATAACAACTATCAATCAAGACTCTCTTCCTTCTTTTCAACCACTGTCCCAGGGTGCTGAGGAGTGGGGAGGACCCACCGCCCTGCCCACCATGGTCGGTGAGGAAGGAGGGACAGGAGATAACCCCTTTGTTCCAAGGCAGCAGGCGCATGGTGTGGCCACAGATCATTTACACTTGGAGTGAAAGACCTTGGAGGGCAGGAGTGGGGGCTCCAAGGGAGGAACAGAGAGGGGACAGGACCTGCCTGAAGGACAAGGATATCCCCAGGGCTGGGACAGGCAGGGAGGTATCTTAAGGTTCTGACACCCGCAGAGCCCATGACCATTACCTGCTCATGTCCATCTGACCTGCAAGGCTTGGAGATTCCTGGGGTCAGGCCCTGTGCAGGGTTCACCCCATGCCCTGTGCTTAGCCCAGAGCTGGCACAGAATGGGCTCCTGGCACATGCTGCTGAGTCAATTACTCATAGCAAATCTGCACTCTGCTGCATGTTGCTCCCCCTGGGAAGGCCAAGGTAGGCCTCTACCCACCCTCTCCCAGCTCACTTTCCAAAGATCTCCAGCTAATAAAGCTGTATTTACAGGACTGTTTATTATTATGCTCCAAGAAATTAATTCATTTCCAAAGCCTTGGTGTTCTGTCCTAAATGTGGTGTCCCAGTTGTTCAAAGGACCATGTGGCCTGAAGTTTCACATCTTTGGAAAAACAGGAACTGAGCCTGAACTAGCAATTCTCGCTCACAGGTCAGCTCCCGCTTCCTGTGCCCATCTTGACAAGGAGAGGGGAGTGTCGGCAGCCTTACCCTCTCAGGCTACAACCTGGAGAGATGAAGTGACTCCCTGAATTACAAGCCGCCCAGCAGCAGGGCTGGAATTTCAAGCCCCTGGCTGTCAGGCAAGGGCTGAGGGAGTCAGCAGGGCTGAAGCCCGCTAGGCTGTGCTGGGCTCTCAGCTCCACCCACCCAGGCTGTGGTGCCCCCGCGAGGCTCTCTCCCCACAGGCACTCTGAGCTCCCACCCAGCGTGGTTTGGCATGGACTTCAAAGGAGCAGGACAGCTGAGCATCTGGGGCTTCCCTGGGGTCCACTGAGTGAATGCCAAAGATGCAGGCTGTGGGGCCACCTGTCGCATGGGTGGAGGCTTTCTGGGACCAGCCCACCCTGCCCTGCGGCAGCTGTGCCCATAGGCTCCATGAAGGGGTGAGCTTCTGCAGCACATGGCCAAGCTGGCAGGACCATCGAGGGGCCCAGGACCGAGTTCAAGACCCAGTCTGGCAATTCACAGAACATGACTCTGGGCAGGTCAATGACTATCTCTGAACCTCAGTTTCCATGTGAAGATGGAGGCAGAAACCAGAGGGATTTCATTACAAGCCAAGGAATGTCAAGGATTGCTAGCAACTACTAGAAGCTAGGAAGAGGCCAAGAAGGATTCTTCCCAGGAGCCTTCGGCGGTAGCATGGCCCTGCTGACAGCTTGATTTCAGACTTCCAATCTCAAGAACGGAGAAAACACATTTTTGTTATTTTAAGCCACTAAGTTTGTGATACTTTGTTGTGGAAGTCCTGAGAAACTAATACCTACAGCAACAGAGACTTTGCAGATGCAATTAAATTAAATATCTTGACATGGGGATTATATGCTGGATTACCCAGGTGGACCCAATGTAATCACAAGGGTCCTTATGAGAGGGAAGTAGGAGGTCAGAGAGGAGAACGCGATGTGAGGACAGAACAGAGACTGGAGTGATGCAGCCACAGGCCAAGGAATGCAGGCAGCTTCTAGAATGAATTCTCCTCTAGAGCCTCCAGACCAGCCCTGCCGACACCTTGATTTTAACCCCTCAAGACCTATTTTGGACCTCTGACCCTCTAGAGCTGTAAGAGAATAAATTTGTGTTGTTTTAAGCCACCAAGTTTATGGCAATTTATTTCAGCAGCCCCAGGAAACGAGCATAATTAAATTAAGTCACTTGACAGTGCTGGTGTACACTGGAGGCAACCAACTCCACCCTGATGGGTCTATACCAGGCTAGGTTGCTTCAACTCCTGGGGTGGTTTGTTAAGAAGTGCAGACTCCTAAACTGTATAATAAAGCTACAGTCATCAAAACAGCATGGTACTGGCACAAAAACAGACACATAGACCAACGGAACAGAATAGAGAGCCCAGGAATAAACCCACTCACTTATGGTTAATTAATCATGACAAAAGAGGCAAGAATATACAATCTTCAATACGTGGTGCTGGGTAAACTGGACAGCTATATGTAAAAGAGTGAAATTAGAACATTTTCTCATAACATATACAAAAATAAACTCAAAATGGATTAAAGACATAAATGTAAGAATAGAAACTATAAAACTCCTAGAAGAGAACATAGGCAGAACATTCTTTGACATAAACTGCAGCAATATTTTTTTTGGATCTGTCTCCAAAGGCAAAGGAAACAAAAGCAAAATAAACAAATGGGATCTAATTAAACTTAAAAGCTTTTGCAAGGCGAAGGAAACCATCGACCAAGTGAAAAGACAACCTGCTGAATGGGAGAAAATATTTGCAAATGATATGACCGATTAAGGGGTTAATATCCAAAATATATAAATAGCTCATACAACTCAATATAAAAAAACTGATTAAAAAATGGGTAGAAGACCTGAACAAACATTTTCCAAAGAAGACATACAGATCGCCAACAGGTACATGAAAAGATGCTCAACATTGCTAATCATCAAAGAAATGCAAATAAAAACCACAATGAGATATCACCTCACAGCTGTTGGAATGGCTATCATCCAAAAGACTGCAAATAATAAATGTTGGAGAGGATGTAGAGAAAAGGGAACCCTTGTGAACTGTTGGTGGGAATGTAAATTGGCACAGCCACTGTGGAAAAGTGTGGAAGTTCCTTAAAAACTAAAAGTAGAACTACTGTATGATCCAGCAATTCCACTTCTGGGTATATGTCAGAAAAAAATAAAAACACTAACTAATTCAAAAAGACACACGCACCCCAACGTTCATAGCAGCATTATTTACAATAGTCAAGATATGGAAGCGATGTAAGTATACAACAGATGAATGGATAAAGAAGATGTGGTATATGAAATACTACTCAGCTATAAAAAAGAATGAAATTTTGCCATCTGCCATTTGCAACAACATGGATGAACCTGCTATTTATTATGCTAGTGAAATAAGTCAGACAGAGAAAGACAAATACTGTATGTTATCACTTATATGTAGAATCTAAAAAATAAAACAATTAGTGAATATAACAAAAAAGAAATGGATTCACAGATATAGAAAGTAAACTAGTAGTTACCAGTAGGGAGAGGGAAGGGGGGAGGTGCAAGATAGGGGTGGATGATTAAAAGGTACAAACTACTATGTACAAAATAAATAAGCTACAGTACAAGGCATATAGCCAATATTTTATAACAGCTATAAATGGAGTGTAATCTTTAAAAATTGTGAATCACTATGTTGTACACCTGAAATTTATTTAATATTGTAAATCAACTATACCTCAATTAAAAAAAGAGAAAGGGCTTCCCTGGTGGCGCAGTGGTTGAGAATCTGCCTGCCAATGCAGGGGACGCGGGTTCGTGCCCCGGTCGGGGAGGATCCCACGTGCCGCGGAGCAGCTAGGCCCGTGAGCCCCAACTACTGAGCCTGCGCGTCTGGAGCCTGTGCTCCGCAACAGGAGAGGCCGCGATAGTGAGAGGCCTGCGCACCGCGATGAAGAGTGGCCCCCGCTCGCCGCAACTAGAGAAAGCCCTCGCACAGAAACGAAGACCCAACACAGCCAAAAATAAAATAATTAATTAAAAAAAAAAAAAAAAAAGAGAAAAAGACAAGCAAGAAGAACTACAATCCTGCAGCCTGTGGAACAAAAACCACATTCACAGAAAGATAGACAAGATGAAAAGGCAGAGGGTTATGTACCAGATGAAAGAACAAGATAAAACCCCAGAAAAACAACTAAGTGAAGTGGAGATAGGCAACCTTCCAGAAATAGAATTCAGAATAATGATAGTGAAGATGATCCAGGACCTCAGAAAAAGAATGGAGGCAAAGATTGAGAAGATGCAAGAAATGTTTAACAAAGACTTAGAAGAATTAAAGAACAAACAAACAGAGATGAACAATACAATAACTGAAATGAAAAATACACTAGAAGGAATCAATAGCAGAATCACTGAGGCAGAAGAATGGATAAGTGACCTGGAAGACAGAATGGTGGAATTCACTGCTGTGGAACAGAATAAAGAAAAAAGAATGAAAAGAAATGAAGATAGATAGCCTAAGAGACCTCTGGGACAACATTAAACCCAACAACATTCGCATTATACAGGTCCCAGAAGGAGAAGAGAGAGAGGACCAGAGAAAATATTTGAAGAGATTATAGTTGAAACCTTCCCTAACATGGGAAAGGAAATAGCCACCCAAGTCCAGGAAGTGCATAGAGTCCCATACAGGATAAATCCAAGGAGAAACACGCTGAGACACGTAGTAATCAAATTGGCAAAAATTAAAGACAAAGAAAAATTATTGAAAGCAGCAAGGGAAAAATGACAAATAACATACAAGGGAACTCCCATAAGGTTAACAGGTGATTTTTCAGCAGAAACTCTACAAGCCACAAGGGAGTGGCATGACATATTTAAAGTGATGAAAAGGAAGAACCTACAACCAAGATTACTCTACCTGGAAAGGATCTCATTCAGATTCGATGGAGAAATCAAAAGCTTTACAGACAAGCAAAAGCTAAGAGAATTCAGAACCACCAAACCAGCTCTACAACAAATGCTAAAGGAACTTCTCTAGGTGGGAAACACAAGAGAAGAAAAGGACCTACAAAAACACACCCAAAACAATTAAGGAAATGGTCATAGGAACATACATATCGATAATTACCTTAAAAGTGAATGAACTAAAGGCTCCAACCAAAAGACACAGGCTTGCTGAATGGATACAAAAACAAGACCCATATATATGCTGTCTACAAGAGACCCACTTCAGACCTAGGGACACATACAGACTGAAAGTGAAGGGATGGAAACAGGTATTCCATGCAAATGGAAATCAAAAGAAAGCTCAAGTAGCAATACTCATATCAGATAAAATAGACTTTAAAATGAAGAATGGGGCTTCCCTGGTGGCGCAGCGGTTGAGAGTCTGCCTGCTGATGCAGGGGACACGGGTTGGAGCCCTGGTCTGGGAGGATCCCACATGCCGCGGAGCAACTAGGCCCGTGGGCCACAACTACTGAGCCTGCGCGTCTGGAGCTTGTGCTCCGCAACGGGAGAGGCCACAGCGGTGAGAGGCCCGCACACCGTGATGAAGAGTGGCCCCCGCTTGCCGCAGCTAGAGAAGGCCCTTGCACAGAGGCGAAGACCCAACACAGCCAAAAATAAAAAAAAAAAAAACAAAAACAAAAAAACAGAGATTTAAAAAAAAAAAATGAAGAATGTTACAATAGACAAGAAAGGACACTACACAATGATCAAAGGATCAATCCAAGAAGAAGATATAACAATTATAAGTATATATGCACCCAACATAGGAGCACCTCAATACATAAGGCAACTGCTAACAGCTATAAAAGAGGAAATCGACACTAACACAATAATAGTGGGGGACTTTAACACCTCACTTACACCAATGGACAGATCATCCAAACAGAAAATTAATAAGGACACACAAGCTTAAATGACACAATAGACCAGATAGATTTAATTGATATTTATAGGACATTCCATCCAAAACCAGCAGATTACACTTTCTTCTCAAGTGCGCACGGAACATTCTCCAGAAAAGATCACATCCTGGGTCACAAATCAAGCCTCAGTAAATATAAGAAAACTGAAATCATATCAAGCATCTTTTCTGACCACAATGCTATGAGATTAGAAATGAATTACAGGGAAAAAAAAACGTAAAAAACACAAACACATGGAGGCTAAACAATACGTTACTAAATAACCAAGAGACCACTGAAGAAATCAAAGAGGAAATCAAAAAATACCTAGAGACAAATGACAATGAAAACATGACAATCCAAAACCTATGGGATGCAGCAAAAGCAGTTCTAGAGGAAAGTTTATAGCAATACAATCCTACCTCAAGAAACAACAAATATCTCAAATAAACCATCTAACTTTACACCTAAAAGAACTAGAGAAAAAAGAACAAACAAAGCCCAAAGTTAGTAGAAGGAAAGAAATCATAAAGATCAAACCAGAAATAAATGAAATAGAAACAAAGAAAACAATAGCAAAGATCAATAAAACTAAAAGCTGGTTTTTTGAGAAGATGAACAAAATTGATAAACCATTAGCCAGATTCATCAAGAAAAAGAGGGAGAGGACTCAAATCATTAAAATTAGAAATGAAAAAGGAGAAGTTACAACAGACACCACAGAAAAACAAAGCACCCTAAGAGACTACTACAAGCAACTCTATGCCAATAAAATGGACAACCTGGAAGAAACGAACAAATTTTTAGAAAGGTATAACCTTCCAAGACTGAACCAGGAAGAAATTGAAAATATGAACAGACCAATCACAAGTAATGAAGTTGAAACTGTGATTAAAAATCTTCCAACAAATAGAAGTCCAGGACCAGATGGCTTCACAGGTGAATCCTATCAAACATTTAGAGAAGAGCTAACATCCATCCTTCTCAAACTCTTCCAAAAAATTGTAGAGGAAGGAACACTCCCAAACTCATTCTATGAGGCCACCATCACCCTGATACCAAAATCAGGCAAAGATACTACAAAAAAAGAAAATTACAGACCAATATCACCGAGGAATATAGATGCAAAAATCGTCAACAAAATACTAGCAAACAGAATCCAACAACACATTAAAAGGATCATACACCATAATCAAGTGGGATTTATCCCAGGAATGCAAGGATTCTTCACCACACGCACATCAATCAATGTGATACACCATATTAACAAATTGAAGAAGAAAAACCATATGATCATCTCAATCGATGCAGAAAAAGCTTTTGCCAAAATTCAACACCCGTTTATGATGAAAACTCTCCAGAAAGTGGGCATAGAGGGAACCTACCTCAACATAATAAAGGCCATATACAACAAACCCACAGCAAACATCATTCTCAATGGTGAAAAACTGAAACCATTTCCTCTAAGATCAGGAACAAGACAAGGATGTCCACTCTCACCACTATTATTCAACATAGTTTTGTCCTAGCCACGGCAATCAGAGAAGAAAAAGAAATAAAAGGAATCCAAATTAGAAAAGAGGAAGTAAAACTGTCACTGTTTGCAGATGACATGATACTATACAAAGAGAATCCTAAAGATGCCACCAGAAAACTACTAGAGCTAATCAGTGAATTTGGTAAAGTTGCTGGATACAAAATTAATGCACAGAAATCTCTTGCATTCCTATACATTAATGATGAAAAATCTGAAAGAGAAATTAAGGAAACACTCCCATTTACCACTGCAACAAAAAGAATAAAATACCTAGGAATAAACTTACCTAGGGAGACAAAAGACCTGTATGCAGAAAACTATAAGACACTGATGAAAGAAATTAAAGATGACACCAACAGATGGAGAGATATACCATGTTCTTGGATTGGAAGAATCAATATTGTGAAAATGACTATACTACCCAAAGCAATCTATAGATTCAATGCAATCCCTATCAAATTACCAATGGCATTTTTTACGGAACTAGAACAAAAAATCTTAAAATTTGTTTGGAGACACAAAAGACCCTGAATAGCCAAATCAGTCTTGAGAGAAAAAAATGGAGCTGGAGGAATCAGACCCCCTTGACTTCAGACTATACTACAAAGCTACAGTAATCAAGACAGTATGGTACTGGCACAAAAACAGAAATATAGATCAAAGGAACAGGATAGAAAGCCCAGAGATAAACCCACACACCTATGGTCAACTAATCTATGACAAAGGAGGCAAGGATATACAATGGAGAAAAGACAGTCTCTTCAATAAGTGGTGCTGGGAAAACTGGGCAGCTACATGTAAAAGAATGAAATTAGAACACTCCCTAACACCATACACAAAAATAAACTCAAAATGGATTAGAGACCTAAATGTAAGACCAGACACTATAAAAGTCTTAGAGGAAAACATGGGAAGAACACTCTTTGACATAAATCACAGCAAGATCTTTTTAGATCCACCTCCTACAGTAATGGAAATAAAAACAAAAATAAACAAATGGGACCTAATGAAACTTAAAAGTTTTTGCACAGCAAAGGAAACTACAAACAATATGAAAAGACAACTCTCAGAATGGGAGAAAATATTTGAAAACAAATCAACGGACAAAGGATTAATCTCCAAAATAGATAAACAGCTCATGCAGCTCAATATTAAAAAAAAAACCCAATCCAAAAATGGGCAGAAGACGTAAATAGACATTTCTCCAAAGAAGACATACAGATGGCCAAGAAGCACATGAAATGCTGCTCAACATCACTAATTATTGGAGAAATGCAAATCAAAACTACTGTGAGGTATCACCTCACACCAGTTAGAATGGGCATCATCAGAAAATCTACAAACAACAAATGCTGCAGAGGGTGTGGAGAAAAGGGAACCCTCTTGCATTGTTTGTGGGAATGTCAACTGATACAGCCACTATGGAGAACAGTATGGAGGTGCCTTAAAAAACTAAGAAGAGAATTACCATATGTCCCCGCAATCCCACTACTGGGCACATACCCGGAGAAAACCATAATTCAAAAAGAAACATGCACCCCAATGTTCATTGCAATAATATTTACAATAGCCAGGTCATGGAAGCAACCTAAATGCCCATTGACAGAAGAATGGATAAAGAAGATGTGGTACATATATACAATGGAATATTACTCAGCCATAGAAAGGAACGATATTGGGTCATTTGTAGAGACGTGGATGGATCTAGAGACTGTCATACAGAGTGAAGTAAGTCAGAAAGAGAAAAACAAATATCGTATATTAACGCATATATGTGGAACCCAGAAAAATGGTACAGATGAACTGGTTTGCAGGGCAGAAATTGAGACACAGATGCAGAGAACAAACGCATGGACACCAAGGGGGGAAAGTGGCGGGGGGAGGTGGTGTGATGAATTGGGAGATTGGGATTGACATATATATACTCATATGTATAAAATGGATAAATAAATAAATAAATGAAAAACAAAAAAAGAAATGCAGACTCCTGATCCTCACCCCAGTCCGGCTGGAGGACAATTTCCTGGAGTGGTGTCCAGCAACCTGTGTTTTACCAGCTCCTGGTGACTCTGATGTTCACATAGGTGTGGGCACCCTGGGCTGGAGACCACAACACCCCATGGGGGCAGAGGGGACCCACTGACCCTCATTGCTCTGGCCGCTGGGAGCTTGGGAAAAAGTTTTAGGCTCAAGTGCTAAAGCTTTCCCTGGACTAAAATGTGAATATTTTTACTTCTCCCTGTTTTCATTTTAATTGAATAAATATTCTGCATTTGGCCTTGGGGATAAACGAGGAGTCCGGTGAAGGAGGAAGATATCCCTCAAGGGCAGCGGTGGCATGGTGGCAGCCAGGCCTGTGAGGCCTCAGGAAGGAGGAATCAGCCTTGCCAGGGTGGACAGGGAGGACTTCATGGGGGAAGAGACCCTTGGTGAGGGGATCTGGAAGGAGGAGAAATCAAGGGGGAGGGCGTTCCAGGAGAGGGGTAGTTGTGAACTAAGCTACTGAGATGCGAACCAGCATAGGTCAAGTGGGGAAACAGTCAGAAATAGGACTGGCCAGGTTGGGCAGCTCGTGGAGGTGCTGTGGACTGTGCAAAGAGCTCAGACTCTGTCTTGGGGCCTTACTGAAGGGGTCCTGCAGGACTGCGATTGGACAGGGGTGTAAGGAGCTAAGGCTGCAATGGATCAGATTTATGTTTCAGGAGAAAGAAACATTCTCAGGCACTGTGCAGGGGGTCCTCACATGACAATCCAATATGTGAGGCTTCACGGAGAGAAACGAAAGTATCACAACACAGAAAGAATGAGAACTATGCAGATCCTTTATAAACCCAGCCCCTGTCAGGCTCACCTGCCTGGTAGCACCAGCACCTCGGCCGACTTATCCTGTCCCAGTCTTTGTTAGTCTGTGTCTGCATGACACCTGTTTGTTGTAAATGCACCTGCTGTTTGAAGTAGTTATTTGTGACTATAAATAATATGATGCAAATCCACTGCAAGAGGAATTACAGACCTTGTCAAAAGATGCAGACTTTGTGAAGAGGAGAGGCGTTTATCTTCCTTGAGTATTTACAAGAGCCATTTAGTAAGAGATGCTATAAAGCAACAGAAATTGAAATTAGTAAAGGCAAATATTTCATAGAAAAATCATACAATGTTTAAGAAGAAAAGAGAAGTACTATTTGTTTATCATTTACTGTGTACTGATTTCTCATAAATAAAATCTCATTTATTTCTGTATGTTAGTTATCATCACCTCATTTTATAGAAGAGACTTGGAGAAATCCAAGCTATTATGCTAATAAATGTTGGACCTGAGATAAGAATCCAAAAAAAAAAAAAAAAGATGCAGACTTTCATGAAGTGATGAGAGTGATGTTGGAGGACTGCTGGGATTATATGTCCGCAGATGGGGCTGGCTCTGGCCAAGTCAGCCCCATAATGACTGAAGCAGAGAAACAAGCCAAGGATAAGGACAAGATGGCCGCTTCAAAAGAGGGGGATTCGGGTAAAAAGAAGATCAAGAAAGACTTATGGGAAAACTGATTATGGCAGCCCTTGAAGACTGGTGCACGAATGATTCTCTTTATTAACATGCTGTGACATTCAAATGTGAAAAAAACTTACAGTGCTTTCACATAACTTTATTGGTAAAATCCAACCAAAAAAGAAAAAGAAAAAAGAAAAATTCTTTTTTCATTAAAAAATTCTCTCAGAGTTGAAATTATAACTTCAACATAGTTAAATATGAGATAATATTTTAAAAATGAGTTTACTTTTGGTTTCTGTTTTCAAGATTTAGTTCCAATGAAACCTTTTTTTCACTCTACTATGGAAATTAAAAGGCCTTTTTCTGGGCCCCAGTGTCCTTACATAATAGGACCTCCTGAGTGTGCCTTTTTCTGCAGATCTGTCTCTCTTTAGACCATGCTCTCTGAGCAGGTAGTAACTTTTTCATCTTTATTCCTGGGCCCCAGGCAGCCTGGCATACAGTGGACACTCCTGCAGGGTTTGTTAAGCAGATGAATGAAAAAGAAATGGAGAAACAACTGCATTTTTGTGTCACTCTCTCTGGGATGTTTGCTCAGTCATGATCTAAAGAAGTGGGCTTGGACGGTCCCCACGGGGTGGCATGGGGGCTCCGGGGCTTGCGGACTTAATTAAGCACCGTTGCTGGGTTGAGAGAGAGAACTTGAGGAGGGAGGGAGGCCTTTGCGCAAGTGAGGGGTACAGACAGGCAAGGGCAGGCAGAAGGGGCCTGTTCCCCTGTCGTGCATGTGGATGCCGGCATCCAAATAGGCCCTAACAAATTGCTTCTCATGAGGAAAATCATGAAAGGAAAAGGACCACAGGGAGTGTGGTCAGCTTCCCTAGTGCCTGGCTGAGGAGCTGTGGCTGTGAGTGGTCAGCACAGAGGAGAGAGGCTGGGAATCAAAGGAAGCGCCAGGACCCCGGGAGAGAGAAGGAGGAAAAGACAGAGATGGAGAATCCTAAAGATGTTAATTAGATACTGGATCCAGCCATGCCTGAAGGTAGACCAGCCTGGGCCTTTAAGCTCCATGAGCCAGCACCTTCTCTATTCTGTTGAAGCCAGCCTCTCTCACTTGTAATTGAACTGTCTCTTTTATATGATCTCTGTGAACCTGGGAGGGAGAAGCTGACAGCAGGCTGAACACAGTGGCCTGGAGGACAAGACCCCATACCTTGCCTTGGGGAAGGCCCAGGAGGCTTATGGAAAGCGCTCAAAACATGGGCTGTTTTCCTAGTTTTAAAACAACAAATGCAAACAAAAACCAGAGCCTCAAAAGGAGGCGGATGTGAAGGGCGGCTATATAAACATACTTATCTAAAAAATGATAGTAAAACATCCAGAGCCACGAGATTTCAGAGCTGGTCTCCAAGGGAAAACTTACTGGCATGATTTTTATCAAAATTATACTAAGACACATTGTTCTCATCTCCTCCTGGTCAGCTGTCTCAGAATCCACCCCATGTCCATTCCTGGGGTTCCGGGGACACAGGTTCTTAATGCTGTGCCAGTGCACAGGTGGAGTTAATAAATATGCGTTTGCTAAATGAAACGGCATGAAGAGTCAGAGCCCAGCTGGAAGGCCTCTATCTTTTTTAAAATTTAATTTTAAATTTACATGGAGTAAAATTCATTCTTTTGGTGTACAGTTCTCTTGACTAATGAATAGTCATGTGACCACAATGACAATCAAAGGCACAGAATAGCTCCATCATCCCCCAAATTTCCTTATCCTACCCTACCTCTCATCCTTAATCCCTGGCAATCACCGATGTGTTCTCAGTCCCTATAGTTTTTTAAAAACTGTGGTAAAATATTCATAACATAAAATTTACCATTTTAACTGTTTTTAAGTGTATAATTCAACAGCATTAAGTATATCCACAATGCTGTTTAACCATCACTACAGTCCAGAACTTTTTCATCATCCCAAACAGAAATTCTGTCCCCATTAAACAATAACTCTTCACCCCAGCCCCACTCCAGCCCATGGCACCCACCCTTCCACTGTCTGTCTCTATGAATTTGACTCCTCTAGGGACCTCATATAAGCAGAATCATATAGTATTTGTCTTTTCGTGTTTGGCTTGTTACACATAATGTCCTCAAGGTTCATTCATGTTGTGGCACGTGTCAGAATTTCCTTCCTTTTAAAGGCTGAATAATATTCTATTGTAAGTATAGACCATATTTTGTTAATCAATTCATGTATTGGTGGACATCTGGATTGTTTCCACCTTTTCAATATTATGAATCATGCAGCTATAAACATGGGTGTACAAGCATCTGTCTGAGTCCTTGCTTTCAATTACTGTCCCTACCCTTATGTCTTTTATAGAACGTCATATATATGGAAGCATGCAGGATGCAGTCCGATTTGTTTTTTTTTTTTATTATTTTATTATTTTTAATTTTATTTTATTTTAACATCTTTATTGGAGTATAATTGCTTTACAATGGTGTGTTAGTTTCTGCTTTATAACAAAGTGAATCAGTTATACATATACATATGTCCCCATATCTCTTCCCTCTTGCATCTCCCTCCCTCCCACCCTCCCTATCCCACCCCTCTAGGTGGTCACAAAGCACTGAGCTGATCTCCCTGTGCTATGTGGCTGCTTCCCACTAGCTATCTATTTTACGTTTAGTAGTGTATATATGTCCATGCCACTCTCTCCCTTTGTCCCAGCTTACCCTTCCCCCTCCCCGTATCCTCAAGTCCATTCTCTAGTAGGTCTGCATCTTTATTCCCGTCTGATTTGAGTCCAGCTTCTTCATCTTAGCATAGTGTATTTGAGATTCACCCATATTGTTGCATGTAACAATAGTTTGTTCCTTTTTTATTGTTGGATGAGATTCCATTGTATGGATATACCACAGTTTGTTTTTCCATTTTTCATTTGAAGGGCAATTGGATCATTTCTAATTTTTGGTGATTATGAATAACTCTGCTACAAATGTTTGTATACAGGTTTTTGTGTAGACATAAGCTTTCATTCTTCTTGGGTAAATACTTAAGTGTGGGATTGTGGAGTCATATGAGAAGTGGATGTTTATCTTTGTAAGACACTGGTTTCCAAAACTGTTTTCCAAAGTAGCTGTACCATTTTGCATCCCCCACTGGCAGTGTATGAGAGTTCTAGGTGCTCCACATCCTTGCCAACACTTGGTATTGTCAGTCACCTCTGCCTTTTTTAAACCCATAAAGTATCCGTTAATTGCCAGATCTAAGTACTAGTAGTAAGAAGTAAGTGAATGAATGAAAACTGCAACTTACTGAGATATTCTATAAGTCAGACACACATCAAACTATTACTGTGTGCCAGACATGGTCCTCAGAGTTTTTTAAGTATTATCTCACTTGATCCTGATGTTACCCCCGATTTACTGAAGAGGAGACTTAGACCCATAGAGGAGAAATAATCTGCTCAAGGTCCCTTGGCTAGGAATGCTGAGCCACACTTGAATCCAGGCTCCGACCCACCACGTCATGTACCTGCCTCACATATAGATGGGTGCTAAAAAATGCTACTTCTCCCTCCTCCCCTTGGAGAGTTTAAATGCATTGTCCCTATTGTTGCAACACCCCCTTGAGAGCAGGATTATTCTTCCCATTTATAGGTGATGTTCACTTGCCAGTGAGAGGCACAGGCCCTGGAGCCTGGGTCACCTGCCTCCCAAGGCCCAGTGCCTTTCCATGGTATGCCACGTTCACAGCGTGCAAACCACTACTTTCAGACACAAGGCCTGAACATCAGGTCTGCCCACCAGCAGCAAAAGCCGAGACAGTGAAGCCTTAGAGCCCCGAGTGGTCCCTGTGATTTGTGGCCGGGGTGCCTCTCAAATGTACAGTCATTGTGTGAAGACGCTTCCTTGCACCAACTTTACCCAACATCTGCAACACTTTCCAAGAAAATGTGAGCCCAAGGGAAAGAAAAGAACAAACACTTCTGTGAAAAAATGCACAGATCTGAAGGCGCCTTCTAGCCTTCTGAAGCAACCCAGAAAGCGACAGATGTGGGAGGCTGCCACTGAGGCCTTGAAATCACAGTCTCATCCTACTTCTAAGTCTCAAAGAACAAGAGATTTTTCTAAAGGCAAGTTTAAAGGTCTTTTCTTGCCTTTGGTGGGATTCCTAGAGACAGAAAGGCAAAGAAGACAGAGGCTCAGATTGGGGTGTCGTGAATCCTGTGTCCCATGGCCCTCCACTCACCCTGCCTCCATTCACGTGGCAAGCAGTCAGAACCGGAAGCTGTGGCAGTCATTCACTGAGAGCCTACTGTGTGCCAGGCAGGGTCTGCCTCCAATTCTGGGGTTCTCTCCCAGATGCCCCCGGGGATACTGTGCCCATCACAAGGAGTGATGTACTGCTGGGTGTTGGCCCCCTAGTAATGCGCTAGGTCATAATGATCATCATTCATTCATTCACTTACTTCATTTAACAACGAAGGGTCACGGTCCAGTAAGGGACATGGAGGTGAGCGCAGTGTAGGCAGGGAGTAGAGGCGGGCACCTGGTTCGTGGTGGCACCAGGAGCGAGGAATCAGCTTTTCGGGGCATCGCACGCTTCACGGAAGAAGAGACTCTTGAGCTGTGTCTGTGAGAAGGAGGAGTTTGCCAGGAGGAAAAGGGCATTCCAGGTAGAGAGAACAACATATACAAAGGCACTGAGGTATGGAACAGCAAGAAATGTGTGGGGAAATACAGGTCATTACTTACGGTGGGAGTATGGGATAAGGGAGGGGGCAAGAGATGAGCCCAGACCAGCCCCTCCATTGGCTCCTGTGACCCCTGATCCCTACTGCACACAGTAGGCACTTAGTAAATTTATGCTACAAGGGGCACAAAGACCACTGAGAACAAGACCCCTTGCTTCCTCCAGCCCCCAGAGCAGATGCTCACATGATATTGAGGGTGGGGAGGCTTTTGCGGTTCACAGGCAGACCTGGGCCCACACCCTCCGCATTCCCCTGGGGGCACCAGCTGTAACTCTCTCTCTCTCTCCTCCCTCTACTACTCAGGAAAACATACAAGGACACGGTGGGTGTGAGAATGAGGTCACTATGCTGCTAACTTTGATTTTGCTTTAATTTAGAAAAGAAAAAGGAAATCATTCACAAACCCTGGTCCTTTCGCTATTATTGATGCCACATTACCAACAGTGCCCCACTCTAGGTGCCTCTGTCTCGGTGGTCCCTCCCTGAGCGCGACACCCTGAGCGTCCCTTACAGCCTGTCTTTACCTCCCTCACAGGCACCACAGGCCACAGGCACTGTCCACAAGCAGCCCTAGGGCCAGAAGCAGAGTGTCCGGTTCTGTGTTTGCTCTGGGAAATCATGATGGATGAATCATGGCCGTCCTCCGAGGCCACCTGCACCCTGATGTTTCTGCTGCTTGGTTTTGTGAGTCAATAAATCCCCCCTTTTACTCAAGCTAGTTTAAGTTGTTACATGTTCCAACTTAATACTTCTGATTAATACAGCTCTGTTCTTATTTAGATTATTCTCTAAACACACTGTGATTCAATTTTTGTATTTTCTTTCTGACCCAACAGTTATGTAAGAGAGTGTTTTAAAATCTCCAGACGGCAAAGTTTGTATATGTTTAAACTCTTTTGTTTTTATATGTTTAAACACTTATGTTATTCTTATCACAATGAATAACACTGTGATAAGAATACAAATAGATGAGTCCTTTCCCCTGCGTTATTGAAAAAAAAAAGTATCACAAACCACAGTCCAACATGCTACCACACCTAATGCTGAAACACTGAAAGCACCCTCATTAAAGTCAGGAACCAGATGAGGATGTACCACTACCACTTTTATTGAACAGTTTTCTGGAAGGCCACAAGAAAGGAAGGAATGCTAATGCTGAAGTGGAGCATGAAAAATATAATTATTTATACACGGTATGATTTGATACCTCAGATGCATGAGAACAAATGAAAAACCACTAGAAATAATGAGAGAATATACTGAAGTGGGTGGATGTATGTTTAATATATAAAAATGAATGGCAGAGAAAGACAAATATCATATCACTTATATGTGGAATCTAGAAAGAAAAGATACAAATGAACTTATCTACAAAACAGAAATAGACTCAGACGTAGAAAACAAGCTTATGTTTACCAAAGGGGAAGGCGGGGGTAGGGATAAATTAGGAGGTTGGGATTAACATATACACACTACTGTCTATAAAATAGATAACCAATGAGGACCTACTGTATAGCACAGAGAACTATACTCAATATCTTGTTATAACCTATATGGGAAAAGAATCTGAAAAAGAATATATCTATAAAACTGAATCACTGTGCTGTACAACAGAAACTAACATGACATTGTAAATCAACTATACTTCCATAAAAATAAATAAAATAAAATATATTGAAAAAAATGAATGGCATTCCCATACACAAATCATAACCAGTTAGAAGGCATAATGGAAAAGTGTTCCATTTATAATAGATACAAGAAAAGGATAAAACACTGAAGAATAAACTCAACAAGAAATCAAAGGATCTATAGGAAGAAAACCTAAAATAACTCTACTGAGGGATATTGAGAATGCAAGCATGCTGGAAAGTATCCTAGTTCTTGGAGAGCTAAACAGATATTCAACATTGAAAAGATTCTTATGCTCCTTAAATTAACCTATAAAATTGATGAGATACCTGCAACCATATCTACACTCTTATTTTGGAACTTAAAATAATATTAGGGTTCACCTGGAGAAAACACATAAAATAGCTTTGATAATTCTGAAAAAGAAGAGTAATGAGTGAAGAGTAACCCAACGAGAAATTTAAAGCATGTTATAAATCTATAATAGTTAAAAGTTTGGCAGAAAGATGGAATACTCCTCCCACTAAGGACAGCTGAAAACACTGGGCGCATATATGTGTGTATTTATATATATATATATAAATATATCTATATATATCTATAAATATCTATATATATCTATAAATATATATATATATATATTTATCTCATTTTATTGCACTTTGCTTTATTGCGCTTCACAGATGTTGAGTTTTTTACAAGTTGAAGGTTTGTGACAACCCTGTGTTGAGCAAGTCTCTTGACACCATTTTTCCAAAAGCATTTGCTCACTTCATGTCTCTGTGTCACATTTTGCTAATTCTCACAATACTTCAAACTTTTTCATTATTTTTATATTTGTTATGGTGATCTGTGATTGATGCTCTTTGATGTTATTATTGCAAAAAAATTACAACTCACTGAAGGCTCAGATGATGTCATATTTTAGAAATAAAGTATTTTATTTTTTAATTAAGTACATACATTGTGGGGTTTTTTGGCCATAATGCTATTGCACACTTAATAGACTATGGTATAGTGTAAACATAACTTTCATATGTTATGAAAGTTACATATGAAAAAAGTTCCTGTGACTTGTTTTATTGCAATATTCACTTTATTGCATTGGTCTGGAAGTAAACCCACACTACCTCTGAGGTCTGCCTATACACATGAGGAAGACTCTGGAAGGTGGAGAGAAGAAGCAGGATAGCTAGGGACCTTGGGGCCTGAGAAATGACAGACAGGTGAGCCCACCTGTGTGTGGGTTTTTTGTTTTACTTTTTTTTGTTTTAGTTTCATACATCCTAAACTGGGTGCCTGGGTGCTGGAGAAACTCAGAAACCCCAATGGATGCAAACAAAAAATTCCTCAAGAAAACCCTGCCAGAAAAAGGAAGTAGAACAACTGCTCTACACCAGGCATATAGCACAGAACAAACTGAGGCCCCACTCCTACCTGCCTCTGCAAAGGCAGAGTGGGGAGCAGACTTCCCCCTTTGTCAGATCCCCACTAGGGTGGTATCAGAGGAGGCTGAGTGGGGAGCTGGGACTTTCATCCTCCTGCCATGTGATAATGAGGCCAGACCCCAAGCGGTCAGTAGAAGCCACACGGGGCTCAGTAAAGAGGTACTCCTGCCCCTCCCAGCCAGGGTGGTATAGAGGATGCTGAGTGGGAAGCCAGAACTCCCACCCCCTCCCAGGGGTAACTCAGAGCCCCTCCCCACCTTGGGTGTCATGGAGGCTGAGTAGAAAATGTGGACTTCCACTCCCACCTGGAAGTAACAAGGTGGTACCCCCTGCCCTCTACCTGACAGCATGGGGCATAAGGAGGCCAGTTAAAACACAAGATTTAAATAAGATCCCAAGTCTCATAACGCAATACCCAAAATGTCCAGGATCCAACTGACAATCACTCATCATATCAAGAACCAGGAAAACCTCAACTTGCGTGAGAAAAGGCAATCAACAAATGTGAATAGTATGCTAGGGATGTTAGAATTATCTGACAAAGATTTTTAAACAGACGTTGTAAAAATGCTTTGATGAGTAATTATGAACACACTTGAAACAAATGAAAAAATAGGAAGTCTCAGCATGGAAACAGAAGATATAAAGAAGAATCAAATGGAAAGTTCACAACTGAGAAATACAGTAAAGGAAATAAATAACTAAGTGGATGGGTTCAACAGGAGAATGGAAAGAAAAGAGGCAAGAATCAGTGAATTGGAAGGGAGAACCAAGAGAAACTACTCAGTCTAAATAACAGAGAGAAAAGAGACCAGAAAAGAAAAATGACTAGAGCTTCAGGGACCTGTGGGATGGTAACAAAAGATCTAACATTTATGTCATCAGAGTCCCAGAAGGAGAGGAGAAATAGCATGAGGCTGAAAAAATATTCAAAGAAATAATGGCTGAAAAATTTCCAAATGTGGCAAAAGACCAAAACGTACCCATTCAACATGTTGGGTAAATCTCAAACAGGATAAATCCAAAGAAACTCACACCAAGAAATGTTATAGTCAAACTGTTGAAAACTAAAAACAAAAACAAAAATCTTGAAAGCTGCCAACGAGGAATGACACCTTACCTATAGGAGAAAAATAATTCAAATGACAGCAGATTGCTCAGCAGAAACCATGGAGGCCAGAAGGAAGTGGCACACACTTTTTCAAGTGTTGAAAGAAAACCCAGAATTCTATACCCAGTGAAATTATCCTTTAGGAATGAAGGGGAAACCAAGATATTTTCAGCTGAAGGAAAATTAAGAGGATTCGTTGCTGACAGACCTACCCTGAAAGAATGCCTAAAGCAAGTTCTCTAAATGGAAAGGAAATGACGAAAGAAGGAATCTTGGAACATGAGGGAGGAAGAAAACACGGTCAGCAGAAGTCTGGGTAAATACAAGAGGTCTTCCTTCTATTGGGTTTTCTAAATTGTGTTTCATGATTGAAGGAAAAACTAGCATCATGTGATGTGGTTCTCAATGTATGTAGAGGAAATAGTTAATGCAATTGTATTATAAATGGAGGAGGGTAGGGAATATAAAAGGAGGCAAGGGCTTCCCTGGTGGTGCAGTGGTTGAGAGTCTGCCTGCCAATGCAGGGGACACGGGTTCGAGCCCTGGTCTGGGAAGATCCCACATGCCGCGGAGCGAATGGGCCCGTGAGCCACAATTACTGAGCCTGCGCATCTGGAGCCTGTGCTCCACAACAAGAGAGGCCGCAATAGTGAGAGGCCCGCGCACCGCGATGAAGAGTGGCCCCCACTTGCCACAACTAGAGGAAGCCCTCGCACAGAAACGAATATCCAACACAGCCATAACTAACTAACTAAATAAATAAATAAAATAAAAAAAAAAAAAGAAAAAAGGAGGTAAGATTTCTACACTTCACTCACACTGGTACAGTTGCTCTGGAAAATAGTTTGGCAGTTTCTTAAAAAAAAAAAAAATCAAATTGAGAGTCAGATAAACCCATACATCCATGGCCTAATTCTTAATTCTTCACAAGGGGTCATGGGGAAAGAATAGACTCTTCAACAAATACTGTGGGAGAACTGGATATCCACATGCAAAAGAATGAAACTGGACCCCTACTCACAACGTATACAGAAATTAACTCAAAACAGATCCATGGCCTAAATATAAGAGCTAAGACTATAAAACTCTTAGAAGAAAACATAGGGATAAACCTTCATGATACTGGATTTGGCAGTGTACTCTTAGATCTGACACCAAAAGCACAAACAACAAAAGAATAAATGGATAAATTGGACTTCATCAAAATTAAAAACATTTGTGCATTAAAAAACATTATCAAGAAAGTAAAATGACAACCTACAGAAGAGGAGAAAATATTTTCAAATCATATATCTGACAAGGGTCTAGTGTCTGGACTACATATCCAATATAAAAAAAGAACTCCTGCAACTCAACAAGAAAATGACGAACAACCCAATACTAAATGAGAAAAGGACTTGAGTAGACATTTCTTGAAACAAGATATACGATGGCCAACAAGCACATGAAAAGACACTCAACATCATTAGTCATGAGGGACATGCAAATCAAAATCACAATGAGATACCACTTCATGACCACTAGGATGACTATAATAATAAACCAGAAAATAATAAGTGTTGACAAGGATGTAGACAAATTGGAACCTTTATACACTTGGTGGGAACGCAAAATGGTTCAGTCACTGTGGAAAACAGTTTGGCGGTTTCTCAAAAACCTAAACATAGAATTACCATATGACCCAGCAATTTTGCTCCTAGGTGTGTACCTAAAAAGAATTGAAAATAGGTACTCAAACTAATACCTATATATGCATGTACATAGCAGCACAAATAGCCAAAAGGTGGAAACAACCCAGGTGTCCATCAGTGGATGAATGGATAAACAAATTGTGGTGTATACATACAATGGAATATTATTCAATCATAAAAAAGAGTGAAGTATTGATACATGCTACAATGTGGATGAACCTCAAAAAAAATTATGGTAAGTGGGGCTTCCCTGGTGGTGCAGTGGTTGAGAGTCTGCCTGCCAATGCAGGGGACACGGGTTCGAGCCCTGGTCTGGGAGGATCCCACATGCCGCGGAGCAACTGGGCCCGTGAGCCACAACTACTGAGCCTGCGCGTCTGGAGCCTGTGCTCCGCAACAAGAGAGGCCGCGATAGTGAGAGGCCCGCGCACCGCGATGAAGAGTGGCCCCCGCTCGCTGCAACTAGAGAAAGCCCTCGCACAGAAACAAAGACCCAACACAGCCAAAAATAAATATAAACAAATTAAAAAAAATTATGGTAAGTGAAAGAAGCCAGACACAAAAGGTTACATATTGTATGGGTCTATTTACATGAAATATACAAAATAAGTAAATCCATAGAAATAGAAAATGGGCTAGATTGATGGTTGCCAGAAGCTGAGAGTAGGGGGGAGTGGGGGAGTGCTGCTTTATGGGTATGGGGTTTCTTTCTGGGGTGATGAAAATGTTCTGATATTGGATAAGGTGGTGGATGTACAACATTTTGAGTGTATTAAATGCTACTAAATTGTGTATTTAAAAATGGTTAGTTTTATGTTAATGCAAATTTCACTTTAATAATAGAAAAAAGTTCAATCTCACATATAATAAAGTTATTAAAATCCAATGAAAATACTATTTTTGCCTATAACATTGGTAGAAAATTAAAAATTTAATAACACCCTGTGCTTATGAAGATATGTAGAAGCAGGAACTTGCACATAATGTTGTTTTAGGGTAATTTGGCAATAGCTATCAAAAATTTAAAGTGATGTATTCCCTTTGACCTGGCAAGTCCACTGGTCGAATTTTTCCTTATAAAAACATTAACAAATGTACACATATTAAATTATAACATTGTTTATAGAGGTAAAAATGGAAACAACTTAACAATACATGATTTAGGGATTGGCTAGATAAGTTATGGTACATTCATTCAATGGAATACAATATAGCCATCAAAAGGAGAAAGCTCTGTATGTGACAACTGGATCTCTAAGACATATTATTCTGTGAAAATAATAAGGTATAAATGGTGTGATCTCATTTGTGTAAATGTGTTTAAATGTAGCTAGACATTTTTTTCCTGGAAGAATATACAATAATCTGTCACCTGTGGTTACTTTTGGGAAAAAGGACTAGAGACAGAAGAAGGGAGAAGAAATCTGTATTTCATTTTATACTTTTCTGTACTGTTTTCTTTTTACCATTACATACAAATAAATCTATACTTCTCTAATTCTCAGAGTCAAGAACAAAAGAATTTCTAATGTTCACTCCATACAATAATGATTTTAGGATTCTGCATACGTTTATTTTCCATGCCCCTTCCTTAATTTCTCAGTCTTTATTAATTTAATATGTATTACGGAAACCATATTATTATTATACAGTTCTTATTTATTTGTTTATTTTTAATAGACTTTATTTTTAGAGTGACTTTAAGTTCGCAGCCACACTGAGCAGAAGGCTGAGTACAGAGATTTTCTATATACGCTCTGCACCCCCTCACGCACAGCCCTCTTCATTATCAACATCCCCCGGCAGAGTGGGACATTTATTACAATGAGGAGCCTACACTGACACCATAATCACCCCGTCCATCGTTAACTTTAGGGTTCACTCTTGGTGTTTTACATTCTATGGGTTTGGACAAATGTATAATGACATGTACCTATCATTGTCTTATCACACAGTATTTTCACCATCTTAAAAATCCTCTGTGTTCTGCCAATTCATCCCTCCCCCACCCCCACACCCCCTGGTGTTGTAGTTCTTTTTTGATTTTTAGTAAAGTATAATATACATAAAAGTGTACATATCACAAGTAGTATTATACAGTTTTTAGCATTCTACCCTTCTTTTGAAAAACTGTTTTGGGATTTTGTATTCAGTTTTGTGATTATAATTTTAAATTATTTTCAATGTCTCACATAGCTTTTAATTTACTTGATTTTAAATCAATCAGACAGCTTTTCCTGTCCAGATCCTGATTTTGATCCCTTTCTTCTTTTATTGGCATGTATGCTGGTGTCGCTTTCTTAGAAATAATAATACAGTACCTGAGACATTGCATATCTGGAAATGTTCCTTTTCAGTCTTCACCCAAGAACGACAACACAGCTATACATGGAATTCTTGAGTGTAAACTTTTCTACTCAAATTCTGTAGCCACAGTCCCACTGTCTTCTGATCCTTAGAACTGTGGAGAGGTTTGAGGCAATTCTGCTTTTTGATACTTTGCAGATATTGGTCATGTGATCCTGTTTATGGTAGCTTTTTCTTCCTCCTTTGAATGTGTGTGTGTGTGTATAACCCTTTTAATTAAAATACTTTGCCACATGAAACCTACATGAAGTTTTTCAATTTACCTTGAATTCAGTGAGTCCTTTGACACACAGATTCAGAACTTTAAGTACAGAAAACTTCTTATTTATTCAATTATTGCTTATGTTCCTACTGCTCATGGTTCTTTCTCATTTATTCGTCATCAAACAATGTCAGAGGCTCTACTTAAGTGTCAGGCACTGAGAAAGCAGGAGTAAGTCAGACAGACATAGCCTCTGATCTCACTGGGCTTTACTTTGGTGGGAAAGGCAGATATGTGATCAAATAATTATAACAGAGTGATGTCAGGACAGGAGGGAAGTCCCAGAGGTGATGGATCACAGGCAGGGGGTTTCTCTCAGCCTGGGGTAAGGGGGAAGGTCTCATGAGCCTACCTGGGATGGAGAAGGTGTTCATGTGTAAAGACAACCCTCCGGTGCCAGGCCAGCATCAGGCGACTTTGGTTACTCCCACAGCAATAGCAATGCTATTAAGTGAGCATCTACCATGTGATTTATCTACTGGAGTGTGAGCTCTCTGAGGGCAGGAACTGTACTCTGCATCATCGCCACCCGATGCATCGCCAGCATGGGGCCTGGGGGAGTGCTCACACTCTGGCATTAACTAACTATTCTTAAAAAAAAAAGAACTAAACAATTTCCCTCCCCACTTCCTGCTTCCTCGAACGGCAGGTAAATGTCTATGTGGAAACGGGGAATCAGGAAAGCAGAACTCCCTGCTTGGGGTCTACTTCTCAGAGACCCCAACACAGCTAAGACAGCCACGATCCACAACCCATGACCCTGCCTGAAGACAAAGCAAGATCACTGAACCCACCCAGGTGGTACGGTGTGTGAGGGGAGGGCCAGGCTTCTGGAATCCAAAATTCAGCTGTTGCTGATCTGCTTCTCTGCTCCCAAGAAAAGGTGAGGGCTGGTTGTTGAAGAACCTGCCCAGTTTCGCTGCTCTCCCGCGGCAAGCAGAGCTACTTGGATTCAGCCTCTGACCCTCTCAGGAAGGAGTTAAAATCCAGTCAGTGATGCTGACATGTGCTTGGTACAGTTACACACTCTTTTGCCTGACTGGGGTGCTCATTTAGTTGGTTACGTGGTACGTGGTGATGACCCTGCCTTGCAGGGTGAGTGACATGGTTTGTGCCGGCAGTGGGAGGGCCGCAGACCCTGAGTCCACCGTGCTGAGCTAGCTCAGGGTTCCAAATGAGTCGCATATCTAAAAGCAACCACGCGTCCCCACACGCTCAGGGCTCAGGCTGCAGGCTTTGTCAGCTTCGTTCCCCCAGGGCGAACCCCTCCTGGAGCACCACCTGCCTCCTTCTTCCACAGTGCACCTGCTCTGCTTAGATCTCACCTCCACAAACATCTGAGCTGAACTCTCCATAGCCAGGAGGATGCACAGACATTCCTCACAGACACACCGCAAACGGATTCACTGCTTGCATGAGATGTGTTTACTGCTGCTGGGAGGGTCTTGGGGATGAAAACTCGAGGACAGTTCTGTTCCAGACTCCTCTCTGTCTCCACAAAGAGCGAGGGTTCCTTGAGGGCAGTCAGTGAGGTGGCCAGTCAGCAGACGCTGCGATGCCACATTTGTGCGAGAACTCCTGTGGGACAATTAGACTGTGAGCTCCTGGAGATCAGGGCCTCAAGAGGGGGCCCCGCCGCTGCAAGAGAGGAGGGTGCTGGGCGGGGCCAGAGTGAACTTCCCGGAGGGGGAGATGTCACAGCCGACAGGTGGGTGGAGAGGGGGCAAGTGATCAGGGCACACCAGGGTCCCTCAGCGGTGGACTGGGGACAGAGGTTCAGAGGCAATTTGCCAGGTCATGAAATTCTCAATTCTAGGATATGGGGCAAGAAGGCAGATCCACTCCTCCGTGATGGACAGCTCTTCTGGACATGCGCACACACACACGTGCACAAGACATGCATGCACACAAACACCCAAACACAGTCATACACATGCACCTGTACACCATAAGAGAACGCAGACAGACACATGTATACGCATGCACACAACACACTCAAAGACACACACACACACATGCACATCTAACTTTGGGGGCTTGATCCTATTGACTGTTGCCTTCAGATTAATGCTGGGAAACTCTGCCTCCTTGCTGTGTGTATCTTTTAGTTACTGCCAATATTTTTACAGGTAAAGAATCTGACCTCTTTCCAATAGCAGACCTGTGCTTCCAATCACTGCCCAAGGAGGGAAATCAGGCATGCAACATTCTGGAGTCTCCATCTGGGAGAAAACCACAGCACTGCCCCCTCATTCCATCCCACATTCCCCCAGTGAGATATCATTATACAGCAGAAAACCATGGGGTCTGTATCAGAGGGAAATCCAACCCTTGATGATAAAGAGACATTTGAAAGAATGCCCAGGGACACCAGCATCTGATTAGACGGTTTTTATAGGTAGTTATGCCCCTGCCCCTTTGCTGCCCCTCTTCATCCAGGCCAAGGAGACTGGATTCATTAGCAGAAGAGATGTGGCCTGTCTCTACGATGAGGATAAAGATCACAAACTACCTGCAGAAACAAGGACATTCTGAACCTGGGCTGCAGCAACAACATCTGACTTGGGCCCAAAGAAAATTGCAATTTTCCCTTCAAGTTCAATTAACAAACATTTATTCAGGGCCTGTTATTTATTCAGCTTCATGTTTCAGTCCTGGGCTTCTCTGTCAAGGCTGCTTCCTAATCCTAGAAATCAGCCCTGAGGAAGCAGCCTTAGGCTGCCAGCAGGTAGGACTGCAGGAAGTCAGTCCTGTGTGGAGGACCCAGTGTCTGGAGGACCTGGCACCCATGTGCTCACTGGGTTAAAATCTTACCTCTACCATTTCGTAATCTGTGTGACCTTGGATGTTACTTAAACTCTCTGTGTCTTGATTTCATAATTTGTACACTGTTAACAATGAGAGCACCTACCTCAGGGTTGTGACGATTGGATGAGATAGAACACATAAAGTACGAGACTTTTATGCCCTCAGTAAGGGTTCGCTATTATTATTACTAACATCGTGATAATTATCATCAAGTTAGCTCAGCTCGCTTGTCTGAGCTCCAGGCCTCAGCTTTCTTTCCCTGTTAATACTTAGACTTAAACTTCCTCCATGGACTGGAGCCCTTACCTAAATTTCTGCGCTCCTGGTCAGACTTTGACCCTGTTGCCCCCTTTAATGAGAAACTGGAATCAGCCGCTGTGCCCATCTCAGCCATGCACCTCAGCCTTGTCTGCGTGCCTGACTCCGGCTTGAGTGCTGCTTGCCCCTGGCTTCCTGGTCTGGCCTGCTGCCCTAGGCAGAGCCTCCTACTTCAACCCTCACTTAAACCCACTGCAGCTTGGGTACCAGTCAGCTGGCTAACTCTTCAGCCAGTCCTGCAGCCCCACATGACCCAATCTAATGCTGAATCTAACCTCATGTCCCACCCAAGCCCTTTGGTGGTAGCAGGATGGAGATGAAAAAATCAGAAAGAGAATCTGAAAACAAGCCTCAGGCACATTTATCAGTCTTTGCTTGTCTGGGCCTGGAGGAAGCCAAGCCCTAAATCCTTGGTCAGAGATAGTAAACCACATGGCTTCAGTTTTAGCAGGACTGCAGAGACCTAGGTATTATGCAAAGACTAGATCATGAAATTGCAGATTTAAACCCTCCCTTCTTCTCTCTAGGATGTAAGCCCAGGAGAACAAGGACCCTGCCTGCCTTATTCACTACTTAGTGCTCAGAATGATGTCTGACCTGTAGTAGATGCTCAAGAAAATGTAAAATGACAGAAAAGAATACAGTTGCCCTTATACTGCCTGCTCTTTGCCCCCTTCTATCCAGCCCTCAGCACTAGTTTTTAAGGTGAGTGGCAATGCCCACTGTGTCCAACTTGGCCATGGCCACACCATGGGTCACTGCCCCAGGACAAGGGGAGACCAGCAAAGCTGAATGAGGCAAGCTTCCAATCCTTCAATGCCAGGGCATTGAAGGTATTTTGATACAGTGTCATTGATACTGACACTAAATAGGTACTGAAAATCTGTTCTGTGCCAGGCACTGTGCTAGGAACCGTTAACCTGAATTACCTCCTTCAATCTGTACAACCCTAAGAGGTAGGTATTATTATTACTATCATGCCCTTTTGTAGACTAAGAAGAAAAGCACCAGGAGATAAGCAACAGCCCAAGCACAGGGCTGTAAGTGGCAGAGCCAGACTTGAACCCAGGCAGCGGGATCCAGACTGGGCACCATCTCTGATGCTCTGCTGTCTCTCCCAGTGCACCGGCCCAATCCCCAGCGTTGGAGGGTCTCAGCCTTTTCTCCCTGCCTTGCTTGCAGTCTCAGGGAAGGGCTCAACAAAGAGCCCTGCTGTCAGTGAGGCTGAGTGTATACCCCAGTCCATCCCTTACAGTCCTGCTACCAGAGGGAAATCACGTCACATTCCTCAGTTTCCTTCTCGGTGAAACAGGGATAATAAAGCACTTCTGTGCAGTTGTGGTGCAGATTAAACAAGCAGCACAGGGCCTCATACAAAATAGGTCCTAATTCCTTCTTCCCTTAGTAGTTGTGAGATGCTACTTCCCTTTTGGCTACAGCACAAGGGGAATGTGGACTTTGGGCCTCAAAAGGGCAAAGAATGTCCCAAACAACGGGAAACACTGGGCTCTTTGGGGGTCATCGTGCCCCCTGGGGGGAGGGCTGAACTCAGAGGGGCCTTCGTTGTTTTCATTTTATTTGTAGGACATGAAACAGAATTCCATTCTCAAGGAAAACCCCCATGGAAGCAGAAATAAAAACAGAACACCCCTCCCCCAGAGGGGGGTCACAGAAACCCAACCCCAGGGAGCCACAGAATCCCAACCCAGGAGAGGATAAGTGTGTTGTTTACTGGGAAACTTAAAACACTATCTGCTCCTTTGTTATCATTTTCTCTTAATAAATAGTTTAGGCTGGGAAAAGTGTTCTGCAAGTGTTAAAAATTTCCACAGTGTTAACGGAAACCATTTTCGAAGTAATTATCAATAACAACAGTCACGATCTTACAGATCCAGCTTGACTAATGAATACATTCCACAAGGAAAATGTTTTTCTGTAGAAGAACAAACACGTTAGAGAGTCAGCTGAACAGACACCGGACTCTCCTGGAAGGGCCTGGATTTCCAAGCCTTTACCAGCTGTGTGGTCTTGCTTAGGTCACTCAGGCTCTCTGAGCTTTGTTTTCCTCCTCTGTAAAATGGAGATAGTTACATCTGCTCTGGGAGCTGAAATTTGATGATGGGTTAAAGTCTCAGCACAAGGTGACCCTCCTCTGGCGTCACACAATTTTGCAGAGGCTCCACCAGCTGCCTTTTGTTAGCAGGATGCGAGACTCACTGCATTAGCGGGACAGACTGGGGGCAAGTCTGAGGCCGAGTGCTGTGGGGAGACAGCACACAAATGGGGCAGGGGCTGCCAGGGGCTCGTCCTGCACTGACAGTTCCTTGTGGATAACCGTGGACTCACCCCTTCTCTCCAGGTCTCAGTGTCTCCTGTACAACGACGACCTGGGCTCGCTCTCAGGGCCTTCCATGCTCCCCAGTCCTAAGGCTGTATAAAAAGCTAGCAAATCCCATGCCCATGTCTCCATCACGATTTAGAAGCACACAGCATTTAAATAACATGTGAGCCCCTTGTGCTCCAAGGGGGGACAGCCCCCAGCTCTGTGAAGGACTATGCTGTCTGAAGGGAGTTGCCGAACACTTACTAGGCACCTTCCAGGTACAAAGATGGAATCCTGACACTTCCCAGCTGCATTTGCTCCAAAGCCATATCAACTTTTGCTGAAAACAAGACAAAAAAACCAGGCTTGAGAGGAACAGAGTTCCCAAGCAACTAGAAGCAAAAACCAAGTGGGAGAAGACATTCAGCTCTGGGAACTGAGGGACAGAAGTGCCAGCAGGTAGTGGCCACGTGGATGACTCAGAGGCAGGCTATGCCCGAGTGTGGCCCACTCGGGAGGTGCACCAAGTCACAGCTCCTGGGAAGTGGTTGAGCAGGGCCTGTTAACCCCCCAGCCCCCGCCAACTCGTCCCTGACAAGCTTGTCCATCCTATCATCACCCCAGTGGTTACCAAGGATACTGGGAACACGGACATTCTGCATTTCTGTGTCGTGCTTGCCACTTGTCCTTCAGCACTTACCTGAATATGTCATCATGACATGAAATAGCACTTGTAGTATTTATAATTGAATGGTGATTATATATAAAAATGCAACCACAAACACACTTGCAAAGCCCTAGCACAGTGGTCCTGTAGGGACATTTACCATCCTTGTTGTACCAGAAGGAGACTGAGGCAGTGAAGGCTGCCACAGGGCGGGCACCTGGCACTGTGTCTCACAATCGTGCTCATCGTTAAGGTCAGGATGTTCATTCCCTCCAAGTAGAGATGTCCGTGGACTGCAGAGACTGAGGTGTGGGGAGGTGTGTAGCTGGGGCTCCCACCCTCCTGATCTAGCAGATAATCCAGGAGCGCTGAGGACCAAGATGTGGGAAAAGCCCATTTTACATGAGGACACTGAGGCTTGGCAGAGTTAAGTGACTTCCTTAACGTCACACAATTAAATATCAGAACCCACAGCCTTCTCCTGTCTAGAACAGTGATGACATCGTAGTTGGAGGAATTTCCTGCTCACTCCCTGGCCCGAGGTGGTGGTATGGAACTAAATCATGCAGCCTCACTGGCAGGCAAACAAATGTTCACTCTAGCATCATGCATTCATTCACTCACTCACAGTGACTTCCCCTGTGTTAGGTGCGAAACAATCCTCTCCAGGACATAGGCTATGAAATTGCTTGTTAAAGCAGCTTCACTGTACTGGGCATGAAATGTCGGGTGAATCTAAAATCTGGCCCGCTTGCCCAGGGTCCTAGGGTGAGCGCTCGTTCCACTGGATGCAGACAGAATAGCGAGGCTTCAGGGAAAACCCTTTGATCCAGGTCCCAGTCATGTCCTCTGCTTTGCTGCTGCCCTAGAAGAGGCAGTAAAATGCACACATCAATTGGAGAGAGAACATTTAATGTTCTTCTCTGGAGGCAATGCTAGGGCCAGGACAAGACATCCCAACAGCTCTCGGAACTGAACTATCTTGGCGGTTGTAGTCACTTGGTGTTCCACAGGTCAGGACTACGGGTCCTCCACTTTCTTCCTTAAAATAACAATTCCTCAGTTAAACCTGAATGGTCACAGTTATGGCTCTGGTTCTGATACTGCCAGCTAGGCCACCCTGGCAGGTTATGTATCCTCTGAGTTTCAGACACAGCATCCATAAAATGCAGATTATAATCTCTTCCCCCGCCCACTCTCCCAGACCATCTTGAGGATTCAATGAGATCACGGGTGTAAAAATGGTGCACAGTGCAGCTTCAGCAAATGAAGCTAAGGTACCCCTCTCATTCCAGGAAACCAAAGAAGAGTCCTTGCCCTCACCTCCTTCTCACAATGTAGTGTCAGGGTAGCAAGAAGCAGAACTGGAATCCAGCTGGGAAGATTTGAGTCCATCTTCACTTACTACTTATTGGCCTTGGGGCCCCTTCTTCTTTCTGACCCTCAATTTCCTCCTTTGTAGAGATTCTAATGAATTCCTGGCAGGACCACTGAGAAAACCAGAAGAGAAAAATGCGAAGCTATCTGTAAGGTTTAAAGCACTGTGCAAAGGGGTACTGTTTCCCAGTCTCACTGCTTGCCTCAGTTTCCTCTCTGCAAAATGGGGATATTCATGTTGACACCTCAGGCTGTTTTGAGATGGGTGAAAATTAAATGAGATGACAGCTGTGGAAACAGCTAGCACATGTCTGGCATGCAATGGGAGCTCAATTAATGTAGAGTTTCGGTCTGTAGGCAGCCTGGGAGGAGCAGAGATGAAATACACTGAATTATGGGGCGGGGGTGGGGTCCATCTGCAATTTTAAAGAACACAGGAGCCTACCATCAGTGCCTGCCTCCAATTACCGGTTTGTCATCCAGTCTCAGCTTTTACTAGGAAAGATGCTTTGATATCGGCCAATTGGGAAAGCATGACAGATTTGTGTCCTGAAAGCACAGTGGCACACTGGCCACAGGTGACAGAGGGCAAGAAGCCAGCCCCTCACGTACTTCCCGCTCCCCTGAATACACTCGCAGAGAGGCCCCAGAGCTCAGGAGCAGGAACTCCCTCCTCTGTTCTCTCCAGAGCATGGGGTTGCAACCAGGGGGTCTCCCATTACTGGCTCTTTCCTCAATGCCACTGTAGAACTCATGGTTTAGCATGGTCAGGAATGGCAGCAGAAGCTTTAGGAATCCGTTGTTTTAAGATAAATAGTGGTCATTATAAACAATGATCTATAAGACCATTATCCTTCCTTTGGAAAATGGAAAGGAGAAAAATCCACTTTCAAGTCCATCGACCCAGCAGAACTCTTGGTGCTTTCCTTTCTAGTCTGTGACCTCATGCACGTGAACTCCCAGAGTTTGCATTGGAGCTCGCGCCTTTCTGTGGCCTGCGTTCTCTACTTCATCATCTGGTGACTCACATTTTCCCACACTGCGTCCTCATCTTCATAAATACCATTTCTAACGGAATGGTAATTTCATGAGGAATGCCTGGGGCCACGGTGTTCTCACGTGCCTACCCCATGAACACCCTGAGTGCTGAACACAGGCCCTGCTTGCTTGCATCTGCTATCACACTCAGTGCTGAAATCAGGGCGTAGATCTTGGTCTTGCTTGGACGCATCCCTTAGGGACTGTCAAAATTGGTCGAAGCCACATACTACCCCCTGCAGCATGTGACCCTGCCAGCTTCCCTACTGGGCAGGATCTAGAACTGCGATTTAGAAATGGGCTGTCAGACAAGCCACAGACTGGGAGAAAATATTTTCAAGACACATTGGATAGGTGGAGTCGGAGAAGATGGCGGAAGAGTAAGACGCGGAGATCACCTTCCTCCCCACAGATACATCAGAAATACATCTACACGTGGAACTGCTCCCATAGAACACCCACTGAATGCTGGCAGAAGACCTCAGACCTCCCAAAAGGCAAGAAACTCCCCACGTACTTGGGTAGGGCAAAAGAAAAAAGAAAAAACAGAGACAAAAGAATAGGGACGGGACCTGCACCAGTGGGAGGGAGCTGTGAAGGAGGAAAGGTTTCCACACACTAGGAAGCCCCTTCGCGGGCGAAGACTGCGGGTGGAGGAGGGGGGAAGCTTCGGAGCCGTGGAGGAGAGCACAGAAACAGAGGTGCGGAGGGCAAAGCGGAGAGATTCCCGCACAGAGGATCGGTGCTGACCAGCACTCACCAGCTGGAGAGGCTTGTCTGCTCACCTGCCGGGGCGGGCGGGGCCTGGGAGCTGAGGCTCGGGCTTTGGGTCGGATCGCAGGGAGAGGACTGGGGTTGGAGGCGTGAACACAGCCTGAAGGGGCTAGTGCGCCACGGCTACCTGGGAGGGAGTCCGGGGAAAAGTCTGGACTTGCCGAAGAGGCAAGAGACTTTTTCTTGCCTCTTTGTTTCCTGGTGCGCGAGGAGAGGGGATTAAGAGCACCGCTTAAAGGAGCTCCAGAGACGGGCGCGAGCCGCGGTTATCAGCGCGGACCCCAGAGACGGGCAGGAGATGCTAAGGCTGCTGCTGCCGCCACCAAGAAGCCTGTGTGCGAGCACAGGTCACTCTCCACACCGCCCCTCCCGGGAGCCTGTGCAGCCCGCCACTGCCAGGGTCCCGTGATCCGGGGACAACTTCTCCGGGAGAACGCACGGCGCGGCTCAGTCTGCTGCAATGTCACACTGGCCTCTGCCGCCGCAGGCTCGCCCCACATCCGCTCCCCTCCCTCCCCCACGCCTGAGGGAGCCAGAGCCCCCGAATCAGCTGCTCCTTTAACCCCGTCCTGTCTCGGGGGGAACAGACGCCCTCAGGCGACCTACACGCAGAGGCGGGGCCGAATCCAAAGCTGAACCCCGGGAGCTGTGCAAACAAAAAAGAGAAAGGGAAATCCCTCCCAGCAGCCTCAGGAGCAGCGGATTAAGTCTCCACAATCAACTTGATGTACCCTGCATCTGTGGAACACCTGAATAGACAACGAATCATCCCAAATTGAGGAGGTGGACTTTGGGAGCAAGATATATTATTTTTTCCCCTTTTCCTCTTTTTGTGAGTGTGTATGTGTATGCTTCTGTGTGTGATTTTGTCTGTATAGCTTTGCTTTCACCATTTCACCACTAGGGTTCTGTCTGTCCGTTTTTGTTTTTTTTTTTACTTCTTAAAAAGTTTTTTTCTTAATAATTATTTTTTATTTTAATAAATTTATTTTATTTTATCTTACTTTATTTTATCCTCTTTCTTTCTTTCTTTTTTTTCTCCCTTTTATTCTGAACCATGTGGATGAAAGGCTCTTGGTGCTCCAGCCAGGAGTCAGTGCTGTGCCTCTGAGGTGGGAGAGCCAACTTCAGGACACTGGTCCACAAGAGACCTCCCAGCTCCATGTAATATCAAACAGTGAAAATCTCCCAGAGATTTCCATCTCAACACCAAGACCCAGCTTCACTCAACGACCAGTAAGCTACAGTGCTGGACACCCTATGCCAAACAACTAGCAAGACAGGAACACAACCCCACCCATTAGCAGAGAGGCTGCCTAAAATCATAATAAGGCCACAGACACCCCAAAACACACCACCAGATGTGGACCTCCCACCAGAAAGACAAGATCCAGCCTCATCCACCAGAACACAGGCACTAGTCCCCTCCACCAGGAAGCCTACACAACCCACTGAACCAACCTTAGCCACTGGGGACAGACACCAAAAACAATGGGAACTACGAACTTGCAGCTTGCAGAAAGGAGACCCCAAACACAGTAAGATAAGCAAAATGAGAAGACAGAAAAACACACAGCAGGTGAAGGAGCAAGGTAAAAACCCACCAGACCTAACAAATGAAGATGAAATAGGCAGTCTACCTGAAAAAGAATTCAGAATAATGATAGTAAAGATGATCCAAAATCTTGGAAATAGAATAGAGAAAATGCAAGAAACGTTTAACAAGGACCTAGAAGAACTAAAGAGGAAACAAGCAACAATGAACAACACAATAAACGAAATTAAAAATACTCTAGAAGGGATCAATAGCAGAATAACTGAGGCAGAAGAATGGATACATGACCTGGAAGATAAAATAGTGGAAATAACTACTGCAGAGCAGAGTAAAGAAAAAAGAATGAAAAGAACTGAGGACAGTCTCAGGGACCTCTGGGACAACATTAAACGCACCAACATTCGAATTATAGGGGTCTCAGAAGAAGAAGAGAAAAAGAAAGGGACTGAAAAAATATTTGAAGAGATTATAGTTGAAAACTTCCCTAATACAGGAAAGGAAATAGTTAATCAAATCCAGGAAGCACAGAGAGTCCCATACAGGATAAATCCAAGGAGAAACACGCCAAGACACATATTAATCAAACTATCAAAAATTAAATACAAAGAAAACATACTAAAAGCAGCAAGGGAAAAACAACAAATAACACACAAGGGAATCCCCATAAGGTTAACAGCTGATCTTTCAGCAGAAACTCTGCAAGCCAGAAGGGAGTGGCAGGACATATTTAAAGTGATGAAGGAGAAAAACCTACAACCAAGATTACTCTACCCAGCAAGGATGTCATTCAGATTTGATGGAGAAATTAAAACCTTTACAGACAAGCAAAAGCTGAGCGAGTTCAGCCCCACCAAACCAGCTTTACAACAAATGCTAAAGGAACTTCTCTAGGCAAGAAACACAAGAGAAGGAAAACACCTACAATAACAAACCCAAAACAATTAAGAAAATGGTCATAGGAACATACATATCGATAATTACCTTAAATGTAAATGGATTAAATGCTCCTACCAAAAGACACAGACTGTCTGAATGGATTCAAAAACAAGACCCGTATATATGCTGTCTACAAGAGACCCACTTCAGACCTAGGGACATATACAGACTGAAAGTGAGGGGATGGAAAAAGATATTCCATGCAAATGGAAATCAAAAGAAACCTGGAGTAACAATTCTCATATCAGACAAAACAGACTTTAAAATAAAGACTATTACAAGAGACAAAGAAGGACACTACATAATGATCAAGGGATCGATCCAAGAAGAAGATATAACAATTGTAAATATTTATGCACCCAACATAGGAGCACCTCAATACATAAGGCAAATACTAACAGCCATTAAAGGGGAAATCGACAGTAACACAATCATAGTAGGGGACTTTAACACCCCACTTTCACCAATGGACAGATCATCCAAAATGAAAATAAATAAGGAAACACAAGCTTTAAATGATACATTAAACAAGATGGACTTAGTTGATATTTATAGGACATTCCATCCAAAAACAACAGAATACACATTTTTCTCAAGTGCTCATGGAACATTCTCCAGGATAGATCATATCTTGGGTCTCAAATCAAGCCTTGGTAAATTTAAGAAAATTGAAATCATATCAAGTATCTTTTCCGACCACAACGGTATGAGACTAGATATCAATTACAGGAAAAGATCTGTAAAAAATACAAACACATGGAGGCTAAACAATACACTACTTAATAACGAAGTGATCACTGAAGAAATCAAAGGGGAAATCAAAAAATACCTAGAAACAAATGACAATGGAGACACGACGACCCAAAACCTATGGGATGCAGCAAAAGCAGTTCTAAGAGGGAAGTTTATAGCAATACAACCCTACCTCAAGAAAAAGGAAACACCTCGAATAAACAACCTAATCTTGCACCTAAAGCAATTAGAGAAAGAAGAACTAAAAAACCCTAAAGTTAGCAGAGGAAAGAAATCATAAAGGTCAGATCAGAAATAAATGAAAAAGAAATGAAGGAAACGATAGCAAAGATCAATAAAAGTAAAAGCTGGTTTTTTGAGAAGATAAACAAAATTGATAAACCATTTGCCAGACTCATAAAGAAAAAAAGGGAGAAGACTCAAATCAATAGAATTAGAAATAAAAAAGGAGAAGTAACCACTGACACTGCAGAAATACAAAAGATCATGAGAGATTACTACAGGCAACTCTATGCCAATAAAATGGACAACCTGGAAGAAATGGACAAATTCTTAGAAATGCACAACCTGCCGAGACTGAACCAGGAAGAAACAGAAAATATGAACAGACCAATCACAAGCACTGAAATTGAAACTGTGATTAAAAATCTTCCAACAAACAAAAGTCCAGGACCAGATGGCTTCACAGGTGAATTCTATCAAACATTTAGAGAAGAGCTAACACCTATCCTTCTCAAACTCTTCCAAAATATTTCAGAGGGAGAAACACTCCCAAACTCATTCTATGAGGCCACCATCACCCTGATACCAAAACCAGACAAAGATGTCACCAGGAAAGAAAACTACAGGCCAATATCACTGATGAACATAGATGCAAAAATCCTCAACAAAATACTAGCAAACAGAATCCAACAGCACATTAAAAGGATCATACACCATGATCAAGTGGGGTTTATTCCAGGAATGCAAGGATTCTTCAATATACGCAAATCAATCAACGTGATACATCATATTAACAAATTGAAGGAGAAAAACCATATGATCATCTCAATAGATGCAGAGAAAGCTTTCGACAAAATTCAACACCCATTTATGATAAAAACCCTGCAGAAAGTAGGCATAGAGGGAACTTACCTCAACATAATAAGGCCTTATATGACAAACCCACAGCCAACATTGTCCTCAATGGTAAAAAACTGAAACCATTTCCACTAAGATCAGGAACAAGACAAGGTTGCCCACTCTCACCATTATTATTCAATATAGTTTTGGAAGTTTTAGCCATAGCAATAAGAGAAGAAAAAGAAATAAAAGGAATCCAAATCGGAAAGAAGAAGTAAAGCTGTCACTGTTTGCAGATGACATGATACTCTACATAGATAATCCTAAAGATGCTACCAGAAAACTACTAGAGCTAATCAATGAATTTGGTAAAGTAGCAGGATACAAAATTAATGCACAGAAATCTCTGGCATTCCTATACACTAATGATGAAAAATCTGAAAGTGAAATTAAGAAAACACTCCCATTTACCATTGTGACAAAAAGAATAAAACATCTAGGAATAAACCTACCTAAGGAGACAAAAGACCTGTATGCAGAAATTATAAGACACTGATGAAAGAAATTAAAGATGATACAAATAGATGGAGAGATATACCATGTTCTTGGATTGGAAGAATCAACATTGTGAAAATGACTCTACTACCCAAAGCAATCTACAGATTCAATGCAATCCCTATCAAACTACCACTGGCATTTTTCACAGAACAAGAACAAAAAATTTCACAATTTGTATGGAAACACAAAAGACCCCAAATAGCCAAAGCAATCTTGAGAATGAAAAATGGAGCTAGAGGAATCAGGCTCCCTGGCTTCAGACTATACTACAAAGCTACAGTAATCAAGACAGTATGGTACTGGCACAAAAACAGAAATATAGATCAATGGAACAGGACAGAAAGCCCAGAGATAAACCCACGCACATATGGTCACCTTAATTTTGATAAAGGAGGCAAGAATATACAGTGGAGAAAAGACAGCCTCTTCAACAAGTGGTGCTGGGCAGACACTATCAAACTCTTAGAGGAAAACATAGGCAGAACACTCTATGACATAAATCACAGCAAGATCCTTTTTGACCCACCTCCTAGAGAAATGGAAATAAAAACAAAAATAAACAAATGGGACCTAATGAAACTTAAAAGCTTTTGCACAGCAATGGAAACATAAACAAGACCAGAAGACAACCCTCAGAATGGGAGAAAATATTTGCAAATGAAGCAACTGACAAAGGATTAATCTCCAACATTTACAAGCAGCTCATGCAGCTCAGTAACAAAAAAACAAACAACCCAATACAGAAATGGGCAGAAGACCTAAATAGACATTTCTCCAAAGAAAATATACAGATTGCCAACAAACACATGAAAGAATGCTCAACATCATTAATCATTAGAGAAATGCAAAACTACAATGAGATATTATCTCACACCGGTCAGAATGGCCATCATCAAAAAATCTAGAAACAATAAATGCTGGAGAGGGTGTGGAGAAAAGGGAACCCTCTTGCACTGTTGGTGGGAATGTAAATTGATACAACCACTATGGAGAACAGTAGGGAGGTTCCTTAAGAAACTATAAATAGAACTACCATACAACCCAGCAATCCCACTACTGGGCATATACCCTGAGAAAACCATAATTCAAAAAGAGTCATGTACCACAATGTTCATTACAGCTCTATTTACAATAGCCAGGACATGGAAGCAACCTAAGTGTCCATCATCGGATGAATGGATAAAGAAGATGTGGCACATATATACAATGGAATATTACTCAGCCATAAAAAGAAATGAAATGGAGGTATTTGTAATGAGGTGGATGGAGTTAGAGTCTGTCATACGGAGTGAAGTAAGTCAGAAAGAGAAGAACAAATACCGTATGCTAACACATATATATGGAATCTAAGAAAAAAAAAAAAGGTCATGAAGAACCTAGGGGTAAGACGGGAATAAAGACATAGACCTACTAGAGAATGGACTTGAGGATTTTGGGAGGGGGAAGAGTAAGCTGTGACAAAGTGAGAGAGTGGCATGGACATATATACACTACCAAACGTAAAATAGATAGCTAGTGGGAAGCAGCCGCATAGCACAGGGAGATCAGCTCGGTGCTTTGTGACCACCTAGAGGGGTGGGATAGGGAGGGTGGGAGGGAGGGAGACGCAAGAGGGAAGAGATATGGGAACATATGTATATGTATAACTGATTCACTTTGTTATAAAGCAGAAACTAACACACCATTGTAAAGCAATTATACTCCAATAAAGATGTTAAAAAAATAAAAAAGACACATCGGATAAAGCACTGTTACCTGAAATATACAAAGACTTCTTAAAACTCGACAGTAAGAAAACAAACAATCCAATTAAAAGGTGGCTTAATGACCTTAATAGATACTTTGAGGAAGATACACAAATGGCAAATAAGCGCATGAAAAGATGCTCCACATGATACGTCAGCAGGGAAATGCAAATTAAAACAACATTGAGATACCACTGCACACCTATTAGAATGGCTGAAATCCAGATCACTGACAACACCAAATGCTGGTGAGGATGTGGAGTAACAGGGACTCTCATTCATTGCTGGTAGGAATACAAAGTGGTACAGCCACTCTGGAAGACTGATCGGCAGTTTCTTAGAGAAAAGTATTTTTACATACTTTTACCATACAATCCAGTAACCATGCTCCTTGGTATTTACACAAACGGGTTGTTATGTTCACACAAAAACCTGGACACAGATCTTTATAGTGGCTTTATTCATAATTGCCAAAACCTGGAAGCAGCCAAGATGTCCTTCAGTTGGTGGCTAGATAAATAAACAGTATTATATCCAGACAATGGAGTATTATTCAGTGCTCAAAAGAAATGAGCTATCAAGTCGTGAAAAGACATGGAGGAAACTTAAATGAATACCAATAAGTGAAAGAAACCAACATGAAAAGGCTATGACATTCTGAAAAGGGAAAAACTATGGAGATGGTAAAAAGATCAATGCTTGCCAGGAGCCTGGTGGGTACGGAGGGATGAATAGGCAGAACACGGATTATCTTTACAACGCAGTGAAACTACTCTGTATGATACTATCACGGTGGATACATGTCATACATACATTTGTCCAAACTCATAGAGTGTACAATATCAAGAGTGACACCTACGGTAAATTATAGACTCCGGGTGATAACTATGTGTCAATATATGTCATCCATTGTAACAAATGTACCACTCTGGTGGGGGATGTTGATAATGGAGGACGCTGTTCCCGTGTTGGGGTGGAGGGTCTATGGGAAATCTCTGTACCTTCCACTCAATTTTGTTATGAAACTGCTCTAAAAAAACAAAATCTATTAAAAAACAGAACAACAGCTCAAGGAGGATTCATTTTCCTTGCTGGGTCATAAACTGATTTGGTGGTGCCCGCACTGGTCACGGGGGTTTCCCACAGTAAAAGCCATCTCCGGGGTGGACAGCTGAGAGCAGTACCACAGCTGCCAGCCAGCCCAATGCCTTAGGGCTAGAGGCCCCTGGACAAGCTCTGCTTCCGCCCACAGCTCTGCAGCCAAGCCCTCTGGTGTCCACATGAGCTGTCTCACCCCAGTGCCAGGTCACTTCTGCATGGGGTGGGAAGTGAACCACAGCCCTGAGATGCTCAGAGGGAGGCCACCAACCTGTGCCAGCTGGTGATGACTGGGCCCCCATGTCACGGAGGGGCAGCACCAAGAACCCTGACTCCATCGCCTACCTCCCAGCTCTGTGATATCAGTCAGGAGACCCATTCCTCTGGTCTCCTGTCCTACTTTGGAACCAGGGAGGAAATTTTGCTCATCCCCAAATCTGGGGACCTGCACTAACATCCTCTCATGATGGATGGGTTCATCTTTGATGCCTCTGCAGGAGTTGGTGATGGATGGGTCAAAGTGATCCCAATATGACTCCCATGAGGGAAGGGAGGCCAGACTCCACAGACAACACTGTGCTCACATTTACACAGTCACCCTTGCTGTACGCTGGGGGCTGAACACCCCAAAGCTCCACTGTACAGCAGCCACACAGGTGAGTCTGTCCCAAGATCTTCCTGCAGCCTCCTCATGCTCTGTTTCCTCTGGAGTTTGCCCTGGAACTGGGACCAAAGACAGGAAGTGGTACCCCCAGAGTACCACTGTGCCAGGTGGATGAGGTATCACCTGGCAGAGGGACCAGCACGGAGGGAGGTTCCCACCGGCATTTTCACTAAATCATTTGCATCCTCCAGCTGCCCCATGGAGTCACACCATTGAGCCCATTTTTCAGGTAAAGAGACTAAAGGCTGGGGTAGTTTACTGATTTGTATCATGTCAGACAACTGATTAATAAGAGAACTGAACTCAGACATTGTGAGTCCAATCCAGGGCCCTTTCCTCTTGACTCCAGCATGGGAGAGAGGGAGGCACTGCCCCTGTCAGAACCAGCCATCAGGGCATCCAAGGCTGAAGGCCCTGCAGCATCAGGGCCCAGGAGGAATGACATTGGTGAGGAGGGGAAGGGTCACTGCAAACCTTTTGGGAAGGTACAACAAGCTCCTCAGATGAGCAAGGCTGACCTAGCACAGTGACTGAGTCTTCCACTGCTGGCTCCTTGAGGCATTGCTGCGGGTGGGGGAGGCCTCTGGCTTCCAAGCCAACTTCTGTCCTGGCAAGAAGGTGCCCGGGCAGCTGCCAAGGCTGGCCACCTCTGCCAGAAGCTGAGGGAAACTGGGCCAGCTCTTTTGCTTTTTAAATTGAAGGGAGAAGAATGTTAAGGAGCCATCCTCAACCAAAAAACATTCAAGATACTTTTCTTGTTAAAAACCTCAACCAGCCGGACACTGTGGGACCAGGACGAGATGAGTCTCACAAGCCTGCAGGTTTCTCGTTATTTTTCCAAAACATAAAGCAATTAAACCTAATTACATGGAGTCATAATGTAAAAGCTGAACACAATCTTCAGTAGTTTCTGGACAGAAACCGTGAATACAAAGTCCCTCTCTGGAGGGACAAGAGGCTTCGGGTTTACACGCTGAGGCCTCAGCACATTGGCCTGGAAGGCTGGCTGGGTGCACACAAGCCAAGCTCGGTGTGGGGTCTGTACCCTCCAGGGAACCGGGGCAGCCTCGGGGGCCCCTGCCTCATTCTGTTCCTCGCAACTCCTTGTGAAGTGGACTGAATGAACGTTCTGGACATACTACCCAGCCTGGCCTGGGCTCTGTACCCAGGAGCCGCTGTAGGGCGCTACAGCCTGGCCTACTGGATGGCTTCTCAAGGCTGGCAGCCCGGGCCTTTTCAGCCCTTGAACCAGGACAGCAGCCATTTCTCCTGACCTCCTTACATCAGCACCAAGATGGTGAGTTAGGGCTGGGCTGGGGACAGGATGTGTCCTGTTCCTCCAGGACACTGTCACTCTCGGTGCCTATGGCAATTTACTTCAGCACCTCATTTTGTTCCTGAACCAGGGCCAGCACCCGGATTTCAACCTCTCAGCTGCCAAGACGCGGGCTGTGGAAGCAGAGGCCGTGCTCCGGTGAGGGTGAGGGGCTGCTGATGCACCTACATCGCTGCCCAGCTGCCTCCTTTCCCACACCCAGGGGTCCCGAGGGCCAGCATGCACATGCAGCAGCCCCTTGGTGAGCTTCCTGAGACCCCGCTGCACCCCAGTCCCACACAGGCCTGCATCCTTCCCACTGGTATTCGTCAGAGGTGCACAACCTTGCTCCCTGGCCCTGGTGCTGGAGTGAGAGGGGCAGGCAAATATGTAGGAACGTTGGCCTGTACTGGACACCTGGCGATTTCAGTGGCTGTAACCCTCACCCAGCCTTGGGAGGTGGGTGTCATCCCCATTCTACAGATGGTGGGGTGGGGGTCTGAGTCCCCCAGGAGGTACAGTGATGCGCCCCAGAAAACAAAGGGCAGCCAGGGTGACCAGGCCTGCCCGCCTCAAGCCCATACTCCTGCCACCACACCACAGCTCCCCCCTTCAACACCCCAAGAGTACAGTGCCTTTCCTCTCCTTTCCTCTGCTCTCTTGATCGGAGCCTCATGGTAGTCCAGGCCCATGGGCCATCCATGCTGGCGGTGACCCAGAGTTCCTATCTAAGCCCACATCTTCTTGGCGAGGCCATATGGTCTCTTGCCTGGACACTGCAAAGACTCCCAGCTGTCTCCCCCAGCCTGTTTCCAAACTGATGACAGAGGGACCTTCTGAGCTTGTGGCCCTGACCGTGTCCCTCCCTCCCTACTCTATCCTCCATGGCTCCTACTGGGTGCTGTCTGAGTGTCTCAGCCTCCCATGAGAGGCTCTCACTGGGCGGGGTGGTTCTACTTCCTTCTTCTGGCCTGGGGCCTGGCTCTAACCCCATCACCCTCTTTGCCCCTCCAAGGTACAGCTAGAGCTCAGGTTCAGTCTGTCCCCGCTGACTGTGCCCTTCCCTCTTCCGGTGTTGCCCTTCCACACTCCTTGTCCAGGTGGGCTCTGGAGTCAGCTTATACCTCGTGCCCTCCCATAGGTGTTGTTCAGTCAGGGAGGTCAGCCAGAGGTCAGGCCTCCCCGCAGAAAGGTCAGACCTCCACCCAGAAAGACATGTGTGCAATGGTTTGCCACCATGCTGAATTTTAAGAGCATTAAACACTTATGGGTGGAACTGTCACTTTGAGTCCTTAAGACTGAACGTAGGGTGCTTAATCCAGAATGTACTGCATTATCTCGACTGTACATTCATTTCCTATCTCCTGAGAGCTGGTGTCTTAATTCTCCTCCTGCTGGGAATAAGTGATCACACCCCATGAGGAATTTCTTCTATGCAAGCAATTAACAAAGACCCATAGGTGACATCACCAGGGGCCCAAGTTCCAGGGCCTCCGCCCACTGGAATTCTGCCACTTGTGGCCAAGAATTCCAGAAGTGGGTTCTGATTTCCCAAGTATGTGAATGGCACTGGTTGTTCCCTGGAAAGGACAAAACGGGCCCTGGGAAGACAAGGGAAGGAAGACTAGTTCTGTTTTCTTAAAAGGTGAACTTGGGAGTTCCCTGGTGGTCCAGTGGTTAGGACTCCACGCTTCCAATGCCGGGCTTGGGTTCAATCTCTGATCCAGGAACTTAGATCCCGCAAGCCACGTGGTATGGTCAAAAAAAAAAAAAAAAAAGAAGTAAACTTTATCTATTCCTGGAGGCTGTCAACCCCCTGGCTTGTCCACCTCTGGGAAAGGTCCACGTGTGTGCACATATAATAAACACACATGCATGTGAATGTGCAGGGAATACTGGGGCTCATTCCTGACCTCCAGGCAGGATATTGAGAAAGGAAACTAACAGAATTGCATGGTTCCTTTAAATGGCAACTTGAGAACTAGCGTATTCTGATGAAATGAGAACAAGATCATCTGTTTGGCTGAATCAACACAACTTACGTTCCATGAGTGTCTGCTCTGCGCCAGGCCCCAAGATCCAGGATGTGGCTCACGCACACGTGAGCCTTGGGGCTGCCAGGTCTGGTGGGCGCAGAAGTGAGTGAGCATGTCCCTACCTGGAGAGTCAGGCAGCAGCAACTCTGCTGTGATGCCCCGGGTGCATCACTGCAGACAGGGACATGAGCAGTCTGCTGCAGGAGCACAGACCAGGGGGTGTCAGAGAAGGTGGTGGCGGGGATGGGCCTGGAAGGATGAGCAGAGCTCTCCGGGCAGAGGAGGGAGGCAGGAACCCCAGGCAGCAGGAGCAGCACCAGCAAAGACACAGAAGGTGAACGGTCAGTTTATGGAATGACAAGTAGTGATCCAAGGATGGTGAACGACAGCGGTGGAATCGTGAGAAGACCAGTGGGCTGTAACTGCTGGGGAGCTGCACTTGGGCCTGCAAAGCTCAGGAACCACCCTCCTGTTACATACACGGGGTCTCCGGGTTGGAGGTGATTTTGGAAAGCTTGTTCTGGGGGTAGAAATCTATTCATGCAGAGAAAGTTCTGGAATACAGCTGCCATGATGAAGTTCTGAAAGACACTGTGGTTGGCTGAATAGTGGCCCCCAGAGATATCTATGTCCTAATCCCCAGAACCTGTGAATGCTACCTAATATGGAAAACGAACTTTGCAGGTATGATTATGTTAAGGATGTTAAGATGGGGAGATTATCCTGGATTATCCCAGTGGGCCCTAAATGCCATCACAAGTGTCCTTATAAGAGGGGGGCAAAGAGAGATTAGACACGGAAGAGGAGAAGGCGATGTGACCACAGAGTAGAGACTGAAGTAATGCAGCCACAAGCCAGGGAATGCTGGTGGCTACCAGAACCTAGGAGAGACAAGGAACAGATTCTCCCCTTCAGAAGGAACCAGCCCTTCTGACCCTTGACTTTAGCCTCGTAAGACTCATTTTGGACTTCTGGCCTCCACAACTTTAAGAGAATAAATGTATGTTGTTTAAAGCCACCAAGTTTGTGATAATTCATTATAGCAGCCATGGGAAACTAATACAGACCCCTCTTGAATTGCCACAAGTTGCCAACCATGAAAACATCTCACTTTGAGAAAGATTATATCGAAGTTGTCTGTGGTAACTTCAGCTAAGTAAAACATGGGATTGGGAGAAAAATCTTTTACCTAAACTTTCTATAGGTAGAGAATAGAAATCAATCAGAAATCCATGAAAAATGAGAAGTAATTTACAAATTCTGATTAGAAACATAAGTTAAAAGTCCTTCCGAAAAAGAAAGGGGTTTTTACAATGTGCTTTTAAGGTCTTGGAATAAAGAACTGGCATTTCCTTGAGTGTTTGAGGACTCTGGTTGCCATTAATCACTGTTGAGACTTTCAAAGCAACTTCTAGAACACTTTCCTTTTATTTTGAAGGCTTTAGAACAAAGTCTTGACACTTATTCATGTAGACAGGATGTAACTAAGAAAACAGAAACCACTACAAGTATTTACAACAGAGGGAATACAATGCAGGGAGCTAGTTACACAGGTGTTGGAGGAGTTGAGAAGCCAAAGAGATGACATTTAAAATAACCCAAAGTTTAGCAACAGCAGGAAGCTACCCCTAGGTGAAAGTGACAAACGAGAGGGGGGCTGTGTTACCGGAGCCCAGGGACTGAGGTCACCAACAAAACTAGACCTGTGTCAGGCAGTGTAGCCCATGGCAGGGAGGGAGGCGGAGAAATACCCTGGTTTCTCTCTTCTTCCCACCCTCTAATCTTCCTCCTGCGCTCTCATTGGCCAAACCCAGCAGGAAGTCAGGAGAACCCAGAGCCAGGGGAACACAGTCTGTGGGGCTCAGTCGTCCTGTGATCAGAGCAGAGAAAGAACAGGCTAATTGTAAACAGGCACGGTCATTTACTCACACTCTCAAATATCCAGAGCCGGGTCTATGGATTTGTACCCAGTGATATCGGTGTCACCCTCCCACTAAAGAGATTCATGCCAGGAAGGAGGGACAGAATGCTGGGCAGAAGTGGAAGGAAGAAGACTGCAGGCAAGTCCCGTGGGCGGGGGGCAGCAAGGGCCCCCACCCCACTGGCACAACCGAGTCCTGAGCAACTCTCTTGGCTGTGTGCTCCTGGCTTCTCTCCGGCTCTGCCAACTCTGTCCTAGGCACAGACTCCCATTTCCGCTATTCTGCCACTCTGTTTAGGGCCCTTACCCTCCTCGCACTAGTTGCTAGTGCCCCCCCAGAGCTCCCCTCACCCACCAGCCAACTCAAATCTTAAGGACCATCACCCTCCAACCCCCACGGGGGCCCTGAACTGCTGAGACCATCAAAACTCAAGCTTACTGGTTTTCTTACTGAGAGGTTTTTGCCCTCCCGACACCAAAAACGTGGTGTCTTTTCCAATTCTGCTTCTCCAACTTTCCAACAACAACTGGCTGTACAACAATTCAATTCAATTCAGTTCAATTCAGACACTCACGGCAGGAGTTAGCACACAGACCCCACAGGTTTAAAGGCTCAGTTCCACAAGACTGTGCCCACTTCAGACACCAGTCACAAGTATTGGACCATCTGTACTTCCAACCGACTGGCTATAAACTGGGGGTCCCCATGACCCACCCCCAAGGTTCGATGATTTGCTAGAATGGCTCACAGAACTTAGGAAGCCACTTTATTTATGTTCACTGGTTTACTGTAAAGGGTACAGATGAACAGCTGGATGAAGAGGCTATACATAGGGCGAGGTCTGGAAGGGTCCTGAGTGCAGGAGCTTCTGTCTCATGGAGTTGGGGTGCACCACCCTCCTGGCACATGGATATGTTCCCCAACCCCGAGGCTCTCTGAACCTGGAACCTCATGATTTAGGGTTTAGGAGGTTTCATTACAGAGGCAGGATTGATCAAGTCATGGGCCAGAATTGATTGCACTCAACCTCCGGCCCCTCTCCCTTCCCCAGAGGTGAAGGGAGGGGTAAGCTGAAAGTTCCAACCCTGTAATCCTGGCTGGGTCTTTCTAGCAACCAGCCTCCATCCCAAAGCTACGTAGGGGCCTCCCAGCCACCAGTCATCTCATTAGCATACAAAAGACTCTTACCACTCTGGATATTCCAAGGGTTTTAGGAGCTGTGTACCAGGAATCAGGGACAAAGACCAAATATTTATTTTTTATATACCATACTCTCCCTCTTTTAACCCTTTGTTATGGGCTGTACTATGTTGCCCAAAATTCATACAGTGAAGTCCCCACCCCCTAGTACTTCAGAATTTGACTGTATTTGGAGATAGGGCCGGTCAAGAGGTAATCAATTAAAATGAAGTTATTAAGGTGTTCCCTCATCCAATGACTTCTGTCCTTACAAGAAGTGGAGACCAGGACACAGACAAGCACAGAGGGAACACCATGTGCTATCACAGGGAGAAGCTGGCCATCTGCAGGCAAAGAGAGAGGCCTCAGAAGAAACCGAACCTGCTGACACCTTGATCTTGGATGCCTAGCCTCTAGAACTGTGAGGAAATAAATTCATGTTGTTTAAGCCACCCAGTCTGTGGTACTTTGTAATGGCAGCCCGAGTATATAAATAACACCCTCCCAACACCCCCAGCAGGCAGGTAATATTACTATCTCTGCTTTAAAGATGGGGAAATCAAGGTTTACAGAGGCTAAGTAGTGTGCCCAAGGCCAAGCACTCACGCCCAAGGCTATGCTGCAGGAAAGCAGTGGGGCATGACCTTGCCCACTCTGCAGCTTTGCCAGCACCTCGTCATCACACTCTCAGTGGCCCCAAGTGGCCCCTCTCTAGGCAGATGCTGTGGCCACATGTGGTCCCGCCAGGACAGCACCCCACAGCACAGTGGAGTCAGGAGAAATGCCTGCATCTCGACTAGGATGCTGGGTTCCGCCACGTGGCGGCTGCGTGACTGGCGGTAACTGAACGTCACGCCTCATCTATAAAATGGTGAGGCTGGGTGAGGGCAGCAGAGGCTGCTGAACCCAGAGACCAGCCTGGGCTGAGCCTCAGCCCAGAGTAAGTGTCCCTTCTGGGTGCAACGCCCTGGGACCCCAGCCTGGTGACCTCACCTTGTCCCTCACGTGGGCAGTTCTGGGCAGGGGACTCTGGTGATGGCGCTGTTGAAGAGGAGAACTGTGCTCCTGGAGAGGCCAGGCATCTCACCCACACGTCCATTTCACAGCCCAGGAAACTGAGGCCTGGGCTGATGGCGGGGAGAGGATATAACTTTCTCAGGACCACGGAGTCGGAACTTAACAGAGGTGGGATCAAACCCAGTCTGATTTCAAAGCTTCTGGCCCTTCCTGAAAGGCAACGATTCCCTTCTGAACTGCAGAGCGCTCTGCCTGGCCTGTCACGTCTGTCCCCGTGCCCACAGTGTGGCTCATACAGGGCACCCCACACTGACCCTGCAGCCGGCACCATGGACCCCAAGTTTCCCAGGAGCTCCGGCCGTTGAGGGAGGGGGTCGGCACAGATCCAGAGCAGCTCGCTCGGCTCTGAACGGCACCGGATACAGGCACTGCTTGCCCAGCAGGGTAAGCGATAATCTTTTCGTCTATTCCTGGCTCCTGGAGATTTGCCTCTCTCTGGGGAAATTACTCTGAGGTCACAGAGAAATTTCTTTGACAGCTAATAAACTTTCTGTTTCTGGAACCAGATCCCACAGCCCTCGACCCCTGGGGGAGGTGTGTATTGTATTTTTTCTCCTCCCTTTTAATCACCAGATGAAATGGAAAGGGGTAAGGGCAAGAGCTCGGAGCTGAATTACCTCCTCAGCCAAAGTTCACTCTGAATTTGTCATTTGCATACACGGAGCCCAGGGAACAGGCTGTCTCCACTGGGGCCTGCAGTGACCTTCAGCTCTATGTGAGGTGGTTCAGGAGTTCCAAGTTCAAACCTCAACTCAGCAAAGCTGAGCCTGGTGCCGAGTCCTGAGCTGGGCACACAGAAGGGCAGTTGAGGCCCCTGAATTCAGACCACAGGCTTATGGGGGCTGACACGTGGGATTCCAGTCCCGGCTCTGCCTTGTGACCCGGGGGTGGGAATTTCAGCTCTCTAAGACTCAGTTTCCTCATCTCTAAGATTGGACAATAATAGGACCCATCTCCTAAGCCCTGGCGCTCCAGAATTTCTCTTTAGGAAAAGCATAGGGGAGGCAGGCGATCTGGTTTCAGGGTGGTGAGGTGAGAGCTGCTTTTGAAGTCTCAGTTGCAAAGGAGGGCACTGTTTTTCCTAAGATGGTATGTTTGGGGGTGGCCCTGGAAAAGGCTCCCCTTACTCCCCGCAACTTCCTGGCCCTGCTGCAGAGGAATGAACCAGATCTTGTAAGAGAATTGCCTAGCACAATGCTTGCCACCTAGTTAGCACGGAATATACTGACTGCCATTCTTTTATTGTTGTTGTTGTTGTTTTTATTTTTTATTTTTTTTTTATTGTTGTTTTTGTTAATAACAGGATGTGACACTTGCCCCGGATGAGTTCACAGAACAGCAGGAGAGGCAACCATACTACTGGCCATTATGACAGCATCACAGTGTGCCAGGCATTATGGGAGGGCAGAGAGAGCCTGTTTTATTCTTCCTGGGCATCCAGGGTCGACTTCACAGAGCCGGTGACATTTTTTTTTTTAACATATTTATTGGAGTATAATTGCTTTACATTGTTGTGTTAGTTTCTGCTGTATAACAAAGTGAATCAGCTATATGTATGCATATATCCCCATATCCCCTCCTTTTTGCGTCTCCCTCCCACCCTCCCTATCCCACCCCTCTAGGTGGTCACAAAGCACCAAGCTGATCTCCCTGTGCTATGTGGCTGCTTCCCACTAGCTCTCTGTTTTACATTTGGTAGTGTATATATGTCCATGCCACTCTCTCACTTTGTCCCAGCTTACCCTCTCCCCCCTACCCCGTGTCCTCAAGTCCATTCCCTACATCTGCGTCTTTATTCCTGTCCTGACCCTAGGTTCTTCAGAATCTTTTTTTTTTTTTTAATTTTTATATTCCATATATATGTGTTAGCATACGGTATATGTTTTTCTCTTTCTGACTTACTTCACTCTGTATGACAGACTCTAGGTCAATCCACCTCACTACAAATAACTCAATTTCGTTTCTTTTTATGGCTGAGTAATATTCCATTGTATATATGTGCCACATCTTCTTTATCTATTCATCTGTCGATGAACACTTACGTTGCTTCCATGTCCTGGCTATTGTAAATAGTGCTGCAGTGAACACTGTGGTACATGACTCTTGGAATTATGGTTTTCTCAGGGTATATGCCCAGTAGTGGGATTGCTGGGTCATATAGTAGTTCTATTTTTAGTTTTTTAAGGAACCTCCATACTGTTCTCCATAGTGGCTGTATCAATTTACATTCCCACCAACAGTGCAAGAGGGTTCCCTTCTCTGCACACCCTCTCCAGCATTTATTGTTTGTAGATTTTTGGATGATGGCCATTCTGATTGGTGTGAGGTGATACCTCATTGTAGCTTTGATTTGCATTTCTCTAATGATTAGTGATGTTGAGCATCCATTCATGTGTTTGTTGGCAATTTGTATATCTTCTTTGGAGAAATGTCCCTTTAGGTCTTCTGTCCATTTTTGGATTGGGTTTTTTGGTTTTTTGAGCTGCATGAGCTACTTGTATATTTTGGTGATTAATCCTTTGTCAGTTGCTTCGCTTGCAGATATTTTCTCCCATTCTGAGGGTTGTCTTTTCATCTTGTTTATGGTTTCCTTTGCTATGCAAAAGCTTTTAAGTTTCATTAGGTCCCATTTGTTTATTTTTGTTTTTATTTCCATTCCTCTAGGAGGTGGGTCAAAAAGGATCTTGCTGTGATTTATGTCATAGAGTGTTCTGCCTATGTTTTCCTCTAAGAGTTTTATAGTGTCTGGCCTTAAATTTAGGTATTTAATCTATTTTGAGTTTATTTTTCTGTATGGTATTAGGGAGTGTTCTAATTTCATTCTTTTACATGTAGCTGTCCAGTTTTCCCAGCACCACTTATTGAAGAGGCTGTCCTTTCTCCATTGTATATTCTTGCCTCCTTTATCAAAGATAAGGTGACCGTATGTGCGTGGGTTTATCTCTGGGCTTTCTATCTTGTTCCATTGATCTATATTTCTGTTTTTGTGCCAGTACCATACTGTCTTGATTACTGTAGCTTTGTAGTATAGTCTGAAGTCAGAGAGCCTGATTCCTCCAGCTCCGTTTTTCTTTCTCAAGATTGCTTTGGCTATTCAGGGTCTCTGTGTTTCCATACAAATTGGGAAATTTTTTGTTCTAGCTCTGTGAAAAATGCCATTGGTAGTTTGATAGCAATTGCCTTGAATCTGTAGATTGCTTTGGGTAGTATAGTCATTTTCACAATGTTGATTCTTCCAATCCAAGAACACAGTATATCTCTCCATCTGTTTGTATCATCTTTAATTTCTTTCATCAGTGTCTTATAGTTTTCTGCATACAGGTCTTTTGTCTCCTTAGGTAGGTTTATTCCTAGGTATTTTATTCTTTTTGTTGCAATAGTAAATGGGAGTGTTTCCTTAATTTCTCTTTCAGATTTTTCATCGTTAGTGTATAGGAATGCAAGAGATTTCTGTGCATTAATTTTGTATCCTGTTACTTTACCAAATTCATTGATTAGCTCTAGTTGTTTTCTGGTAGCATCTTTAGGATTCTCTGCATATAGTATCATATCATCTGCAAACAGTGACAGTTTTACTTCTTCTTTTCCAATTTGGATTCCTTTTATTTCTTTTTCTTCTCTGATTGCTGTGGCTAAAACTTCCAAAACTATGTTGAATAATAGTGGTGAGAGTGGGCAACCTTGTCTTGTTCCTGATCTTAGTGGAAATGGTTTCACCATTGAGAACAATGCTGCTTGTGGGTTTGTCATATATGGCCTTTATTATGTTGAGATAAGTCCCTCTGTGCCTACTTTCTGGAGAGTTTTTATCATAAAATGGTGTTGAATTTTGTCAAAAGCTTTTTCTGCATCTATTGAGATTATCATATGGTTTTTATCCTTCAATTTGTTAATATGGTGTATCACATCAATTGATTTGCATATATTGAAGAATCCTTGCATTCCTGGGATAAACCCCACTTGATCATGGTGTATGACTCTTTTAATGTGCTGCTGGATTCTGTTTGCTAGTATTTTGTTGAGGTTTTTGCATCTATGTTCATCAGTGATATTGGCCTGTAGTTTTCTTTTTTTGTAACATCTTTGTCTGGTTTTGTAATCAGGGTGATGGTGACCTCGTTGAATGAGTTTGGGAGTGTTCCTTCCTCTGCTATATTTTGGAAGACTTTGAGAAGGACCGTTGTTAGCTCTTCTCTAAATGTTTGATAGAATTTGCCTGTGAAACCATCTGATCCTGGGCTTTCGTTTATTGGAAGATTTTTAGTCACAGTTTCAATTTCAGTGCTTGTGACTGGTCTGTTCATATTTTCTATTTCTTCCTGGTTCAGTCTCGGAAGGTTGTGCTTTTCTAAGAATTTGCCCATTTCTTCGTGGTTGTCCATTTTATTGGCATAGAGTTGCTTGTAGTAATCTCTCATGATCCTTTGTATTTCTTCAATGTCAGTTGTTACTACTCCGTTTTCATTTCTAATTCTGTTGATTTGAGTCTTCTCCCTTTTTTCCTATGAGTCTGGCTAATGGTTTATCAATCTTGTTTATCTTCTCAGAGAACCAGCTTTTATTTTTATTGATGTTTGTTATCGTTTTCTTCATTTCTTTTTCATTTATTTCTGATCTGATCTTTATGATTTCTTTCCTTCTGCTAACTTTGGGGTTTTTTTGTTCTTTCTCTGATTGCTTTAGGTATCAGGTTAGGTTGTTTATTTGAGATTTTTCTTGTTTCTTGAGGTAGGATTTTATTGCTATAAACTTCCCTCTTAGAACTGCTTTTGCTAGAGCCGGTGACATTTTAACTGGGCCTCAAAGGACGCACCTGGGCTCAGGGCAGGGCAGGGTGTTCAGATAGAGGTTGGCGTGAGTGGAAGGGAGGGGGCATGAGGAGCGTACAGCAAAGAAGCCACGTGAGGCAGCCAATGGCCCTGAATGCCATCCTAGGAGGGGGATTCTGAGTCCCAAACTCAGATGCCTGGTGTTTAGCTGTGTTGACAGTGTGGAGAGACAGAGATGGAGACAGGGAGACCAGTTAGGCGTCTGCCAGTGACATCTAGGGCCCAGGTTGAGGCAGGGAGTTTGAGAGGACAGAGGGCCTGGTGGATCAGTGTGGCTGCAAGGGCAGGAAGAGCAGGGGTAGAGGGGCAGACTGGGTGGTGACACTGTGTTTCAGAGAGAGAATGCACACAACACAATATCTGCTGAAAACCACCTGGAAACGCCACGTTTGCTTTTCCCAAAATGTACCATAATCAAGGATTCACCAGGGATGCCTCAGAACAAAGGCACCAGAATGGTGGACAAGCTGCTGATTTTCTTATGGTATCATTGTATGGCCTCTGGTGACATAGCTAAGCCGTCCTTACTGAGCAAAGAGGGTGGGAACCCAGAGATGAGCCCTGCTCATCTGAGCACCTGTACAGGGCACAGAACTAACAGCTAACATTGACCAGCTACTTGCCTGTGTAGCAACTGTGCCAAACTCCTGGTGGGCTCAACTCATTCAATGCTTGAGAAGTAATACCCTCATTTTGCAAAGGAAGAGGCTGAGAGTCAGAGAGCATACACCCATCCGTCAAAGTTGCACAGTGGAAGGTGGTAGAACCAGGGTCGGTCTGGCCTGCGCACTTGACAAAGCACTCTCAGAGCCTCATCTTCTGGAGACTCCTTCTTTCCCAGCTGTCTCCCTCCTGAGGATCACCATGCTCTCAAGTGTCAGAAAGGGTACTTGAACCTGGGACGTCTGTCTCCAGGTACAATGTTTCTTGAGACAGTACAATGGCCTCCACCTCAGTGGACAACATTCTTGCTCTTTCATCTCATTGCTGGTGGGTGGTGGGCTGGTGGTGGTGCCTGATCATAATCCCTTCTGGCTTTTTATGTTCTACCTTGGATGAAACAGGTCTGGGCAGAGGGGACAGGTGAGGAAGGGAGCACGATGACCCGAAGTGGGAGGGCACCAGCAGCTGGCCCATGTCTATGGCATCCTGGACCTAGCATGAGCCTCACCCTCGAGAGTTCCTAGTGGAGGAGTGAATGTGTGGTGTGGTGGGAGTGGGGGCAGTCCCTGGTGGGGGAATCCAGCCTCTGAACCTATAGCCCTGGTGCTGCTCTGAGTTCCAAGGAACCAGGCCCTGAGGATACCACTGTCCCACCTGGGTCCCCCTAGCCGAGGCCCTGTGCTCTCCATCCCTCACCTGCCCCCTCTGGGGCCAGCCTCAGTATCATTTCCATCACTCAAGATGCAGAAGTCAAGAAGCTGACCTAGACCTGGGGGCACTGGGAGACTGGACCTGGGGGGAGGGAGGATGGTGGGGTAGGCCTCAGCCAAGTTCCTGGGCTGCTCATGCCTGGGGGGCCTGGTCTACATGCCCACTATGGGCTTAGTGGTCCCTCATGGCCATAGTGAATAAACCTGAAGTTGACCCAAGGCTGCTGGTCAGGTTTCAAAAAATCTCAGCCAGTATGTCATAATCCCAGAGCCGAAAACAAGCAGAGGCAAGGCCCTTCTGTGGCACCTGCCTCCACCCTGAGACTCTGCTCTGGTTCACACCAAGGGATTAAGTTCAAAGAATGAAAACAGTACCTAGAGAAATTAATATGCCAGGGCACTTAGTAAAACAGTCCAACTTAAAAAAATAAAACCGTCTCTGGCCTCCTCCTTAAGTTACTGCTGTAAGAGTTAAAAGATACTTGAGTTTCATGGGCAGGAATACACAAGTGTCAAACACCTGGAGGAACTAAAAGGTATAAGCCATCATTCTTGTTTATTTAATTTATTGTCTGAAAATATTTAGGCAAGAAAAGTATGCATAAATGAGCTTTCCAGTATGATCTGGGATCCCGGCTAAATAAACTGTTTTACCTATAGTTACTCAGTTCATCATATATGTCTGATGTGTATTTATGTATACATGCACTGTGTATACCACAAAGTAGGCAACATACAGCTAATATGCTGGTTCCTTACCCACAAGTATCTTTAAATTCCTTCTGTATCTGTATTTATAAATATGTTATGTAAACCAGCTGGATTTATAGAACATGTGCACTGGAATCTGGTTTTATTTTTTAACAACATGTACTATAAAATGCTTTGGAAAAATGATCTGTGCATTTGAAAGGGAAAAAAAAAGATATCTTGGTCTACTTCTGAAATGGCAAGAGAATCAAGAACACGCATAGGAAATGCTGGCATTGGAAGCATCTGCTCAGAATTGACTCTTGGGTCCAAACAAACTGCCTAGAGCAGCGGTTCTCAAACTTGGCCTCACAATATGATCACCTGGAGAGATTTTAAAAGTTCTGGCGGTCACCCTTTGCCAATTGCACCAAAAGCTCTGGGTAAGACCCAGGCATCTGCAGTTTGTCAATCTCCCCAGAGGTTTCCAGTGTGTGTACCAGAGTCTGTGAACTTGCCTTGGAGGGTGGTTCTTGCCCAGGTGCACACTGCACTCACCTGGGAGCTTTAAACCTTTCCATGTCCAGGTTGTGCCCATGATCAATTACACCAGGACCAGCCAGCAGATCTTAGAGTTTTCCAGGTGACTCAAATGGAAGCCAGGGCTGGAAACCACTTCCCTCAGAGGATTTGGGAACAGTCCTAAGGGATGTGACAGCTGAGCCCAACTTACTTAATGGAACTTGAGATGGGCCAGGGGCTTCAGTACCATCGTCTTAGTCCGGATGCAAGTCTTGCTTTCAGGTCACCTCCATCTCTCTCTCTTATTAATTGTGTGACCTGGAGCCAGTTCAAGAAGTGCTCTGTGGCTCCTGTCCCCTTGACTCCTGGCCTCGTCAGACGCATCTCTCCTCTCCAACCATCCACAGCCTCAGCTTGAGTGCAAGTCCTTGATTTCTCCCTCTTGCCTCTGCCTTGCCCCCCTCCCTCTCTCTCCCAGTTAACCCCCACCCTGCAGCTGGAGCAGTCTCTTCAAATGCAAACCTCATCCCATCTCTCCTCTGCTCACATCCTCCAGCAGACGTGGAGACCCTGGAACCCTTGTAGGCTGCTGGTGGGAATGTGAAATGGTGCAGCCACTGCAGAAGTCAGTGTGGCAACAGTTCCACTCCTAGGATCGCCCTGGAGAAATGAAAATAGACATCCACACAAAGACCTGGATGCAAAGGCTCACAGTGCCCCGAACTGGAAGCAATCCAAATGTCCATCAACTGGCCAATGGATAAAATGTGGTATATCCAATCAATGGAATACTAATACATGCAACAACATGGATGAATCTCAGAAGCATGATGCCACGCGAAAGAAGCCAGACACAAAACACCATGTAGTGTATGATTTCATTTGTATGACATTTCCAGAAAAGGCAGATCTACAGAGACAGAAAGCAGATCAGTGGGTGCCTGGGGTTGGGGATAGGATTGGGGATTGACTGGAAATGGGAACAAGGGAAATTTCTGGACTGATGGAAAGGTCTTAAAACCAGATCATGGTGGTGGTTGCACAACTGTATAAATTTACTAAAAATCATGGACCTGTACACTTAGAATGGGTGAATTTTATGGTGTATAAATGGTACTTCAAATTAGACTGTTTAAAAAAAACTTTTGGTGGCTTACACAGGATAGTGAAGGAGCTCCTTGCCTGGCATGCAGAGCCCTCCACCATACATTCATCTACCTTTCCAGGACAATTCCCCAGATGCCCAGGCCCCACGGAACGCTCACCTTTCCCCAATCACAGACATGGCACCTGTGTCTGGAACTCCTCATTTCCACGGCCAGCTTCTCACCCTGGCAGACTCCTCATCCTTCAGGACTCAGAGCAAATTAACACTCATCTGAGAAGTCCACACCACCCCTACCTATTAACAAAATATTATTTGCTTACACATCAGTCTCTCCCATTATAGCAGTGCTTTTAAAACTTAGGCTATTGGGTTGTGAAATCAACTTCATGTGGTACAACCAGCATTTTTTAAAAAAATGAAACAAAATAGAAAATAGAATGCACTGTGTGTAGTAAGCACATTGTCCTATTAAACTATTGTTTCACCTTTTCTGTATGGGTATTTGTATATGTACTAAGTTGCTTTTTCCATACTCTGAAAAACACTTAATTAGACGGGGAGTTCCATGAGGGCAGGGGTTGTGTGTGTTTCTCTGTATTCCTGTGGTCAGCACAGGTCTTGGAACCCAGAAGTCACCCAAGTTTGCTCAATGAAAGAGTGGTTTTATGTGAATGTGAAACTTCCCCCCAAAACTCGATTATACATCCACTTGTGTCTTATATTTCTTCCACTCCCACAACTTGTACATAGTTTTAAAAAGGTTGTATGCTGGCTCACAGTGCACGTTCTCCTACAGTTAGACTGGCAGCAAACCCCAGCAAGAAGTTCAAAGAATTGCTGTAAATCTGAGTTATAAACCTGACTATAATCGTCAAGTACATTTTTGACAGTTAAGATACACAACATAAAAATAAAAATGTAACAGCAATAATTCAAATCTAAAACTCCAGACAACACTTGCTACATAATTTGCAGAGTCTGGTGCAGAATGAAAACTTGGGTCCCCTTGTTCAAAAACTATTAAGAATTTAATGACGGCAGACCATTAAACCAAAGGGAGGCCCTCTAAGTGCAGGGCCACAGGGTCTCACCGATGAAGACTGGCCCTGAACCCAGATCACAAAGACCTAGACCTGGGGTAAGGGGGAGTTTAAAAGTGCTTCCTCCTGGTCTTAATTGGGGGGGGGGCACAGAAGATCGCATTTAACTCCTGATGTTTAGAGAAACTGGGGTTCAAAAATGCTTTTGAAACAAGCCAAAAAGTAGCCCAGGAACCTCTAACTGAGGACACAGGGCTGGCAGATTCAGCATTCAGCTTTACCACAAACTCTGCTTCCTTGTCTTCAGGGTTTTCGGTTTTTAAAAAAATATTTATTTATTTATTTAGGTTGCACTGGGTCTTAGTTGCGGCAGGCGGGCTCCTTAGTTGTGGCACATGGGCTCCTTAGTTGTGGCATGCAAACTCTTAGTTGTGGCATGCATGTGGGATCTAGTTCTCTGACCAGGGATTGAACCTGGGCCCCCTGCATTGGGAGAGCAGAGTCTTAACCACTGTGCCACCAGGGAAGTCCCTGTCTTCAGGTTTAACACTCAGCACCGTTTGCCCAGATTGCGGGAGCCAACCCACCCCAATGTGTGGCAATGACAAAGGAAACTCATCGAATGTCTGACAGGGGCCCCAAATCACCCATATCAGAAGGATTTGGGCTTCACAGAAGAAACCGTACTTTGTAGCCTGAGCATGACTGGGCAGAGGGACCATCAATAAGCCCATGCGTCAGTTTCTCTGCCCCGAATCCCCATCTGTTTGGCCAGGGCTTTGACTGTCAACCTGAACCCCCACTGGCCTGGCCTTCTGGGACATCCAACTGATGCCAAGTCCTGTAGCCTCATCCCTCCACCCAGCTTGGCCCTTGCTTTCTCCTCTTCTCCTTGGCCAGAATCTCCAAAATTATGGGAAAAGAGTCTGAACTTGGTCTGTCTTTGTCTTATGAGAGCCCAGGGTGGGGGCTGCGTGTGGTCAAGAAAGAGGAAGAAGCTTATCTCAAGCGCAAAAGTACTATGTGCTGGTAATTCCACAAAGAAAATTGCCTTCGACTTGTATGTACAAACAGGTAGGCAAATTTAGACGGGAACATTTTTTAAAGATCACACTCCCCTCCCCACAACTCAAAATGTCATCACATTTAAATTATTTCAGCTTCATTTGAGATACTTTCTACCCCCAGGCATGTCAAAAGCAATTTCCCAGAGTGAAGCCTTCATGAATCCAGAACTAACAGGCCTGTATGTCTCCCTCACTGAGCGCTGGGGTCAGGGTCCACAGCTGGGGCAGCAATAGCTCGCTTCTTCCTGACTCAGGGAATCACAGGGCACCTAAGGAATCTTACAGATCGTCTGGTCCTGTAGTGATTAAACCTTGTTTAAAGCAGCAGAAGCCACTCTAAATAGAAGGCATCTTGCAGAGGCCCAGTCTATAAAAGAATCATAGTAGAACAACTCTGGCTGTTGCTTGGCACAAGGAACCTAGGCCTCACTTCCTGCATCCCTTTTGCCACCCCTCCCTGTCCCCTCTCACCCCCAGAACTCGACAGAGCCCAGTTTGAGAACCCCTGGTCTTTTCTGCTCCCCCAGCCCCATTCCTATTTTACAAGCAAAGGAGACCTCCCACCGTCTCACCAAATCTTCCCTTGTCTCCAGGCCAGTGATGTTTCCAGCACCCCAGGCTGCTTCTCTGTTTCCTTTTAGTTGCTGGGAATTTCTGGGCCTTGAAAGATTCAAAGCGGCTTGTGTATTTGTGTGGTCCCAGCGGAGTCTCGTCTGAGCCACTGCATTCACTCAGGGCTGCAGTCCTCAGTTGGAGGAAGCTCGTCCGCATGTCCACACCCTAACCCACCTACGGCATTTCCCTGAAACCCATTAGAGGCACAGAAGTGGTGCCCATGTGAAAACACTTACCATGTGCCATTTTGGTTTGAGGCAGCAAACGAACCCCACATTTAAAGGGAGCTGAAATTTGAGAGGCTTGAGCATGCTACCAAACCAGGGCTGAACCCCCTGCTTTGGAAGGTGTTTCAACACCAGACACGGAGGAGCCAATGCCCTGTGGCCACTTGCCTTCTCTTTGCTCAGATTCTGGCCAGAGTTTTAAAAATTTAAATACGATAAAAAAAAGTTTTCTGAATGTACAGTTCCATGAGTTTTAAGACATGCATAGATTCTTATAATTGCCACCACTAACAGGATAAAGGACAATCCTCCCTGTCGAAACCCCAAAATTCCCTCATGCAATCCCTTTGCAGTCAGACCATCCCTTGCCCCTAACTCCTGGTGACAACTGATCTGTTCCCTATCACTATAGTTTTGCCTTTTCCAGAATGTGACATATTAATAAATGAAATCATACAGTACATAGCCTTTTGAAACTGGTTTCCTTCACTTAGTATGTAGTATATTTAAGATTCATCCAAGTTATTGTGTGCATTAATAGCTTGTTCCTTTTTCATTGCTGAGTAATATCCCATTATATGGATGTACAACAGTTTGTTTTTTATCCATTCACCCATTGAGGGACATATGGGTTTCTTCCAGTTTTTGGTGATTATAAGTAACGTTATTATGCATATTCACGTACAAGGTTTCTGTGTGAGTGTACGTTTTCATTTCTTTGGGATAAATGTCCAGGAGCAGGATCACTAAGTCATTTGCCAAGAATATGTTTACCTTCCTAAGAAACTGCCAAACTGCTTCCAGAATGGCTCAACCATTTTGCATTCTGACCAGCAAACCAGATGCTCCACATCCTCATCCACTTGGCATATTGGTATTTTTCTAGTTACTCTAATAGGTGTATAGTGGTATCTAATGTGGTTTTAATTTGCATTTTCCTAATGACTTATGATGTTAAGCATCTTTTCACGTGTTTATTTGTTTTCCATATAACTTCTTTGATGAAGTGACTTTTGCCTATTTATTTATTTATTTATTGGCCACGAGGTATGGCTTTTGGGATTTTAGTTCCCCGACCAGGGATCGAACCCAGGCCCTCGACAGTGAGAGCGCAGAGTCCTAACCACTGGACTGCCAGGGAATTCCTGCCTTTTGCCTATTTTTAATTGGGCTCTTTGTTCTCTTACTGTTGAATTCTGAGAGTTCTTTGTATAGTCTGGATATAAGTCCTTTGTTCGGTATGTGATTTGCAGGTATTTTCTCCCAGGGTGCAGGCCATCTTCTCATTCCATTTAGGAAGTCCCTTGCAGAACAGAAGTTTTACATTTTGGCTTATGTCCAACTTATCAGTTTTTTAAAAATGGATCGTGCTTTTGTTTGTCATCTCTAAGAGCTCTTTGCCTAATCCAAGATCATGAAGATTCTCTCCTATGGTTTTTTCTAAGAGTTTTAAAGTTTTATGCTTTGCATTTATACCTCTGATCTATTTTGATTTAATATTTGGATATGGTTTGAGGTTTAGGATGAGGTGCACTTTTTTTTGCATGTGGATGTCCAACTGTTCCAGCACCATTGTTGAAACCACTGTCCTTTCTTCAATGAATTGCCTTTGCCCTTTTGTCAAAAATTAGTTGACTCTATTTGCCTGGGTCTATCTCTGGGCTCTCTATGCTGTTGCACTGACCAATGTGACTATCCTTTTGCCAATATTACCTTGTCTTGATTAGTTTCCTCCAACTTTGTTCTTCTTTTTCAAAATTATTTTCACTATTCTAGTTCCTTTGCCTTTCCATATAAATTTTAGAATAAACTTGTTGATATCTATAAGATATCTATCTTGCTTAGATTTTGATTGGGGTTACATTAGATCTATAAATCCATTTGGGGAGAATTGAAATCTTAACTATATTGAATCTTCTAGTTCATGAATCAGCTGTGTCTCCCCATTTATTTAGTCTTTCTTTGACTTATTTAATCAACATTTTATAGTTCTCAGCACATATTTTGTTATATTTATGCCTAAATATTGCATTTAGGAGACAGTACTGTAAATGAGGCTGCTTGTTAAGTTTCAGTTTCCAATGGTTTGTTGTTGGTTTGTTTTTTTTTAATGTTGACCTTATATCCCATAATACAGCTCATTTATTAGTTCCAAGAGCTTTTTTCTTTTTTTCTGATAGTTCCTTTGGATTTTCTATGTAGGCAATCATGTCATCTATGAGTATGAATAGTTTTATTTCTTCCTTCCCAACTTGAATGCCTTTAATTTCTCTTTCTTACTTTATTGCACTTGCTAGGACTTTCAGTACAGTATTGAATAGGGATGCTCTCTCTGATTATTGGAGAAAGCATTCAACCTTTCACCATGAGGTATGGTGTTAGCTACAGATTTTGGTAGATGCTCTATCAGTCATTCTAACCCCTGACCCCTAACCCTGGAGACCACTGATCCATCATCACAGTCTTGCCTTTTCCAGAATGTCATGCAAATGGAATAATACCTTTTTTGAGATTTACCTCTGGTTTCAGGTTAAAGGCATTCCTTTTTATTTCTGAGAGTACCTTTCTACTTCCCTTCTAGTTTGCTAAGAGTTTTTATTGTGAATGAATGTTGAATTTTATCAAATGCTGTTTCTGCATCTATTGATATAATCGTGTGTTTCTTCTTATTTAGTTGTTAACATACTGGATTTCACTGATTGATTTTAGCACGCTCAATCAGTCTTACATGGCCAGAAAGTTTTAAGCATGGCATGTATTACTTTCTACCATGTAATAAAGTTGTTTAAATGTGTGCTAGCTCCCCATGAGGGTATAAGGCTTCATTTTAATCAATCAACTCAGGTGTTCTGAATGCCCACTAAGTTTCAGGTAACTCTCAAGGTAGGCTCAGATACATCATCTTATTTAATTGTCACAGCAGCAGTAGGAAGTAGAAATCATTATCCTCATTTTACTGGCAAGAAAACTGGAGGCTGGAGAAATTAAGAGGCTTATATTACTGCCACCTAGGTCTCCTAACTCCACATCCAGTATTCCTCCTGCTGTAGTAGCAGCCTCTAATTTATTTTTTAACCCACACCAAGTTCAGCATGGTGATGGCACACAGCAAAAGGCCAGTAAACACTGAATCAGTCAACCAAATGATCATGCCTCCTTGCATGTGCACCAATTGTAAAAAGCCCCTCTTGCCAGGTTTCAGTGTAGCATGGGCTTTCTTATACATTATCCAGGAAACATACTACTAAAACTAACGTGCAATGACCTAGCCCCAGGACCTTTAGCAAATTTTTACCTATTGGATCTCAATGAAAAGAGCAACTCCACTTAGAGGCTGCATCACTTATCTCTACTCTTTGACTCATAGGTGATACTGAGGAAGAAGGATATAAAGCTAGAGATGACTGGGTGAGCTGCAGGGTAAACAAACCCAGCAGACACAAAACTCCTGAGGCCAGACAGCGGTGAGTCCGGGAGGTGCTGTGGATACTTAAGGACAAATCGTTACAATCTAGCCACATTTTGGTTCTCAACAGTGAGGTGAATGTCATGGGCATAGTGTAAGCAGAATGTCCTCTATTTATCACATCTGGACTGATGATGAAAGTCTCTCATAATATCCTTGTATACTAGATACATTGGTGCCTCCTGAAAAGGCTGCCAACCATGTTCAAACATCTACCCATGTCTCCTTCCCACCTCCTTCACTAGCTGAACTCAATTTGGTCAGGGAGGACATGGAGATGCCTCAATTTCATGAAAGGTAGGTCTCCACCCTGGGTCCCAGGCCTGTATGGCTCTTGCGCTGAACTTGGAGGCACTAGCGCTAGCCAAGCATGGCTGCTTCTCAGAGACAAACCACAAGTAACACTTTATCTCTTTTAATCCTCTCATGATGTAGGTACTATGCTATCGCCATGCTACAGATGGGCAATTGAGCAGGAAGAGGTTAAATAATTTGCCTAACGTCTAGTAAACTGTAGTAAGTTGTAACGTCTAGTAAACGTCTAGTAAAATATTTGCCTCTCATGTCAAAAATAAGAGACATGGAAAGAAAAATGTATTAATTACACAGATTCAAAGTAAAAATTTCAGGAGAGAACAGAGGAAAACAACTATGAAAGAAATTGAGTCTTAAGCTCAAAAGGTCTCACCGAGTACCATGTAAAATTAATAAGAAGAGACCTACTTTGATATTTTCAGAAATGTATCATCATTTTCTTTATAGCTGAACATAATATATTTTTTATAGGTGGTCATATATTAAGTCACAATATAGTTCCAATATCAGAAAGGATATAGGCTGACCATTAGGTTATACAACTAGAAGTAAATAGTAAAGGTTTAAAAGTAAAAATAGTTTAGAATTAAAAAAAAAATCCTGTTGAAAATGCTTAGATCCAAAAGAAAATAAAAGCTTCAACTGCACAGAAATAAAACACATATATTTTTGGAAAGCCTATTTAAGAATAAATAGAGTAAAATCACTATACTTAACAGCAAAGATTAGAGGTATGGAAGACAGGAAAATGTTGTAGGAGAATACTACATACTACTCAAAAAACATTAAAAAAATTTTTTTTATTGAAGTATAGTTGAATTATAATGTAGTGTTAATTATTGCTGTACAGCAAAGTGACTCACTTATAGATATATATATTCTTTTTCATATTCTTTTCTATTATGGTTTATCATAGGATATTGAATATAGTTCCCTGTGCTATACAGTAGGGCTTTGTTGTTTATCCATCCTATATATAATAGTTTGTATCTGCTAATCCCAAAAACCAATCCAACCCTTTCCCACCGCCTCCCCCTTGGCAACCACCAGTCTATTCTCTATGTCCTTGATCCTGGTTCTGTTTCGTAGATAGGTTCATTTGTGTCATATTTTAGATTCCACATATAAGTGATATCATATGATATTTGTCTTTCTCTTTCAGACTTACTTCATTTAGTATGATAATCTCTAGTTGCCTCCGTGTTGCTGTAAATGGCATTATTTTATTCTTTTTTATGGCTGAGTAATATTCTTTTGTATATATGTACCACATCTTCTTCATCCGTTCATCTGTCGATGGGCATTTAGATTGTTTCCATGTCTTGGCTATTGTGAATAGTGCTGCTATGAACATAGGGGTGCATGTATCTTTTTGAATTATAGTTTCGTCTGGATATATGCCCAGGAATGGGATTGCTGCCTCATATGGTAATTCTACTTTCAGTTTTCTGAGGATCCTCCATACTGTTTTCCACAGTGGCTGCACCAATCTGCATTCCCACCAACATTCCCTTTTCTCCACACCCTCTCCAGCCTTTAAAAAACTTTTTTGAAAAGAAAAATAAGTATTACCAAAATTGACTAGCCTGGGGTTCGACTGAGGTTTTAAGCACGTTGCGTGAGCCATTTAAGGAACAGACAAATTTTAATTACTCTAACATTTTTCATATCTTAAGAAATATGGGAAGCTTCCCAGTTCTATTTACTAAGCTACTGTCATCCTTCATACTTTGGGTAAATATTGATCAAGTGTCTACCATGTGAAAGACACATGGCCAGGCACTGAGTTTTTAGTGGTGAACTAAATACAGACATGGCACCTACCATCATGGTACCAAAAGTCCATGGGGGAAAAAGGAATAAACCAAAAATCATATCAATAATTAGCTATATCACTTCACCCCTCCCCAAGACCCCAGCACAGTCAGCTGGGTTCCTCATCAATAATTAGTTACAATAGAGGTCACTGCTATAAAGAAACTTCAAAGAACTATGAAAGAGAATAACCAGAGGAAACCTAACTACTATATATAGGTTGGTGATTTAGGTAAGAGATGAGTCACACTTAACTGGGTGATGTGGAACAAGAAGAGATATAGAAGGTAGTGGGAAGAGCATGTGTGAAGGTCCTGGGGAAGTAAAGAGCTTGATGGGTCTGAGGAGACCTCAAACTGAAACAGGAGTGAGGGGGCAGGGCACAACCTTTAAAAGAATGATAGAGCCATTGTGGATACAACAAAAACTGGCTAAAACCGATTATGCCCAAGATGGTGGAAGATTTGACTTCCGGTAGACCTTGAGCCTCATTATATGCTCATTTAAATACATTAGCAAGCCAAATGACACACTCACAGGCACCATGACAGTTCTGAGGCTAACCATAAAAGGCCAAAAAGTGGGTGGTGGCCCAAATCCTGCAAATCCTTGCCCCTTCTCCAAAATAGTTGGAATAATCCTGTCACTTATTAGCCTATGAGCCCCTAAAAACTAACCACCCCATATTTCAGGGCAGCTCTGCCTTTTTTTTTTTTTTTTAAATTTTATTTATTTATTTATTTATTTATTTATTTATTTATGGCTGTGTTGGGTCTTCATTTCTGTGCGAGGGTTTTCTCTAGTTGCGGCAAGTGGGGGCCACTCTTCATTGTGGTGCGCAGGCCCCTCACTATCGCAGCCTCTCTTGTTGCAGAGCACAGGCTCCAGAAGCGCAGGCTCAGCAATTGTGGCTCACGGGCCTAGTCACTCCGCGGCATGTGGGATCTTCGCAGACCAGGGCTCGAACCTGTGTCCCCTGCATTGGCAGGCAGACTCTCAACCACTGCGCCACCAGGGAAGCCCTGCAGCTCTTGCCTTTTGAGACGGACTGCATTCTGTCTGTGGAGCTTGTGAACTGGATACATACATGCAAAAGAATGAAGCTGGACACTTACCTCACACCATACACAAAAATTAACTCAAAATGGATCAAAGATCTAAATTTAAGAGCAAAATTTAGCTATGTTTTCTTAGCAGAAAATATAGGGGACATTTTTTATGACCTTGGATTTGGCAATGGTTTCTTTTTTTCTTTTCTTTTCTTTTTTTTTAAGGAATGTGCAGTGTTTATTGTAAGGCACCAGACAAGGAGGCCAGGGTAGCTAATGCTCAAAAAACCCAAACTCTCCGATCATTTTCAGTGAACAGTTTTTATAGGCAAAATCTGGGGGGAGGTCTGCAGGGTGTGTGACCTTCCTCTGATTGGTTGGTGGGGAGATAACAGGAATCTCAATTATCAGCCTTGTGGTTCCAAACAGTCTAGGGTCCAAGTGCTTGTGCTCAGCCTGAAGTTACCATCCCCTACCTGAGTGGGGGTCTTAGTTTCTGTAGAAGAACTCAGAGATTTGTATCAGATTGTTATGTATATCCCTTGAGGAGGAACCAGGCTCCTGCCCATCACTGAACTATTGTTTCTTGACTGCCTTTCCATGTTTCTGTATTCCCTCACTCCTCTAATTAGTAACTGTTTGAATCTGGCAATGGTTTCTTAAATATGACATGAAAAGAATAAGCAACCAAAGAAAAAATAAATTGGACTTCATCAAAATTAAGAATTTTTGTGCATGAAAGGATACTGTCAAGAGAGTGAAAAACACAACCCACAGAACGAGAGAAAACATGTGTAAATCATATGTCTTATAAGAATGTAGTATTCAGAATGTATAAAAAACTTTTACAACTCAACAACAAAAAGAAAAATAACCCAATTAAAAGATGGGCAAAGAATCTGATTAGCCATTTCTCCAAAGAAGATATACAAATAGTCAACAAACACATGAAAAGATGCTCAACATTATTAGTCAACAGCGAAATGCAAATCCAAACAATGAGATATCGCTTCATAACCACTAGAGTGGCCATGATTAAAAAAAAAAAAAAAAGGAAAATAATAAGTGTTGGAAAGGATGTAGAGTCAACTGGAACGCTCATACACTGGTGGTAGGAATGTAAAATGATTCCACTGCTTTGTAAAAATAGTCTGGCAGTTCCTCAATAAGCTAAATATAATATTACCATATGACTCAGCAACTGCATTCCTCCATTGAAAACAGGTCCATTGTTGGAAAACAGATACTCAAGCAAATACTTGTACACAAATGTTCATAGCAGCTTTATCACATGAATGGATAAACAAAATGTGAAAATGTGACATATTCATACAACGGAATATTATTCAGCCATAAAAGAATGAAGTACAGATCTATGCTATGACATGGATGAACCTTGCAAACATTATGCTAAGTAAAATAAGCCAGCCACGAAAAGGCCATGTACTGTATGATTCCATTTATATGAACTATCCAGAGTGGGCCAGATCCATAGGGAGAGAGAGCAGATGAGTGGTTACAGAGGCTGGAGGTAGGGGGGATGGGAAGTGACTGCTTCGTAGGCATGGGATCTCCATTTGGGGTATTTAAAAAGTTCTGAAACTGGATAATGGTGATGGTTGCAAATACTGTGAATATACTTAATGCCACTGAATCATACACTTTAAAACAGTTACAACGGTAGTTTTATGTGTATTTTACCTCAGTAATAATATTTAAAAAATCTAATTAATCAACGTACACTTTCACTGATTATAAAATTTAACAAATAGACATTTTATGTAAAAAAAAAAAATCACTGTGACTCTTATGAGGATAATGGGTGGAGCAGAAGCCAAAGTGGAGGCGGGGAGCCCAGGGAAGTGCATCGGAGAAAGAGGCAACGGATAGCTTGGTGAAATGCGGGAGATCTGGTGATTCTGGATTCCTGGGAAGGTAACTTGGGGAGGGAGGAGGACGTTTAGAGACATCAGGTCATGAGATCAATTCTGATACCCAAACTTTAGAGCTATATGGACCAGTGTCACTTACCAGCGGCACCTAATGTCCTAAATAAAACATCAGAAATCCAATTTAAACACAGACTAAAAGAATAATACATGGTGTCCAAGTAGTATTCATTCTAGTATTGTGAGGATGGTGCAATATTATAAAAGGTGTTAATATTATAACTCATAACATTAATAGTCAAAATCATTCACTTAACAATCCTTTCTTTTCTTGCTGATCTGAACTATTTTACTCTAATGATGTGTTATACTAAATTATTTTATATACTTGAGTTTCAGAAATTTCTATTGTTTCATTGATTTGTTTGTTCCTATACTGATTACATACTGTTTTCATTTTCATTACTATACCTTTATAATATATTTTAATAACTGATAACCTAAGTCCCTCCTTTTGAAGCTTTTGCCTTTTAAAATTTTCTTGGTTGGGGCTTCCCTGGTGGCGCAGTGGTTGAGAATCTGCCTGCTAATCCTGGGGACACGAGTTCGAGCCCTGGTCTGGGAAGATCCCACATGCCGCGGAGCAGCTGGGCCCGTGAGCCACAACTACTGAGCCTGCGCGTCTGAAGCCTGTGCTCCGCAACAAGAGAGGCTGCGATAGTGAAGAGGCCCGTGCACCGCGATGAAGAGTGGCCCCCACTCGCCGCAACTAGAGGAAGCCCTCGCACAGAAACGAAGACCCAACACAGCCAAAAATAAATAAATAAATAAAAGATTACTATTAAAAAAAATTTTTTTTTCTTGGTTGTTCTTAAAATGTTTACTCTCCTAGATAAAATTTAGATTCATTTTGTCAAATTCCCAAAATATCTCATTAAGATTGATAGAAATTATACAAAATGTACATATTAATTTGAAAAGAGTTGACATCTAAAGTAACCAGCCAGTGATCTCTATGACATTACCATTTTGAATTCCTCACTACCTATTTGGAGAGGAAACGATTATAAACCACATTTACCGTCTGGCTCAATGAAGTATAGAGAGTTTAAAGATTTAGGTGTAGAAAATTGAACCTTAGAAGTACTTAGAAGAAAATATTTGTGATGTTGGGAAGCAAAAGACCTTTCCAGGATATGACAATAAACATAGGTGTCATGAAGGACAAGATTTAGAATTAAAAAACAAACAAAAAACCCAAACCAGAATAAATAAAATTGGAAGGCGGCTAAAAAATTGAAAAATATTTTGCAATATAGGAAAGCGTTGAAATATCCAATGGAAAATTTAAGAAAGTAACAATAAACAATTCAGAAAGGAAGAAGTACAACTGTCCAATAAGCATATGAAAAAGTCCTTTACCTCTTTAATTACATGAATTACAAGTCAAACAATACAGTTTTTTAACTAAAAATTTCCCAATATATATCTCTGTTAACATTGTTACAAATACCCAGTGCAGAAGACACAAGTCAGGGGTGTTCTTACATACAGGCGTCTTAAAGATTTAGTTATAAACATGGTCATATGATACTATTTAAGATAGCAGAAAATTGAAAATAATCTACATTTCCAAAAATGGGGAACTGTGTGAAAACAATATTTAATGTTCTAAAAAGATGTTCACATAGCATAAAACTGTTATGTGAAAAATATTTCTAGTTAATTAAAAAAAGGAAATAAAAAGAAAAGAAAGAATGAAAGGAAAAGAAATTATATATACATTTGTTTAAAACTTCAGATTGGATACAGACCATAATATTACCAGTGTTTATGGTTCACTGAGGGCAAAATTATAGCTGATTTTAGTTTTCTTTTGACTTCCCTAATTTTAAACATGTATTACATTTTCCAATAAGAATAAAACAAATATTTTTTCCATGGACCATTTCACCTTTTAAAAATTCAGAAAGATCATGATACTCACTGTTATCATACATAGGTACTGCAAAATTTGAAACATTGTTTATGGCATTACAAATTGGTATAAAACTTCTGAACATCAATTTTGCAATATTAAAAGCTATAAAACTTCATTTCTTTTGAACTTGTGAATCTACTCCAAAGAAATAATTCAAAACACTGAAAAGGTTATGCACATGCAAATGAAAATGTTCACTGCAATGCTATTTGTAAGTGTGAAAAATTAGAAGCCAACCATAGTATCTCATAATAGGAGAGTCGTAAGATAAAAGATGATACATCTACAGAACAACTGGCTAGAAATTTTTGGAAAAGGCTTTGGAACCCATTGAGAGAAAATTGAGATAAAAGGCTGTTTATAAACTATAAGTAAAATTATGAGAATAATTATGCTTATGATTAAAAATACTAGAAGTAGGGACTTCCCTGGTAGTCCAGTGGTTAAGACTCCACGTTTCCCATTTGCAGCAACATGTATGGACCTAGAGATTATCCTACCAAGTGAAATAAGTCAGAAAGAGAAGGACAAATATCATATGATATCACTTAAATGTGGAATCTAAAAAAATGATACAAATGAACTTATTTACAAAACAGAAATAGACTCACAGACATAGAAAACAAATTTATGGTTACCAAAGGGCAAAGGGGGGGAAGGGATAAATTAGGAGTTTGGGATTAACAGGTACACACTACCATATATAAAATAGATATTCAAGAAGGACCTACTGTATAGCACAGAGAACTATATTCAATATCTTGTAATAAGCTATAATGGAAAAGAATCTGAAAAAGAATATATATATATATAAAACTGAATCACTTTGCTGTATACCTGAAACTAACACAACATTGTAAATCAACTATACTTCAATTAAAAAAAAAAAAAAAAGAAATGCAAAAAGACTCCGAGCTTCCAATGCAGGGGGCGCGGGTTCAATCCCTGGCCGGGGAACTAAGATCCCACATGCCGCAGTGTGGCATAAATAAACAAACAAACAAACATTAAAAAAATACTAGAAGGAAATGTAAAAATTGATGATAGCTGTTACAATGTAGAATTATACATGATTATTTCTTCCTTTTTTTCTGTTTTCCAAATGTAGTTATATTAGGTTTTTTTTTTAAAAATTATTTATTTATTTATTTTTGGCTGTGTTGGGTCTTTGTTTCTGTGCGAGGGCTTTCTCTAGTTGCGGCAAGCGGGGGCCACTCATCATCGCGGTGCGCGGGCCTCTCACTATCGCGGCCTCTCTTGTTGCGGAGCACAGGCTCCAGACGCGCAGGCTCAGTAGTTGTGGCTCACGGGCCTAGTTGCTCCACGGCATGTGGGATCTTCCCAGACCAGGGCTCGAACCCGTGTCCCCTGCATTGGCAGGCAGATTCTCAACCACTGCGCCACCAGGTAAGCCCTATATTACTTTTATTCTTTTAAAAAATTGTATATGGAAGAGAAGAAGAGGAAGAGGTAAGTTAGGTGGCAAGACAGAGAATGTGATGGAGGCAGGAGAATGTGAAGGGTCTGAAGTAAGGCAGGGAGGATGCTGATTGGCCTGGTGGGGACCCTTGGAATGTGGGGTTAAAGGGACTGACACAGTCCCTTTCTAGCTGGGGCAATGAGCCGATGGTGACACCTTAAACCTCAAATGAGGACCCAGTTTGCATGGCATGTCAGTAAGAACCTATATGAGGAAATGTCAGGCTCTCAAGAGGCTGATCCTCTCTCCCCTGCATCCAGCACTGTTTTCCCACATGTCTGCCATTGGGAGATGGTCATGGGAAGAGGAGAACCCGGGCCAGCCTGAATGCTGTGATTCCTTGATACCAACCAACTGTTACCTTCTGGCCAAGGCTCTGATATGAGGTTTCTGGCTCAGAGTCACTACAGACCCAACAGTGATGACTATGTCTTTCAAGCTTAGGGAATAAGCTGTTTTATACACTTGGGTGCAAAAATCACTTTTTTCCCCTTTGAAATGAAAGCATTAAAAATAATGCTCATCAATGGAACAGGATAGAAAGCCCAGAGATACACCCACACACATATGGTCACCTTATCTTTGATAAAGGAGGCAAGCATATACAGTGGAGAAAAGACAGCCTCTTCAATAAGTGGTGCTGGGAAAATTGGACAGCTACATGTAAAAGTATGAAATTAGAACACTCCCTGACACCATGCACAAAAATAAACTCAAAATGGATTAAAGACCTAAGTGTAAGGGCAGACACTATCAAACTCTTAGAGGAAAACATAGGCAGAACACTCTACGACATACATCACAGCAAGATTCTTTTTGACCCACCTCCTAGAGGAATGGAAGTAAGAACACAAATAAACAAATGGGACCTAATGAAACTTAAAAGCTTTTGCACAGCAAAGGAAACCATAAACAAGACCAAAAGACAACCCTCAGAATGGGAGAAAATATTTGCAAATGAAGTAACTGACAAAGGATTAATCTCCAAGATTTACAAGCAGCTCATGCAGCTCAATAACAAAAAAACGAACAACCCAATCCAAAAATGGGCAGAAGACCTAAATAGACATTTCTCCAAAGAAGATATACAGATGGCCTACAGACACATGAAAGAATGCTCAACATCATTAATCATTAGAGAAATGCAAATCAAAACTACAATGAGATATCATCTCACACCGGTCAGAATGGCCATCATCAAAAAATCTAGAAACAATAAATGCTGGAGAGGGTGTGGAGGAAAGGGAACACTCTTGCACTGTTGGTGGGAATGTAAATTGATACAGCCACTATGGAGAACAGTATGGAGGTTCCTTAAAAAACTACAAATAGAACTACCATACGACCCAGCAATCCCACTACTGGGCATGTACCCTGAGAAAACCATAGGTCAAAAAGAGTCATGTACCAAAATGTTCATTGCAGCTCTATTTACAATAGCCAGGACATGGAAGCAACCTAAATGTCCATCGACAGATGAATGGATAAAGAAGATGTGGCACATATATACAATGGAATATTACTCAGCCATAAAAAGAAATGAAATGGAGGTATTTGTAATGAGGTGGATGGAGTTAGAGTCTGTCATACAGAGTGAGGTAAGTCAGAAAGAGAAAAACAAATACAGTATGCTAACACATATATACGGAATCTAAGAAAAAAAAAAAAGGCCATGAAGAACCTAGTGGCAAGACGGGAATAAAGACACAGACCTACTAGAGAATGGACTTGAGGATATGGGGAGGGGGTGGGGTGAGATGTGACAGGGTAAGAGAGTGTCATGGACATATATACACTACCAAATGTAAAATAGATAGCTAGTGGGAAGCAGCCGCATAGCACAGGGAGATCAGCTCGGTGCTTTGTGACCACCTAGAGGGGTGGGATGGGGAGGGTGGGAGGGAGGGAGATGCAAGAGGGAAGAGAAATGGGAACATATTGTATATGTATAACTGATTCACTTTGTTATAAAGCAGAAGCTAACACACCATTGTAAGGCAATTATACTTCAATAAAGATGTTTAAAAAAAAAAATGCTCATTAAAGTCAACTCAGACAGGATAATTACAGGCACAACTATCCCAGCCTAAATACAGCTTTCAAACTGGAAAGATGCTATACCTCCCCCACTCCACCCCATCTTTTTACTTACTACTTTTCCTAATTAGAGAAGTGGCCTGAGAGACAGGGAAGGTTTTGTTGTCTGGTCTTAATAAGAAGATTTATACATAAGGCATACTCTTCCACAACTTCTGAGATAAAAGCATTGGCACATGATCACATCCAGTGCTGTTAAGCAAGTGATGTGAACTGAGCTTCGTTGTTTGTGTCCAAATGATCCTTCCACTAGAATCAGTCTAGTAGTCATCAATCAACATGTACGGGCACTTACTGTATGTCTGGCACTGTCCAGGCACTGAGATGGTAGCAAAAACGATCTAGGTTTGACCTCTACCAACAGTGTCTACCACACCTTAGCAAATATCAAGACAGCTGAATCTAGGTTATGCCTCATCACCATAAGATCCACTTACCATGAAAGGGCAGCCTCCCAAAGCAAGTCCCAGAGAATGAGCAAGGCTGATCTGGATATGGTAATTGCATACCCTCATGACCCTACAGTTAAATAAGACATAATACCAGATCCTGAGCCCCTCCTGCACCTGTAACCCCCCACACACCAAGGTGGGTCACAAACGGGCTCAGATACAGGGACATCTGGTGGTATGTGGAAAATGTCATTTTCATATACCAATTATGGCTCCAATTGCTAGTTGCCCCCAATGTTCATTTTAGAAGGGCATAAACCCTACATTTCCCAGTTTCCCTTGCAGTTAGGAGTGGCCATGTGACTAGTTTATGGCCAATGGCACATGAGTAGAAGTGATGTGAGCAGCTTCCTGGGCGTGATCTTAAACAGAAGGTGTGTGTACCCTGCCTTCTCTTTCTTACTTCCTGCAGACTGAGGGATCAGGCAATGGTGAGCACTGCAGCAGCCTTCTGGGACCACGGGATGACACTATGTGTTGAGAATAGTAGAGCCATAGAACACTGGGAACCTGTGTGTCCAATACCTCGGAGCAACTATACCAGTGCTTGTACTGTTTCACAAGGGAAAACACATTTCTATCTGCTTAACTATAGTATTTAGGAGTCTGTGTTATAGTAGCCTGATCTGTATCTTAACACACCAAGGGTGGCTTAAATTAACAGATATATTAATAATAATAGCCACCATTTGTTGTATATAAGCCATGTGCCATGCAATGTGCTAGGTGCTCTCAATATTCATGATCTCATTTGATCCCTCACAACAACCCTGTTAGGTAGTTATCATCAGTCCTATTTTATAGATCAGGAAACTGAGGCCCAAGGAGGTGGACAACATTGCAATGAACTGGCGACAGAGCCAGGGCTTGAACTCAAGTCTTTGAACTTTCGATTTCAGGCTCCTCCCATTACCCTGTGCTGGGTACTTGCTCTAAGTTAGGTATTTTTTCTCTCGACCAGATTATTTTTAAGGACATACTACTTCTGAAGTCAAACTTTCTGAGCACAAATAACATAAGGAATTATAGATCTTTATTTTATTAAAACTAAATCCTGTCAACACTAAAATTTCAACTTTTATTACATTGACTTTGTTTTCAAAGCAAGGTTTTCTATTAAGAAGAAAAAAAGGAAAACATTAACTCTATTGAACAACTATTTATGTTTTAAGAATTGGTATTTTCAAGATACAGTCTCCCAAAGGAGAAACATCAGTTCACTTAATTCCCAATTTTCTTGTTAAATCAGTACAATTGTTATCTATTTTCCTTCACTATCTGAGCTTTCTAGAAATCCCAAGAGAATCAGAAACAATGAAAGAATTCAGTAATATGGTGACACAGAAAGTTAATATAAAATAAATAGCTTTCATATATTAAAATGATAACCAAGTTATAAGATATAATGAAAGAAAAGATCTTAATTCTTTTCTATCCTATTCTAAAATACAAGATACTTAGAAATAGATTTAATAGGAAATTTACAATATGTACATGAAAAATCTTAAATCTTCTAAGAGATGCAAAAGAAGACTTGAACCACTAGAGAAGCACCACATTCTTGGACAGAAAAACTCAACATCATAAAGACATCAATTCTTCCTGTGTTGATCTGTAAATTTAACACAATTCACACACACACAAGAATACCAGCAGGATGTTTCTTTGAACTAGGCAAACTTATTCTAAAGTTCCTATGGAAAGCTAAACATGCAAGACTGACGAGGACAAACTTTAAAAGAAGAGTAATAAGGCAGGATTAGCCCCACCGTATATTAAAATGTATAATAAAGTCTTGATAATTAAGTGTGGCATTGACACACGAATAGAAAGATCAATAGAATATAACAAAAAGTCCAAAGAATAGAATTGATAAAATGGACTACGATAGTCCCTCCCTCATATCGGTGGGGGATACACTTCAAGGCCCACAGTGGATGCCTGAAACCTAGGATAATACCAAACCATATATCCATATTTTTTTCCTATACATACATACATACATGATAAAGTTTAATTTATGAATTAGGTATAATAAGAAATTAACAATAACTCATAATAAAATAGAACAATTACATACAATTACTGTAATGAAAGTTATGTGAATGTGGTCTCTTTTTCTCTCAAAATATCTTAATGTACAAATTTAATGCCTTTTCCATCTTAAACTAAGCATTTATCACACACTGTGGCCATAACTTTTGCAGTTTGAGGTGCAACAGCAAAACTAGCACAATTTCTTTTTCCTTCTTCACAATTTCACAGATAGAAGATTCGTTCTTACTGTAGATCTCAGCAACCTCAGCGTACAATCATACAATTTTTTGCTTTCCTTATTAAGTTGAGAACTTTTCACCTTTTCACTTAAAGGAAGTACTTTACGACTATTCTTTCGTGTATCTAAATTATCGGCACCACTACTCTTGCACTTTGTGGCCATTATTAAGTAAAATAAGGGTTACTTAAACACAATCACTGTGATACTGAGATCTGATCTGATAAGTGGCTACTGAGTGACTAACGGGCGGGATACACTGGACAGAGGGATGATTCATGTCCTCGGCGGGATGGAGCGGGACAGCGTAAGATTTCATCATGCTATTCACAGTGGCACACAACGAAAACTTATGAATTGTTTATCTCTGGAATTTTCCATTTAATATTTTTGTACTGCAGTTGTCCTCAGGTAACTGAAAAGATGTAAAGAAAACCTGGGGATAAAGGAGGACAACTGTATATAAAAATAAGAATGTCACTGTATATAAAAATAAGAATGCCTGCAGACCGAAACACTACCATAAGCAAAATCAAAAGACCAATGACACACAGGGAAGAAATATATTCAACTCATTTAACAAAGATCTTATTTCCCGCATCCATAAAGAGCTCCTACAAATTGTTAGAAAAAAAGCCCAATAACCTAATAGAAACAAAAGCTACAATGACACAATTTACAAAAAGGAAATGATACCCAACCTCTCCCATAAGAGTGCTGGAAATTAAAACTTCTCTGAGATACTATTGTTTTACCCATGAGAATGGCCCAGAACCACAGCACGCTGATAACACACTGAAGCGAGGGTAAAACCAGGCAGGAGTGTAAAATGGTGCAACCTTGATAATAGGCAATTTGTTAACATCCAGCAAAATTAGCAATGTGTGTGTCCTTGACCCATGATTTCCACTAGAATTGGTCAGATGGATGTATTATCTGTATGGGAAATGATGGATACATGAATTTATTCCATTGTATTTTTTGCAAAGGCAAGAAAGTAGACACACCTAAATGTCTATGAGCAGGAGACTGGCTAAAGAAACTAGGGCACATTCATACAAAGGAATACCATACAGCTAGAAAAATGAATGAGGAAACTCTTTATATACTAATAGAGAAATATCTCCAATATGTATTCTTTTTTTAAAAAAATTAATTAATTAATTAATTTATTTTTGGCTGAGTTGGGTCTTCGTTTCTGTGCGAGGGCTTTCTCTAGTTGTGGCGAGCGGGGGCCACTCTTCATCGCGGTGCGCGGGCTTCTCACTATCGTGGCCTCTCTTGTTGCGGAGCACAGGCTCCAGGCGCGCAGGCTCAGTAGTTGTGGCTCACAGGCCCAGCTCCTCCGCAGCATGTGGGATCCTCCCAGACCAGGGCTCGAACCCGTGCCCCGTGCACCAGCAGGCAGATTCTCAACCACTGCGCCACCAGGGAAGCCCCTCCAATATGTATTCTTAAGTGAAGGAAACAGGTGCAGAGCTGCATGTGCTACGTGTTCGCATGTTGTACAAAAGTGGGAAAAAGAGATACACACACAAATATATGCTTTTATATGTATAAAATATCTTTGGAGGGATATAAAATAAACTAAAGCACCAGTGTTCTGTGGGGAAGATAACTGCACATTTGGGCAACACTATACACAGTACACCCTACATACCTCAGCATTTTTTGACCATGTGAGTGGATTACCTACTAAATTTTTTCAGCCATTAAAAAACAAACATGTTGTAGTACTTTTCTTCTTATCTCACTGAACCACTCACTTTCTGGGTACTTCCTATGTACCTGGTGCTGTTATAAGTGCTGTGGGGAGACTGTAATGTGGATTTGGAATTTTGCTCAATTGTAGCTGCTAATTGCAATATTCATCCTTAAGCACCCAAGCTCCAGCTGGACATGAAATATGCCCCTTAATTAAAAATTTTCAACTTTGATAGAATCCCAGAACACAGAGCTAGTAGGATTCTTTTTTTTTTTTTTAATATTTATTATTTATCTTTGGCTGCATTGGGTCTTCGTTGCTGCGCACGGGCTTTCTCTAGCTGTGGCGAGCCGGGGCTACTCTTTGTTGCGGTGCGAGGGCTTCTCATTGCGGTAGCTTCTCTTGTTGTGGAGCATGGGCTCTAGGCATGCGGGCTTCAGTAGTTGTGGCACACAGGCTCAGTAGTTGTGGCTCGCGGGCTCTAGAGCACAGGCTCAGTAGTTGAGGCGTACGGGCTTTGTTGCTCCGCGGCATGTGGGATGTTCCCGGACCAGGGCTCGAACCCGTGTTCCCCGCATTGGCAGGCAGATTCTTAACCACTATGCCACCAGGGAAGCCCTGAGCTAGTAGGATTCTTAAGACTGGCCCACAGTATACTTATTGGGGGCCAGTTCATTTGTTCAATCGACTAATTTGCCATGATGAAGACAAAAGCAAAGATGGATTTTATTCCCATTTCACAGATAATGAAACTGAGACACAGTGAAGGGAAATGATTTACCCACAGCCACCTACTTTTTCTCTAGTAGTGACAGACTAGGGATTTAAACCGAGGGAGTCTGTCTTGCTTCTCACCATGATTCCATACTGACTCTCCAAGCCCCCTCTATGTCATGCCTGTGCTGAATTAGAGATATTAAAATAAAAGAAAGAAATCATCCCCAATATTCCAGGAGCTTCTATTTAGGAACAGGGGTATAGGTATTATTTGTGGCCAGGTAACTATAGAATAAAGTCATTTCACAGGGTTCAAATATCACACTCTCAGAATAAAGAGATATTTATCTTTGTCTTTGCAAACCTTCTTTCTCTCTTCACAAAATGGAACACAGTAATTATTACATTCAAACTCAACATTTGGGTAGTTAAGTAACAGCCCTGAAAAGTGATCACAGATGAAGTTGAAAGGACTTTTTTTTTTTAACACGCAGCCCTGCCTCCCCGCTTCTCCCCCCACCTCCATCCCACCTCAAATACTGGGTTAACAAACCCAGGCAATGTTTGAGAATTACTGACATGAAATAAAAATGCTCATGATAGTACTTCATTCAAACCAATTTCTAAATTTAAAAGCCTATAAAAAGCAGCTCAAATCAAAAAGTGAACAAATGGCCACCTTCTTTATGGTTATCTAATGTACTAAATGCGCTAATAACCTAGCCCAGAGGCCTGCATGCTGTCCGCCGAAAAACATGTGTCCAAGAGCAGGATCCCCATACCCACAAGCAATGACAAGTGGGCAGGGGTACTCAGCTGGGTATAGCCAGGAAGGAGAAGAAGGCTGAAGTCTTTGGGCAAGACATTTCATGTCTGTGGGTCTCAGTTTCCTCCTCTGTGAAATGGAGATAATAATACCCTTTTTACAGAATGGTGAGGCTCAGGTGAGCAGACTTGTTAAGAATTAAGGAGCTGGCTCCCAGCAGGGGCTCAGCATCAGGAATTCCCTTTCTTCTTCCCAACTCACGTGATAACTGTAGACAACACATCCTCCCTCCTATGAAGGCGGGAATCACTCCAGCCTCTGCCTCTGTCATCACAGGGCGTTCTCCCTGCGTCTGTCTTCACATCGTTGTCTCTCTTCTTAGAAGGACATCAGTCGTAGTGGACTAAGGGTCCACCCTACTCCAATATGATCTAATCTTATCTAATTACATCGGCAATGAACCTGTTTCTAAATAAGGTCACATTCTGAAGTAGTGAGGGTTAGGACTTCAAGAAATCTTTTGGGGGAACACAATTCAGCACTGAGCAATTCTTTACTGAGTCCATCAATGTAAGGGTGACAAAGAAGACCAAGGGCTTTCCCTAGACATTTTCTGCTCAGGGTCTCTTTGGGGAAAAGAGAGTCTGGCACAGAGTGATGGTGAGAGGGGCCAGGCAATGGTCACCGTGTGTGTGAGGTTCAGCCCCAGCTTTGGCAGATACAATAGGTTGTGAATCTCAGGGCCACCATGTGCACCCTGTGTGACCAGGGTAAGTCATTCCCCGATGTGAGCCTCAGTTCCTCCTATGTGAAAAGAATAATAACACTTCAACATCTGGATAAACACTAGCACATACACATGCCCAGAGCATGGAGATCATTTTTTCTCAAGTCACAAAAGCACAGAACCTTAGAGCCATTAATCCTATCTTGGTGAAAAGCACCATGATCTACCCCAGTTGACCAAATGGGAGACTAAGGGGTCATCCTAGATTCCCTTCTGCTCCAGTCTTCATACCCAAGCACAATGTCATCCCTCTTCTTACTATCTCTTTAAGGTACTTCCTCTGTGCCATTCCAGCCAGAGACTCTAGCATCTTTCTCCTGGAAAGCTGTAGCATCTTCAACCCATGCCCCACATGGTGTCAGATTGGAGGAGCCATGGCAAACACAGACCCCAACACATCACTCCCTTGTCTGAAACTTGCCTCGGTTCAGCACACCCATCAGGAGAAAGTCCAAACTCCATTTAAAGCCATTCCAATCAATATGTTATTGGTATAATTTGACAAAACAATTCTCATGTATATTTAGAAGAATAAACAGACAAGAACTGGCTAAGGCATTTTTGAAAAAGAAATATAACAAGAAAGTGACTTGAGTTGTTAAGGAATATTACATAACCACATGAATTAAAACAAACTGGAACTGGTATAGATTTTGGAAAAAAAGATGCTCATGTACCAAATAATTTCTTGTACAATTCAAGAGAAAAACAGATTGCTAAGCAAATGGTTTTGGGATAACTAGTTATTGGGAAGATCCTCAAGTCAGATAGTCTCCACACTGTGTACCATAATAAATTACAGATTAAAAAAATAGTTAAGTATAAAAATAAATGAAGACTTCCATATCTCCCATAAGCTTTTATAATTCTATAGCAAACATGTATTCCTTTTGTAATAAGGGGAAAGAAGCAATAAAGGTGGAAAAATACATGAAACAGTGTATAAACTTGAAGGAAAGAGGGAAGAATTTAACTGATATCAGGTGGGACTCTAAGCATAAAACCAATGAAACAGTCAACAAATTTGATTACTTGAAAATTTTCTACTTTTATACATCAACCCTCCCCATAAAATTGAAAGTCAAATGCCAACTGAGAAAAACATTTGCAACAAACATAACAAAGGATTGTTGTCCTTAACATATTAAAAATATCTTGCAAATCAGTAGGAAAAAACCACTAAAACTGGACTTCTCACCCCAAACAATTCAAAATAGAACTACAACTATGCAATAAACATATGACTGATAATAATTTTAAAAAACATTAACCACGAGGCACCCTGTTTTGAATCTGTCTGGTAACATAATAATAACATTAGTTATTATTAATAGTAATGAAAAATGTTGATCAGGGTGCAGGGATGCAGGTCCTTCCAAGCACACCTGGTTCTGAAAAAGGCACTGGGTACTATGTGTGGGGGGCTTAGACACGTCTACCACCTCTGACTGTCTCATTTCACTCCTAGAAGTCTGGCCTAAAGAACTGATTAGAAATAAAAGACAAAGGCAAGGATGTTTATCACAGAATTCTTTATAATAGCAAAAATTTGAAGGTAAGCTTAATGCCCACAAGTAGAGAAACTTCTACATCATATATGGACTGTCATGCCCCCATCAAAAAGGCTTTCCTGAAGGACCAAAAGAAATGCTAAAAAAATTGTGTTTGGTAGTCCTATTGTTGAAGTCAGTGTGACACTGTTATTCTGAGACTGTTGTATGTGTATATACTGCATGTGTACTTGCATGTGTATCATAGGATAATCAAGTGAATTTGGCGTGTGTTGTTGAGAGGCAGGATTTTCAGCATAAGAAAAAGATCATATTAAATTAATAAACAAACAAAACCAAAATAAATGAACAAACAGAAACAAACATGTAGATACAGAGAACAGAGTAGTGGTTACCACAGGGGAAGGTAAGTGGGAGGGCAAAATGGGTAAAGAGATGAATTGTATGGTGACACGGTGACTAAATTGTTGTTGGCGAGCACACTGTAGTGTATACTGAAGTAGAAATATACTGCACACATAAAATTTATATAATGTTATAAATCAATGTTACCTCAATAAAAAATAAATTTAAATAAATACAAACTTGTAGCTTTGAATTTAAATTGGAATTAGCAGCATGTGTTCAGGATACATTTTATCTTAGAAACAGATAAACATTTTCTAGTTCTGTCCGCTGACAAGGCCTAAAAAGAAACGACTAACCAACAGGTACCCACAATGCCCAGATTATGGTCTCTATATATTTCCTAATTAAAGTAATATATAAGATGAGTCTGGACATAGTCATAGTGAGAGCAAAGAACTGTCAGAAACTACAAGGGTCATATCAAAAGGACTCATGACTCAACTTGAAGAGGTTCCCACTGACTAAAGATGGGCCCCTTCAAGCATCAATAAAAATAACTGCAATGGATTAAAATACACCAAATATGTTTGAATGCATGTGGTCATAATGGTACTGAAAATAAAATTCAGTGGTCACCTTTGGAGTATGCTAAGGAACCAAGTCACTATTTTGAAAACTGGTAAATAATTGGAAAAAAAAAAAAATCCTGCTGTTCTTAAGTGAACTCTACCACAGAGTAATAGAACAGTGTTTTCATAGAAGTATTCTGGATAATAAACAAAGAAGAATAGCAGAACTAGAATATCACCATTTTACAAATCCCTAATAAAATAATGGATCTGGGCAATAATCACCAATGGCTGTTCACATCATAAAAGAAACACATTCACCCTGTGCTTCCTGGTGGGAGCACACACCACCACTTAGGAAGTATTCTTACCCAAATCCAAACCCGAACCCTATCAAGCCTCTAGATCTACCCGTTAATTTACAGGAAATACAGAGGCAAAAGAACATATTAAATGACACTGCAGGAATGCAATCATCAAAATCCAGACTGTGGGAAACTCTGCAGGGCAAATGACCAGTTTCTTCAATAAATAAATTACACGGAATAAATGGATGAGGAGACACATCCTATAGCCTAAAAGAGACTTAGACTCATCAACCAATCAGAATAGATGAACCTTATTTGGATCCTGATTCAGACTGCTAAAAAATTATGAAATAATTGTGGAAACTTGAACACCAACTGGATATTTAATTGGTATTAAGCATTTTTTAACTTTTAAATTTTTTAGGTGTAATGAATAGTATTTTGGTTATGTGTTTTAAAAATGCCTTTGAATTTTAAATATTTATACTAAGATACCCAAAAAATGATGTGATGTCTGCAATTTGCTTCCAAATACTCCAAGTGGTTCATAGGTCTAGATGAAATAAGACTGGTTATGATTTGATAATTGCCGAAACCAACTGATTGGTACCTGGGGGTTCATACTATTCTCTCTACATCTGTAAAATGCTTGAAATTTTCTCAAAACAATTTAATGACACGGAGAAATGCTCATGATATGGCAATGATGGAAAAAGCTACAAAACTAATACAGAGAATTATCACACATAAAGAATTCGGAGGCAAAAAGAAAAAAATTCAGCATAATGTTAATAACAAGTGTTCTCTCTTTATAGTGGTGTAATGGGTGGTTTTTACTGCCTTCTTTATATTTTCAGTTTTCTGCAGTTAGTAGGCCTTACTTTATAATTACAGAAATATATTTTAAAAAGCATTTAACTTGGAATTTATCTGGGAAAGCCAAGTTATTATGCTCATAGGGTGTTTATTTCTGCTTTGGCCTAATCATTTCCAACAGCCACTGGAACTGCCATGAACCCAGAGACTTTCCCTGTGCAGAGAGAGAATCCCCAGGCTTAATAAAATAAACATTGTACAGTAGACCTAATACAGAAGCACCTTTCTCAGGCCGAGAAGGCTTTACAGAGCCCACAAGTTTTTACCTCAAGGGAAAAATAACCAAGCAGAAAAAAATCCTTTGCAAAAATGAGCGCAGTAGTGCCCCTCCCTGTAGGGGAGAGCTGGCCCTGGCCTAGGGCCCAACAGCAGTCCGCAGCCCACAGGGACAGAGCAGTACCAGGCAGTAGGCCCATGACCATTAGCCATGATGGTCATGTGGTCTATGCCAACACACGCAAAACCTGTAAGGAAAGTTCTGTCAAGTGAAAAAAACAATCCCAATAACCTGCTAATTCCAACTAGGAGACGTAATTTGGGCTGTCAGAAGAGGCTCTGTGAGAGGGTGACACAGTAAAGGATGTTCATTGTGTGTGGCAAATCTTCCCACTTTAAGATTCAAAGTGTTGAGAAAGTCCAGTTTCCAAAATGCTCTGTCATCTAGTCTAACAAAGATTTACCCCCTACCGAGCTGCCTTGTGTTCCAATGGAAATGGACATACCCATAAAACCCATTTTCTTTCTTTTTCTTGCCTTATACCTGCTCCCATGGGAAAAACAAATGTATATATTTTTTGTCCTTCACATTTTAAAAAAGGTCTTAATCAACTTTACCAACCATATGTTTTTAGGACATATGGGGGAAAAAAAAGTAAGTCCCAGAGCTTGCTGATATGTTTGCAGTCCACTCGGGGAGGAAAGACGGATACCCAATATCTCCTGAGCCCCCTCCCCCTATTTTGTGATATTTGAGTTTTGGGGGCCTGTGGGTGGGGCATCTCATTTCATACCAGCACTTTTTTTTTTTTTCTTTTAACTTAAGGAAATAAGCAGGAGAAATTCCCATGGGAAAGTCTGGATGGTGGCACCACCTTTAAGAGAGCCCTTCTCTAACGAAGGCTGGGGAGCAGAAACAAGCCACTTCGCGGTTTTGGCAGCAGGGCCAGGTGCCTTCTGTGTGACTGTGCAGAGATGGGAACTGGCTGCAGCCCAGGAACTGAATTCCTGGTGCTGCCTTTCCCCTAGGGAGCAGGTCACTTTCCCTGACAATACAGCCAAAAGGACACTCCAGAGAGCTGCAGCATGTTTCCAGGCTGGTCACTGTTGAGAATTGGGCAGGCCATCCCCTGGTCACCTCTCCTGACTATAATGGCTTTACACCACAAGGGGCAGCAGTGGCAAAGCTGGCCCACCTCCCAGTGCAGAGAAGAGGGTCTGGGTGGAGGGGGCCATGGGACCTGCCACTCCCTTGGACCTCCTGCTTTCCCCAACTGGGCTTGAGCAGGTGCTGGGCCTGGGTAACCACAAGGCAATTCTGCCCAGGCAAGGGCTACTTGGTGGCAAGGTGAATGAATATTGCTCTCTGGAAATACAGAAGCAATTTTTGGTAGCTTGGACATTGTGGGAATGTTTTCGGATATTTTTTTTTTTTTTTTCGGATATTTTAAAGAATTTCTCTACTTTGGAGAGACCGGGGTAGCCAACCTGCAACAGTTTATACAGAGGTGCCCCATTCAGAAGTTCCTTCAAGCTCTGTGACCTTGGGCAATTTGCCTCACCTCTCTGGGCCTCGGTTTCCTCTTCTGTAACTCGAGGAAGACAACAGTATTTTCCTCATAGGGAGTTTGTGAGAGGAAGAAATGAGGGAATGAGTGTGAATCAGTCTCGGCAACCACACCATGTGATCTCAATAAGTACTAGGGACACCTGTTGTACTTTTTTTCCTATTCAATATAACAGGAGTGCAACACACAGAGAAAACATTAGAAAACGCACAGAGAGAATTCTACACCAGTTCAAGACAGGACTTCAGGTAAAACGTCAGGGGGAGACATGGACAAGCTGTATTTGAAAAAGCTGCTCCAAAAGTTTCTGCCCAAGCAATTACAGTCCTGCAAATTTGGTTTTGAATGGGCGTTTGCTCAGCTCTGCATTCTTGGCCCCTGGCATAGCTCCTGGCAAATAGTAGGAGCTTATTCAACATTTTGGAAGAAATTATGATAAAAGCAGCCATATATTCAACACTTGCTCTGTGCCATGCATGGTAAACATTTCCACATAATTTAACTCTTGTTTTATTACTACCATTTCACAGATGGCATTGTGTCTCCAAGAGGTTAAGTCAGAGGTTTTTTCCCCAGCAATCAGGCCCAATTCCCAGCACAGCTTTTAAACAAAAGCAGCTGAGGCATTTACCCAGGTCAGTAATGAAAATTCAACATTCTTCTGTCATTGATATAACTTACAGGGAGCTTTTCATATTGATTCCTTTTATCTTTGCATTTGAGGCTAAGATAAACCTGTGTGCATTTAACTTATTTCAGTCATTTAAAGAAATAAAGAACAAAAGAGAAGAATCTGTATTAAATCAGGCAAAATAAGAGGAAACATTTTTAACAAAATATTATGTTAAGAGCTTCAGGTTTCTATTAATCAGCCCCATCGAGCTCTGAAATCCCTAAATTACTATTGTTGGGCTATTCAATATTCCCCATTCATAACAGCTGATGAAAATACAAAACCAGGCCAAACACAAAGTTGGAAATATTTTTAACTTAATTTTGATTCTGCATTACTGGAACAACAACAACAACAAAAAAATCGAAACCTTCCAGGATTTAACAAATTTAACTACAAATTACATGTCAGATCCTTTCAACAGTTAAATGCTTGTATAAAAAGAATGGTTCCCAAATCAAATTTTCCAGATTTTTCATTAACAAATGTCCCCATGGGACAACTACGGAAAAAGGAGAGAAAAAGGAAGGAGCATTTGCTATTTATTTGGAATAATTAGCAAAGCAGAACCAGCTGAAGGCTGGTACCGTGTACCGTGCCCAAATGCTGGGGAGGATGAAATGTTCAAAGGGCCTAGTAAGTGGATGGTTAGGTGCAATTTCACGCCTCACTGCACAACTAAATAAAGGGAAATATTTTTTTAAGTGTAATTGAACTTTAGCAGCCCTAATGGGCTCTTTTGCTTTGGGATTCCAGTGATTTTGAGAGCTACACACCTTTTAGCCACTACCAGGGTTTTTTACAGCAGGCTAGGTAAAATGTGAGTGAAAGACAGATTTCTTTATGTACCACCAGAGAATAACAAACATTCTGAATTTTAAGTGTTTTCAAAAAATCTGCTTTTCATTAAACGCGTGGAGATGAGTTTATTTTCTCAGAGAGCCCAAGATGTCCGTGGATTTGGCTTTCTTTTCTCAAGCTGTTGCTGGAGGCTGGGTAAAACTGTTACTGTGTTTGGAAAAAGGCAATAGAAACAAGAAGGGAAAAAAGTCAGGAAAAGCGGGAGGAGAATAACGCTAATAACCACACACTGAGAGCTTGCTGCTGCCTGCTCTGTTCTGAGTGCTTTGCAAACATTCCCTGAGAGGGGGCCCTCCGAGGTGGGCATTGTTAGTTTCTCTGTTTTACAGATGAGGAAACAGGTAAGAGAAGGTAATGAACTCCCATAAGGCTCCACGGCTAAGAGGGGAGCGGTGAGCGCCTGAGAGCACTTGCCCAGGGATGCTTCCCAAATGTGCACGGCCACCCCCAGCCCTTTCTGTTGTGTAAACACAGAGGGTCTGGATCAGAACAGACATTTCGTTTATAAACAAGGAAGAGCTCAAACATCTGGTCCTTCCCTTGCAGCCTCGGACACTGTGCAGGTACGGGCCCTTTGGCCTGCCTGGGCCATGTGGCGTAAATACCAGGAGGCCTCCCCTCTCCAGGAAACCAGCCTGGTTAGGGAGAGGTCAGGGAGAGAAGCATGTCTCTAGTTGCATGGGGTTTCCAATGACTGGCATGGGCAAGGGTGCAGGCTGAGGGGCTGAAATTGATGCCCCAGTCTGTGGGCATCACTTAGCAAATCATGCTCAAGTATTCCTCTGCCTTCTTTTTTGGTAACATACACGTAACATAAAATTGACCATCTTAACCATTTTAAGTGCACAGCTCAGTGGCATTAGGTACATTTACACTGTTTTGCAACCATCACCACCCTCCATCTCCAGAACTTTTTCATCATCCCAAAGTGAAACTCCTTACCCATTAAGCAATAACTCCCCTTTGCTCTTCCCCAGCCACTGGGAACCACCATTCTACTTTCTGTCTCTATGAATTTGACAACTCCAGGTACCTCATATAAGTGGAATCATATGATATTAGTCTTTTTATGTCTGGCTTATTTCACTTAACATACTGTCCTGAAGGTTCATCTGTGTTGTAGCATGTGTCAGAATTTCCTTCTTTTTAAGGCTGAATAATATTCCACTGTATGTACAGACCGTATTTTGTTTATCCATTCATCCACTGATGGACACTTGGGTTGCTTCCACGATGATGTACCCCTTTTAGAAACAGTAAGTATCTTCTCCTCAGTGTAACATGTGATTATAGCACATTACTGTAAGGCACTGTCCCTCCTGGGTTACATGTGAAGGCTTTGGCTGTCACTCAGCCTTAACTGTGAAAATGCAGGAGTGCCAGCTGTGCTGCTAGAGCTTCCCACTTATTAAAGAACATGGAAAGTGTGATTTTTAAGGGACATCTCCTATATTTTTAAACTTATACTGAAAATGCTTTAAAAACAACACGTCCGGGGCTTCCCTGGTGGCGCAGTGGTTGAGAATCTGCCTGCCAATGCAGGGGACACGGGTTCGCGCCCTGGTCTGGGAAGATCCCACATGCCGCGGAGCGGCTGGGCCCGTGAGCCACAGCTACTGAGCCTGCGCGTCTGGAGCCTGTGCTCCGCCACAGGGGAGGCCGCGGTAATGAGAGGCCCGCGCACCGCGATGAAGAGTGGCCCCCGCTTGCCACAACTAGAGAAAGCCCTTGCACAGAAATGAAGACCCAACACAGCCAAAAATAAATAAATTAATAAATAAAAATTGTATAACTTTAAAAAAAACAAAAACAAAAACAAAAACAACATGTCCTGTAGATCCCCCATGTGACCAAGGCTTTATAGCAACTCCGTGCAGCAAGTTTTGTAGACAAGGAAGCATAGCTCAGAGAGGTTGAGTTGACCAAGGTCACACAGCAGCGCCTGTACTTGAAGAGAAGTCTTCAGCTCTAAGCTCAATCTCCTTCCAAAACACCATGTGTTGCATTTTCCCTGTGAAAATGCTTCATAAATGACAACATGGGCCACATATTTAATGCATTATTGTTAACATGAGTGAAGAAGTGACTTTGAATAGAGCCCTAAAAGTTAATTAGATTTGGAAAGCATATCCAAAGCCCAGATACAGGTCTTATGGAGTGCTCCTGACCTCCCGGTGGCAAAAGAAAACATGACTTTCTTACAATAGCCAGGACATGGAAGCAACCTAAATGTCCATCAACAGCAGAATGGATAAAGAAGATGTGGTACATATATACAATGGAATATTACTCAGCCATAAAAAGAACAAAATAATGCCATTTGCAGCAACATGGATGGACCTAGAGATTGTCATACTGAGTGAAATAAGTCAGACACAGAAAGACAAATATCATATGATATTGCTTATATGTGGAATCTAAAAAAAGGGTACCAATGAACTTATTTACAAAACAGAAGTAGAGTCACAGATGTAGAAAACAAACTTACGGTTACCAGGGGCTAAGGAAGGGGGGGAGGGATAAATTGGGAGATTGGGACTGACATATACTGACATATAACTAACAAGAACCTATTGTATAGCACAGGGAACTCTACTCGATACTCTGTAATGGTCTGTATGGAAAAGAATCTAAAAAAAGTGGATATATGTATATGTATAACTGATTCACTTTGCTGTACATCTGAAACTAACACAACATTGTAAATCAACTATACCCCAATAAAAACTAAAAAAAAAAGAAAACATCACTTCTACCTTCACGACCTCACACAATGTGTACCTGGAACCCCTCGAGAAATAAGCATTGCCTTCTGTTAAGCAGGACCCTGACAGGCGGTGAGCTTCTGAGGAGGCTGGGCTTCAGAGATCCTGCTGAGAGCTCTGGGACTTACAAGATTCAGGTCCTGGGAACACCAGGCTCTCGTTAACCCTCGGGGCCCAAGGGCCAGAAATTCTCTAGCTTGACCCCACTTCCTAAAACTCCAGATGATGGGGCTCCTCTCATGCAAGAAGGGGTTAAACAATGCATCTGTTTTCTCTCTCAGAAGGTCAGGAACCCAGGCATGGGTTTAAAAGCATTCTTCACACAGCCGCAGATAACCCCCCTGACACCGGGCTCCCAGCAGGCCTGCTCTGCAGCAGGGCTGAGCCTGGCCCACAGGGACAGCTCCCACATGGTCCACCTGGGGCAGGAGAAGAGGCCTGGTCTGGCCTGGGTGTGCTTTCTGGACCCTACAGCATATTCTAGCAGGTTCTGAGCCCCTTAATGCTGGGAACACAGCAGTGAACAGAACTGCAGGGAGACTTGCCCTCGCGGAGTCCACATTCTAGCAGGAAATGGGGGGAGGAGGGCAAGGTGATAACACCGAATACATATCTAGTGAGTACTATGAGGGATTTGGAGTGCTGAAGGTAGGGAGATTTGTGGTATTAAATATATTTTTAAAACCACTTTTTTGAGATATAAATGACATACAAAAAGCTGTGCATATTTAACACATAAACTTGATTTTGGAGGTGAGTATACATCTATGAAACCATCACCACAATCTATGCCATAAACAGATGTATCATTTCCAAAAGTCTCCTCTTGCTCTCTTTATTATTATTATTTGTGTGTGTGTGTGATAAGAACACTAAACATAAGATCTGCACTCTTAGCACAATTAATGTATACCATACAGTACTGTGAGCACAGGCACTGTGTGGCATGGTAGATCTCCAGAACATATCTTTCTTTTTTAAATTTACTTATTTATTTATTTTATTTATTTTTGGCTGCGTTGGGTCTTCGTTGCTGCACACGGGCTTTCTCTAGTTGCGGTGAGCGGGGGCTACTCTTCGTTGCGGTGTGCGGGCCTCTCATTGCGGTGGCTTCTCTTGTTGCGGAGCACGGGCTCTAGGCATGCAGGCTTCAGTAGTTGTGGTGCATGGGCTCAGTAGTTGTGGCTCATGGGCTCTAGGGCACAGGCTCAGCAGTTGTGGTGCACGGGCTTAGTTGCTCTGCGGCATGTGGGATCTTCCCGGACCAGGGTTCAAACCCGTATCCCCTGCATTGGCAGGCGGATTTTTAGCCACTGTGCCACCAGGGAAGCCCGAACTTACTTATCTTGCATAACTGTAACTCTGCACCCTTTGGCCATCACCTCCCCATTTCCCCCTCCCTCTAGCCCCTGGCAGCCACCATGCCACTCTCTGCTTCGACAAGTTTGACTATTTTAGATTCCTAATATAAATGGGATCATGTAGGATTTGTCCCTCTGTGTGATACTAAATATTAACCAGTGACTAACACGGGGACCCTGGTGACCTTGGAAACAGTCCAGCTTCCTGATCAACTCCAGACCTTCATGTGCAGTGCATACATCAGAAAACAAGACACCAGAAAACCTAGGAGAAAGTCTCTTACATGTCCACACCAACCCACTCCTCAGGCCTCCCTGCTGCTCCATTGTGGATCCCATCTCAGTGAAGGATAACACTCACATGTCTTCCAAGCGATGAACCTCAGAGGCACTCGAACTCGACACATGAAGTCACCACTGTCATCAACCGTCCCCAGGGGCTACCTGGCCACCCTTCTGAACTCCTCTCCATCTCTTCCCTTGCCTTACCTGTTTCCACATCTTTAAAATAGAACATGAACAGGACTCGTGGGCTGCTATGAGGACACACCTGCGTGCTGGCCGTTAGCGGGAGGAGCCGTTGCAGTAGCTTGTTTTTTAAAGCTGAGTTTTGTCTTTTCTTTTTCTATAGCTGCCACAAAAGAAAGAGCTGACCTTTCTTCGTGTGATCACTCTGAGGGTCCCAGTGCTTTCAAACACAGGTGCAGAAAACTGAGACTGGCCTGGGTACCCCCGGCTTTGTGCTTACCAGGGGCTGGAGTGCAAGTGACGAGGCCACACCCTTGTCCCCAGCCCAGGTGTCAGGGTCCCCTGCTTCTGGGTCTCGCCAGTCCATGGGGCAAACAGTTTGCTGTTTCCTGGGTCCTTGTAGCTGGGGGTGGTGACCCTGCACCTGCTGCCCCGTGGCCACACTGGAAAACGTCAGAGCCACCGTCATAGTCCATTTGGAACTGAGTGTGTGTCTGTATGGGATCCATAATATTTCCTGCTACCCAAGAGGGGCTGTCAGAGCAACTCTAACCTCGCCAGCCCAGGCCAGGTAGCGTGCAGCCTTGTCTGAAGGTTAGCTGATGACACAGCAGGCCGCGTGGGGCAGCAGAACAGTTGTGGGAATCAGGAGAAGGCAGTGCGTGTCCCTTTTCTAGCTGCACAATAGTGGGGCAAGCTAGAGCCTCAGATTTCCCAGCTATAAAATGGGGATAACAGTCCCTCCTCCATCAGGGGCTTATTCTGAAGAATAAATTTAAAAACACATGCAAAATATATATATATATATATATATATATATATATATATATATATATATATATATATACAGAAAATGCCGTGGGAATAATACTACTGGCATTATAAGATTAAGTTGAAGAAGCGCATAATAAGGTGAGTTGAGACGTGGACTAAATTAATCCTGATTTAGAGGCTGAGTTGCAGTCCTTTAGTTGAGTTTCAGTTACCTCACTTTCACAGGGAACTCATTGTTCCCTTCCTGAACTGACATCTTTAGAGTCACAAACAGGAGTTTCTGCTGCCTGGACCAAGGGAGTCTTTGGGAAAGAGAGAGGTCTGGGAACGCTGACCTCGCCTTGCAGAAACGCCGGGGGCTTACAGGTCCCTGCTCCTGAAAGGAGACCCTTCCATCCCTGTCAGCCAGCAGCCTTGAAGTGACAAACACTCCCCGATGTCTGCTCTGGGCCGGCTCTGAGCTGGAGGCTGGGGGCTCAGCAATGGCCCCACCTTGTTCCCTGTCTTAGGAAGTGTATTCTTTAGACCTACAAAGACGCAAGTTCCATACAGTGTGACACGTGCCATGGACATCAGCTGCTATTTGTGCTGTGTTGTTTGTGGGGTAGGACGTCAGGGAAAACTTAAGCAAGCACTTGGAGGAGGTGTAGAAACTCCTAGGGTGCACCCCGCTGCAGGCCCCCCTCACGATTCCTGCCAGAGCCACATGCTTCTTCTCGTATTACTGATTTAATATTTCTCTTTAAACTGATTCAGGTTTTTTTCACTAAAAGCTACTTTAAAAGTAAATGTTATATACTACAGTAAATAGAAAACCAGTTCCATTTGCCAAAAATAGAAAGAAACCCTAAAAATAAATGCAAGGAAAGGAAGTTATTAAATTATAACCAGACACCGCAGCTTGCTGGAGTCTCAGAGTCAGCGAGAGTTAAAGAGGTGTTAAGGACACGCCAGCACCAACGTGAGACTTTCTCCTCGACATCCTCCAGAAAGAACCAGAGCAGGGCAACATTCTCCAAAGTGAGATGATGTTATCTAATGCCCCAGGTGTGCATCCCACAACATCCTCTCCTGGGAGTGTGCACCCCTCACTTTGGGAGTAGTTGCTGAGCTGGAAAAGGTGGGGGACTGATGGAGCAGCTGTGTGTTTGGGGAAGAAATGGACAGAGCTCAGAGGGTGAGGGGAAACTGGTGCAGGTGACCGTGAGCGCAAGGATACCAAGGACAAGTGTAACTCACCTTTACGGACGGTTTCCTGGGGGTCAGGCACTGCCCTCAGGGCTTGAGAGCATCATTTCACTTTAATCCTTTCCGGGCCTCGGCCTCAACGGGGAGAGACAAGGCGGTAGAGGAATGGTACTATCTGACTGTGAGAGACCTTGTAGTTCTTGGCCTCGAGCTTCAAAGATCGTTTCCAACACTGCCACCCCCTCTCCGTGAAAGCCTCCAAAACTGTGCCTGCACTTCATTCACCCCATGCATCACACCCCCGACCCCAGTTGCCCCCCATGAGTTGGGCAGCTGGGGTGGCCAGCAGTGCCGGGTGAGGGGGAGATGTGACTGTGGGACTGGGCGTGGAGCTGAGAGCTCACCAGCACCAATGTTCACCCTCCCTCAGATCTCAAGGTGCCTCTGCAGACGGACCTGCCCCTCCCTGTCCCATCGGCCAGGGAGGCAGCTCAGAGGTAAGGGCCGTGCAGGGGTCATGGAGCCTGTGGCACCCCTCCGAGGTGTGCTTGGGGACAGGACCTGATGTTTAATTTATAAATTCCCAACTTAAAAAACATTTTTATTGTGGTAAAATATACAGAACATAAATTTTACCATTCTAACCACTTTTAAGTGCACAGTTTGGTGATGTTAAGTATATTTACATTGCTGTGCAACCATCAACATCATCCAGAATTTTTCGTCTTGTAAAACAAACTCTGTCCCCATTAAACAATAACTCTCATTCCTCCCTCCACCCCCGCCCCTGGCAACCTCCATTCTACTTTTTGTCTCTATGAATTTGACTACTCCAGGTACCTCGTATAAATGCATTCATACAATGTTTGTCCTTTTGTGACTGGCTTATTTCACTTAGTGTAACGTCTTCAAGGCTCACCCATGTTGTGGCATATGCTGAAATTTCCTTCCTTTTTTACGGCTGAATAATATTCCATTGTATGGATAGACCACCTTTTACTTACCCATTCATCCCTCAGTGGACGCTTGGGTTGTTTCCACCTTTTGGCTGTTGTGAATAATGCCGTTATGAACAATGGGTGTACAAACATATGTTCGAGTCCCTGCTTTCAAGTCCTTTGAGTATATGCCCAGAAGTGGATAAATTCTCAGCTTAAACATGATCAGAAAGGCCCTCATTATCTCTAGGACACTGCCCAGAAGTTGGCTCCCTCCGTTCCTCTCCTGTCCATCCCTCCCTGGTCCCAGCCTAGTCTACCCGGGCAGTATTCACATCCTTCCTCTGCGATCTTGTTTTATAAGCCCCACCACATTCTACACATTCAACACATTCTATACACATGTGCTGAAGACTAAAAGCCAAATTCTGAAGGTGCACCAGTTCCAGGAATAGGAGATGGGGCACTCCATAACGCAGGACCCTGGAGAAGGGCCCCAGCCACGCACCCCTGGGGGAGCCAAGTGCAAGGCAGGTAGCCAGGACAGACGATTGTGTCTGCCAGCATCTCTGATAGACCTGGAGAGTCCTGTCATCTGCTGCCCTCTTCAGAGAGCCCCTGCTTGTCGACAGAGCGGTCAAACTGCCCATCTCCTGGCCACATTGGTGGAAACGGGTGATAAGCATGCTGGGTCGTGGGAGGAGAGGGCACGTTCCTCCTTGACAGTCCTAGGATGGATAGGACTTTCTAGTCCTAGAAGCAGGGACGGGCCACAGGCATCTCGTCCTGCCAGCCCACTGTGCAGAAGCCCAAAGTGGGCTTTCCTCACACTAACATGGTTTTATTTTATTTTTATTAGGCATCTCCTCTCACTGGCCTTTCTTATAGGAATCACCATAATATGGGCCATTCACTTAAAAATATTCCCCCTTCCCCAGTTTGTCTAACAGGGCAAGTGGTCACTCCAGGCAGCTGAATCACTTTAAAATTTACTCTTCACTTCATCCCCTCCACTTCCAGAGACTGGAGGTTCAGCGTGCAGACATCTGCCTGACACACACACAGCAGCTGTCAGGCCACACTCATAAATTAACAGAAAGTCCTGGTTGATCAACCTCTGGCTCAGCCCTTCCTCAGGCCCCTCCTCGGGACTATAGTTTGCTCTGAGCTGACAGTCCAGGCTTTGTGCCCTCCTCCTCTGGGTCAGCTGCTACGGAGTTCTGGGCTCCCAGCTGGCCTCACTCTCTCTGCCCCTGAATCCTTCTTTAGCCAGGAGCCAGTGTCCACGGGCCAGCTGAGAGGGCTTGGGCTCCTGTGATTATGGGTCCCTGCAAACCCAGCCCACCGATTAGTACTGTCTTCCTCGCTCTAGAGCCTGCCTAGAAGAATCAACCAAAACCAAAGAGCTGGGCAGCACCCCCAGGCCATGAAGGCTCCAGCTTCTCACCCAGATCCAGAATCCAGAATCCACGGCAAGCCCCGAGTGCGGAGCTGCAGGAGATGCCGGGAAGAAGATGGGGAAGGTCTAAATCTAAGCTCACTAATAGACCAGAGGGTGGAAAGGAACACGAAAAAGCAAGACAGGAAAGGGGATGGACACCGTAATGTGGATCAAAGATGAGGCCTGGCTCATGCTACAGAACCACCCCACTCGGCAGGAAATCGAGACATGTCCCCAGTGTTCCTGGGCACCTGCTCCCTGGAATCATCTAGATTCTCACAGAATTCTCACTGAAAGTAGTTCTTCCCTCAGAACACTGGACCTAGACACCCCCTGTCCCAAGGCCCTGCTTGGGACCTCACAGAGCAGCTGCCCAATCCAAAAACCCTGCCAGGAGAAGCTGGTCTGGGGTCTGCAGTGGACACCTGGGAAACCTCAGGAGCCCCTCCTCATACCCCCCCCCAAAGCCTGTGCTCCCGTCCACTCCTGGCTGCCGCATGCTGCAGCCATCCCCGTGTCTTCCTTCCACATCGACATACTGTGAAGACCTAACCCGACCAACTGAGCAGGCTCTGCACGCTACCAGCTTCATGAGTGCCTGAGGTGGTTCTGAAAAACCATCTGCGCCAGCAACCAGCACGTCACGATCATCTGTGTGCCACAAAAAATACCCAATTCTTTATGTGTCAGTCAGGTCCCTGGCAGGAAACAGAGCACTCTTCAGGGGTAGTTGGAGGAGACTTTAAAAAAAAAAACTCACAAAGCTGTGGGCAAGGGATGGGGCAGTTCCCAGGGGCTGTAGTTACCTATATCTCCCTGTCTTTTATGTTTTTTACATTTTTATGACGCTTTGACATCTGATGCTTTGCTGGCCAGGGAGAGACTACCCCTCTCAGGGTATGCTAATTCCCAGAGATAGCAAACAACTTGCCTTCAAGCATAATTTTCATATGCAAACCAACCAATCCAAAGCCCATACCCCCTACCACCTCTTTTTTATTTTTGAATTTTATTTTATTTTTTTTATACAGCGGGTTCTTATTAGTTATCCATTTTATACATATTAGTGTATATATGTCAATCCCAATCTCCCAATTCATCCCACCACCACCACCACCACCACCACCCACTTTCCCCACTTGGTGTCCATCCGTTTGTTCTCTACATCTGTGTCTCTATTTCTGCCTTGCAAACTGGTTTATCTGTACCATTTTTCTACATTCGACATATATGTGTTAATATACAATATTTGTTTTCCTCTTTCTGACTTACTTCACTCTGTATGACAGACTCTAGGTCCATCCACATCTCTACAAATGACCCAATTCCGTTCCTTTTTATGGCTGAGTAATAATTCCATTGTATATATTTTCCACATCTTTATCCATTCATCTCTCGTTGGACATTTACATTGTTTCCATGTCCTGGCTATTGTAAATAGTGCTGCAGTGAACTTTGGGGGTACATGTATCATTTTGAATTATGGTTTTCTCAGGGTATATGCCCAGTAGTGGGATTGCTGGGTCGTATGGTAGTTCTATTTTTAGTTTTTTAAGGAACCTCCATACTGTTCTCCATAGTGGCTGTATCAACTTACATTCCCACCAACAGTGCAAGAGTGTTCCCTTTTCTCCACACCCTCTCCAGCATTTATTGTTTCTAGATTTTTTGATGATGGCCATTCTGACTGGTGTGAGATGATATCTCATTGTAGTTTTGATTTGCATTTCTCTAATGATTAACGATGTTGAGCATTCTTTCATGTGTCTGTTGGCAATCTGTATATCTTCTTTGGAGAAATGTCTATTTAGGTCTTCTGCCCATTTTGGGATTGGGTTGTTCGTTTTTTTGTTATTGAGCTGCATGAGCTGCTTGTAAATCTTGTAAATTAATCCTTTGTCAGTTGCTTCATTTGCAAATATTTTCTCCCATTCTAAGGGTTGTCTTTTGGTCTTGTTTATGGTTTCCTTTGCTGTGCAAAAGCTTTTAAGTTTCATTAGGTCCCATTTGTTTATTTTTGATTTTATTTCCATTTCTCTAGGAGCTGTGTCAAAAAGGATCTTACTGTGATTTATGTCATACAGTGTTCTGCCTATGTCTTCCTCTAAGAGTTTGATAGTGTCTGGCCTTACATTTAGGTCTTTAATCCATTTTGAGTTTATTTTTGTGTATGATGTTAGGGAGTTCTAATTTCATACTTTTACATGTACCTGTCCAGTTTTCCCAGCACCACTTATTGAAGAGGCTGTCTTTTCTCCACTGTATATGCTTGCCTCCTTTATCAAAGTAAGGTGACCATATGTGCGTGGGTTTATCTCTGGGCTTTCTATCCTGTTCCATTGATCTATATTTCTGTTTTTGTGCCAGTACCAAACTGTCTTGATTACTGTAGCTTTGTAATATAGTCTGAAGTCAGGGAGCCTGATTCCTCCAGCTCCATGTTTTGTTCTCAAGATTGCTTTGGCTATTCGGGGTCTTTGTGTTTCCATACAAATTGTGAAATTTTTTGTTCTAGTTCTGTGAAAAATGCCAGTGGTAGTTTGATAGGGATTGCATTGAATCTGTAGATTGCTTTGGGTAGTAGAGTCATTATCACAATGTTGATTCTTCCAATCCAAGAACATGGTATATCTCTCCATCTATTTGTATCATCTTTAATTTCTTTCATCAGTGTCTTATAATTTTCTGCATACAGGTCTTTTGTCTCCTTAGGTAGGTTTATTCCTAGATATTTTATTCTTTTTGTTGCAGTGGTAAATGGGAGTGTTTCCTTAATTTCACTTTCAGATTTTTCATCATTAGTGTATAGGAATGCAAGAGATTTCTGTGCATTAATTTTGTATCCTGCTACTTTACCAAATTCATTGATCAGCTCTAGTAGTTTTCTGGTAGCATCTTTAGGATTCTCTATGTATAGTATCATGTCATCTGCAAACAGTGACAGCTTTACTTCTTCTTTCCGATTTGGATTCCTTTTATTTCTTTTTCTTCTCTGATTGCTGTGGCTAACACTTCCAAAACTATGTTGAATAATATTGGTGAGAGTGGACATCCTTGTCTTGTTCCTGATCTTAGAGGAAATGGTTTCAGTTTTTCACCATTGAGAATGATGTTTGCTGTGGGTTTGTCATATATGGCCTTTATTATGTTGAGGTAGGTTTCCTCTATGCCCACTTTCTGGAGAGTTTTTATCATAAATGGGTGTTCAATTTTGTCAAAAGCTTTTTCTGCACGATTTAGATGATCATATGGTTTTTATTCTTCAGTTTGTTAGAATGGCATATCACATTGATTGATTTGCATATATTGAAGAATCCTTGGATCCCTTGAGTAAATCCCACTTGATCATGGTGTATGATCCTTTTAATGTGTTGTTGAATTCTGTTTGCTAGTATTTTGTTGAGGATTTTTGCATCTATTTTCATGAGTGATATTGGTCTGTAATTTTCTTTTTTTGTAGTATCTTTGTCTGGTTTCGGTATCAGGGTGATGGTGGCTTCATAGAATGAGTTTGAGAGTGTTCCTTCCTCTGCGATTTTTTGGAAGAGTTTGAGAAGGATGGGTGTTAGCTCTTCTCTAAATGTTTGATAGTATTCACATGTGAACACATCTGGTCCTGGACTTTTGTTTGTTGGAAAATTTTTAATCACAGTTTCAATTTCATTACTTGTGATTGGTCTGTTCATATTTTCTATTTCTTCCTGGTTCAGTGTTGGAAGGTTATACCTTTCTAAGAATTGGTCCATTTCTTCCCGGTTGTCCATTTTATTGGCATAGAGTTGCTTGTAGTAGTCTCTTAGGATGCTTTGTATTTATGTGGTGTCTGTTGTAACTTCTCCTTTTTCATTTCTAATTATATTGATTTGAGTCCTCTCCCTCTTTTTCTTGATGAGTCTGGCTAATGGTTTATCAATTTTGTTTATCTTCTCAAAGAACCAGCTTTTAGTTTTATTGATCTTTGCTATTGTTTTCTTTGTTTCTATTTCATTTATTTCTGCTCTGATCTTTATGATTTCTTTCCTTCTACTAAATTTAAGTTTCGTTTTTTCTTCTTTCTCTAGTTCCTTTAGGTGTAAGGTTAGATTGTTTATTTGAGATGTTTGTTGTTTCTTAAGGTAGGATTGTATTGCTATAAACTTCCCTCTTAGAACTGCTTTTGCTGCATCCCATAGGTGTTTGGATCATCGTGTTTTCATTGTCATTTGTCTCTAGGTATTTTTTGATTTCCTCTTTGATTTCTTCAGTGATCTCTTGGTTATTTAGTAATGTATTGTTTACCATCCATGTGTTTGTGTGTTTTTTTTGTTGTTTTCCTTGTAATTGATTTCTAATCTCATAGCTTGTGGTCAGAAAAGATGCTTGATATGATTTCAATTTTCTTAAATTTACCGAGGCTTGATTTGTGACCCAAGATGTGATCTATCCTGGAGAATGTTTCGTGCACACTTGAGAAGAAAGTGTAATCTGCTGTTTTTGGATGGAATGTCCTATAAATATCAATAAAATCTATCTGGTCTATTGTGTCATTTAAAGCTTCTGTTTCCTTATTAATCTTCTGTCTGGATGATCTGTCCATTGGTGTAAGTGAGGCATTAAATTCCCCCACTATTATTGTGTTACTGTCAATTTCCTCTTTTATAGCTGTTAGCATTTGCCTTATGTATTGAGGTGCTCCTATGTTGGGTGCACATGTATTCATAATTGTTATATCTTCTTCTTGGATTGATGCCTTGATCATGTAGTGACCTTCCTTGTCTGTTGTAACATTCTTTATTTTAAAGTCTATTTTATCTGATATGAGTATTGCTACTCCAGCTTTCTTTTTTTTTTTTTAATTAATTTATTATTTATTTTTGGCTGTGTTGGGTCTTCGTTTCTGTGCAAGGGCTTTCTCTAGTTGCGGCAAGCGGGGGCCACTCTTCATCGTGATGCGCGGGCCTCTCACTATTGCGGCCTCTCTTGTTGTGGAGCACAGGCTCCAGATGCGCAGGCTCAGGAGTTGTGGCTCACGGGCCTAGTTGCTCTGTGGCATGTGGGATCTTCCCAGACCAGGGCTCGAACCCGTGTCCCCTGCGTTGGCAGGCAGATTCTCAACCACTGCATCACCAGGGAAGCCCTCCAGCTTTCTTTTGATTTTCATTTGCATGGAATATCTTTTTCCATCCCCTCACTTTCAGTCTGTATGTGAACCTAGGCCTGAAGTGGGTCTCTGGTAGACAGCATATATATGGGTTTGTTTTTGTATCCATTCAGCGAGCCTGTGTCTTTTGGTTGGAGCATTTAATCCATTCACGTCTAAGGTAATTATCGATATGTATGTTCCTATTACCGTTTTCTTAATTGTTTGGGGTTTGATTTTGTAGGTCCTTTTCTTCTCTTGTGTTTCCCACTTAGAGAAGTTCCTTTAGCATTTGTTGTAGAGCTGGTTTGGTGGTGCTGAATTCTCTTAGCTTTTGCTTGTCTGTAAAGCTTTTGATTTCTCTGTCGAATCTGAATGAGATCCTTACCGGGTAGAGGAATCTTGGTTGTAGGTTCTTCCCTTTCATCACTTTAAATATACAGTTCCACTGCCTTCTGGCTTGTAGAGTTTCTGCTGAGAAATCAGCTGTTAACCTTATGGGAGTTCCCTTGTATGTTATTTGTCATTTTTCCCTCGTTGCTTTTAATAAGTTTTCTTTGTCTTTGATTTTTGTCAATTTGATTACTATGTGTCTTGGCATGTTTCTCCTTGGGTTTATCCTGCCTGGGACTCTCTGTGTTTCCTGGACTTGGGTGGCTATTTCTTTTCCCAAGTTAGGGAAGTTTTCGACTATAATCTCTTCAAATATTTTCTTGGGTCCTTTCTCTCTTTCTTCTCCTCCTGCGACCCCTATAATGAGAATGTTGGTGCGTTTAATGTTGTCCCAGAGGTCTCTTAGGCTGTGGTCATTTCTTTTCATTCTTTTTTTCTTTATTCTGTTTCATGGCAGTGAATTCCATCATTCTGTCTTCCAGGTCATTTATCCATTCTTCTGCCTCAGTGATTCTGCTATTGATTCCTTCTAGTGTATTTTTCATTTCAGTTATTGTATTGTTCATCTCTGTTTGTTTGTTCTTTAATTCTAGGTGTTTGTTCTTTAATTCTTCTAGGGCTTTGTTAAACATTTCTTGTATCTTCTTGATCTTTGCCTCCATTCTTTTTCTGAGGTCCTGGATCATCTTCACTATCATTATTCTGAAATCTTTTTCTGGAAGGTGGCCTCTCTCCACTTCATTTAATTGTTTTTCTGGGGTTTTATCTTGTTTCTTCATCTGGTACATAGTCCTCTGCCTTTTCATTTTGTCTATCATCCTGTGAATGTGGTTTTTGTTCCACAGGCTGCAGGATTGTAGTTCTTCTTGCTTCTGCTGTCTGCCATCTGGTGGATGAGGCTATCTAAGAGGCTTGTGCAAGCTTCCTGATTGGAGGGACTGGTGGTGGGTTGAGCCTACCACCTATTTTATAGACTCACACACCAAGCCAATATTCCCCCTGCCCTAAATAACCCCAGGGCCAGGTACCAGAAAGCTAGGACCATCCCTTTAGTCTAAAGCCTGCTGAAAGTATTCAAACCAGGGAATCTTAAATTTACTTGGCTTGCCTACCCTGCCTCACCACTTCCTTCCCACGATAACCACAGTACAGGCTCTGGCCATGTACCCCCTGGCTCCTTCTGCCTCCTGACCAGCCCTGGTGCTTCTCCATGTGGCCCTCCATGGCGGGTGGTGCCCCCTCCTCTTGGGAACTGTGAGTATTAAACTTTTCTTTCAAGTCCGCTGTCTCTGTGTCTGTCATTGTACCATCCCTAATTAAAATAAAATCCTGGGTACATTTTAAAACAACCCCAAAGACTAAAAAGGCTGGGAGAGGGAGGAGCTATCTGAACCTGAAGAGGAAGCCATGTGGAGATGTTGTGTGATAGAAGCTCAAGGGATATCCCTGTTCTTGAGGGACACACTGGTCCACAGTGACCCTTGGAAGGCCAACTGAGACCCAACTGGAAGCCACAGGCCACACTGGTCAGCCACCTGGGGCCCAGAGCATGGTGGACAAGGGTGTGGGAATGGCTGAAGAAGCAAACGACAGATGCATGGCAATCCTGGGCACTACTCAAAGAAAGTCTGATTCAGTAGATCTTGGGTGGGGCTTGGGAATTTTTCCTAAATTCTTCACATATATTTCTGATACACAGCCAGATATGGCATTACATTACAAAATGTAAGCTATTGTCAATATTAATAATATTAACAACAGCAGCAGCAGTAATAGCTACCATTCACAGAGCAGGTGCTTGTAATGTATAACTCCTATTTTCCACAACAACACTTAAAAGTAAGTATTATTATTCTCACCTTATATAGATGGAAAAAACTAGGCTCAGGGTGGTTAAGTAACTCGCCCAAGGGCACATAGCTTGTCAGTGGGAGAGTTGGGATTTTGAGTCTGACCCCAAAGCTGGTACTGTTTCTCCTGTTTTTTTCTGACATTCACCTCTGAACAGTCAAGGTCACAGCTGATTAACAATAACCCTGCATCTCCCAAAACCTCACTAAGTGGCCCTCTCATGACTCTTACCCTGTTATTCAGCATCCCTTATGGGCTTTTGTTTTATAATTGTTTAAAAATTAAGTGCCTTGAGAGCTTTGAAAGAAAGATGCTAAACAACCACACAAGGTTATTCATTTTGCATTTAAACAACTTGACTTCCCTTAATAAGATCTAACCATTTTTATTTCACTAGAACTTAAAGAAATGATGTTCAGCTTTGATGTGTAGGTGCCGCCCCCATCTCACCCTGGCCAAAGGAAAGTGGACCTCAGCAAAAGGACTAGGGTCAGTTCCAGTCAAGAACATGGACTTGTTTTGACAAATTCTTCAGAACAATAGTTCTTAACCTTGGCTTCAGCCAATCCTCAAACCCTGAAATTACATGTGAGATTTTACATGAATGGGCACTTCTGTCTAAGTCCTTAGCTTTCATCAGATTTTCAAAGGAGTCCCCTCAAAAGTCACAATTTTGTTTCAATTTCTTTCCTAATTAACTTTAAGGGTTACCCTTCTTAGTTCCCTTTTTCTTGTTTTCAATGAAACTATGACCTGCTCCAAAAGCAGGCAGTAAGTGAAATTTAGTTCACAAAAATTTTATGGTAATATTACAGTAGGCTACATAAAAAATACATTTCAAATGGTTCTATTCCTTTATCTTATTCATAACTAAATGACTATTTTCTTGGATTTCATGTCTGAGGTTTTTATTGAAAATATTTTTTTTCTTAAAGATTCAATATCTTCTCTTCCCCTGTGAGAAGTAAAAAAATATTCATATTGAAATAGATCAGTGGAACTTGCCATATTTCTTTCTTAACCTTTCTAACTGTAGAGGAATGTGGCATAGGAAGGATTTATATCATGGACACTTTTTTTTTTACTAAAAAATATTCATCAATTCACTCAGCACATTTTTATTAAGTCCTGATTTAGGTACAGGGGGTTCCACTGGGAAAAAAAGAAAGTCAACTGCTCTCAAGAAACTCACATGCCAGTGGGGAACATAGACCATATACTAGATAGATAGATGTATAGATAGATAGATAGATGAAGAGCACTGTATTGGTATCCTGTGGCTGCTGTAATGGATACTCACAAACTTGATGGCTAAAATAACAGAAATTTATTGTTTCACAGTTCTGGAGGCCAGAAGTCTGAAATCAAGGTGTCGGCAGGGCCACACTCCCTCTGAAAGACCTAGAGGAGGATTCTTCCTTGCCTCTCTCCTAGCTTCTGGTAACTGCCAGCAATCCTTGGCATTCCTTGGCTTGTAAAAGCATCACTTCAATTTCTGCCTCAATTGTCACATGGTGTTTTCCCCATGTGTTTGTGTGTTTAAATTTCCCCCTTTTGTATGGATACCAGTCATTAGGTTAGGGCCCATCCTAATCCAGTATGATCTCATAACTTGCTTACATCCACAAAGATCTTATTTCCAAATAAGGACAAATTCTCAGCTAGGACATCAACATATCTTTTGGGGGACACAATTTAACCCACAACAAGTGTCATGAAAAAAATTAAGTGACTATATGGGAGACAGAAAGTGATGGCACTGGCATGTTGGGGAAGGTCTCTTGAAGGAGGTGCCATTGGAGCAGAGACTTAAATGAAGTGAAGGAATGAGCCATGAAGACATCTGGGACCCTAAGGCAGAGGCACCCAATTAACCTGCATTCCTGACTCTCAGAAATTATGAGATAATAAATGTTTGTGGTTTAAGCCATTAGGTTTTGTGGTAATTTGCTTGCAGCAACAGATAACTAATACGGTCACCCTGCAGCGGCCTTGCCTGTTGTATCAGTTTTCTATTGCTGAAAGCAAATTACCACACACCTGACAACTTAAAACTCAACTCATAGTTTCTGCAGGTCAGAAATCTGGACACTCTGTTCAGGGTCTGCGAGCTCTGGGAGGGTTGGTAGGGCTATGTTCCTTTTTGGAGCTCAGGGCCCCCTTTCAAGTTCATGAAAGAAATGTTGCTGTTGGCAGAATTCAGTTCCTTGCAGTTGTAGGACTGAGGCCCTCATTTCTCATTTGCTGTTGGCCAGGGTCCACTTTTAGCTGCTAGAGGCCACTCACAGTCCCTGGCCACATGGCCCCCTCCAAAGGCCTCTCATGCTTCAAGTCCTCTTTCTGTCTCTGACTTCTAGATCCAGATTGAAGGGGTCTGTGTGATTAGGTCAGACCCACCCAGATAATCTCCCTTTTGATTATTTCAAACTCAACTGATTAGTAACCTTAATCATATCTGCAATAGCCCTTTCCCATCTTAATGTGGCATAATCCCAGAAGTAATATCCCATCATATTCACAGGTTCTGTCCACACTCAAGGGAAAAGAATACAGAGTTGTACACCAGGGGCAGGAAACTTGGGGCTATCTTAGGATCCTGTTTGCCACACCCATCTTCCACTCAATGCTGTAACTACCAGTGAATTGCATGAGTGCTCTGTATGTGCCTGGTGTGCACCTGTCAACAACATGAGCAGAGCTGCTTGAGCACCTGCCTCTTTGCCGCTGACTTAACAAGAATAAAGGCAGAGGGGCAGAGCCCATGTGCTTGTGCCAGCCACCATTCTAGGGACTTCATATGTACAACTTCATCTAATCTTCCTTTCAGTGCAGGCATTATTAATTTCTCTGTTAAACAGATTAGGAAACTAGAGTTCCAATGACTTAAATTATTTCTCTAAGCTCCTAAATACCAAGGTAGGGCCAGGATTTGAACCCAAGGTGTCAAAAAGTCAGGATTCCAGTTCTAGCTTTATTACTTTCTACCTGTGTCACCCAGCTCCTCTGAGTCCCAGTTTGCCCATCCATATACTGGGGTTAACAGAATATCTGTGCCTCCTTCCTATCAGGACTAGTGTTTGGATTCTCTAAGCAATAAGGGCTGAACTGCATCTTCTAAACAGCGAAGGCCATAAAAGGCTGAGAGACTGTGGCTGTTGACATTACTTTTAAGCACTTTTACTTCCATTTACTGGAAGAAATTGTTTTCTAGGCAACCCAAAGGTTGAGAAAACAGCCAAACCATTAAGTCATCTTGATTACAAAGCTCTGAGCAGGAGAAACAGAGACTGGGGTTTGGGGGAAGGCATCAATTCTTCGGCAGAGGCAGAGTGGCTGGGCAGGCTCAAATCAGACACAAGTGAGCAGAATCTTCCAGTGTTACCAGTACTCATGCAGGGCACTGAATCACCCATGTACCCAGCAATCCATCTTGCCTGCAAACAAATGGTTTGTTTAAATGAAAAGCAGATAGTATAAGCAGAGCTGTCCCCAAAGGAGTGTCTCTTATGCTCCTCATTAGGCGCCACTAGGTCTTTTAGACAATCTGGCCCCAAAGGGAGGGGTGGTTAATCACTGTGCATGTTGCCTAATTGGCAAGCAAAGACCCTGAAGGACACATCTGAAGGCTCCTCTAAGAAATGCAAAACAGCTTGAACCCTCTTCAAGTGAAAACATGTATGTTTACAACTGTCAACATGTCCCCCCTTCCTTCCCTCTCTTCCCAAGAGAACATAAAATACGGTGGAAAAAAATGTTCTGAAGTACAGCAGACAAGTAATTTGTTTTACACAGTAGGACGTTTTGGATGTTGATTCTAATGGGTGAAGCTTGCCACTGTGATGCAGTCCTCTGAGATAGGAATGATCATCCCGATTTCAGGTGAGGAAACTGAGGCCCAGAGAAAACTAAACATGAGAAGGTAGGTGACAATTACCAGAGGAGCAATGTCTCAGGGGCCTCATTTTGGCTGGGAGGTCTCAGGGTGAGGACATAGCTGGGCACACCGGGCATGGGGCTGAGGAGAAGAGACTCCAGCCATGGGGGGAGTAGGTGGGAGAGCAACCAGGGCTGGGGGTCTGGCAGGGTTCAACCCAGTACGGCCAGATGGTGCCTGTGGGCACCCTGGCAAGCCCCACTGAACCCCACTGGGGCATTAGAGATGAAAACTCTTTCTGAGCCCTGTTCAGGCAGTTTACATGTGAGATGGGAAGATACCAGGGTTTGGCCAGAAGAACCAATGGATGCCAAGATGCCTGGGGGGTCAGGAGAATTCAGTGAGGTTTTGGGACACAATGGAAACAAACCAGGATTATTCTGGGCTAACTGGAACAAATGTTCCCCTGGGCTACATGTCTGACTACTGCAGGAGGAACGGGACTCCAGACTCAGAACAATAGCTGTTGTTTCTTATATAATCTACATGCTATTTATTTATTACCCGTGTTTTCCTAGCTCTGGTCCCTTTTACTTGGAAGCTGCTCTTTCCTTCCAGCACCCTCCATACCAGCATCAAGGCCCACAGCATGGGGTATATCTGGGTGGGATCCCCTAGAATGGGTCCCATCTGGGTGGTGGCAAATATTTCCTGTGCCAACCCCCTCCCTTCCTGTGTCCATGGAGAGACTGTCTGGAAGAATCAAATTAATGTTTTAAATTAATATTTTGGAAAGATACCCAAGGCCAGTTGTTTTATCTTTGAAGCTAGATATACTTGGGTTGAAAGAGAAGTAGCTACAAAAGATGATGTGGCCCTTTGAAGGTATCAGTGTCTTCCATTTGTCCCCTTGATTTGGAGAAGACATTGTCCAAAGGCCTCCCCCAGAGAACAAGAGCAAAAGAGATCCCAGAGTGCTGAAATGCAAGCTGGCACAGAGACTCTGCCAGAATTTCTGGACTTGGGCACCATTCTGGGCATCAAAATGCCACTGGTGTTCCAGGAGGGACCATTCTTCAAAACACTGGGTTTCCTTGTAACCCTGGTTTTCCCGGGCCATGGTAGGGCCAGGGCACCAGCCTCAGTGGCCTGTGATCTTCATCAGGATAACAATGATCACCCCAGTAAGGATGGTGATGACACTGTCAATGACAATAGTCAGCCTTCACTGAACACTTTAAAAGCACTGTCAGGTCCTTTATGTGCATTATTTAATATGAAGCAGGTATTCTTATCATCCCTATTTTATAGCTGAAGAAATGGAGGTTCATAGAGGTAAAGCCACCTGCCCAAGGTCACACAGGTATTGGGGATGGGTGCCAGGACCCGAACACAGGTTGTTTTACCCGAAACCCCCATTCTTAAACACACACAAGCACATCTCGAGCTGCTGGCTCCCCTCCCTTCTTGGCTATCCTACAGGCAGCCTCACTTGTCCTGCCACTGGGGACACCAGTTTGCCCCATGGCCACCTCCCCCAACACACACAGGTGTTTTCAACTCTTTATTACACTCCAGAAAGAATTCTGGCTCCTTCAGGCCAGAGGATGTGGAACTAGTTCCCAGGAAGTGTCCGGAGGGAGTCAATATCATTTGGGAAAAGTAGAGAAATCTGAATTTGGACTGAAATTATATGATATTCAGGATTCATATTAATCTTAGGTGTGATAATGGTATTGTGGTTATGAGGGGAAAAAGTCCTAATCCTTGAGAAATGCACTATGAAATACTTGCAAGTGAAATATAAGGTGTCTGGGATTTGCTTAAAATACTCCAGAAAAAAAAAAGGTAGGAGGAGATAGATGAAACCAGATCAAATTGATGATAACTGTTGAAGCTGGGGGGATGGGTTGATGGGGGGATTGTAGGATTATTCTCCAAACCAAAATTAAACTATACCTCCCTCAGACGGGGCAAGTTCCAGAACTAATTCTGCCGTCCTGGGTCCACTGGCCACCCCAGACCCCTCACTGCCGTTTTCCCAGGAGGCTGAGGGAGTGCTCAACCAGCTGGACCCTGGCCCATACCCCAGTTCCCAGACCTCCTGAACTGGATGCACTCCACCCCCATCCTAAAACCCCTGCCACACCACTGCAACCCATTTAAAAGCACCAGGCCTGTGAGCACTCTTCTACTAAAAACAACTAAAAATGACCACATAGGTATTTTCAGTCTCCTGCTTTGAATGATATATCTTTGCGTTGCAATGCAATCAGCAGCAGGGTCCCAGTTATTTTGCATTTGACAGTCCAAATGCAAAAGGAAACTTCACAGTGGAAATTCCCACAGTAAGTCAAAGTTTCTATTTATCACAGATAATATCCTGGTATCTAGTCAACAAAGATGTGAATGTGTGACTCCATCTTTGTATAAGATGTCAGGGATATTCATAAACATTCTTAATATCAAAAATGAATGCGGGGCTTCCCTGGTGGCGCAGTGGTTGAGAATCTGCCTGCCAATGCAGGGGACACGGGTTCGAGCCCTGGTCTGGGAAGATCCCACATGCTGCGGAGCAACTGGGCCCGTGAACCATAACTACTGAGCCTGCGCATCTGGAGCCTGTGCTCCGCAACAAGAGAGGCCGCGACAGTGAGAGGCCCGCGCACCACGATGAAGAGTGGCCCCCACTTGCCGCAACTAGAGAAAGCCCTCACACAGAAACGAAGACCCAACACAGCCATAAACAAATAAAAACAAACAAACAAACAAAAAAAACGAATGTGACCGTATACAAAAATTAACTCAATATGGATCAAAGACCTAAACTTAAGAGCTAAAACTATAAAACTCTTAGAAGAAAACAAGTGACATTTTTCATGGCATTGGGTTTGGCAATGATTTCTTGGATATGACACCAAAAGCATAGGCAACAAAGGAAAAAATAAACCAGATTTCATCAAAACGAAAAACCTTTTTGTGCATCAAAGGACACAATCAATAGAGTGAAAAGACAACCTTCATAATATGAAAAAATATTTGCAAATAATGTATTTGATAAATGATTAATATCCAGGATGTATAAAGAACTCCTACAACTCAACAACAACAAGAAACACAATTAAAAATGCACAAGACTTGAATAGACATTTCTCCCAAGAAGACATACAAATGCTCTGTAAGCACATGAAAACATGCTCAATATCATTAGTCATTAGTGAAATGCAAATCAAAACCACAATGAGATACCACATCACATGTGTTAGTACGTCTGTGATTAAAAAAAAAAGGAAAATAACAAGTATTGGTGAGTATATGGGGAAATCGGAACTCTCGTGCATTACTGGTGGGAATGTAAAAGGTAATGCAGCCACTGTGGAAAATAGTTTGGCAGTTCCACAAAAAGTTAAATGTAGAATTACCATGTGACCCAGAAATTCCACTCTTAGGTATATACCCAAAAGAAATGAAAACAGGGACTCAAAACAGATGCATTTACACCAATGTTCACAGTAGCATTATTCATAATAGCCAAAAGGTGGAAACAATCTAAGTGTTCATTAACAGATGAATAGACAAACAAAATGTTGTTTATACATGTTGTTTTAGTCCATTCAGGATGCTATATCAAAATTGCTTAGTTCATTCTGAGTGGCTTCTAATTAGCAGAAATTTACTGCTCACAGTTCTAGATCAAGGTGCCTGCATGGTCAGGTTCTGGTGAGAGCCCTTCTTTGTGTTGCAGACTGCTGACTTCTTATATCCTCACATGGTAGAAGGGGTGAGAGAGAGCTCTCTCAAACCTCTTTTATGAGGGCACTAATCCCATTCATTAGGGCTCTGCTCTCATGACCTAATCACGTCCCAAAGACTGCACCTCCTAACACCATCACTTTGGGGATTAGGATTTCAACATATGAATTTTGGGAGGACACAACCATTCAATTTATAGTACATAGAATGGGATATTATTCAGCCATAAAAAGGAATGAAATTCTGATACATCTACAATACGGATGAACCTGAAGACATTATGCTAATGTGCTTACAAAATAAGCCAGACACAAAAGAACAAATATTGTATGATTCCACTTATATGAAGTAACTAGAGTTGTCAAATTCAGAGACACAGAAAGGAGAATGGTGGTGGTCAGGGCCTGGAAGAGAATGAGGAAGCTATTATTTAGTGGGTTCAGAGTTTCAGTTGGGGAAGATGAAAAAGTTCTAGACATGGGTAGTGGTGACAGTTGCACAATGTAAATGTACTTAATGCCACCAAACTGTACACTTAAAAATGGTTAAAAAGGTAAATTTTATGTTACATATATTCTACCACAATAAAAAAAAGCGAATAGAGCCAATAAACAGGTCACTGATAACCATTTTGGTACAATGGTAAGGCTTGTAAATTATCAATTTTGAGCTCTTGAGACACTTAGAGTTAAGCATTTGCATCTAATTTATCATAATTCGCCTTCAAAATGTATTATTAGGGAGACAATTTTATAGGAATTTATTAGAGAAGGCATTAGATGCCCCATGAAACAGAAATTATTTTAAAAAAAGACTCTCCAAAGGGTGGGACCTTGGTGCTGGATAGCATCCCCAGTGAGATGCTATCGAAATTCAGCCCCAAGGAACAAGGGGCTGCACAGGAATAAACTACCTCAAGACACAGAACTTGTAGAATCTCTCTGTTCATATCCCCCCATCTCCTGGCTTTCCAGCACCTTGACTGACTACAACTTAAAAGTGGGAAGATACATGTGAAAAAATAAGAAGTATGAGGTCCGGTTTTTAAAAATCATTTAGCTTTTCATATTTTTAAATATTTACATGTTTGCAAAGTCAAATCTAAAAACCACAAGGCATATTCAGAAAAGTGTAGCTTTTATCCCTATGCATACAGATCCCTCCCTTGCTTGTTTTGTTTTGTTTTCCTCTGATTTTGTTTTGGTTTGGGTCTCTCCTTCCAATATTAGGTTCAGTTTGATTTGTTTGTGGGTTCCAATTCTAACTTGACCATCTTTACCCCACAAAGTGGTAAGCAGCACTGAGCAACAGGGCTTGCCTTTAAAAGGAAACTTTTATACTGTAGTTAGTACGTGCACAAAAGGAAAAGGAGTACAGACTCAGCAATGCCCACTTGCTTCCCTATATTACAGAACACATTGTACTGGGCACCAACTCTGTGCTAGGCAAGAGATTTTCAAAGGGAGTTTGTTTTCATTCTTTTTGTTTGAGGGATAATTCTAATGACAAATATATTAAAATGAAACAAAGCAAAAACACCAAACAAAAGGAAGAGCACTTTATCAAAAGAACTAGGATGGGGTCTCACACAAGGCCAGCTCCGGGGTCTCCTCTGTGAAGTCCTTCCTCACTTGGGCAGAGCTTCTTGTCCCCCATCCCATGGACCTTGTGCAGGAGACTACTACCAACAACCATGTGACATTATGGCTGCTTATATTTCTAGCTCCCTGAAGTCTAAGCATCATGGAGCCAGAAACGATGCTTTGTTTCTTTTCAGTGGATAATAGAATGTATTTGTAAAGAGTCCAGCATAAAGGGGGTGCCCTTAAGATGTCAGACTCTGGCCCCATGGATCAAAGTGAGCACAGTGAACATCCAATAAACGTGGGTGAATAAATGAAATGGATGAAGAAGACTTTGGCAGGTGATACGGAATTACGATATGGCTCTGGCAATCCGACCTTCAAAAAATGTTCTGAATTTAGGAATTTTATTCCTAAAATTCCAACAATATGATATTGGTCAATTTATGCATTTACCTTCTCACCCCATTCCAATAATATGAATTGGTGTAGTTTTATTTGTAAAGAAATATCAGGACCAGTAAGCTAAGAGAAGATATAAAAATTGATATTAAAAAGGAAATCTGCCAGCAACCTGAGCTGGTCAATAGAACTTCAACCCCCAAGTGTTTATTGCATTGGGCAGTGGTGATGATGGTTGTGAGGTGATGGTGGTGGGGGAGGAACTTCGCATAACAAAAGAATCCCAACAGCAAGAAATATAAATTGTATATTCCTAAACCTTTGAAAGATGGTAAGAACTTCTGCCCTCACGCTGCCTTAGGTAGCTAAAACTGTTTGAAATGACCTGATCACTTTATGTACACCTAAAGAACAACAGTTAGTTAACAGTTAGCTATATTGCATAGGTGCAATATAAATGTAAATCTAGGTCAAATTTGACTATTAAAAACTTCAACCGCATAATTTCAAAGCCACTCTTGATGTAAATAATCTTGAACATTCTGAAGATCTGGGAATGTTCAACAAGATTCAGAAAGCTGCAAAATTATACTCAGGTGACATATACAGGTTGCCAAGACCCCTCACCCAGAAGAGCAGAAGGGTTAGGGTTTCAGATGGGTCCCTTGGTTGGTAACACAAACAAGATCCAGCACAGAAAATACCTGAGGGTGAACCACGATGAGAAGTCCAAGAAGCCCACCGTGCAATTGCCAAGATTTGAAAGCAAAATTTTGACAAACACGATCATTAGTAGGGGAAGGTAGAAGGAATGGTTAAGAGGCTAAGGAGGAGAAGGAAAAGAAACTTCAGGGCTAAAAAAAAAAAGGAATAATTGGCAAATTCAAAGAGGCTATTTTCAGGGAGAGACAGATGGTTTTGTTAAAGTGGAGATAACTCCACGTCACAGGGATGAAGCCCACAGAAAGAAAGGATGAAAGGAAACAAGAAGCTAGACAGCCAACGGAAAGCCAACAAACACACCAACGCAAAGAGGTCTTTGTGTGGAAAAGAACCAAGGTGAATAGGACCAGTTGTACACCAAGGTACACTTGAGAATGTAAAGAAGACGCACAGAAATCTACCTTGCCTTGGACTTTAAGAAGGGTGCCATCAGGACAGTGTTTCACACCCTGAGCAGAGAATTGTGGGATCAGAGGGGATGTGGTAAAATAAAAAAATCCCATTTCTGGACCTCCTGGCTCTAATCTCTACTATCAGCCACATCCGTGGTACAGAATTTAAATTAGATGCTCCACACCAGATATTTCAATTTGAATCCAATTTACACCTGTGAGCCTGGGGCTTACAAATTCTACAACCGACCTACACATAATGTGTCGCTCCCTCAGTGCCTTTGCAGGCGCAAGTGACCCTGCAGGTGATGCTCTTGGAATCCAGAGGCTCCAGGGCAGGGCCGTGTCTGATTCCCAATTTATACACCATCTACAGTGCAAAGTAGGGCTTGTCCATTCAATCAATCTCTGAAGGTAGCCATGATGCCTGGCTTAGTCTTGTTTTCTGGAAGCATTTAGAGGAACTTGGGGTGCAGTGTGTATCTTCTCCAGGGTGGCCAGGCAGTCATGGGCGCTGGAAGGTTCCCAATGTGATGCTTGCACTGGGAATGACTCCGGAGAGTCTTGGCACTCGACTGCCTGGGAGTCTCACATCCCTCCTGGGGGGACTGGTAGGATTGATAAATGACGGCAAAGGAAAAGAAGCTTCAATTCAGCTAGTCAGCATTTCCTCTAGCTCTTTCATGGTAACTACATACCCCAATTCCAACCAAACTTGGAACTGAGCGCCAAGACCCACCGAAAACCCTGCCTCACTGGGCCAGGAACATGTGAGCCACATTTAAAATCACCTCTGCTCTAGGTCATACATTGTTTTTCTAATTGAGATAAAATTGACATATAACATTGTCTAAGTTTAAGGAGTACAATGTGTTGATTTGATACATTTATAGATCAATATGATTACCACCATAGCGATAGCTAACACTCCATCACGTCACATAATTGTCATTTCTTTTTTTGTGGTGAGAACATTTAGGATCTAGTCTCTTAGAAACTTTGAAGTTTATAATTCAGTACTGTTGTCTAAAATCACTATGCTATGCATAGATCTCCAGGACTTGTTCATTTACTAGTTCCCAGTTTGTACTCTTACACAACATCTCCCCAATTCCCTCACCCCCAGCCCCTTGTAACCACCATTCCACTCCCCATTTTTATGGGTTCAGATTTTTCAGATTCCACGTACAAGTGATCTCACACAGTATTTGTCTTTTCTCTATCTGACTTATCTCATGTAGCATAATGCCCTCATGGTGCATCCAATGTTGTCAAACATGGCAGGATTTCCTTCTTTCTAATGGCTCAGTAATATTCCATTGTATACTGGGTCATACTCTCTGAGAGATAATTTAATGTTCCTCCCCCATCAGCTCTGTGCAGAAGGGCTCATTGTGGGTAGGGGTTAAGAACAGACACTCCTTGCTGTGAAACCCTGGGTAGATTATAGAACCTCCCTGAAATTGTACAATAAGGACATTAAAGCATTACTTCGTTGGGCTCTTGTGAGAATTACATGAAATAATGCAGGGTGCCTTGTGCACATTGAACACTGTGTCAGCAACTGTTCTCACTCCCCATCGAGAGAGGACAAACATGAGAATAAGCTGTCATCTGGCAGGGCTTGGGGGATCTACTTCACTCAGCCTCTCAACTTATATGAAATCAGAATTGGATTAAGGGAGGATGGCTGTGCCCTGAGAAAAGTCTGCCATGGATTTGCTGGGGAAGAGCCCACTTGTTAGTCACCTTCGCAACATGGAAACACTGCATTCCTATTCCTGGAACTGATGCGCCTTCAGAATTTGGATTTTAGCCTTCAGCATGTGTGTATAGAATGTGTTGAATGCGTAGAATGTGGTGGGGCTTATAAAACACGATCGCAGAGGAAGGATGTGAATACTGCCCGGGTAGACTAGGCTGGGACCAGGGAGGGATGGACAGGAGAGGAACGGAGGGAGCCAACTTCTGGGCAGTGTCCTAGAGATAATGAGGGCCTTTCTGATCATGTTTAAGCTGAGAATTTATCCACTTCTGGGCATATACTCAAAGGACTTGAAAGCAGGGACTCGAACATATGTTTGTACACCCATTGTTCATAACGGCATTATTCACAACAGCCAAAAGGTGGAAACAACCCAAGCGTCCATTGAGGGATGAATGGGTAAGTAAAAGGTGGTCTATCCATAGAATGGAATATTATTCAGCCGTAAAAAAGGAAGGAAATTCTGACACATGCCACTGCATGGATGAAACCTTAAAAACATTATGCTAAGCCAAATAAGCCAGTCACAAAAAAAGATAAATATTGTATGACTCCAATATCTAGAATAGGCAAATTCATAGAGACAGAAAGTAGAACAGAAGTTACCAGGAGCTGGGGCAAGGGGAAAATGGAGTTATTGTTTAACAGGGACAGAGTCTCAGTTGGGGAAGATGAAAAAGTTATGGAGATGGACAGTGAGGAGGACCGTGCCAAATTGCGAATGTACTTAATGCCACGGAACTACACTTAAAAATGGTTAGAACAGGGCTTCCCTGGTGGCGCAGTGGTTGAGAATCTGCCTGCCAATGCAGGGGACACGGGTTCGAGCCCTGGTCTGGGAAGATCCCACATGCCGCGGAGCGACTAGACCCGTGAGCCACAACTACTGAGCCTGCGCGTCTGGAGCCTGTGCTCTGCAACAAGAGAGGCCGCGATAGTGAGAGGCCCGCGCACCGCGATGAAGAGTGGCCCCCGCTCGCCACAACTAGAGAAAGCCCTCGCACAGAAACGAAGACCCAACACAGCCCAAAATAAATAAATAAATAAAAATTTAAAAAAAAAAAAAAAAAAAAAAATGGTTAGAACAGTAAATTTTATCTTATGTATATTTTACCACAATAAAAAAATGTATACCAAAAACTCACAGAATTGTGGACAGTAAGACTTATGCAATAGTAATCAGAAAATTTAATTATTGTTTACTTAGAATGACATCAACAAAAACACGACAAGTTGAGAGACAGGTGAAGGAAGAAAGTGAAAAGCTTTATATTTAGCTATCTTTAATAACACCTTTCTCCTGATTTAGAATAAGGGTCTATATCTTTATTTTGTACTGGGCCTCATAAATGAGTAGCTGACCTTGCTGAAAAGTTAGAATTTTCAGGCCACATGGAATTTTTACTGTAATTGCATTAAATTTCACTTTTATTCTAAGATCAATAATAAACATTAGAGTTTTGAGAGAAAAAAACTCACAGAATTGAACAACTAAAAGGGCGAATTTTACTGTATGTAAATTATACCTCAATGTGCTTCACTTTTATTAAAAATATCACCACTTTCAATCCTTTTTGGACAAGTTAATAATTTATAATAATTTGTTCCTTCCCTCTCCTTCACCACCCCACTGAGCTTTAAACAGAGAAAGGGAGATAAAGAAAGAGACAGAGAGAGGGAGGGAGAGATTTCTAAAAGACAAAGTGACATTTCCCAGAACTCAGGGACCTATCCCTCATCCTCATGGCCCCCTTCTCCCTTCTTCACCAGCCTCTCCCAATCACACAGTTCAAGCGGGTCCAGGCCCCAGGAGGAAGACTTTTCTCCTCCTCATCCCAATTACAAACTGCCTGAGAAGGACGGCCCCACCTGCATGAGCTCCCCACCAGCGACAATCAGCTTTGGCCTGTGGCAGGGTCACCCAGCACAGACATGGCTTCCCACGGAGGAGGGGGATTTGTGCACCAGGTAGCCACCCGCTGCCTGCAGACAAAGGCTAAACCCTCACAACCACATTCAACGATCTGCAAGATCTGGCCCTAACACTTCTGTCTAAACCAAAGATGGAAACTGAAGTGTAGGCAGGTAGCATCCAGTGGGCCGGGAGCAAGACCGCAAAGGATGGGAGTGACTGGGGCAAAGTGGGGAGCCCAAAAGGCATTCTGATTAAAAACAAATATTTTGATTATTCGGCCATAAAAAGGGATTTAAGTGCTGACACATGCTACAACATGATGAACCTTGACAACATTATACAAGGTGAAAGAAGCCAGACACAAAGGGCCACGGACTGTATGATTCTGCTTACACGGAGCAGGTTAATTTATACCCAGAACAGGCAAATTTATAGAGAAAAAAGCAGGCGCTTGGAGAAGGAAATGGGGAACAGCTGCTTAATGGGTACAGGGTTTCCTTTTGGGATGAAGAAAATGTACTATGACTAAACAGAGGTGATATTTGCACAATGTTGTAAGTGTACTTAATGCCACTGAATCATATACTTTAAAATGGTTAAAATGGTAAGTTTTATATGTATTTTACCACAGTATAAAAAAATAATTTTGTGACACTGTGCAAGCCAAAAAGGGCCACGCTTGGCTGCCCGTGTTCCCCCCTATTTCCACTCACTGGCGGCCAGGTCGTTGCACACATGCTCCATCCCAGACACACAGCTCAGTCCCCGCTCCCAACGGGCAGAGCTTCAAGGCCTCCCCACCTCAGCAAACGCGTGCCTTGACTATGTCTTCCTGCCTTCTCCCCATCAGACAAGCTCTTTTATTCCAGCCCAAGAGTCACCCCCAACCCCGGTCCTTGGCCAATGTCAGCCACCCCTCCCCATCAGAGGCCCCAACTCACTACAGGAGATCCTGAAGGGTGTTTGGCTTGGGGGTAAAGAGCACGGCCCCCAGAGCCTGGCTATGTGCAATAGAACACCAGCTCCAACATTTACTATCTTTTGACCTTGGTGAAGTTACTGAACTTCTCTGTGCCTCAGTTTCCTCACCTGTAAAATGGCAATAATAGTAATGCTTATCTCACAGGGTTACCGTAAGGATAGATGACTTAATTCATGTAAAATGTTTCAAACAGTGCCTGGCATTTAGTAAGCACCACATGTTATCTATCAGATAAACTGTTAACTGGTGCTATATGTGTAGGTCTCCCACCCTTCAAGTATAAATTCCTGCGGGCAGGGACTCTGATCTGGGATCCCCGTTTTCCCGCATTTCACAGGGACAGGCGCTGAATGAATGAATGCTCTGCTCCTCACTGGGAGGGAAAGGAGATGATCTCCAGGGGCCCTTAGCTCATGTTCTGTGGATCTTGGAGCCCAAGAGATTTAGAAATACCTTCCACACCAGAAACCCTCCCTTATCAATCTATAGATGCAGACCAAATGGAACCACTCCTCCCAGCTCCACAGGCAGGGGGTTTACCAGGTCTCCAGCTTTTCTTTGATAAAAACACACACTTTGTAGTAAATTCGGGGATATTCCAATACTGCAAACTTAGTTCTTACCAAAGGAGCCATGGGCAAGCAGGAATTCCTGCCCCAGGGGAGTGCTCTGTCCACAGGGTCACCCAGCCTCTCCCATGGCCAGCAGCACTGACCCTCTTGCGCACAACCTTCACGTCAGTACTAAAGTGACTCTGCGGGAGTAGCTTCTAGAGACCTTGGCCCCACAGCCCTGCCAACCCCTCTGGCAGTCCCCGCATGTCAAGGCTTCCAGAGAGGCAGGTTCAAGGAAAGAACTTTCTCTGTTGGCCCATCTGGACCTGGGTGGGCCAGAGGTGACCAGTGGATCTGACATCTGGAGCCACGGGGGCTTCAGGCAAAGGATCCCTGGTCCTCCCAAAGCAGAGCTGCCAACCCCAGGGAGCCATCTTCCCTGGACTGGTGGACTGAGCACCACCAGCATTTGGCAGGGTCTCCTTCAGGGGGAACCAAACTCTACCAGTTAAGGCCAAAGCCTGCAATCATGCCAAGCCACAAGTCACTGCCAATCTAAAACCCATTTCTTTCACAAATCCCAGAACAGACTTTTTTTAGGTATAAGTCGCCAATGTGAACATAATTGCCACTACTTGAGAAAGTACAACTTAAGCCCTCCCTTTCCTTCAGGTGGAAACAGGAGGGTTTGTTTTGGCAGTCTGGTCTGTTTCAATCCAACTATTAGAGAAACCACAGCGAGGCAGGGGTGAAATGTATATAGGAGTGGGGATTAGGTCTGGTTTTGTAATACCCCAACGGGTCTCAACCATATCAAGAGGGGACTGTGAAAATCTTAAATCATTCTTCAGCTAAAATTAGCTTCATTTGCACACAAGGACACATTCGGTTTTGATTCAGTAGACATTTATGAAGGGCTGACCAAGCCAGACATCATTGAGCCCTTCATACGAGAGGTGAGGGGACAGGCAGCGGGGTGGCTCAACAAAGCAGGTCACATGCCATGGAAATGATGTGTTGGGAGGGTAGTTGGTGTTATGGACTGAACTGTGTTCCCTCAGAGTTCATATCTTGAAGCCCTAGTCCCCAATGTGACTGTATTTGGAGATGGGACCTTTAAGGAGGTAGATGAGGTTAAATGAGGTCATAAGGTTGGGGCCCTGATCCAATAGCACTGGTGTCCTTATAAGAAGAGGAGGAGATGCCAGAGGACACTCTCTCTCTCTCTCTCTCTGGTGTGCACAGAGGAAAGGTCATGTGAGGACACAGCAAGAAGGTGAAGAAGGTGGTTGTCTACAACAAAAGGAGAGGGCTCTCACCAGACACCAAACCCGCTGGCACCTTGATCTTGGACTTCCAGTCTCCAGAGTTTTGAGAAAATACATTTCAGTTGTTTAACCACCCAGCCTGTGGTGTTCTGTTATGGCAGCCCCAGCAGATTAATTCAGTGGGTTACCACTCCAAAGGGGGCAAGCAGTCAGACTTTGGTGGCCATGCTGAGGCCACCTCTGCCTCAAAGGCACTGGGCAAGGGCCACAGGCATCAAACACAGTGACCTGCTTCCCACTGGCACTCCAAATAAGAGAGTTTTGCTCCCTGGTACATTCCTAACACCTCCCAATAGTCCCACTTTCCACCTTATCCACCAATATTCAGTATCCTCCTGTTAGCCACTGTGGTTCCTATCTAACCCCTGCCCCCACCATCAAGATGGATTCACAAGGATAACAATGAAGAAAGAATTTTTTTTTCTATCACCTGCATACACAGGTCCCAGTAAATCTGGAAACACATGTGGGTGGCATCAGAAGGCAGGTGGCGATACTGAGCCTTTGACATCAATAATGGTGTGCCCATAGTCAAGGCTGGTTCTTGAAAAACTGGGGTCACCAGAGACGCTCCCAGTGTCCTGGCCTGCCCTCCTCCTGACCCTGCCAATTTGATCGGAGATTTTCCCAGGACTCAGCACATGGGAAGTGATCAGCCATCAACCTCTCCCTAGGCATAAGGCTGTGTACCTTGTACCACAGGCTCTCTTGGCCCATCCATCACCAGCAGGGTCCCCACTGTTGCTGAGATGTCAAAGGTACACCCTGGTACAACCTGGGATAGGACCGGCAAGTAATTCAGAGAAGTTGGATTTTGGATTAAGTGGGCTAAATACTCTACTCATGGGGAGAACCAAAAATGGCCTGAATCAAGGGTGAAGAGAATGGTCTGATACAGCCACAGACTTGGGGGGCCAATCATGAACCTCAGAGGGGGAAGAAGCCTGAGGCATTACTGACTTGAATGACTGAATGAGTGAATAAAATGTTTTAATTGAGCAACCTAAATCCTCTGGAAGGAGTCTAGATGCCACTCTGAGATGGGGAAGAAAGACGGAGAGGTTGACAATGAGTGGGATATAGGGTACTGCTGCCCAGAGGAATGGCTGGGAAGGAATTTGCAACCACCAGATTATGGGAGAGCCTGAAACCATGAGGGTGGATGAAGTTGGCCAAGTAGAGTGGGAAGGGAAGGGAAGGAAGGGAGAGAGGGCACACAGGCCAAGACGGCAGCAAGTTGCAATAAGAAAGTAGTGGGTCTGAGCTAGAGATGCCCAGAGGATAAGTTCAGTACACTACCAAACGTAAAATAGATAGCTAGTGGGAAGCAACCACATAGCACAGGGAGATCAGCTCTGTGCTTTGTGACCACCTAGAGGGGTGGGATGGGGAGGGTGGGAGGGAGGGAGATGCAAGAGGGAAGAGATATGGGAACATATGTATATGTATAACTGATTCACTTTGTTATAAAGCAGAAACTAACACACCATTGTAAAGCAATTATACTCCAATAAAGATGTTAAAAAAAAAAAAAAAAAAGATCGGGAATGGTCCCCAGAATGTGACAGCTGGCGGGGGTGGGGGTGGTGTTCCAACGGTCACTTCTGTGTCCAATGTAGTCTCTACAGCAATAATACTTTTAAAAAGTAGTAATGATAATGGTTAACATTTGTGAGTGTTTTATATAAGTTCTAAGCACTTTTCCCGTATTTAATCTTTTAGTCCTCATAACAACTCTGGGGCACAGATATCATTACTCTTCCTGTTTTACATATGAGGAAACTGAGACACAGAGAGGTTAAGTAACTTTGCTAAAGGTCACACAGTAAGTATATGGTGAGTGGTGAAGGGATATGAACCAGGCAGTTTAGCTCCAAAGCCCATGTTCTTAAGTACTTCATTTCACATCTTTGCTCAGAGGGAGTTGTCAATAACTGTGACTCAGATGATGGGACAGGGCAGGAGTCAGAACTCAGAATGAGCTTGTCAAGGGTATCTCAGGTCTGCCATCTATAATATGGGGATGAAAATACCTACCCTTTTCACCTGCTGTGAACAGAATGTATGTTAGTCCACTCAACTCTTCTGGGAAAATGTCTTAGAATACCCAAGGTCTAGTTCTTACTCTTAAGCAGGGTGAAGCCCCAGAACAACACTCGACCCTTGGTCCACAATGAAGGTAAGTGGAGAATCCCAGTTCAGAACAATCTGGGCACTGCTGCCCAGAAGAGAGGGGAGCAAAGGGAGGAATGCCTTTCTGTTCTATGCGAAGTTACGAAGTTACGTTCACTTACTCATGCCTTGGGCATGAAGCTTCAGAAGTTGTAGCCAGATCAATTTACATAAATATTTCAGATTACGTCTTCTCTTTAGATATTTTAAGAACACAAGGGAAGGAAATGTAAATGTAAAATGTTTATAAACTTTAACTTAATTTACTTATAACTTGCCTCTTTCCATAAAAGAGATACAGAGGTAGATAAGCTATACATACATACAAACCAGAAATCATGACTTTGAGAAAGAAGAGGAAGCCAGTCCTAATGAAACAGGAGGGAAGGGGGCAGAGCACAACCTTTAAAAGGATGACATAGCCCAAGGACATGACATAAACTGATTAGAACCAAATAGGTCCAAGATGGCAAACGGACTATTTGACTTCCACTAGAACTTAAGCCTCAGGATACGCTCACTGTAACACATCAGCAAGCTAAATGACACACCCCCAGGCACCATGACAGTTCCAAGGCCAACCATAAAGGTCAAAAAGTAGGTGGTGGCCCAATTTCTGGAAATCCCCACCCCTTCCCCAAAATAGCTGGAATACTCCTCCCACTCATTAGCCTATGAAATTACCCACCCCTATAAAAACTGACCATCCCATACCCTGGTGCTGCTCTCGCCTTCTGAGAAGGCCCACACTCTGTGTGTGGAGTGTGTTTCTCTCTAAATAAATCCACTTCTTACCTATCACTTTGTCTCTCACTGAATTTTTTCTGCGATGAGACATCAAGAACCTGAACTTCATTAAGTCCTGAGACCAGGTGTGTGATCTCAATTAAAAGACCGTGGGTTCAAGTCCCAATCTGGATTTTGGCCCAGTTCAAGTCCCAGCACGTGGGTTCAAGTCCCAATCTGAGTTGCACGGTTTCAGAATCTCAGAGACAGAGTTTTGGGTGAAGTAGGAAAGGATAGCTTTATTACTTTGCCAGGCAAAGGCAGACACAGTGAAACCAAGCAGGGCCCCATGAGGCTCCCTGGCACGGAGGCCTCTTTTTTTGTCCCCCGTTTTCTTGTAGGCAAGACTCCAGCCTCTATGACCTTCCCTGGTTCCAAAGAGCAGATCTGAACGGTTGTTAATCAAGGGAGGAGCAGCCAAGAAACCACCTGAGGCAAGATTACAGGGACCAGAGAAGCTCATCAAGATGAGAAGACCCGGGCTTCCCTGGTGGTGCAGTGGTTGAGAATCTGCCTGCCAATGCAGGGGACACGGGTTCGAGCCCTGGTCTGGGAAGATCCCACATGCCACGGAGCAACTAGGCCCGTGAGCCACAACTACTGAGCCTGCGCGTCTGGAGCCCGTGCTCCGCAACAAGAGAGGCCGTGACAGTGAAAGGCCCGCGCACCGCAATGAAGAGTGGCCCCCACTTGCCACAACTAGAGAAAGCCCTTGCACAGAAACGAAGACCCAACACAGCTAAAAATAAATAAATTAAAAAAAAAAAAAAAAAAAAAGATGAGGAGACCCAACTGAGACCCTGCACACACCCTAATCTTGTCAGCAACTCCACCCTTGGGAAGCATTGTTATAAAACTCCTTATCAAATCTTCCTGGGTTGCGGACACATAGTTTTTGGAGGCAGGAGCCTGCTGCGTCCCCCTTTGCCTGGCAAAGTAATAAAACTATCCTTTTCTACTTCACCCAAAACTCTGTCTCTGAGTTTCAGCACCACTGTACAGAGAAGCTGAGCTTTTGGCATCAAGACTATGAGGAATTAACAGAAGTTGCAGGGGGGAATGTAGCTTCTATACACGAAAAATATAATGGCTGAAATAAAAAACTCAATAGATATGTTAAACAGCAGATTAGATAAAGCTGAATAGAGAATTAATAAAATGGACTATATACACAAATATATCACCAAGAATACAATCGCGTAAGACAGGGTATGAGTACAAATGTGAAATTAAGAGATATGGAGAACAGAATGAATCCTCAAAAGAAAGAACAGAAAAAATGGAGGAGAGGAAATATTTTTAAAAGATAATGTCTATGAATTTCCTAAGGTCAATAGGAAAAAAAAATTAATCCACAACTCTAGGGTGCAAAACATATTCCAAGTAAGATAAATAAAAAGAAATCCACACCTAAGTAAATTGAAACCACACAACACCAAAGGCAAAGAGAAGATTTCAAAAGTATCCACATTAAAAAGGCAGTTCACTTTTAAAGGAATGACTATTAGAATGACAGTAGACTTTTCAACACAAACATTGGAAGCCAGCCATATCTTCAAAGTGTTAAAAAAAGAAACAAAAAAACTGATGGTCTAAAATTGTGTGTTTAGTAAAAATATCAAGCCATACACTTAAAGTTTGTTCATCTTACTACTTATTAAGTTTACTTCAATTAAAAAAAAATGAGAAGAATAATAGTACAGTGTGTATATTATAGACTGGTAGGAAACAAATGAAAAAAGAGAATATAAACAACAAAATAAATAATTAAACAAAAGGTGTGAAATAGAAAAGTCTAGAAAAAGGGAGACAATTAGAAATCTTTTAAAGAGATCAAAGAAACAAGTCCAAATATATCAGTAATTACTACATATATAAGTAGAACCAAACTCATTAGTTAAAAGAAACAGATGGACAATTGATCATTAAAAAATCCAACTGTGTTCTGTTTATAGAAGACATGCCTAAAGCATAAGGACATGGAAATATTAAAAGCAAAAAACTGGGAAAAGATATACTTGACAAATACTAACAAAACAGTAACAACAAAACACACTATGAAACAAATATCAACACTCTCAGAAAGATAAGAAAAATGTATCCACGAAACAGGGACAAGATGCTATTTTAAAAATTGGAGAATAAAGAGAGCTCTTTTTATGGAAATGGGAAAAAAGAGTAACTTTACAGTGGGTAAAGCAGACACATTACCTCGACCAGGTCATCAAGATTAACAACCAGAAGTAATGTCAATAGCATGTACCCTTGATATAATGTGATGAGAATGGTACTTTACCTTGGTGGTCTCCCTTCTAAAAATCCATAACCCAAGTCCAGTCACTAGAAAAACATCAAATGAATCCAAGTTGAGGGACATTCTATAAAATACATGACCATTACTCCTCAAAACTTTCAAAGTCATCAAAAATGAGGAAAGTCTAAGAAGCTGTCACAGGCAAGAGGAGCCTAAGGTGACATGACAGCTAAAGGTAATACAGTATCCTGCATGGGATCCTGGAACAGAAAACGGACATTAGGTAAAAACCAAGGAAATCTGAATAAAGTTTAGAATTTAATTAATAACAATGTATCAATATTGGTTCATTAAATGAACAAATGTACCATCCTAATGTAAGACATTAAAATAGGGGAAACTAGGTGTTGGGTATATGGGAACTCTCTATACTATCTTTGCAATTCTTCTGTAAACCAAAATCTATCCTAAAATTAAAATATTTATTACAAAGAGAGCTTTTTGAAATTAAAAGCACAATAGTAGGATCAAAAACTCATTACAAGTATTGAAAGATAGAGTAAAGATAACATCCTAGGAAACAGAGCAAAAATAAAAAGCTATTGAAAGTAAAATAGTAAAGATAAGCAACTTAGAAGGCAGTCCAACATCCAAATGATAAAAGTTTCAAGAAGAAAAAAAAAGAGAAAAATGGACAAGAGGAATTCATCCTCTAAAATGAAATGAAATAAAATAAAATAAAATTTCCCAGAACCGAAGAACACAAATTTCCAATCCACTGAGTACTCAGCATAATAGGTCCTTTTAGAACACTGGGGACAGAGAGAAGACCACAAAAGTTTAAACTTCTCAGCAACACTGAAAGCAAGAAGATATGGAGTGATTCATTCAAAAAGTAGTGGGGGTGGTGGTGGTGGTGGGATGAATTGGGAGATTGGGATTGACATGTATACACTAATATGTATAAAATGGATAACTAATAAGAACCTGCTGTATAAAAAAATAAATAAAATTCTAAAATTTTAAAAAATAAATAAATAAAATAAAATTAAATAAATAAGCAAAAAAACAAACAAAAAACCCCCCCAAATGCTGAAGGCATATGCTTTCTAATCTAGAATTCTAGACCCAGCCAAATTACCCATGAAATGTCAAAGTAAAATAATGATCTTTTCAGACATAAGAGATGTCAAAATGTTTTATTTTTTAAAAAAAATGAAGGTTATTCTCCACCAAAATGAGAGGGTAAACTAAGAAAGATATAGGCATGAGATCCAGAAAATAGGAAATGTAATACAGGAAAAAAATAAGGAACTCTCCAAATTACAGACAAAACACTCTGGGATAATGACAGTTACCAAGTATAAAGGGCAACCAGTCCAGATTGGAACAGAGTTACTGGCCAGGTGAATGAGATGTGTCCATCATTATGCTTTTCACCACTGTACCGCTATTTAACCTGATGAAACTCCTGGAGGATATGTCCCACCAGAGCAATGAAATAAATGAAGAAAGAGAAAGACACGAGACCCAAAGAATAAGACAAAAAGGGAATGCCATCGGATAACAATGTGGGAAGAATTAGCAATAGATACACACACAGCCAAATGAACGAAATACAAATCCCAAGCAAATATTAATTTCAAGCAAAACAAAAAGAAACCAGAACACATTCTGAACTATAAATAATACTGGCACAGACTTAAAAACACTAAATATAGATTTAAGTGAAAATTACATAAAAGCACATAGAAAGATGCTCAATATCATTAGTCATTAGGGAAATGTAAGCTAAAATCACAATGGGATATCACTACACTACTGTTAGAATGGCTAAAATGTGAAAGGCTGACCACACCAAGTGTTGGTGAGGATGCGGAGGAATGGAACTTTCATACACTACTGGTAGAAATGTATGATTACATTTATATAAAAATCTCATAAATTCATTCTAATTTAGAGTAAAAGAAAGCCAAACAGTGGTTGCTTGGGGCTAGAGGGAAGATGGGGAGCTGCAGGGAGGAAGGATTATAAAGGGGCAGGAAGAAACTTTTGGGGTGATGGATATGTTCATTTTCTTTACTGTGGAGATGGTTTCACAGTGTTCACATATATATGTCAAAACTTATTCAAATGTACACTTTAAATATGTTTTCTTTATTGTACATCAATTTACATTCCAATGAGGCTGTTTAAAAACATGAAATTTGGCCCCTACCCTATAACATACACCAAAATCAATTCCAGGTGGATTAAGAATTTAAATGAGAAATAAGAATATTGAAAAGTTTAGATGGATCTATGAAACATTATCTTTTTAAACTTGGGATAAGTAGCTATTTCTTAAACAAGAAACAAAAAGTACTAACCCTAAAAACAAAAAAGGAAGAAACGACTGATAAGTGAAATTACATTGAAATCAAGAACATCTGACGTAACAGATGTCAAAAGCACCATAAAGAAATTTTTTAAAAAGCCCACAAACTAAGAAATAATATTTTCAATATTATTATACAAGGAGTGTTGAACTCCTTGACTAAGGATTAGTATTCAGAATACATAAAGAACTCTTACAAGTCAATAAGGATTCCACTTCTAGGAAGATGGAGTGGACATGCTTTTTACTATTTCTTCCACTAAGAACAATGAAAAGCCCTGGGCATTATATATAAAACAATTCTATAGAGAACATAAGAAGCCTCTTACAGTGGAGAGAAGAAGGAAGACTAGCAAGGTACCTCGGGACCCAGGGAACAACACAGTGGTGAGTTCCTGGGTTTTCTTTTTGCCTCATAGATCCCAGACTTGGAGCTGGAGAAGCCAGCAACCTAGAAACACCAAGGGGCACAGGCCAAAAGAGCCTCCAGCAGAAGCCTGCTCTCTGTAGCCAAAGGACCAGGAAAGGGGCAGCCTGGCATGACAGAGGACTTTCAGACAACCCCTCTCTACTCCAGCCAAACACTACAGGAAAAACAGTGACTCCACTCTCACCATTGCTCTCGAGAGCTGAGTGGGGAGCCTAGATTCCACCCTCACAAGGCCATGTATAACGAGGCACCAATACCCCTGCTGGGGTGGTAGCAGAGAAGGCCAAGTAGAGAGCCAGGACATTCACCCAAGCCGACCAGTAATGAGCCCCCACCTGGGGTACTGCTGGAGCCCACACTGGGTACCGGAACTCCCAATGAGCTCAGCAGTCACACGGAGCCCCAGCTCGGGTGTCAAGAGAGGCAGACGAGGGAGGGCCTGACTTCCACCTCCACTCCCCTTCCCCTGCCGGGGCAGTATCAGAGAAAGTGAGCTAAAACAGAAGTGTAAAGGAATCAAGAATTAAAAAACAAACAACCTGATGGGAAAATGGGCAAAATACATGAATAGAAAAGAGAATAATAGTACTACCTCATTAGACTGTTTTTATGATTAAACGATGTGTGTGCTTAAAATAGTTTCTCACACAATGAAAGCTGTAAACAAGAGGTGGTATTGTTATCATTACTATTGCTGTTTCACAGGAAATGGCACACATATGCTTGAAAAACATGAAAAGATGCTCAACATGATTAGTAATCAGAAAAATGCTAATTAAAACCATCATGAGACAATAATTCGCACACTTTGCATACACTAGGTGACCAAAAATTAAAAGTCTACAGGAACACTTACTCATTGCTAGTAGAGGATCAGTGACCACATCCACTTTGGAAAACAATTTGGAATTATCTTGAAAAGTTGAACATTCCCATAGTTGATGATCCAGCAACACCACTTCTAGATAAATTCTAAAATTCTCACACACACGCCAACAGATGTTCAGGAATGTTCCCAGCAACACTGTCCACAGTAACAAAAGACTGGAAAACCCCAACTGTCCATCAACATGCAAATATAATGGTAGTATATACACACAATGGAACAACAGCCAGCACCAACGACAAGTGAATTACGGCTACACGCAACAACACAGGAAGCCTTACAAACAATGTTAAATCACAGAAGAGCACATTCAGAAACAGGAAGACCATAACCACTCAAACTAGAAACAACCAGTGTTCTATTTTTTTAAAAAGGTGGGAAAAGGAGGGAGAGATTAATTCATACAATGTCAATGTTATGAAAGATACAGAAAGTCTGTGGAAATGTTCCTGTTTAAACAATGCTAAGGAGACACAGCTATTGTACATCTAGCACTGAAGGGAAAAAATGTTATAAGGTGCATTATTAGGTCAATTTACTGAAGTTAAAAAACTGCAATGTGTTTAAGTAATAGAATATTCCTATTGTTAGAAAATAAATACATATTGAAGTATTTAGGGGTGACATAATGTGACAGCCTCAAATGGCTCCCCAGAAAAACTCTGTGTGTGTGTGTGTGTGTGTGTGTGTGTGTGTAGGGAGGGGGGAGAAGCAGGGAGAGAGAGAACAAGATCAAATGATAAAGAAAACAGGGTAAAATGATAACAATAGGTGAATCAGGGTAGAGGCTAATGGATGTTCTTTGTACTCTTTTTACTTTCTCAGATTTTCTGTAAGTTTGAAATTATCTCCAAAATAAACAGTTCAGAAGAAGAGGCGAAAGGGCAATGATAAAATTCAGGATAACAATTACCTGAGGTGGGCCGGGCAGAGGAATGGGCTCAGTTAGGAGGGATGGATGCAGACTTCCATTTGTGCTCTGAATCTTTATTTGGTAAACAGGTCCTCAGGTGTTCATTATATTATTATACTTTATAACTCAGGCATTGTCATTTGTATGTGATCAAGCATTACAGTTGAAAAGATAAAAAAGAAAAACGTCTCATCTCAGGATAGACATTTCAGGCTGATACTGACCGGAGCACTGAATATATACTTGATACCTAGAATCTTTTCATTGTAAGGATAAAATCTTCATATTTTTCTGTTTTGCATATTCTACAACTTCCCATCTTATTCTCCCTTTCAGATATTTTTATGTTGGGGCAGGAGGAGTAAAGTGTAAGAGAAACTGGGAAGTGGGACAGACAGGTCAGTTTACTGCTCTTGAGTTTTAAAATGATAATTTTAAAAAATCTACCTTCCTTTGGTGAAAGGGCCAACTGTTGGGTCTGGGACACAGTGGGCAGTGGTGTAGGTCAGGAGGCCTGGCCTGGATGCTAATATACTGTCCACCGTGGGGCAGGCCCCAGGAGCAGCAGGAACACAGGAGCTGGGGTTGATGGGGACGGCAGTGGGTGGGGTCCATGCAGGGAGAAGGGTTGCCTCCCAGATGGAGAGCAAAGCACAGGGTTAGGGGGACTGGGCACAGGCAATAGGCTGGAATCTCAGTGGGTGGTGGTGACAGCTGCTGCTGGAGAAGTGGACAGGGGGTGGGTGTGGGGAAAGGAGGAGGTGCAGTCCCCGTCCTGGAGGTACTGGAGCAAAGGTCAGAAACTCAAATGTCTCATGGGGCCAGGCCAGTCCCCTGCTGAGTGAAGCAAATGCATCCGAGGAGTTGGGGGGAGAAGCTCCTTGTCTATATTACATATGTGCCTCAACATGCACTGAGTTGGCTGTAGGATCTGTGGCCAACAAAGGGGACTCTGCTCCAGCCACCTGTGGCCAAGCAGGAATGGCCCGGAGTTGACAGATTTTTCTGATTTTTGGAATCAGAGTGGCCAGAGTTGTTCTGATTTTTCAAGAGAAACTGGAAATTTGAATTTTATGTGAGATCTACGGATTTATAAGTGTTGTCTCAAAGCTTTTTAAAACAAGAGGCAGGCCTGATAAATATGTGATGGCCACCATTTAGTGCCTCTTTACAAAGTTTATTCATTTTCTGGGACTGTCATAACAAAGTACCACTGACTGGGTGGCTTAAACAACAGAAATGTCTTCTCTCAGAGTCCTGGAGGCTGGAAGTCCAAGATCACGGTGTTAGCAGGGGTGGTTTCTTCCAAGTGCTGTGAGGTGAATCTGTCCTGTGCTTCCCGCCCAGCTTCCGGTGGTTTGCTTCAGTCTTTGGTGCTTCTTGGCTTGTAGATGTGTCACCCTGATCTCTGCCTTCATCTTCACATGGTGTTCTCCCTGTGTGTGTGTGTGTCTCTGTGTCCAAATTTCCCCCCCTTTTTAAGGATGTAGGCATATTGGATTAGGGCCCACCCTAATGACCTCATATTGATCATCTACAAAGACCCTATTTTTAAATAAAGTCCCATTCATGGGTCTCGGGATTAAGATTTCAACATCTTTTGGGAGGACACAGTTCAACCCATAACACTAGAGGAAATCAGCAGATGATCAAAGCAGTGACTGAGGCCCAGGAGGGTCATGATAGGACCAGAGGGTGGTTCAGAGTGGGGCCTGGACTCAGGGATGGGGTGTCCAATCATTGGAATGAGATACATAGAAGGACCTGTGCTAGACTGAGTCTGTCCACAAGGGCTTGGACACCTCCTGAGGCAGCAGCCCCACAGAGAGAAGCATGTAAGAGGCCAGGAAGCCTGGCAGACTGTGACCCTATGCTAAGTCTCAAAGATGCTCAGGATCCACAGGAAAGCCAAAGGTAATCCAAATCCATGCCTCCAGGGCCTCTGGACCCTGAATGAGGCTTCTGATGGGACATACCCACCCAGCACTGCACCCAGAGCCTGCGAAGCACATGTGTGGCCAGATCTGCTGAAGGATTTGAGAAGTTGGATGGAACAAGTAAATAAACAAAGAAAGATAAAAAAAAAAACAGCAAAGGCCTGTTTCTTGACCAGGACTGAATTACCCTGCCACTCCCCAGGGCTGAAGCCTGTCCTGGCAGTCAGGGCTCAGCCTGGGGGTGTTTCCAGTCCTTGGCGACGGTGGTTCCCAGCCTGCCCAAATGACTGACAGTTCTTTGAGGCCACAGGTTCCTGGGTGCCCCACACCACTGCGGCCTGCACACATGAGCAGCAGCTGGTGCCTGCACTCAGGGGACTTGATCAGGAAAACCAAGGGACCCCAGGACACATCCTCCAAACAGACTTTGGAGCTACAGAAGCCATGGAAATATTCATCCCCATCCATCCAGGGAATATCGGCCCAGCCAATCGTGTGTGACCATAAATGCCTAGGCCAGCGGGGGAAATGGAGGCTCAGTGGGAGGTTGGAAGGAGGGTCTGACTCAAGCAGGAGACCTGGTGTGGGGCTGCAGTTGTTCCTGAAGACATTAACACAATTACTTATGGAATACAGCAAGTACTTCATATTGCTGTTTCCAATTCTTATTAATGATGACAAGACTTTACTTAATTTCCAAGATTTTATATTTGCACCCCTTCTCTTACAACAAAAACCTTGGTTCCCCAAGATATTAATATAATTACTTAAGGTTAATATATATATGTTAGCTTCACAAAACAATACCATTTTTATTACCAACAGCAAGACTATGGAATGCGGTTCAGGTTTTGTGTGTGTGTGGTTCTTTCTGTCTCTGTCCCACTTGGAATGCACAAATTACCATGTTTCGAAGTCACTTGAAACAATTCTCTGTGAGGTTATGCCATCAATTTTGCATACAGGACCATTTGTCTCAGTTTGTTTTTGATGTTAAGAGATGGCTTTCGCTCTTTTTTGGTTTCATTTTGGTTTTTAGTTATGTAAAATGTTTACATGGTTCCAAAGCCAACTTATGAAACAAGGCACATTGCTTGGTTTGTAAACCTGTCATTTGTTCTTCTGTTGTTTCTATTTCAAAATATAAGCAATATATATATATATATATATATATATATATATATATATATATATATATATACACACACACACATACACATACACACCTATATACCTATCGGTGTATATATATGTATATATACGTGTGTGTGTGTGTATATTCCTATTTCCCTCCCTTTTGCTTATATAAAAGGCAGCATACTATATAAACGGTTCTGTACCTGATCTTTTCCTGGTCAGTTAGCAATATATCCTGACAGTAACTTCACATTGATACAGACCCTCCTCGTTCCCTCTCACAGCTCCACACTACATCACTGTGCAAATGTGCCATAGTTTGTCCAGTCAAGTCCCTTTGGATGAAGTCTTGGGAGATTCCCCATCTTTGGCTTTGCAAATAGTGCTGCAAACTATAGGCTTGTTCATATGTAACTTCATTCTTTTGAAAAGACTCCATTTTGAATCCTCACTCTCTCATCAATGAACCCTTTGGATAGTCACTTAATATTCCAAACCTCAGGCTCCTCATCTGTAAAATGGGGATAATAATAGTATCTAGCTCACAGTTCAAAATGAGTTAACATGATTTAAAATACCCAGCATAGGGCCTGGCACATAGTGAACAGTCAATAAATGTTTGCTATTGTTGCTGTTGTTGTTCCATTTTTTTTAAAAAATAAATTTATTTATTTTATTTATTTATTTTTGGCTGCATTGGGTCTCCATTGCTGTGCGCGGGCTTTCTCTAGTTGCGGTGAGCGGGGGCTACTCTTCGTTGCGGTGCACGGGCTTCTCATTGTGGTGGCTTCTCTTGTTGTGGAGCACGGGCTCTAGGGGCGCGGGCTTCAGTAGTTGTAGCATGCGGTGGGCTCAGTAGTTGTGGCACACGGGCTCAGTAGTTGTGGCTCTCAGGTTCTAGAGCACAGGCTCAGTAGTTGTGGCACACGGGCTTAGTTGCTCTGCGGCATGTGGGATCTTCCTGGACCAGGGCTCGAACCTGTGTCCCCTGCATTGGCAGGCGGATTCTTAACCACAGAACCACCAGGGAAGTCCCTCCATTTTGTTTTAATTATTCATAGCCTAGGACTTTAAAAGTTCACTGTCTGGAAGGAGAGAGAGAGATGTAAATTTTTAGTTACCTAATGGGGTATTGAGTGCTGTCAGAGGTATAAGAACAAGTCCTGTTGGAGCACAGTGGAGAGGCTCAACAACTATGCCTGGGGATCAGAAAGGCTGTCCATGACAGTTGATTTGTCCATCCCACCAACCCTTTTCCTTATGGAAACCACACCCCAGGTTTCCTTTCTCAACACATGGAGCTGCAGCAACCCCCGCCCCCCAGGTTAGCATATGACCCAGGCCTGACCTCCCAGGGTCTCAATGATTGGCTCAGGAATAGGCACAGGACCCAGTGCAACCAATGAGGGTCAGCCCTGGAGCTCACCAGGGACTATTAGAAAAGAGGCTCTCTCATTTTCCACCAGAATGTTAATCTCATTGAATGTAAGCCTGGAACTGCCAGGGGCCAACACACGGCAAGGGAGAATGTGAAGAAATCAGAGCTAAGAGGTGGAGAAGGACAGATTCTCAACATTGTCTCTTGGACACTGGGGATTTCAGTTAAGTGGGCTGAAAGAAAGCCCTTTTCTGACTAAGCCAGTTTGAATTAGGTTCTCATTTACATTAAGAATGCCAGATAGAGGAGGCCTGATGCCTGAGGCTTAGTTACTAGGGGGATACGGAAAGGAAAGACCTTCCGGCAGAGAGAAAATCATGTGGAAAGTCCTGAGGAAATGTAGCAGTCAGCCTTTTTTGTAGCTTTAACTAAAGCAAGATCTGTGGGCTGATGCCCATCATCTGAACAAACCCAACTTCTCAGCTGGGAGGCTAAGCTCCAGATCCTGAGGAAGGGCAGGGAATTCTCACCTGGACAATCGTCAGCCAGGTGATATCAGAATCAGATAAGAGCATGCAAATGAGTTGTTGGTGGTGTTGGAGCCTCCCCAGATGCAGGTTGGGGACATTGTCCACGTCCATCATAGTCTGCAAGATGTTCTCACAGGCATTCTCTCCACTGCCGAGTGTAGCCTTAACCAGCATCTGCATTTTACCCTGGGCCCTCCACTTCCCTCCATGGTCCTGCCTGTTACATTGTGGCTTTGGTTTCTGAAGCCTCCTATGCTCTAGAAGTCCCTCTTCTCATGTTCCCATGTTTTTGCTTGATGCCACTTTTCCATACTGAATCAGCTAATGAAGCTTCACAGAGTGCCTTAACTGAAACACACCATATAACAGCTTGTGCTGAGCAGGGCAATAGGGCCAGGCTGTGCACCTCTGGCTTGGTGCTGGGGGCAGGGGGTGGTGAGACTGAGAAACGGGAATTTGCTACTTGGAGGCTTTTTAAAAAAAAACTTTTTATTTTGAAATAATTACAGATTCACAGGAAGTTACAGATAGTACAGAGAAGTCTGTAGTGCTCTTCACCCAGTTTCCCCCACAGTTACTTCGTGCTTAATTACAGTGCAATATCAAAACCAAGAAGTTGACATTGATGCACTGTGTGTGTACACTTCTATGTCATTTTATCACAGATGTAGATTAGTGTTATCATCACCACAATCAAAATACAGAAATGTTCCGTCATTATAAAGATCTTCCTTACATTACCCATTAACAATAGTAAATGTGGATTTGTCTATTTCTCCTTTTCAGCTTTTTTAGTTTTTGCTTCACATATTTTTTAGCTCTAGCCTTTGGAGAATACATTCAGGATTTTTATCTTTTTTTGGTGGATAAACCCTTTTATCATTATATAATGTCTCTCTCTGTCCCTGATAATTTTCTTTGCAACTTTATCTAATATTAATATAGTTAGTGCTTTTATTTATTTATTTGGCTGCACCGGGTCTTAGTTGCGGCACACGGGATCTTTAGTTGTGGCATGCGGGATCTTTAGTTGCGGCATGCGAATTCTTAGTTGTGGCATGGGGGATCTAGTTCCCTGACCAGGGATGGAACCTGGGCTCCCTGCATTGGGAGTGCAGAGTCTTAGCCACAGGGTAGTCCCTAGTGCTCTTTTTTGATCAATGTTTACATGATACATCTTTCTCCATCCTTTTGCTCATCTAACTATATTCATATATTTTAAGGGAGTTTTTGCAGGCAGCTTATAGTTGTGTTTTTTTTGTTTGTTTTGATGTGGACCATTTTTAAAGTCTTTATTGAATTTATTACATATTGCTTCTCTTTTTATGTTTTGGTTTTTTGGCTGCAAGTCATGTGGGATCTTAGCTCCCCAACCAGGGATCGAACCCGCACCCCCTGCATTGGACGGCAAAGTCTTAACCACTGGACTGCCAGGGAAGTCCTCGCAGCTTATAGTTGGAACATAGTTTTTTTTTAAATCCACTCTGACAATCTCTGTCATTTAGTTGGTGTATTTAGACCATTTACATTTATATTTAATGTAATTACTTATGTTAGGGCTTAAGTGTGTACTTTTAATTTTAATTCTGTTTGTCCTATTTTTTATTTCTCTGTTTTACTTTTCCTGCCTTCCTGCGGGTTACTTGAACATCTTTTTGGAATTCCATTTTGATATATCTCTAGTGCTTTTGAGTATATCACTTTGTATAGCTTTTTTAGTGGTTGTTCTGGGTATTACATCATACATACATAATTTACCACAGTTTACTGATGTTGTCATTTTACCACTTTGATGACATATAGAAACCTTGCCTCCTGCTAAGTCCCTTTACCCTCCTCCACTTATAATTGTCTTAACTATTTCCTCTACATACATTTAAAACCACATCAGACAGTGTTATATTTTTGCTTCAACTGTCACACTTAGAAAATTCAAGAGGAGAAGAAAAATGCTTTTACTCATTCTGTTGGTCTTCTTCCCTGATGTTCCAAGATTCCTTCTTTTAATATTTTTTTTCTCTAAGAGAATTTCCTTTAGCTATACTTTTAGGGTAGGTCTGCTGGCAACAAATTCTCTTAGTTTTCATTTCATCTGAGAACATCTTGATTTCTCCTTCATTTCTGATGAATATTTTTAGTATAGGATTCTGGGTTAATAGTTCTTTTATTTCAGCACTTGAAAATGATTATGCCACTTCCTTCTGGCCTCCATGATTTTTGATGAGAAATATACAGTTATTCAAATTGTATTCTTCCTTTAGGTATGCTGTTGCTTCTCCCTGATTGCTTTCAAGATTGTTTCTTTGTCATGAGATTTCAGAAATTTGACTTGTGTCTTGGTGTGGATTTCTATGGGTTTATCCTGTTTGGGATTTGCTTAGTTTCTTGAAACTGTAGGTTTATGTCTTTTGCCAAATTTGGAAAGTTTTCAGTCATTATTTCTTTGAGTACTTTTCAACTTGCCCTCTTTCTCCTCTCCTTCTAGGACTCCAAAAACATGAAGGTTAGATCTTTTGTGGTAATCTCACAGGTTCCCTAAGGCTCTGTTCATTTTTGTTTGTTTTGTTTTTCTCTATTTTCTCTGATGTTTAGATTGTGTAATTTCTATTATTCTATCTTTCTGTTCACTGACTCTTTCTTCTTTTATCCCCATCCTGCTGTTGATACCATCTACTAAGTTTTTAATTTTGGTTTCTGTATTCTTCAGTTCTAAAATCTCCATTTTGTTTTTCTTTATCTCTTCTATTTCTTTGTTGAGACTGTATTTTTTTTTATTTGTTTCAAGCATGTTCATAATTGCTCATTGAAGCATTCTTATGATGGCTGCTTTAATAGTCATTGGAGATAATTCTAACATCTCTGCCATCTTGGTACTGGTATGCATTGATTGTCTTTTTCTATTCAGGTTATAATTTTCCTGGTTCTTGTTATGATGAGTGGTTGCCAATTGAAACCCATACATTTTGAGTATTATATCATGAGATTCGAGATATTTAAATCTTCTGTTTTAGCTGGCTCCCCTTACAGCACTCTGGCAGGAGAAGAGATACCTTTTCATTACTGCCAGGTGGGAGTAGACTCCAGGTTCCCCACTTGGCCTCTGTTGACACCCAAAGTGGGGAGGGTCTCCTTGGTACTTCTGGGTGGGAGTGGGAGTTCCATCTTCCCACTCAGCCTCTACTAATCCCATCCTGGCTGGGTGGGGCTTCTCCTCAGGCAGCCTCTACTGACACTATTTGGCTGGAATTGAGCAGTTATTATCTAAACTTTTCTCTCTTGCAAGGCTTTCCCTTTCCTGTTCCTCTGGCTAGAGGGAGTAGGCTTTTATTGGGAGCTCACCAATGTCATTTCTTGGATCCTGAGGTCCCTTCTCTCCACCATAACTGTCTTCTTATGTTGGTTTCATATATAATATCCATGGATTTTAGTTGTTCTTAGCAGGAGGAATAGGAAAAAAATAATTCTCCTTCATCTTTCCACAAGTGAAAGTTACTTGGATCATTTAAAAGTGTGTTTCATAGAAACAGTCTCACAGGCATAGAGAACAGATTTGTGGTTGCCAAGGGGGAGGGGGGTGGGGGAGGGATGGACTGGGAGTTTGGGACTGGCAGATGCAAACTATTATATACAGAATGGATAAAGGACAAGGTCCTACTTTATAGCACAGGGAACTATATTCAATATCTTATAATAAACTATAATGAAAAATGAATATATATATTCAACTGAATCACTTTGCTTGCATCAGGGACTAACACAACATTGTAAATCAACTATACTTCAATAAAAAATAAATTTAAAACATAAAGTATGTTTCAAATGCCAAAGTGGAGCAAAAGTAAAACAGTCACAGCGCCAGAGGCAAACACTTTAACACCTTTGATGGCACTGAAGGTGGTGGTGAAAGGTCATGGGTGTGGGGCTGGAATGACCTGAAACAACACTAATTTGACCTTGGGCAAACTGCTTTGGCTGTCAGAGGCTCAGTTCTCCTTCTGGAAAATAAAAACCAAACTATTTATTATGTAGGGGTGTCATGAGGAGAAGGTGAGATAAACTATGTCAAGTACATGGCATTGAGAATATATGTCATTAATAACTTCTTTACTTTTCTCCATCAGTTCCAACGTTACATCCTAATATTTCCTAAACAAATCCTGAGGTGTAGCTCAAATTGTTCATAATCCTGCTGCAGTTGGGACTCAGTTTCCCCATCTTTAAAAGGAAAGGATTGGTCTAGATCACTGCTACTCAATGGATGGGCTGTAGCAGTCCCTGGGAGCTTGTTAGTAATGCAGAATCCCAGGCACCACACCCAGCCTACTGAATCAGAACCTGCATTTTAAGAAGACCTCCAGCTTAGTCTGGCATAGGGAAGTTTGAGAAGTGGTGCTCTGGGTGACTTTTAAGGCCACTGTCAGCTCTGACCTTACCTATCTTAGGCTTTCCCACCTCTGAACCACTGTTAAAATGCTCTGACCTATCTACTCTGGCCACACAGTGCTAACCATCATTTAAGGTGCAGCACAATCCCACCCTGCCCCACCCCATCCCAAGCATAAAGCTTTCTCTGACCACTTCAACCTGAACTGATCCTCTAGATGCCTTAAATGACCATTCTCTAGACCATTAGCAAGATGATTTATCTGTTTAGTGACAGCTTGCCTGTTTTCTTCTTGAACCACTATTTAAACCATATATCATGTATTCTTATTGAACTTTCTATAGCTTTTCAGAAACTGAGGATGTAGACAGCTCCCGGAAAGCTCTTAGAGAGCAGAGACCATGACTTCCACATGCTTTACTGTTCACCGTCTGGTTCCCCACACATAGGAGATACTCAAATACATAATCATTTTCACTGAGAATGTGTTCTAAGCACAGCTTTCAAGTCCCTACAATTAGTAATGAGAAAATGCTATAGTTATCAATCTTTAAAATGAGCATAAATAAACCTACATTTTCTGTTCCCTGAGATATTAAAAAGGAAACTTTAAAAAAAAAATGACAATATCCAGTGCTGGAGAGATTGTGCTGAAACTGGTACTCACACACTACAGTGTAAATTGACACAACCCTTTTAGAAAACAAATTGGCAATATATATTATGGACCAAAAAGATGTTTCCAGAAAATCCACTCCTTTATCTTAATTAAGCAAAAGCAAGAGTTTATTTGTATGAAGAGTCATGAGAGCAAAAACTTGGACATAATCTAAATGCCAAACATTAGAGAACTGGTGTATCTCCATTTGATGGACTACCATGGAACCATTTAAAATAATTAGGAAGGCTGTATTCAAACAAGAAAATGTTTATTCAATATTAGGTAAGAAAACCAGAATAGAAAATAACATATGCTATTGATTATAACTAATATATGCAAACAGGAACTCAAAAGGAAAGAATAAAAAATTAGAAATTATATTTTAAGGTGGTGGGATTGGGTTTAATTTCCTGTACTCATTTTTTTCCAAAATTTTTCATTTTGCCAACTTTTCATTAAAGTAAAAAACAACAACAACAACAACTTTTTTTTAGTGACACCAAAAGTAGATTAGGAGAGCACCGTGGGAGGATTCACTTAGGAACAGATCAAAGTCCATTTTCCTTGTAGGTTCACCCATAATGCCATTATGTGGGATCTGACAGTGATGTGACATCTGAATTAATAACCAAGGCCTCAGCATCAAGAAGTTCTCAGTAGTTACAGAGCAAAGGAGATCTCAAGGCTGGAAATTACCATCGCAAAAGAGAAGATGTTAGTTCACAACCTATAGCTTCGAGTTGTCATTCATTCTTCCCCCAGTCCCCACTAAAACATAGACTCTATTTGCAGACTGCCAGTGAGATGTGTGCTCATTAAAGAATGAAAAGCTATTTTTTTAACATCTTTATTGGAGTATAATTGCTTTACAATGGTGTGTTAGTTTCTGCTTAAGAATGAAAAGCTTTAAAAAAGTTTTTAGCCCACGTACCAACCCTTTCCTTGGCACTTCACTCACAGGGAGCCCCAGTTCACTTCCCTCCTGTGCTGATAGGAGTGGTAAGTAAGTCCTGGGGCCCAGTCACCCGCTCTGGTGACCCATGGGTCCCGTGATCTATAGTGACCCCAATCTACATGCTCCCTGACAAGTTCCTGAACCTTTTCCGAAGCCTATAAAATGGGGATATTGATGCTTTCCTCACAGGGAAAAATTAAATGGGGGGAGAATTTTGACTATTCCTGGGATAGGGCAATGATTAATATATGTTATCATCTCAGATATCAATTATATCCTATCAGTTTTTAAAATGAAAAATGAAAACAAATTTAAATTGATACCACTCATTGCTAGATGAGGATGGACACTCTTGTACATCCTAGTGGGAGTCTATATTGATATGACCCTTTGAGAGGGCAGTTTGGAAATACTATGTCTAACAGAAGCTTTAAAAATCTGCATATCATTTGACCCAGCAATTCCACTTTTGGGAATCTTTCGAAAGGAAATTAGATAGAGGGGCAAATGTGAATGTACAGGGATGTTCAGGGCAGTATTATTTATAAGCAGAAAACTGGAAATAGCCTGAGTGTTCAACGGTAGAAGTCTGGTACACAAATTTTCGTACATGCTTGCAATGGAATCTAACTCAGCACTAATGAAGTTGTAGAAGTATACTTAATCACTTAAAGAAGTGGTTGCGGAATACTGAGCTATTTTAAGCAATAATATTTACTGTGTGATTCTATTTTGTGGGGAAAGACTATCTACATATCTAGATAAAGATGTGCATGTACCATGTATAGGATATCCAGTCTGAGAAAGAGAATATTATTTATGGACTTTTCTTAAATTTCTTAGTATTTCCTGGGTGTCTTGGGTGTGAATGGTGAATTAACATGTCTCCTATCCCTTGGGGGAGAGACCTATGCACAGAGAGTGGCAGGGGAAAGGGATCAGTAGAAAGGCCCATGGGACATGCCACTATGTGCCAGGGACTCAGCAGCCCTGCCCAGGCTCTAAAATGAACTGTGGGAGTGGGGAGGGCAACCCCTCACACTGTGTCTTGGCTCAGAGAGGATGAAGAGCCTTGTGGCTGGAGAGGAGCAGAGGGGTTGCTCTCAGCTCTGCTGCAGCTGCAAACCCCCAAGGAGATGCCTCCCTCTCCCCTTCACCCAGCTCCAGCAGGCTGTGGGGCTCCTGTTGGGACAGCTGAGCACTCACTGAGTACCAGTGTCCAGATTGATGGGACTAACATTGACCCATGCCTGCTCTGTTCTTGTTGCAATTACATGAATTTTTTCATCCACTCCTCCCACCTTGATGCACGTTTCCAGAGTCATACAGCCGGTAGGAGGCAGATCTGAGTTAGTACTTGGAGATCAGCGCTCACTGCCCTGCACCACATCCAGTGCAAAGGGGATGGAGAAAGAGTAGACTGTGTGTTCCAGGAGCTCAAGCTGGAGAGGAGGGGCACACCCAAGAGGGAGAGATGGAAAGAAAGAAGACAGATGCCACTGAGTAGTAAACTCCCTCATTTCAGAGGGCGAGATGGGCATAAGGTGAACCCTGGAGGATGGCAGCATGTGACAGGACCCAGGGGAGAGTGATAATAGTGGTGGTGACAATAACAATAGCAACATGTGTTGGTTTACTGAGATGCCAGGCACTGCACTAAACACTGTACCATATTAACTCACTTAAACCTCACTACAACCTACGAGGTGTGTACTCTCAGGAACCCAATTTACCAATAAAGAAACTGAAGCACAGAGCTTAAGAAACTTGACCAAGACCACACAGCTGGAAAGTGATAGAGCCAGGATTCCCAAGACCACACAGCTGGAAAGTGACAGAGCCAGGATTCCAACCCAAACAGCCTCCCCCAGCCTCTCCCTGGCTTAAAACAACACAAACTAATTATCCTAAGAGTTCCGTAGGTCATAAGTCCAGTATGATCTCATCAGACTAAAATCAAGGTGTCAGCAGGCTATGTTCCCTTCTGGAGGCTCTAGGGGAGAATCTCCCTCCTGCTCATTCAGGTTGTTGGCAGAATTCAGTTCCTGCGGTTGTAGGACTGAGGTCCCCATTTCTTTCTGGCTGTGAAATAAGGGTGGATCCCAGCTTCTAGAGGTCGCTGCATTCCTTGGCTCATGGTCTCCTTCCTCCATCTTCAAAGTCAGCACTGGCAGGTGGAGTCCTTCTCACAGTGTATGTCTCTGACTTACCTTTTTCAATCGTCTTCCACTTTTTTGCAAAAATTATTCTTGTAAATTGCAATAACATATACATAACATGAAATTTACCATTTTAACTATTTTTAAGTGTACAGTTCAGTAGCATTCACATTGGTGTGAAACCATCACCACTATCCATCTCCAGAATTTTTTTCATATTGCAAAACTGAAACTCTATACTCAAATTATAACTCCCTATTTTCTCCTCCCCCAGTTCCTGGCAACCAGCATTCTACTTTCTCTCTCAATGAATCTGACTACTCTAGAAACCTCATATAAAAGGAATCATACAGTATTTGTCCTTCTGTGACCGGCTTATTTCACTTAACATAGTGTCCTCGAGGTTCATCATATTGTAGCTTGTGTCAGAATTTCCTTTCTTTTTAAGGCTGAATAACATTCCATTGTATACCATGTTTTGTTTATCCATTCATCCACCCATGGACACTTGGGTTGCTTCCATCTTTAGGCTATTGTGAAAAATGCTGCTATGAACACGAGTGTACAAATATCTCTTCACATCCCTGCTTTTAATCCTGTGGGGTATGTGGAACTGCCAGAAGTGGAATTGCTGGATCATACAGTAATTGTGTTTTTGATTTTTTGAAGAACCTCCATACTGTTTTCCAGAGCAGCTGCACCACTTTACATTCTGAATGCAGACCTCTTAATCCACAGCCTATTCCCTTAATTCTATGCTGTCTGAGGAAGGGTGCTCTGGTACAAGGACCCAGGGATAAAGATGCAGAGGCAGGGTGAGCAGGTGTGTTTGGAGGGCAGCGAGGAGCCCATCCTGGCTGGCATGGAGGCCCCAGAGGTGTGCCAGGCTGAGACATTTAGACTTGATGCTGAAGAAACTGGGAGCCACTGAAGGTTCTGAGAAAAGGAAGGCACTCCGAAGACAGGGTTTCATTGGGAAGACTGTTCACATGGCTGAGACTGAGGGGGTGAATGCTGGCATGAAACAAACCCTGTAGCCTATGGTTCTCTTTGAGGAGCCCAGAGATTCCTTTTTTATACATTCATTAGTTCATCCAACAATCCATTGATTCCAAATCCATCACCACACTCAGTGCCACATCCTGGGGCCACAAAGGCTGAGGCCACGGACATGAATCAACCTGGGACTCATAGCCCAGTGGGGAGGCTGACACAGCAGCCTACTACCCCCAGCAACATACAAAGGGGACGCTTTGGGAACTCAGGGATGTGGGCCAACACAGAAAATTCACATTTGTTACTGACACGCATGGGAGGAAAAACACATTACAGAGACTGGTCACATTTTCCCAGCCTCAGAATCCCAGTTCCTCATAGGGTACAGGCTACTCTCACCCACAAATGCATAACACTGGCTATAAATTCAGTTACAGGACAACTACATGTAAAACAATGAAATTAGAACACTCCCTAACACCATACACAAAAATAAACTCAAAATGGATTAAAGACCTAAATGTAAGGCCAGATACTATCAAACTCTTAGAGGAAAACATAGGCAGAACACTCTATGACACAAATCACAGCAAGATCCTTTTTGACCCACCTCCTAGAGAAATGGAAATAAAAACAAAAATAAACAAATGGAACCTAATGAAACTTAAAAGCTTTTGTACAGCAAAGGAAACCATAAACAAAACGAAAAGACAACCCTCAGAATGGGAGAAAATATTTGTGAACGAAGCAACTGATAAAGGATTAATCTCCAAAATATACAAACAGCTCATGCAGCTCAATATAAAAAAAAAAAGACAACAACAACCCAATCAAAAATGTGCAGAAGATCTAAATAGACATTTCTCCAAAGAAGACATACAGTTGAACAAAAAGCATGTGAAACGATGTTCAACATCTCCAATTATTAGAGAAATGCAAATCAAAACTACAATGACATATCACCTCACACCAGTCAGAATGGACATCATCAAAAAATCTACAAACAATAAATGCTGGAGAGGGTGTGGAGAAAAGGGAACCCTCCTACACTGTTGATGGGAATGTCAATTGGTACAGCCACTATGAAGAACGGTATGGAGGTTCCTTGAAAAACTAAAAATAGAACTACCATATGATCCAGCTATCCCACTCCTGGGCATATATCCAGAGATAACCATAATTCAAAAAGATACATGCACCCCAATGTTCATTGCAGCACTATTTACAATAGCAAAGACATGGAAACAACCTAAGCGTCCATCGACAGAGGAATGGATAAAGAAGATGTGGTACATATATACAATGGACTATTACTCAGTCATAAAAAAAAGAATGAAATAATGCCATTTGCCACAACATGGATGGACCTAGAGATTGTCATACTGAGTGAAGTAAGTCAGACAGTGTAAGACAAATATCATATGATATCGCTTATATGTGTAATCTAAAAAAAATGATACAAATGAACTTCTTTACAAAACAGAAACAGACTCACAAACTTAGTAAACAAACGTGGTTACCAAAGGGGAAAGGTGGGGGAGAGGGATAAATTAGGAGGTTGGGATAAACATATACACACTGCTATATATAAAATAGATAAATAATAAGGACCTACTGTATAGCACAGGGAACTCTGCTCAATATTCTGTAATAACCTTAATCTGAAAAGAATTTGATAAAGAATAAATCTGTATATGTATAACTGAATCACTTTGCTGTACATGTGATATTAATACAACATTGTAAATCAACTGTAGTCCAATATAAAATAAAAATTTTTTTAATAAAAAATAAGATATGTTAATAAATTTAATTTTTTTCTTATTAAGAAAACCTCAGTGAGATATCACCTCACACCTGACAGAATGGCTATCATCAAAAACAACACAAATAACCAATGTTTGCAAGGATGTGGAGAAAAGGGAACTCTCGAGCACTGTGTGAATGTAAATTGGTGTTGCCAATGCAGAAATAGTGTGGACGTTTCTCAGAAAACTAAAAATAGAACTACCATATGATCCAGCAATTCCACTACTGTGTATATATCTGAAAAAAATGAAAAGACTTATTGGAGAAGATACATGCACCCCAATGTTCATAGCAGCATTATTTACATTGCCAAGATATGGAAGCAACCTAAGTGTCCATCAACAGATAAATGGATAAAAAACAGGTGGTGTAGATATACACAATGGAATACTACTGAGCCATAAAAAATGAAAATTTGCCATTTGCAACAACATGGATGGAACTTGAGGGCATTATGCTAAGTTAAAAAGTCAGTCACTGAGAGGAGCTTCAAGATGGCGGAAGAGTAAGACGCGGAGATCACCTTCCTCCCCACAGATACATCAGAAATACATCTACATGTGGAACTGCTCCTATAGAACACCTACTGAACGTTGGCAGAAGACCTCAGACCTCCCAAAAGGCAAGAAACTCCCCACGTACCTGGGTAGGGCAAAAGAATAAAGAAAAAACAGAGACAAAGCATAGGGACGGGACCTGCACCAGTGGGAGGGAGCTGTGAAGGAGGAAAGGTTTCCACACACTAGGAAGCCCCTTCGCGGGCGGAGACTGCGGGTGGCGGAGTGGGGAAGCTTCGGAGCCACGGAGGAGAGCGCAACAACAGGGGTGCGGAGGGCAAAGTGGAGAGATTCCCGCACAGAGGCTCGGCGCCGAGCAGCACTCACCAGCCCGAGAGGCTTGTCTGCTCACCCGCCGGGGCGGGCGGGGCCTGGGAGCTGAGGCTCGGGCTTCGGTCGGATTGCAGGGAGAGGACTGGGGTTGGCGGCGTGAACACAGCCTGAAGGGGCCTAGTGCACCACGGGTAGCCGGGAGGGAGTCCGGGAAAAGGTCTGGAGCTGCCGAAGAGACAAGAGACTTTTTCTTCCCTCTTTGTTTCCCGGTGCGCGAGGAGAGGGGATTAAGAGCGCCGCTTAAAGGAGCTCCAGAGACGGGCGCGAGCCGTGGCTATCAGCGCAGACCCCAGAGATGGGCATGAGACGATAAGGCTGCTGCTGCAGCCACCAAGAAGCCTGTGAGCAAACACAGGTCACTATCCACACCGCCCCTCCCAGGAGCCTGTGCAGCCCGCCACTGCCAGGGTCCCGTGATCCAGGGACAACTTCTCCGGGAGAACGCACGGCATGCCTCAGGCTGGTGCAACGTCACACTGGCCTCGGCCGCCGCAGGCTCGCCCCGCATCCGTATCCCTCCCTCCCCCCGGCCTGAGTGAGCCAGAGCCCCCAAATCAGCTGCTCCTTTAACCCCGTCCTGTCTGGGGGGAAACAGATGCCCTCAGGCGATCTACACGCAGAGGCGGGGACGAATCCAAAGCTGAACGCCGGGAGCTGTGCAAACAAAGAAGAGAAAGGGAAATTTCTCCCAGCAGCCTCAGGAGCAGCGGATTAAAGCTCCACAATCAACTTGATGTACCCTGCATCTGTGGAATACCTGAATAGACAACGAATCATCCCAAATTGAGGAGGTGGACTTTGGGAGCAAGATATATTATTTTTTCCCCTTTTTCTCTTTTTGTGAGTGTGTATGTGTATGCTTCTGTGTGTGATTTTGTCTGTATAGCTTTGCTTTCACCATTTGTCCTAGGGTTCTGCCCGTCTGGTTTTTTTTTTTTACTTAAAAATTTTTTTTTCTTAATAATTATTTTTTATTTTAATTACTTTATGTTATTTTATTTTACTATATTTTATTTTATCCTCTTTCTTTCTTTCTATTTTTTCTCCCTTTTATTCTGAGCCGTGTGGATGAAAGGCTCTTGCTGCTCCAGCCAGGAGTCAGTGCTGTGCCTCTGAGGTGGGAGAGCCAACTTCAGGACACTGGTCCACAAGAGACCTCCCAGCTCCACGTAATATCAAACAGCGAAAAGCTCCCAGAGATCTCCATCTCAACACCAAGACCCAGCTTCACTCAACGACCAGCAAGCTACAGTGCTGGACACCCTATGCCAAGCAACTAGCAAGACAGGAACACAGACCCATCCATTAGCAGAGAGGTTGCCTAAAATCATAATAAGGCCACAGACACCCCAAAACACACCACCAGACGTGGGCCTGCCCACCAGAAAGACAAGATCCAGCCTCATCCACCAGAACACAGGCACCAGTCCCCTCCACCAGGAAGCCTACACAACCCACTGAACCAACCTTAGCCACTGGGGACAGACACCAAAAACAACGGGAACTACGAACATGCAGCCTGCGAAAAGGAGACCCCAAACACAGTAAGTTAAGCAAAATGAGAAGACAGAAAAACACAGCAGATGAAGGAGCAAGGTAAAAACCCACCAGACCTAATAAATGAAGAGGAAATAGGCAGTCTACCTGAAAAAGAATTCAGAATAATGATAGTAAAGATGATCCAAAATCTTGGAAATAGAATAGAGAAAATGCAAGAAATGTTTAACAAGGACCTAGAAGAACTAAAGAGCAAACAAACAATGATGAACAACACAATAAATAAAATTAAAAATTCTCTAGAAGGGATCAATAGCAGAATAACTGAGGCAGAAGAATGGATAAGTGACCTGGAAGATAAAATAGTGGAAATAACTACTGCAGAGCAGAATAAAGAAAAAAGAATGAAAAGAACTGAGGACAGTCTCAGGGACCTCTGGGACAACATTAAACGCACCAACATTCGAATTATAGGGGTCCCAGAAGAAGAAGAGAAAAAGAAAGGGACTGAGAAAATATTTGAAGAGATTATAGTTGAAAACTTCCATAATATGGGAAAGGAAATAGTTAATCAAGTCCAGGAAGCACAGAGAGTCCCATACAGGATAATCCAAGGAGAAACACGCCAAGACACATATTAATCAAACTATCAAAAATTAAATACAAAGAAAACATATTAAAAGCAGCAAGGGAAAAACAACAAATAACACACAAGGGAATCCCCATAAGGTTAACAGCTGATCATTCAGCAGAAACTCAGCAAGCCAGAAGGGAGTGGCAGGACATATTTAAAGTGATAAAGGAGAAAAACCTACAACCAAGATTACTCTACCCAGCAAGGATCTCATTCAGATTTGATGGAGAAATTAAAACCTTTACAGACAAGCAAAAGCTGAGAGAGTTCAGCACCACCAAACCAGCTTTACAACAAATGCTAAAGGAACTTCTCAGGTAGGAAACAGAAGAGAAGGAAAAGACCTACAATAACAAACCCAAAACAATTAAGAAAATGGGAATAGGAACAAACATATTGATAATTACCTTAAATGTAAATGGATTAAATGCTCCCACCAAAAGACACAGACTCGCTGAATGGATACAAAAACAAGACCCGTATATATGCTGTCTACAAGAGACCCACTTCAGACCTAGGGACACATACAGAATGAAAGTGAGGGGATGGAAAAAGATATTCCATGCAAATGGAAATCAAAAGAAAGCTGGAGTAGTAATTCTCATATCAGACAAAATAGACTTTAAAATAAAGACTATTACAAGAGACAAAGGACACTACATAATGATCAACAGATTGATCCAAGAAGAAGATATAACAATTGTAAATATGTATGCACCCAACGTAGGAGCACCTCAATACATAAGGCAAATACTAACAGCCATAAAAGGCGAAATCGACAGTAACATAATCATAGTAGGGGACTTTAACACCCCACTTTCACCAATGGACAGATCATCCAAAATGAAAATAAATAAGGAAACAGAAGCTTTAAATGATACATTAAACAAGATGGACTTAATTGATATTTACAGGACATTCCATCCAAAAAAAACAGAATACACATTCTTCTCAAGTGCTCATGGAACATTCTCCAGGATAGATCATATCTTGGGTCACAAATCAAGCCTTGGTAAATTTTAGAAAATTGAAATCGTATCAAGTATCTTTTTTGACCACAATGCTATGAGACTAGATATCAATTACAGGAAAAGATCTGTAAAAAATACAAACAAATGGAGGCTAAACAATACACTACTTAATAACCAAGTGATCACTGAAGAAATCAAAGGGGAAATCAAAAAATACCTAGAAACAAATGACAATGGAGACACGACGACCCAAAACCTATGGGATGCAGCAAAAGCAGTTCTAAGAGGGAAGTTTATAGCAATACAATCCTACCTTAAGAAACAACAAACATCTCAAATAAACAACCTATCCTTGCACCTAAAGCAATTAGAGAAAGAAGAACAAAAAAACCCCAAAGTTAGCAGAAGGAAAGAAATCATAAAGATCAGATCAGAAATAAATGAAAAAGAAATGAAGGAAACGATAGCAAAGATCAATAAAACTAAAAGCTGGTTCTTTGAGAAGATAAACAAAATTGATAAACCATTAGCCAGACTCATCAAGAAAAAAAGGAAGAAGACTCAAATCAATAGAATTAGAAATGAAAAAGGAGAAGTAACAACTGACACTGCAGAAATACAAAGGATCATGAGAGATTACTACAAGCAACTCTATGCCAATAAAATGGACAACCTGGAAGAAATGGACAAATTCTTAGAAATGCACAACCTGCCGAGACTCAACCAGGAAGAAATAGAAAATATGAACAGACCAATCACAAGCACTGAAATTGAAACTGTGATTGAAAATCTTCCAACAAACAAAAGCCCAGGACCAGATGGCTTCACAGTCGAATTCTATCAAACATTTAGAGAAGAGCTAACACCTATCCTTCTCAAACTCTTCCAAAATATAGCAGAGGGAGGAACACTCCCCAACTCATTCTACGAGGCCACCATCACCCTGATACCAAAACCAGACAAAGATGTCACCAAGAAAGAAAACTACAGGCCAATATCACTGATGAACATAGATGCAAAAATCCTCAACAAAATACTAGCAAACAGAATCCAACAGCACATTAAAAGGATCATACACCATGATTAAATGGGGTTTATTCCAGGAATGCAAGGATTCTTCAATATATGCAAATCAATCAACGTGATACATCATATTCACTAATTGAAGGAGAAAAACCATATGATCATCTCAATAGATGCAGAGAAAGCTTTCAACAAAATTCAACACCCATTTATGATAAAAGCCCTGCAGAAAGTAGGCATAGAGGGAACTTTCCTCAACATAATAAAGGCCATATATGACAAACCCACAGCCAACATTGTCCTCAATGGTGAAAAACTGAAACCATTTCCAGTAAGATCAGGAACAAGACAAGGTTGCCCACTCCCACCGCTATTATTCAACATAGTTTTGGAAGTGTTAGCCACAGCAATCAGAGAAGACAAAGAAATAAAAGGAATCCAAATCGGAAAAGAAGAAGTAAAGCTGTCACTGTTTGCAGATGACATGATACTATACATAGAGAATCCTAAAGATGCTACCAGAAAACTACTAGAGCTAATCAATGAATTTGGTAAAGTAGCAGGATGCAAAATTAATGCACAGAAATCTCTGGCATTCCTATACACTAATGATGAAAAATCTGAAAGTGAAATTAAGAAAACACTCCCATTTACCATTGCAACAAAAAGAATAAAATATCTAGGAATAAACCTACCTAAGGAGACAAAAGACCTGTATGCAGAAAATTATAAGACACTGATGAAAGAAATTAAAGATGATACAAATAAATGGAGAGATATACCATGTTCTTGGATTGGAAGAATCAACATTGTGAAAATGACTCTACTACCCAAAGCAATCTACAGATTCAATGCAATCCCTATCAAACTACCACTGGCATTTTTCACAGAACTAGAACAAAAAATTTCACAATTTGTATGGAAACACAAAAGACCCCAAATAGCCAAAGCAATCTTGAGAATGAAAAATGGAGCTAGAGGAATCAGGCTCCCTGGCTTCAGACTATACTACAAAGCTACAGTAATCAAGACAGTATGGTACTGGCACAAAAACAGAAATATAGATCAATGGAACAGGACAGAAAGCCCAGAGATAAACCCACGCACATATGGTCACCTTATTTTTGATAAAGGAGGCAAGAATATACAGTGGAGAAAAGACAGCCTCTTCAACAAGTGGTGCTGGGCAGACACTATCAAACTCCTAGAGGAAAACATAGGCAGAACACTCTATGACATAAATCACAGCAAGATCCTTTTTGACCCACCTCCTAGAGAAATGGAAATAAAAACAAAAATAAACAAATGGGACCTAATGAAACTTAAAAGCTTTTGCACAGCAAAGGAAACCATAAACAACACCAAAAGACAACCCTCAGAATGGGAGAAAATATTTGCAAATGAAGCAACTGACAAAGGATTAATCTCCAAAATTTACAAGCAGCTCATGCAGCTGAATATCAAAAAAACAAACAACCCAATCCAAAAATGGGCAGAAGACCTAAATAGACATTTCTCCAAAGAAGATATACAGATTGCCAACAGACACATGAAAGAACGCTCAACATCATTAATCATTAGAGAAATGCAAATCAAAACTACAATGAGATATCATCTCACACCCGTCAGAATGGCCATCATCAAAAAATCTAGAAACAATAAATGCTGGAGAGGGTGTGGAGAAAAGGGAACCCTCTTGCACTGTTGGTGGGAATGTAAGTTGATACAGCCACTATGGAGAACAGTATGGAGGTTCCTTAAAAAACTAAAAATAGAAATACCATACGACCCAGCAATCCCACTACTGGGCATGTACCCTGAGAAAACCATAATTCAAAAAGAGTCATGTACCAAAATATTCGTTGCAGCTCTGTTTACAATAGCCAGGAAATGGAAGCAACCTAAGTGTCCATCAACAGATGAATGGATAAGGAAGATGTGGCACATATATACAATGGAATATTACTCAGCCATATAAATAAATGACATTGAGTTATTTGTAGTGAGGTGGATGGACCTAGAGTCTGTCATACAGAGTGAAGTAAGTCAGAAAGAGAAAAACAAATACCGTATGCTAACACATATATATGGAATCTAAGAAAAGAAAAAAAAAAAAGGTCATTAAGAACCTAGGGGCAAGACGGGAATAAAGACGCAGACCTACTCGAGAATGGCCTTGAGGATATGGGGAGGGGGAAGGGTAAGTTGGGACAAAGTGAGAGAGTGGCATGGACATATATACACTACCAAACGTAAAATAGATAGCTAGTGGGAAGCAGCCGCATAGCACAGGGAGATCAGCTCGGTGCTTTGTGACCACCTAGAGGGGTGGAATAGGGAGGGTGGGAGGGATGGAGACGCAAGAGGGAAGAGGTATGGGAACATATGTATATGTATAACTGATTCACTTTGTTATAAAGCAGAAACTAACACACCATTGTAAAGCAATTATACTCCAATAAAGATGTTAAAAAAAAGTCAGTCAGTGAAAGAAAAATACTGTATTATGTCACATACATGTGGAATCTTTTTGAAAAGCCAAAAGTATACAAATAGAGAGTAGAATAGTGGTTCCCAGGAGCTGGGGGATTTGGGGAGATGTTGGTCAAAAGGTACAACCTTCCAGTTATAAAATAAATACGTTTTGAGAATCTAAGAGAGCGTGGTGACAATAGTTAACAATTCTCTAGTATATCCTTGAAAGTTGCCAAGAGAGTAATTCTTAAATGTTCTACCACAAAAAAAAGGTAATTTTTGAGGTGATGTTAACTAATCTTATTGTGGTAATTATTTTGGAATACATAAATATATCAGATCATTACATGGTACACCTGAAATGTATACAATGTTACACGTCAATTATATCTCAATGGAACTGGAAAAATACAATAAAATAAAATGTACAATATGTAGAAATGAAGGAACCATATAAAAATTGAGTACATACTGTTTATTCATAATTCAAGAAAGTGCAAAATAATCTTTCTTTGTTTTGTATATAATTGTGAAGACCTTAATCTCCCTGAGCCTCAGTTTTCTTATTTCTGAATGTAATGTAGGATACTAAACAGAACTTCACATGTATGTCTGGAGGAATAAAAAAAATGTGTGCAAAAAACAAACAAACAAACAAAAAAATTCAATTACAGCTCAGTATTTTCAGAGTGTGGCTTAATAATTAGGGTCAAAGCTGAGTAAAGGGACCAATTCCTGTTTGTGTTTTCTGCCGAGGTTCTCATTTTTAGAGCTACTTCCCCCCAGAGTCCAATGAAAATAAAGTCATTCTCTTTGAAGCAAAACTTTTCCACGCAGAAGAAAGTTGCTGCCTGTTCTAATGGACACCCAAGAGCCATGTGCTGCACAAGTTTCTTGGAGCAGCTGAGCTGCAGATGTGGAGGAGGGCTGGTTAGGCTTAGCTCCCAGCCAGCCCTCCTGGGCATGTCTGCTACGGGGGACTTTCCTCAGGAAGCCACATTGCTCTTGGCCTCTTCTGCTCCTCTACATGCCCCGCAGCAGCCCCCAGCCTCCAGCCTCCAGGCCCACACAGGCTCCTTCTGCAGTTTGCCCACCTGGGTGGGGACGGGACCAGGCCTGGGTGAGTATCTGCTGTGACCCTACTAGGCAGGGTCGGCCCAGGAGCAGCACTGGTCCAGAATCGGTGCATTGCTTTCCAGGGGATGGGGGCCCTAAGCAGCCAGAGTGGGGGGCAGTGGTGAGGAAAGGCATGCCAGGTCCACAAATCATCCACAGCCCTTGACTGCCTAGAATCCATTCTCCTCTTGTCCAGTCTCCTCAACCTCTGACCCTTGCAGATTCTGAGGAGCTCAGCATGCCTCCCCCTTCATGGAGGAAACAGAAGCCCCAGGGGCAACTTGCTCAGCCTCCCGACTCCCACCTGTCCTTCCTCGTGGCCTTGCTGCCCACCTCCTCCTACCTCTTCAGGGCCCTCGACACTGTACTCGCTTCAGCCCTCTGGTCTCCCCTGCTCTCCTGGCTGCTCCGCTGTTGCCCACACTAACGTTCCTTCCCTCCTGAGACCCTCCCAGCACCCCGTGCCCCCTCCCAGGTGCTGCCCACTCAGTCTCACCTCTTCCTCTCTTCTACACCTCCACCCATTGCTCAACCCACTGCCCCCAAATAACACCCACCAAGTTCTAAAATGACCTCCTTGTTGCCGAACCCAGTGGACACATTTTGGTGCTTGGTGTCGCCTGACCCTGGTGACCTGCTCACCTGGCTCCTCCATCCTACTTACAGACCTGGCTTTCCTCCCCACCCTGCTTCTGTCTGCTGCCTCTGCAGCCCTCTCTTCCCGTGCCTTTTACTTAAATGGGGTTTCCCTTCATCTTGGTGGGTTCCTCAGGCTGCTGACAAGCACTCTCCTCTTCTCTCTCTCTGTAGAGCCCTCTTGAGAGATCTCACCTCCTCCCTGATTTTTTACCGTCAATCCCGAGTTTCAGAAACAGATCCTGGGAGCCCCCACCATGATGTTCCACCTGGACAATCCTCTCTTCCACCCAACCTGTTCCTCCCTCCTGCTCCTCACGGCTACCCAGACCAGCAACCCAAGGGCCCTCCCACGCCCCTCCCTCCCTCCCCTTTCACAGCTAATGAAGCCCAAGCCCCAAGCAATTCTACTCCTAAACACCAGGAGAAGAATCAGCTACCACCTACTCCTCTTACCCCAGACTCCTGAGCAGACTCCCAGCTCACCCACCAGCTGCTGCCCGAGATCTGGCCCCTCAAATCCGTCCTCACCCAACTAGAATACCAAAGTGCTCAATGCATCCCCAGCTGAAAACTCCCCATGGGTCTCCCTGGCTTTTAGGATAAGTTCAAACCCCCAACCGTGGCACAAGGACTAAATGATCCAAATGCCGATTAACCCTCTTTCCAGTCTCATTCTTTTCAAGCATCACTGCCCTGCCTGCCTTCCTACCCCCACCTCCCCCAATCCCCATATGTACAAACTCCACTTTCTAACCATTTTGACTGAGCTCTTATATTCTTGAATGCTGCAGGTTAGAGAAGACTTTTGTGGTTCCCTTTCCCAATTCCTACTTACCCTTCTTAATTTAGGTGTCACTTCCCTTCAAAAGTGCCCTGAGCCTCAGGCCTGGATTGAGAGTCTGTTAAGTCAACACCCAACCTATCAACAAGGGCCCTTTCTCTCTCTCTATCTCCCAGCGGCTCAGGCTCTCAGTGACAGCAGCCCCTTCTTTTGAACAGCATGTTACAGTCTACAGATCTTTTTTAGCTCCTTTATCGTCTTCACCTGCCCATATCAACCCTTATTTTGCAGATGAGGTAACTGCAAGTTCAGGGGCAGAATGTGTTGGAACAAAGCCCAGGTCTTGGGCTGGGGTAGACTGTGAAACCAGGCAGTGGCTACTGCAAACACTTCTCTAGTGAGGGGCACAGACCCAAAGGCCTCTCGGGGCCAGGCATGCAGTGTGGTCCAGGTACAAGACAACAGGCAGTGGCCAGGGCTGTCGTGAACTAGAGGTCAATGATCTGCACAGGGCTACACAGCTCTGGCCGGCACTGCCATGTGGCAAACTGGGTCCTGGTGCTGCCTGGTCTTCCAGTTTTTCCAAGAGTAGTCAGGAGTCAGGATTTTAAAATAAAGTTTCCTGACTTTTAACACATTATACTGGTTGGATCCATCCTCTATTGAAGTATGTTTACCTCATTGGTTCCTGGTGTTGTCCACTACTATATCCAAGAACCTAGAACAGGAGCTAGCATCCATATTGTTGCAGGCCTGCAACAAATATAATCTAGATGGATGGATGGATAAGTGGACAGATGGATGGATGAGTTAACATATGAATGGATAGATGAGTGGATGGGTGGATGGATGGATGGATGGATGGGTAGATGGATAAATGCATGGATTCATGTATGGTTTCGTGGTTGGATGGATAGGTAGTCAGAAGGGAGGGAGAGAGGGAAAGGGAGAGAATGAATGTGTGACCAACAAGACTGGATAGTCCCCGACTTTGCTACCAGAGCAGAGAGCTCAGTGAGGTAGCTGGTCATTGGTTCCCCAATTGTAGTGCAAATAGATCTATCAGTTATTCAAAGGCCTCTTCCAAACTCTCCTAACACCTCCCTAAGAGCAGGTACTCACGTGACTCCTATATACTTTCCCTCATCACTGAAGAGTTGGTAAGAGATACACTAAGGCCAAAGGACAAAATCTGGGTCATTCTGGACCAGGGCTTGAGGTTCTGTTGATGCATTTGGGAAGAAGGCTTCTTTGCCACATCTCTAAGTGTGACAAAGTGCCATGAACAGTTTGTCTCCATGATTAATGAGAGAGAACAGACAGGATGGGAACATGTGGATTTGGGAGTAAGGGGAACCAGCATTCAAAGCTCAGCTCAGCCACACACTAGCTATGTGACCTTGAGCAAGTCCCTTATCCTCTCTGGGCTTCAGTGTTTTCATCTTCAAAATGGGATGATAACATCTACTTCATATCATGTTTGTGAGGATTAAATGAGATGACACTATGTGCATGGCCCTGCACAGAGCCTGGTTTATAGAAAACAATCAATAAATGCTACTTCCATTTTATTCTATACAAGAGTCCAAGTGGTATTATGAATGAAGACTTTATAGTAATAAAATTTTAATATTAGAATTACTCCCCATAACTGTTCAAGACGAAAACTTAAGAATGAGGAGGCTCAAATGTCCATCAATTGATGAATGCATATACAAAATGTGGTATACACATACAATGGAATATTATTCAGTCATAAAAAGGAATGAAGTACTGATTCATTCTCAAACATGGCTGAACCTTGGAAACACTGTGCTAAGTGAAAGAAGCCAGACACAAAAGGCCATTTATATGAAATACAGAGACTAGGCAAATTCACAGAGACAGAAAGTAGATTAGAGGTTATACCAGGGGCTGGGGTGGGGAGAAATGGAGAGTTATCGCTAAATGGTTACAAAGATTCTGTTTGGGGTGCTGTTTTGGGAATAGAGAGTGGTGATGGTTGCACACCATTATAAATATAATTAATGCTGCTGAATTGTAGACTTAAAAATGGTTAAAGTGAAAAATGCATTTTACTACAATAAAAGAATTTTTTTAAAAAAGAATAGGAGGTCTTGGCAAAGTAACAATTCTCCTAGTTTGCTTAAAAAAAGGAAAGAGCTACATGACTTTGTGTTGTATAAACATTAAAAACTCTCAGAGTTAACTAGATGAAGGTGTCTTTTGCCCTTTGAGACCTGAAATGTGTTTTCAGTTTATGAAATGAAATTTGGAAATATGACCTGGATGTTTTCTTTCTGTAATTTGGGGTCAGGAGAGTGGAGAAAGAGAAAAACTAACCAGGCAAGTTACTGCCTTTGGAAGACAATCAAATATGGAATAGGTTTTTTTCCCCGTCTCAAATTAAGATGTATATATCTAGCCCACATGAATTCCAGTCAGAACATATTTTAACAGGGACAACAGTTTGGTCTCAGTAGTCTACCCCGGGACTGGGAGAGGCCTCGCCACCTTCCCCAGGTGTCTGGGAGATGGTATGAAGGCTGCACAAACCCTAACCTCAGTCATCCAGCAAGGAACACTGGGGCCATCTTTAGCCCATGAGCTGTATCCAGGAGTCTTTTGAGGAAGAATGTACCCAAGGGGAGGTGATGAGCTAATAATATTTGAGGACAAGGGGGCAGTATTGGAGGGCAGGATGGGGGCTCTGATGACATAGCCAACACCACAAGGCATAACCCAGGCAGGCACCAAGCACCCAGACGTGGGCACTGTCCCGGGACCAGAGTCAGCTTACAGGGACTGCTGATTACTTCTGCCAAACAGCATCCTTCCTCTTATCTTGCAGTCTCCACAACCTCCTACCCCGGCCTGAGAATAAGAAGGTCCATCTTGAACCCTTGGACACTAGTACATTTCACAGTACAATTCTGGCACAGTTTCAGTAATGAGCCGTGAACCCCTGCCCTATATTATACATCTCTAGGAAAGCCTCCTATCTAGGTCCAGACATGAATTTGAGAAAACTGCATGATGTGGATTCTCAGCAATCCATGTGACCCAGAGTTGAAGATGCATCACTGGAACTGGCCCAGGAAGAGCAGCTCCAAAGCTCTGTTCCTGTTTAACCACGGATGGAAATTCTCATCTTCTGTGTCCATGGAAGCACTAGGGTGGGTGCTTTTATATCATTTCCTTTCATTTACTGCCTTGCTTTATCAGTGCATGTAATTATTTCCACTATTGAACCAACAGCACGTGTGAAATATGAACCAGCATACCCAGAAAAAACTAAACGAGACCTTGAATGATGAACAATGGGAAGGAAACTTTTCTCAATGTGGTGAACACTGCGCTGTTACTGAGAACGAGACAAGTTCCGGTACGTGGGCTGTGAACACAGCTTTCACTCACTGTGTTATCGATTTCCTGAGAAACTCTCCTGCCCTCCTGTCTATAACCGTTCATTTGCATGACCTCTGACCTCAAAAATGCAAATACCCATGGGAGTGAGCATCAATATGGAAACCAATTGTGTGTCATATGGCTGGGATCTCTGGGGAACAACTGCTTTCAGTAGGGCAGTGTGTCAGTCAGGACTTTTATCTTTAAAGGTCAGAAGAGGGTCAAATTAACTTTAAAAACAAAGAACTCATTGCCTCTCTTAACTGAAAAATCCACAAAGGTTCAGGTCCGGCTGGATCCAGGTGTTCTTCAGGACTCTCCTTCCCCACCTCTCAGCTCTAGTTTCTCTGTGTTGGCTTTATTTATGGCAGGGATGTGGGGGTGCTATCCATACTGTGGCCCCCAGTGGCTCCAGGCCCACATTCCACCATCTGTGCAACCCCAGTGGAAAAAGACCCTCTCTATGCCAAAGTTTGCAGGAAAAGTCTGAAATCTGCCACTTCTGGGGACGACTGGGTCATGTGCTAATTACTAGATGGTGGGGTCAGCCTACCCCAAGCCATAGCCTGGGACTAGAAAAGGGGGTTTGCCCAAGGAGAACCAGGGTGCTCTCACCAAAAGAAGCAGGGACAGATGCAATGCTGCCCAGCACAGGCAGGCATCCTCATGATGCTTGGCCTTGACCTGACCAGCTCCTGGACCTTACCAGCCTTCTCCTCCCCATAAGATGGGGCCACCTGACCACACCTGCTGATCCTTCTGCAGACCCGCCCAGCTTCTAGACCATCCTAGCCTAGGGCAGGCAGCCATGGGCTGGCTCTGGCCCTGCTGTCTGTGCTGAGGCTTCCTCCACACCATGAAATAGGGTTTTCTTTTCTCAGAGAGTTCCCTGTCTAGAGTCCTACAAGCTGTGAGGCTCAACAACTAACTGACCACTTCATTCATTTACTCACTCATGCGCTCACTTAGCTGCTGTTTATGAGTCCAGCGCTCTGCTAGGCACCATCTTCATACACGCTGCCCACTCGATCTGTGTAACTGTAAGGTGAATGTTCTCCACATTGTAAAGATGAAGAAAGTAAGGCAACAAGTGGTTAAGTAACTTGACTGAGCTCACAGGGCAAGGAAAGACAGGCTACAACAGTGGTGCAAACCCTAGGACCCTAAAGCTTTGCCTAATAAAACTGGTGCAAAATGGGAAAAGATGGTGTGTCCAAGGCTCACAGGAAAAGCTTCATCAACATAGAAAAATAAAGATCAGGCTAAATGTGTCTGTGAGCATGGCACAGTCTAGGGGCAGAAGCATTCAAGAAAAGTCCAAAGCATTTTACCATACCAGCTGCCTTAAGGACGTAGATGTCTTAGGTCCTGCCCTCAAAGACCTCACAATGCACGTGGGGCAAAAATCCAAAAATCCACATAAAAAGCTGAACACGGTAACTGCCTGAGGTAATAAACAAACACTGCATAGGCAGGCTGGACAAAGGTGGGTGTCTGAGGGGTTCTGGGAAGAAGAAAGCACAAAGGGTTGGTATAATCAGACATGGCTGCCTGTAGGAGGTGAGCTTGGGAGAACCTAGAGGAGAGAGGCTGGAGGGCAGATTCAGGGCTGGGGTATGAGAAGGAAAGGTACCCAGGTGGGTGTGCGCATTGGAGTCAGCATCTATGGGTTTTGCCTTCCCAGTGTCCCTCCCATTCTTTTACTAGCATCCCAAGTTCCTCTGGAGAGCCACCCCTTTGCCATGCTCAGCCCACGTGGGTGTGGATGGGGTTGATCCTATCCCCTGACTAGAGGGTGGGCACATGACCCAGACCTGACCAAGCAAAGCTCCACATTTTCTCAGCTACAGTGACAGGTTTGGGGGACACACGGCTGTGGCTAGACCAGTAGAAGTCCTTTGCAGGGTCGGGGCAGTACAGCTGATGTGATGTGGACCTAGACCTGGCAGGGGCTGTAACCATCCTCACAGGAGAAGAGGCCACCTGAGAATGAAGCCAACAAAGGAACACAGAGCCGAGAGACAGGCAAACCCACCAGGAGGATGTCGACTGCTCCTGAAACCAGAATTTCCCAGAGCCCAAAAAAGTTCCTTTGATGCTTAAGCCAGTTTGAGCTATGCTCCCATCAATTGCAATAAAAGGAGTCCTGATGCAAGTGTGGAGCTTTGGGGGGCAGTGAGGGGCCAGCCGGTGAGTCTGCAATGGGGTGCTTCCATTGCTGAGTTTGGGGGCCAGTGATACAGGGGGGTCAGGCTGACCACAAAGGGCTTGAACCCCAAAATGTGGGTTCAGACTCAGAGCTGCTGTCCGGTGCTCCCGCAGCCATGTGCCTCTGCTGCCCAGATGCCCATGGATAAATGGCTGCTGCTAGGGTTAAAGAAAGATTCAGTCCTGCAGCTCCTTGGACTCCTGTTTATTATATTAAACAACGTGTAAAACTGCTCCTATCCTCACTCATCCTCAAATTGCTGTCATCAAGAAAGTTGGCCTTGTCTGTCCCAGTTCCCCAGGACGCAGAGACTGCCCGGGCCACTTAGGGCCAGGCAGGGAGGGTCAAAGCCAAATCGGAAAAGGTGGGGGTGCTGGTCACCAGAGGTGCAGCCAGAGGGGGGTGGACAGCAGGGTCGAGGGGGCGGGGTGGGGAGAACAATGATGGGGGCGAGATGAGCAACAGTGGCCAGGAGGATGCCCCAGCGCTGGTCTGAGCCGAGTGTCACTCACCCTGAGACCTGTCCTTCTGCGCCAATCCCTCCCAGCCTCCTGACTCCCCATACGAGGAGCAGCCGTGGCCCTCTCCACGTGCCCACCTGTCTGTCCTGAGATAAGCGGCCGACCCCTCCTCTCCTGTTCCTGGGTGTCTGCCAGCTCCAACAGGCCCCCGGGGCACACCTCCACCTTCTACAAGCACAGCTCCTACTCACTTCTCTTTCCAGGAGGCGCTGGACCCGGTGGTTGGTTATGGCACAAGCTTGAACTGGGCACATCACTGGGTACAAACTGTCCTCGTTCTTTGGTGACCGACTGGGCTGAGGTGGGGGGGTGGGGATACGCGGTCTCTGAAGAGCTGAGATAACTGTGTGTCCTCAGTAGGCTGCAACCCACTTTGGGGCAGCCTCCGAGATCTCCCCTGGGGCCGGCTGCCTGCAGGCTGCAAGCTGCCCCTCAGAGCCCCTGCTCGGCCCCCTGAGCAGCCTGGACACTGAGGCCTCAAGGGGGCGCCTGCCACACCTCTCTGCTGCAAGCCTGGGACAGCTGAAGGAGGCTTGGCCCCAGCCAAACGCAGCCTCTCACTCCTCAGGTAAACAGTCTGAAAATGGCAAGCGCCGAAATGAAACGTTTGCAGGATTTCTTGGACATTAAATAGCTCCCCACATTCTCTCTCTCTCTCCCTCTCACACGCACACAGATGATTTAAGTGTAAATAAATCAGAAACACCTGGACACTTTTCTTAAGCTACAAGTGAATTTTTAATTCAGGAGGAAAAGCCTACAACACATTTGGAGTCTCGGCAAACACAACAGCTTTCAGCTAAGACATCTGGCCATCTCAGAGTGCAATGCCTGATCTGTCCAGCATCCTCATCCAGCTCCCATTTACCCAGAGCTTTAATTCCCGCCTCTGGGCCTTCTTCTATCTCCTGTTCTACCCCTCAGCTTGCCTGCCACTTAGAAACCTTTGTCTCTTACTCGTGATAAGTCCTGACTTAAATATTAGCCCTTTTAAAAATTCTTCCTCAACTAAGCCACACTCATGATTATTCATTCACCCTCCTCACCAATTTAATGCACTCCCCGTGGAGGTTATCTGTTGATTCTGACTATTAAGTCTCCGCTCTCCCACTTTCTGGTAACAATAGCCTCATTTTTCTCCCTTCCCTATCCTATCCCAGTTCATGGATTGGGTGGGACTGACCCAACCCTCCACTAGCTACAAGGACGGGCACGAATCTCTGGCCTGGTCTTCACCTCCTGGCCACAGTGACTGGTTCCAAGATGAGCAAGCTACCTGCATTAGTTACATGAGAGTCAATCCCATGGAAAAGACGTACTCTAGGTCCACTGGGACTTCTGAGCCTGGAGTTGCTGGCAGCTGCTTTGCCAACACTTAGAAAAGGTGTAGTAGTTTTATCTATGGCCACATAACAACATGACCCAAAACCTAGCATCCTAAAACAGCCATTTATTATTTCTCATGATTCTCTGGATTAACTGGGCTGAGCTGAGCAGTTTTGTTACTACAGTGATGGCTGAGGTCACTCATGTGGCTGCATTTAGTTGAGAGCTTGTCTGAGATGGCTAGAATGTCTATGATGGCCTCATCCTCAAGGTCTCTCTTCATGTGGCCTTTTATCCTTCAATAGTCTAGCCTTGAGCTTCTTCACAGCTGGGTGGCTGGGTTCAAAGAAGACCAGCCCCAGTGTGCAAGCAGCTTATCAAGCCTCTACTTGTAACACACCTGCTAATGTCCAATTGGCCAAAGCAAACTGCACATCCAAGCTCAGACTCAGTGTTGGAAGGGGCTACACACAGAGTGAATATTAGGGAGCTTGGTCCACTAAGGGCCACCCAGTGGACAAAGTAACTAACACACAGGTGTAGGGGAAAGGTTTTTTATGTCATCACTGTAGTCCTGGGACCCACGTATGCCTGAAGTCAGAGATCTACCCCTGGTCTCTTCAGTTATACAAACCCCAATATACAAAAAAAATTTTTTTGTTTAGCCAAGTCATTCTGAATCAGGTTTCTGTCACTGACGAACACTGTAATCAATGCCACCTCCGTGCCAAGCCCAGGGTGGACACTGGTGACACAGACTGAAATCGGACACAGCTGACTTAGCTAGGTGGGGGTGTCCCCAGTTGTCTTTCTCCCCAACAAAACTACAAATTCCCAAGGGACGGGGCCAGCTCTCAGGCCTGATTTATAACTCATGCCTAGCACAGCACTGGGTACTTAAGGAATGGTCAGTGAAAGTGTGTTGATGAACTGTCATCATACTATACACTTTCAAATGCTGCTGGACAAGTATCCTCAAGTCTCATGTTGCCATGGAGTAACTCTCAAAATGAACCAGGTGTCATTTACTTTTAAGACTGAGGGAGGTCCCAGTCCTGGTCCCAGTGGGGTTGGGCCGGGGGTTTCCAAAGCAGCCCAAGACTAGCAAAACCTTTTCCTTGACAGTTTATCTGCCATCCTTGCACTGAGAGGCGGCCTCTCTTGTCTTCTAGAATAGTGAGAGTAAAGCACAAAAAAGACGGAACACTGAATTTGAAACCTACAGGTGCATGATGGTTTTAAACAGGTCCACAAATTCTTTGATACTCCTCCTTCAAAAGGCAGATCTGACTTCTGCCTACTTCTCTTGATTAGGGGTTGTCCTTAGTGACTTACCTCTAATGAAGAGAATGTGGCTGAAGTGATTGTGCATGACTTCCTAGGCCAGTGAGAAAAAGCCACTCAGCCTCTCCTGGCTCTCTCTTGGGACATTCACCCTTAGAACACAGTGACCACATTGTGATGAAGCCAAGTAGCCACTTGGAAGTCCAGGAGCAGACGTCCTGGCCAAGCTCCAGCTGAGGTCCCAGACAACACCTAGTACCCCTGACAGACATGAAGTGAGCCTTCAGACAATCCCAGCCTCCCAGCCAGCAATGAGTGGAGCAGAGACCAGCTGTTCTCGCTGAGCCCTACCGAAATTGCAGATTCGTGAGCAAAATAGACATTTTAAGCTATAAGGTTTTGAGGTAGTTTATAAAAAAGCCACAGATAGATAACAAGATGGAAGAGACTTTAGAGATAATATAGTTCAACTTGCCCATCTGACAGGTGGGAAAAAGTCCAGAAGATGGAAGTGACCCTGAGTCAGACATGGGCCCAGATCTCTGGATATCAAGTAGAGTGCTCTTTGCACTATCTGCCTGGGGCTGACCCAGCGCTCATTCCGACTCCCTTCTCCCTGACCTCTCTGTGAAGATGAAGGCCTGCCACTAAGGATGTAGGGATGGAAAGATAAAAAGACCCTGGGTTCCGGAAACATCCCTGAGCAGCTGCACCAGCCCTGGACTGCCTACCTCCGGAATTATCATGTGCAAGGAAAATAAATCCTCATGCATTGAAGTGAGGGTTTCTGTTATCTGCAGCCAAATGCATGCCTAACTGATAACACTGGCTTTCTAACTGCACTGGATTCAAAGTTCCTACTGTGTTGTTTCCAACTTATTTTGCTACTGTTGCCAAAAACCCTGTAACTGAGCTGTAACTCCAGGGGCCAAGTTGAGAGAGCTCCCTACTGCCCCACTTGCTGCCAGAATTGCTCATCTATTCACAGCAAGCTGGTCCTCGCTCACCCTCAGCCTTCTAAGCTGACCCAGGCCTGCGCTGGCATCCTGCACACTCCCTCTGGCCAGTGAAGGATAAAAAAAAGGTGCCTAGTGCTTCTCTCAGCCCTGCAGTCACTGAGCTACAACACCAGACTGACCATGGGCTGCCAAAGCCCTCAGAGATGTGACTAGACAGATTACACAGCCCCGACTAACAACCAGAGTGGGGAGATCCCCCATAAAAGAGTGTGGCCACACCCCACACACCTGTGACCATGCATGCAGGCTGGCTGCTGACATGATGGGTAGGCTCACTCAGAGACCCCCCTTGCGGGTCCTGCTCCAGTCAAGGCCTGAGGTCACCCCATGCAGAATCGAAAACCTGAGGGCTCCGACCTGGGCCTTTACAGCAGGCACATTTTTGGCTGAATCTGTTTACCCGGCCGTGATTCAGTATTATCCCTTTAAAAATAATCAGTCATTAAGAGGAACTTCCAATGCCCCTGGGAGACAGCTCACTTTGTGGCTGCCTTAATCTAAGAAACATCGGAATGGAAAGGGCCCTTTTAAGGAGAAGCCGGAGCACCCCTCCACCTAGTGCCACATGCATTCAGCTAAAAGGGACTCCAAGGTGCCCTGAGAGGAAAGCTCTGGAAACACAAACTCAAGCTGATCTCAGACAAGTCTAAGCTCCCAGAGTTGCAGCTTACACAGGTGTCTGCACCTGTCACTTAACTTGAGTCATATGGTGACCCCATAAGAGTGGGCTGGCTATTACTGTTCCCTTTTACAGATGGGGAAACTGAGTCTCAAGGCATTGCAGGGACTTGCCAAGGCCATGTGCAAGTGAGTAGGTGTTATGGACTGAATGTTTGTGTCTTCCCCAAATTCATATGTTGAAGCTCTAACCCTCAATGTGATGGTATATGGAGGTGGAGCCTCTGGGAGGTGATTAGGTTTAGATGAGGTCAAAGGGTGGGGCCCTCATGATGGGATTTGTGTCCTTATAATAAAAAGAGACTGAACTCTCTCTCTACCATGTGAGCACAAAGCAAGGCAGCTGTCTGCAAGCCAGGATGAGGGTCTTCACCAAAACCTGACCATACTGGTACTCTGAGACTTTCAGACTCCAGAACTGTGAGAAATAGATTTCTGTTTTGTAAGGCACCCAGTCTATGGTACTTTGTCATTGCAGCCTGAGCAGACCAAGACAATGAGGTACCCAGCTAGAAGCCCCACTGGCACTCTCTCACTTAACCCCTGTATCACTGGAGCAAATCACTTACCCCCTCTGAGACTAACTTTCCCAGTCTGTAAAATGCGGAAATGCCCATCTTACAGGGTAGTTGTAAGGATAAATGAGATTGTGACTACCATGGTGATTGGAGAACTAAGGCTCAGAGCCCATATAAATGAAACATTTTTTGTTGTGGTATTAAAACATATGTAATGTAAAACTTACCAATTTTAAGTGTACAGTTCAGTGGTATTACATACATTCACACTGTTGTGCAACCATCACCACCATCCATCTCCAGAACACTTTCATCATCCCAAACTGAAATTCTTTATCCATTAAACAAGTTCCCATTTTCCCCTCCCCACAACCCCTGGCACCCACCATTCTACTTTCTGCCTCTTATAAGTTTGCCTACAGTAGGGACCTCATATAGGTGGAATCATAGTATTTGTCCTGTTGTGGTTGGCTTATTTCATTAGTGTAATGCCCTCCAGGTTCATCCATGCTGCAGCATATGTCAGAATTTCCTTCCTTTTTAATGCTGAATAGCATTCCAACACATGTAAATACTATATTTTGTTTATCCGTTCATCTGTATTACAAATTATCATCCTCATTCTTGCAGAGGAACCGAGGTGAGGAACTCCCCCTTCCTCCTCACAAACTAGTCCCAGACAGCTTGATCTTGTTCTTCTGAGTGTGGCTTCAGGCTGCCATTCCCACAGAAACACACACGGACAAGCAGGTGTACCACCAACCTGTAGTGGAGGGTCAGTTGTGTTTTTTGTTCTAATTTCCAGTTCATCAGGGACCAATACTTTTGTGAAATACAATAAAATGATGTAGAAAATAAAAACTTAAAAAACAAAGCCATTGGGGCTTCCCTGGTGGTGCAGTGGTTGAGAGTCCGCCTGCCGGTGTGGGGGACACGGGTTCAGGCCCTGGTCTGGGAGGATCCCACATGCCGCGGAGCAGCTGGGCCCGTGTGCCACAACTACTGAGCCTGCGCGTCTGGAGCCTGTGCTCCGCGGCAAGAGAGGCCGCGATAGTGAGAGGCCCGCGCACCGCGATGAAGAGTGGCCCCCACTTGCCGCAACTAGAGAAAGCCCTCGCACAGAAACGAAGACCCAACACAGCAATAAATAAATAGATAAATAAATAATTTAAAAAAAAAACAAAAAAACAAAGCCATAAAATTATTGGCCATTTTTTTTTATTTTTAGATTCAACAGACATAAAACTACTGGTTAAAAGGCTAGAAAGGTTTCAAAACATTCTCAGTTTCTATCTAAATCTTGTTACAGATCTGTAACAAACATTTCAAGGGCCGGCACCCATCTGCAAACCACATTTTGAGCAGCACTGCCTGGAGCACTGATTAACAGCAAAAATGAAAACATCTAAATAACCATCAATAATGTAGTTGTTAAATACACTTTGGCATCTCCATATTATGGTTTAGCAATAAAATATAATGAAGCATATGAGTCAGCATTTCCACTCCTAAGTACATAACCAAGAGAAATGAAAACATATGTTCCCGCAAAAACTTGTACACAAATGTTCATAGCAGCTTTATTCACAATAGCCAAACAGTGGAAATCCAAATGTCCATCAATGGATGAATGGATAAACAAAACGTGGTATATCCATACAATGGAATATTACTCAGCCATAAAAATGAATGAAGTACTGACACATGCCACTGGATGAATGTGGAAAACATTATGCTAAGAGAAAGAAGCCAGACATAAAAGCCCACATATTTATGATTCCGTTTATATGAAATGCCCAGAATAGGCAAATAGAGAGAGATAAAAAGTAGATGAGTGGTTGCCAGGGGTTGGGAGTGATAGAGGGATTGGAATATGATGGCTAAGGGGTACAGGGTTTCTGAGCGGAGTGATACTCTAAAAATGATTCTAAAAATGACTGTGGTGATGTCTGCCCAATTCTGTGCATATACTCAAAATCATTGAATTGTACACTTTAAATATATGAATCATATGGTATATAAATTATATCTTCATAAAGTTGTTATTAAAAATGAAGCAGAGTCTGAATTTAAAACATACAGCAGGTAGGACATGCTCTCACTCCCTCTTGCAAGAGCACCAGAATCAAAACTAACTGCTGAACAATCATCGACAGGAAGACACTGGAACTCACCAAAAAAGATACCCCACATCCAAAGACAAATGAGACACCACAATGAGACGGTAGGAGGGGCGCGATAACAATGAAATCAAATCCCATAACTGCTGGGTGGGTGACTCAGAAACTAGAGAACACTTATACCACAGAAGTCCACCCACTGGAGTGAAGGTTCTGAGCCCCACATCAGGTTTCCCAACCTGGAGGTCCGGCAACGGGAGGAGGAATTCCGAGAGAATCAGACTTGAAGGCTAGCGGGATTTTATTGCAGGACTTCGACAGGACTGGGGGAAACAGAGACTCCACTCTTGGAGGGCACACACAAAGTAGTGTGTGCATCAGGACCCAGGGGAAGGAGCAGTGACCCCAGAGGAGACAGAACCAGACCTAGCTGCTAGTGTTGGTGGGTCTCCTGCAGAGGCGGGGGGTGGCTGTGTCTCACCGTGAGGACAAGGACACTGGCAGCAGAGGTTCTGGGAAGTGCTCCTTGGCATGAGCCCTCCCAGAGTCCTTCATTAGACACACCAAGGAGCCCAGGTAGGCTCCAGTGTTGGGTTGCCTCAGGCCAAACAACCAACAGGGAGGGAACACAGCCCCACCCATCAGCAGTCAAGCAGATTAAAGTTTTTCTGAGCTCTGTCCACCAGAGCAACAGCCAGCTCTACCCACCACCAGTCCCTCCCATCAGGAAACTTCCACAAGCCTCTTAGATAGCCTCATCCACCAGAGGGCAGACAGCAGAAGCAAGAAGAACTACAATCCTGCAGCTTGTGGAACAAAAACCACATTCACAGAAAGATAGACAAGATGAAAAGGCAGAGGACTATGTACCAGATGAAGGAATGAGATAAAACCCCAGAAAAACAACTAAATGAAGTGGAGATAGGAAACCTTCCAGAAAAAGAATTCAGAATAATGATAGTGAAGATGATCCAGGAGCTCAGAAAAAGAATGGAGGCAAAGATCGAGAAGATGCAAGAAATGTTTAACAAAGCCCTAGAAGAATTAAAGAACAAACACCTAGAATTAAAGAACAAACAAACAGAGATGAAGAATACAATAACTGAAATGAAAAATGTACTAGAAGGAATCAATAGCAGAATAACTGAGGCAGAATAACAGATAAGTGATCTGGAACACAGAATGGTGGAATTCACTGCTGTGGAACAGAATAAAGAAAAAAGAATGAAAAGAAATGAAGACAGCCTAAGAGACCTCTGGGACAACATTAAATGCAACAACATTTGCAATATAGGGGTCCCAGAAGGAGAAGAGAGAGAGAAAGGACCCGAGAAAATATTTGAAGAGATTATAGTCAAAAACTTCCCTAACATGAGAAAGGAAATAGCCACCCAAGTCCAGGAAGTTCAGAGAGTCCCATGCAGGATAAACCCAAGGAGAAACATGCTGAGACACACAGTAATCAAATTGGCAAAAATTAAAGACAAAGAAAAATTATTGAAAGCAGCAAGGGAAAAATGACAAATAACATACAAGGGAACTCCCATAAGGTTAACAGCTGACTTCTCAGCAGAAACTCTACAAGCCAGAAGGGAGTGGCATGATATACTTAAAGTGCTGAAAGGGAAGAACCTACAACCAAGATTACTCAATCCGGCAAGGATCTCATTCAGATTCGACGGAGGAATCAAAAGCTTTACAGACAAGCAAAAGCTAGGAGAATTCAGCACCACCAAACCAGCTCTACAACAAATGCTAAAGGAACTTCTCTAAGTGGGAAACACAAGAGAGGAAAAGGACCTACAAAAACAAACCCAAAACAATTAAGAAAATCGTAATAGGAACATACATATCGATAATTACCTTAAACGTGAATGGATTAAATGCTCCAACCAAAGGACACAGGCTCGCTGAATGGATACAAAAACAAGACCCATATATATGCTGCCTAAGAGAGACCCACTTCAGACCTAGGGACACATACAGACTGAAAGGGAGGGGATGGAAAAAGATATTCCATGCAAATGGAAATCAAAAGAAAGCTGGAGGAGCAATACTCATATCAGATAAAATAGACTTTAAAACAAAGAATGTTACAAGAGACAAGGAAGGACACTACATAATGATCAAGGGATCAATCCAAGAAGAAGATATAACAATTATAAATATATATGCACCCAACATAAGGGCACCTCAATACATAAGGCAACTGCTAACAGCTATAAAAGAGGAAATCAACACTAACACAATAATAGTGGGGGACTTTAAAACCTCACTTACACCAATGGACAGACCATCCAGACAGAAAATTAAAAAGGAAACACAAGCTTTAAATGACACAACAGACCAGGTAGATTTAATTGATATTTATAAGACATTCCATCCAAAAACAGCAGATTACACTTTCTTCTCAAGCGCGCATGGAACATTCTCCAAGATAGATCACATCATGGGTCACAAATCAAGCCTCAGTAAATTTAAGAAAACTGAAATCATATCAGGCACCTTTTCTGACCGTAACGCTATGAGATTAGAAATCAATTATGGTAATAAAACGTAAAAAACACAAACACGTGAAGGCTAAACAATACATTACTAAATAGCCAAGAGATCACTGAAGAAATCAAAGAGCAAATCCAAAAATACCTAGAGACAAATGACAATGAAAACACGACGATCCAAAAGCTATGGGATGCAGCAAAAACAGTTCTAAGAGGGAAGTTTATAGCAATACAATCCTACCTTAAGAAACAACATCTCAAATAAACAATCTAACCTTACACCTAAAGGAACTAGAGAAAGAAGAACAAACAAAACCCAAAGTTAGTAGAAGGAAAGAAATCATAAAGATCAGAGTGGAAATAAATGAAATAGAAACAAAGAAAACAATAGCAAAGATCAATAAAACTAAAAGCTGGTTCTTTGAGAAGATAAACAAAATTGATAAACCATTAGCCAGACTCATCAAGAAAAAGAGGGAGAGGACTCAAATCAATAAAATCAGAAATGAAAAAGGAGAAGTTACAACAGACACCGCAGAAATACAAAGCATCTTAAGAGACTAGTACAAGCAACTCAATGCAAATAAAATGGACATCCTGGAAGAAATGGACAAATTCTTAGAAAGGTATAACCTTCCAAGATTGAACCGGGAAGAAATAGAAAATATGAACAAACCAATCACAAGTAATGAAATTGAAACTATGATTAAAAATCTTCCAACAAACAAAAGTCCAGGACCAGATGGCTTCACAGGTGAATTCTATCAAACATTTAGAGAAGAGCTAACACCCATCCTTCTCAAACTCTTCCAAAAAACTGCAGAGGAAGGAACACTCCCAAACTCATTCTATGAGGCCACCATCACCCTGATACTAAAACCAGACAAAGATACTACAAAAAAAGAAAATTACAGACCAATATCACTCATGAATATAGATGCAAAAATCCTCAACAAAACACTAGCAAACAGAATCCAACAGCACATTAAAAGGATCATACACCATAATCAACTGGGACTTATCCAAGGGATGCAAGGATTCTTCACTATACGCAAGTCAATCAATGTGATACACCATATTAACAAATTGAAGAAGAAAAACCACATGATCATCTCTATAGATGCAGAAAAAGCTTTTGACAAAATTCAACACCGATTTATGATAAAAACTCTCCAGAAAGTGGGCATAGAGGGAACCTACTTCAACATAATAAAGGTCATATACGACAAACCCACAGCAAACATCATTCTCAATGGTGAAAAACTGAAACCATTTCCTCTAAGATCAGGAACAAGACAAGGATGTCCACTCTCACCATTATTCAACATAGTTTTGGAAGTCCTAGCCACGGCAATCAGAGAAGAAAAAGAAATAAAAGGAATCCAAATTGGAAAAGAAGAAGTAAAACTGTCACTGTTTGCAGATGACATGATACTATAGAGAATCCTAAAGATGCCACCAGAAAACTACTAGAGCTAATCAATGAATTTGGTTAAGTTGCAGGATACAAAGTTAATGCACAGAAATCTTTTGCATTCCTATACACTAATGATGAAAAATCTGAAAGAGAAATTAAGGAAACACTCCCATTTACCACTGCAACAAAAAGAATAAAATGCCTAGGAATAAACCTACCTAGGGAGACAAAAGACCTGTCTGCAGAAAACTATAAGACACTGATGAAAGAAATTAAAGACGATACCAACAGATGGAGAGATATACCATGTTCTTGGATTGGAAGAATCAATATTGTGAAAATGACTCTACTACCCAAAGCAATCTACAGATTCGATGCAATCCTTACCAAATTACCAATGGCATTTTTTACAGAACTAGAACAAAAATTCTTAACATTTGTATGGAGACACAAAAGACCCCAAATAGCCAAAGCAGTCTTGAGGGCAAAAAACAGAGCTGGAGGAATCAGACTCCCTGACTTCACACTACACTACAAAGCTACAGTAATCAAGACAATATGGTACTGGCACAAAGACAGAAATATAGATCAATGGAACAGGATAGAAAGTCCACAGATAAAGCCACAAACCTATGGTCAACTAATCTATGACAAAGGAGGCAAGGATATACAATGGAGAAAAGACAGTCTCTTCAATAAGTGGTGCTGGGAAAACTGGCCAGCTACATGTAAAAGAATGAAATTAGAACACTACTTACCACCATACACAAAAATAAACTCAAAATGGATTAGAGACCTAAATGTAAGACTGGACACTGTAAAACTCATAGAGGGAAACATAGGAAGAACATTCTTTGACATAAATCACAGCAAGATCGTTTTTGATCCACCTCCTAGAGTAATGGAAATAAAAACAAAAATAAAGAAATGGGACCTAATGAAACTTAAAAACTTTTGCAAAGCAAAGGAAACTACAAACAAGACGAAAAGACAACTCTCAGAATGGGAGAAAATATCTGCAAATGAATCAACGGACAAAGGATTAATCTCCAAAATATATAAACAGCTCATGCAGCTCAATATTAAAAAAACAAACAACCCAATCCAAAAATGGGCAGAAGACCTAAATAGACATTACTGCAAAGAAGACATACAGACGGCCAAGAAGCACATGAGAAGCTGCTCAACATCACTAATTATTAGAGAAATGCAAATCAAAACGACAATGAGGTATCACCTCACACCAGTTAGAATGGGCATCATCAGAAAATCCACAAACAACAAATGCTGCAGAGGGTGTGGAGAAAAGGGAACCCTCTTGCAATGTTGGTGGGAATGTAAATTGATACAGCAACTATGGAGAACACTATGGAGGATCCTTAAAAAACTAAGAAGAGAATTACCATATGACCCAGCAATCCCACTACTGGGCATATACCCAGAGAAAACCGTAATTCAAAAAGACACATGCACCCCAGTGTTCATTTCAGCAGTATTTACAACAGCCAGGACATGGAAGCAACCTAAATGCCCATCAATAGACGAATGGATAAAGAAGATGTGGTACATATATACAATGCAATATTACTCAGCCATAAAAAGGAACGAAATTGGGTTATTTGTAGAAACGTGGATGGATCTAGAGACTGTCATACAAGTGAAGTAAGTCAGAAAGAGAAAAACAAATATCGTATATTAACGCATGTATGTGGAACCTAGAAAAATGGTACAGATGAACTGGTTTGCAGGGCAGAAATTGAGACACAGGTGTAGAGAACAAACGTATGGACACCAAGGGGGGAAAGTTGGGGGGCGGTGGGATGAATTGGGAGATTGGGATTGACATATATACACTAATGTATAAAATGGATAACTAATAAGAACCTGCTGTATAAAAAAATAAATAAAATAAACTTCAAAAAAAAATGAAGCAGAGTCCTATAGCTATTAAAACAATTTAATTAAGTTGTTTAAAACCTAAAGAAAATCCTAGGTCTGGATGTTTCCACTAGTGATTTCTTCAAAACATTCAAGAGAGAAGCAACACTAAATCTTACACTAATTCTTCTAGGTAACAGAAACCAGGGTAACATTTTCTAACTCATTTTACAAGACCAGCATAACCTTAATAACCAAAACCTGACAACAGAAGAAAGCAAAATTACAGAGCATCTCTCTACGAAGACAGATACAAAATCCCTAAACAAAATGTTGAATCCAGCAACATATTAAAATAATAGAGCCCCTCCAAGTGGGGTTTATTCTGGGGTAGTTAACATTTTAAAATCAATCATCATAATTCAGTGTTTTGACAGAAAAAAAGGGAGAAATATCATATGATCATCTCCTAAATGTACAAACATCACTTGACAAGTCTTAACACCCAATCATAACTTTTCTTAAAAAAAAACCTCTCAGCAAACTAAGAAGAGAACTTATTTAATTTGACTGATATCTACAAAAACCTAAAGCAATGGTCATACTTAATGTTTCTTCTGACTTCACTTATGAAACCAGGATGCCTGCAATAGAATTGGTAATAATTCTCTTCAGCACACTGAAGGTTCTAGCCAAAGCAATGAGTAAAGTAAAAGAAATAAAAGGAATAAGAATAGGAAACAAATAAAATTCTACTTATAGATGACATGATTGAAAATACACAAAAAATCTAAAAGACTATTAAACTATTAGAATTAAAAAGTGAAGTAGGGGGACTTACCTGGTGGTCCAGTCGGTAAGACTCCAAGTTCCCAATGCAGGGGGCCCGGGTTCAATCCCTTGTCGGGGAACTAGATTGTACATGCATGCCACAACTAAGAAGCCTGCATGCTGCAACTAAGAGTCCGCATGCCGCAACTAAGAAGCCCACATGCCACAACTAAACATGCCGCAACAAAACATGCTGCAACGAAGATCCCACATGCTGCAACTAAGACCTGGTGCAGCCAAAATAAATAAATAAATAAACAAACAAATAAATATTTTAAAAAAGTGAAGTGGCAAAAACACTGAAAACAAGGGGAACATGAAAAATCATCAGCAACAAACAGAAAGCAAAGTTTAAAAATATTATCATTTAAAATAGCATCCAAAAAAACATTAAATTCCTAGGAATAAATGTAACATGTATAAGACCTCTACGCTCAAAACTATAAAATACTGTCAAATAAAATTACCCCGATAGAGCGATACAACATGTTTGTAAATTGAAGGCCTTGGTATTGTCAAGATGTCATTTCTTCCTAAATTATTATCAATATTCAGTGAATCTCATTCAAAGTCTCAGCAGGGTTGGGGTTTGTTGTTGTTTTGTTGTTGTTGTTATTTTAATAGAAATTTGCAAACAGGTTGTAAAAGTTGTATGAAAATGCAAAGGCCCAAGAATAGCAAAGGCAATTCTGCACAAAACACCATCTGATATCAACACTGAAGCTTTGGTAATTAAAATAATGTGGTAATCACACATGGATAGACAAATAGGATAATGGAGCAGAAAAGGCAGTCCAGACACAGACATGCACAGCCACCAGGATGGCTAAAACAAAACAGACAGAAAATGCCAAGTGTTGGTGAGGACATGGAGCACCTGGAATTCTGGAATTCTCATACTCGCTTGGTGGAACTATCACCTTCTTTGGAAAACGACATGGTACTAGTTACCAAAATTTAACATCTGTATACCTTATGCCCAGCAATGCCACTGTAAAGTATAAACACAACAGAAATGCATACATATGTTCCCCAAAACACATACACGATTGCTCGTGACAGCACTGCCCATAATAGCCCCAGACTGGAAACAACCCAAATGCCCAACAATAATAAGATGAATAAATAAACGAACAATCCATCACTACATGCAGCAACATAGATAAATCCCATAATGCTCAACTAAAGACACAAAAGAATCTACAGTGTGTGATTCCATCCACATAAAGTTCAAAAACAGGCAAAGCAAGTCTATTATGTGAGAAACAGGGACAGTGGTTACCCTCAGGTAGCTGGGGGTCTCTAGACGGCAGTTCATGTGCTGTTTCTAGACCTGGACACAGGTGTGTTTTGGTTGTGGAAATTCATCAAGCTCTAAACTTAGGATATGTGCTCATGCCTGTAGTAAGTTCTATTTTGACAAAAAGTTAAAACAAATAATGAGGCAGACATCAGAGGTACATATATGTTGATGTTATAGTGACAAAAGCTCTTAATGGTTGCAGGGACACAATATTAAATGTGAGCAGATTCACTGCCTTTCTAGCACCTCCTGCAGAAGCCCCTGCACTTGCCCACTTGTGACCATGGCTTCAGATGGGCTGACCAGGAGACAGGACAGAAAGGCCAGGAGCAGAAGGAGCAGGAAACATACCGAGAGACTTTTATGCTGGAAAGAGTGAAAATGATTGGTGTGGAGGGAAATGTGGAAAAAGTCCAGAAAGGCAGGGGAGCAAAAAAAGACCAGAGTTCAGGGGATAGAGGAGGAAGAGAGGAAGGAGTGGGCTGAGAGCCACAGCAACCACCTTGAGTCACATCCTGGTGTTTATTTGAACAGGTTTCCAGATAAGAATGGTCCATGGGCCCCTGGAGCCCATTCAGGTTGGACTGACAGGGAACGGTACCCTCATACTGTGAAGTTAAAAAGAACTACAGGAGGAGGAGTCAATATGGCAGTTTGGCAAGACACGGAGATAGCATCTCCCCACAACTAGGGTGCCTGCAGGCCACTGGTGGGGGACTCTGACGGCCAAGGAGACGGGAGGAACCCCAGAGTGAACCAGTAGGACGTAGGGGGACCGAGGGGGGAGGAGAAGTGGAGGCCAGACAAGATTGGAACCCCTGAGGCCAGGGAGATCAGGAGAGGCAGGTGGGAGGGACTCTCCAGGAAGAGTGGGAGAGGAGCAGAGGGTCACTGCCTGGCCCACTTGGGCCGGGGAGCCTGCTGAACTCCCAAGCCGCTTTCCCTCCCTCCAAAGCCCCATCCAGGCTCCATGGGTCCTGGGGGCATAGGAGGGAGGCCAGGGAGATCAGAAGAGGCAAGTGGGAGAGGCCTTCCCAGACCCCAGACCGGAGGAGCAAGAGAGGAGAGGAGGGCAGTTTGCCCCACCCACTCGAGCCCAGGAAACCTTCTGGGCTGCCCTCTGAGACCAGGGTGGGGGGCATGCCTGAGCCCCTTCTGTTCCTTGAGCCTAAGCCTCACCCCTCACAGCCCCCAGGGCCTTTTCTAGCCCTGTGGGTCCTGAGCACTGGCCCCACCCACTGCCCAAACCTCGCCCTTGTTTAGGTGCTGCTCTCCACAGCCAAGGCCTCCCCCTCCAGTTTTTTTTTTTTTCTTTTCCCTCCTCCTCTTTTTTACTATTGTGGTACTGATGTACCTTCTGGTTGTTGATTCATCTATATTTTTACTTTTACATTCTTTCTAACATATCTGTTAGTTTCCTAGTTTAATTTTATTTTTTACTTTGTTATTGTTCTCTCTTTTTTTTTTTTTTTTGCCACCCCACATGGGAGCTCTGAGTCTGAACCACTGGACTAACAGAGAACCTCAGACCCCAGGGAATATTCATCAGAGTGAGGTTTCAGAGTTCCTCATCTCAGCACCAAGACCCAGCTCTACCCAATAGCCTACAAACTCCAGTGTTGGAAGCCTCAGGCCAAACAACCAGTAAAACAGGAACACAATCCCACTCATTAAAAAAAAAAATTGAGATGGCAAAAAAATATGTCACAGATGAAGGAGCAAGGTAAAAACCTACAAGACCAAATAAGTGAAGAGGAAATAGGCAATCTACCTGAAAAAGAATTCAGAGTAATGATAGTAAAGATGATCCAGAATCTCAGAAATAGAGTGGAAGCACAGGTTGAGAATATACAAGAAATGTTTAACAAAGATGTAGAAGAACTAAAGAAAAAACAAACAGAGATGAACAACACAATAACTGAAATGAAAAAGACACTAGAAGGAATCAATAACAGAATAACGGAGGCAGAAGAATGAATAAGTGAGCTGGAAGACAAAATGGTGGAAATAACTGCCAAGGAGCAGAATAAAGAAAAAAGAATGAAAAGAATTGAAGACAATCTCAGAGACCTCTGGGACAACACTAAATGCACCAACATTTGAATTATAGGGGTCCCAGAAGAAGAAGAGAAAAAGAAAGGGTCTGAGAAAATATTTGAAGAGATTATAGTGGAAAACTTCCCTAACATGGGAAAGGAAATAGTCACCCAAGTCCAGGAAGCACAGAGAGTCCCATACAGGATAAACCCTAGAAAAACACACCAAGACACATGTTAATCAAACTAACAAAAATTAAATTCAAAGAAAAAATATTAAAAGCAGCAAGGGAAAAACAAAAAATAACATACAAAGGAATCCCCATAAGGTTATCAGCTGATTTTTCAGTGGAAACTCTGTAGGCCAGAAGGCAGTGTCAGGATATGTGATGGATAAGTGTCAGGGTAAGTGATGAAAGAGAAAAACCTATAACCAAGATTACTCTACCCAGCAAGGATCTCATTCACATTCGATGGAGAAGTCAAAAGCTTTTCAGACAAACAAAAGCTAAGAGAATTCAGCACCACCAAACCACCTTTACAACAAATGTTAAAGAAACTTCTCTAAGCAGGAGACACAAGACAAGAAAAAGATCCACAAAAGCAAACCCAAAACAATTAAGAAAGTGGTAATAGGAACATACATGTTGATAATAACCTTGAATGTAAATGGATTAAGTGCCCCAACCAAAAGACACAGACTGGCTGAATGGATACAAAAACAAGACCCATATATACGCTGTCTACAAGAGACCCAGTGCAGACCTAGGGACACCTACAGACTGAGAGTGAAGGGATGGAAAAAGATATTCCATGCAAATGGAAATCAAAAGACAGCTGGAGTAGCGATACTCGTATCAGATAAAATAGACTTTAAAATAAAGAATGTTACAACAGACAAGGAAGGACGCTATATAATGATCAAAGGATCAATCCAAGAAGAAATAACAATTATAAATGTTTAAGCACCCAACATAGGAGCACCTCAATACATAAGGCAAATGCTAACAACCATGAAAGGAGAAATCAACAGTAACACAATAGTAATAGTAGTAATAGTAATAGTAGGGGACTTTAACGCCCCACTTACACCAAAGGACAGATCATCCAAACAGAAAATAAATAAGGAAACACAAGATTTAAATGACACAATAGACCAGATAGATCTAATTGATCTTTATAGAACATTCCACCCCAAAGTGGCAGAATACACTTTCTTCTCAAGTGCACATGGAACATTCTCCAGGATAGATCACATCTTGGGTCACAAATCAAGCCTCGGAAAATTTAAGAAAATTGAAATCGTATCAAGCATCTTTTCTGGCCACAGCGTTATGAGATTGGAAATCAATTACAGGAAAAAAAAACCGTAAAAAACACAAATACGTGGAGGCTAAACAGTGCGCTACTAAATAACCAAGAGATCACTGAGGAAATCAAAGAAGAAATAAAAAAATACCTAGAAACAAATGACAACAAAAACACGATAACCCAAAACCTATGGGATGCAGCAAAAGCAGTTCTAAGAGGGAAGTTTATAGCAAATCAATCTCATCTCAAGAAAAAAGAAAAATCTCAAATAAACAACCTAACCCTACACTTAAAACAACCAGAGGAAGAAGAACAAAGAAACAAAGTCAGTAGAAGGAAAGAAATCAAAGATCAGAGCAGAAATAAATGAAACAGAAATGAAGAAAACAGGAGCAAAGATCAATAAAACTAAAAGCTGGTTCGTTGAGAAGATAAACAAAATTGATAAACCATTAGCCAGACTCATCAAGAAAAAAAGGGAGAGGATGCAAATCAATAAAATTAGAAATGAAAAAGGAGAAATCACAACTGACACTGCAGAAATACAAAGGATTATAAGAGACTACTATAAACAACTATATACCAATAAAATGGACAACCACGAAGAAATGGACAAATTCTTGGAAAGGTACAATTTTCCAAGACTGAACTGGAAGAATTAGAAAATATAAACATACCTATCACAAGTAATGAAATTGAAACCTTAGTTAAAAATCTTCCAACAAACAGAAGTCCAGGACCAGATGGCTTCACAGGCGAATTCTATCAAACATTTAGAGAAGAGCTAACACCGATCCTTCTCAAGCTCCTCCAAAAAATTGCAGAGGGAGAAACACTCCCAAATTCATGCTACAAAGCCACCATCACCCTGACACCAAAACCAGAAAAAAATATCACAAAAAAAGAAAACTACAGACCAATATCACTGATGAACATAGATGCAAAAATCCTGAACAAAATGCTAGCAAACAGAATCCAACAGCACATTAAAAGGATCATGATCAAGTGGGCTTTATCCAAGGGATGCAAGGATTCTTCAATATACACAAATCAATGTGATACACCATATTAACAAATTGAAGAAGAAAAATCATATGATCATCTCAATAGATGCAGAAAAAGTTTTTGACAAAATTCAACACACATTTATGATAAAAACTCTCCAGAAAGTGGACATACAGGGAACCTACCTCAACATAATAAAGGGCATATATGACAAACCCACAGCAAACATCATTCTCAATGGTGAAAAACTGACAGCATTTCCTCTAAGATCAGGAAAAAGAAAAGGTTGCCCACTCTCACTGCTATTATTCAACATAGTTTTGGAAGTTTTAGCCACAGCAATCAGAGAAGAAAAAGAAATAAAAGGAATCCAAATCAGAAAAGATGTAAAACTGTCACTGTTTGCAGATGACATGATACTATACATAGCGAATCCTAAAGATGCCACCAGAAAACTACTAGAACTAATCAATGAATTTGGTAAGGTTGCAGGATACAAAATTAATGCACAGAAATCTCTGGCATTCCTATACACCAACAATGAAAAATCTGAAAGTGAAATTAAGAAAACACTCCCATTTACCATTGCAACAAAAAGAATAAAATGCCTAGGAATCAACCTGCCTAAGGAGGTAAAAGACTTGTACTCAGAAAACTATAAAACACTGATGAAAGAAATCAAAGATGACATAAACAGATGGAGAAATATACCATGTTCTTGGATTGGAAGAATCAACATTGTGAAAACGACTATACTACCCAAAGCAATCTACAGATTCAATGCAATCCCTATCAAACTACCAATGGCATTCTTCACAGAATTAGAACAAAAAACTTACAATTCGTATGGAAACACAAAAGACCCTGAATAGCCAAAGCAATCTTGAGAAAGAAAAATGGAGTTGGAGGAATCATGCTCCCAGACTTCAAACTATACCACAAAGCTACAGTAATCAAGATGGTATGGTACTGGCACAAAAACAGAAATATAGATCAATGGTACAAGATAGAATGCTCAGAGATCAACCCACACACATATGGGCACCTAATTTACAACAAAGGAGGCAAGAATATACAATGGAGAAAAGACAGCCTCTTCAATAAATGGTGCTGGGAAAACTGGACAGCTATATGTAAAAGAATGAAATTAGAACACTACCTAACACCATACACAAAAATAAACTCCTAATGGATTAAAGACTTAAAGGTAAGACCAGACACTATAAAACTTTTAGAGGAAAACATAGCAAAAACACTCTTTATGTCAAATAAACCACAGCAAGATCTTTTTTGACCCACCTCCTAGAGTAACAGAAATAAAACCAAAAATAAACAAAAGGGACTTAATTAACTTAAAAGCTTTGCACAGCAAAGGAAACCATAAACAAGACAAAAAGACATCCCTCAGAATGGGAGAAAATATTTGCAAATGAAACAACAGATAAAGGATTAATCTCCAAAATATACAAACAGCTCATGGAGCTCAATTTAAAAAAAAAACAAACAATCCAGTTAAAAAATTGTTGGAAGACCTAAATAGACATTTCACCAAGGAAGACATACAGATGGCCAAGAAGCACATGAAAAGATGCTCAACATCACTAATTATTAGAGAAATGCAAATCAAAACTACAATGAGGTATCACCTCATGCCGGTCAGAATGGCCATTATCAAAAAAGCTAGAAACAATAAACGCTGGAAAGGGTGTGGTGAAAAGGGAACCCTCTTACACTGTTGTTGGGAATGTAAATTGATACAACCACTATGGAGAACAGTATAGAGGTTCCTTAAAAAACTAAAAATAGAACTACCATATGACCCAGCAATCCCACTACTGGGCATATACCCTGAGAAAACCATAATTCAAAAAGAGACATGCACCACAATGTTCATTGCAGCACTATTTACAATAGCCAGGACATGAAAGCAACCTAAATGTCCATCGACAGATGAATGAATACAGAAGATGTGGCACATATATACAATGGAATATTACTCAGCCATAAAAAGAAATGAAATTGAGTTATTTGTACTGAGGTGGATGGACCTAGAGTCTGCCATACAGAGTGAAGTAAGTCAGAAAGAGAAAAACAAATACCATATGCTAATGCATATATATGTAATCTAAAAAAAAAAGGTACTGATCAACCTAGCTCCAGGGCAGGAATAAAGAGGTAGACATAGAGAATGGACTTGATGACATGGGGTGGGAGGGCGAAGCCAGGGCTAAGTGAGAGTAGCATGGACATATATACACTACCGAATGTAAAATAGTTGGCTGGTGGGAAGCAGCAGCATAGCACAGGGAGATCGGCTCGGTGCTTTGCGATGACCTATAGGGGTGGGATAGGGAGGATGGGAGGGAGGCTCAAGAGGGAGGGGATATGGGGACATGTGTATGCATATGGCTGATTCGGTCTGTTGTGGAACAGAAACTAACACAGTATTGTGAAGCAATTATACTCCAATAAAGATGTATTAAAAACAGAACAAAACAAAACAAAAAACTACAGAATACCTCACATTATTTTATTTCTATAAGAATTTAAATGTATGTATTTGTTGAAGCACAGAAAAAGGTCTGCAGAATGCAAACTAAACTGGTCAAATATTTACATCTAGGGCTCGGGATTGGACAGGGTAGTGAGGTGGGGGGTACAAGAGAGACTTTTTTTTGAGGAGAGGTATGGTAGGATAATTTTAAGAAGCATAATTTGCTTGTATAATAATAATTTTTAAAAACTAAAAGGAGGACTGCTTGCTAAGAAGCCTGGAAGGGGGGGGCCCTGTGGGAAGGTGGGGACCTTCAGGAAGAAGAAAATGGTGTGTTCTAGGTAGGAAACGAGCTTTTCTCAATAATCCTAAGAGAGGCCCTGGAGACCAACTGAGTCGGCCCTCAGAGGATTCTGGCTAGAGGATCTGGAACCTTCCCACAGCCAGCCCTGAGGGGTCAGAGTCCCTGCCCCCATGGGGACAGGACAGGTACACCGGGGTTCACGCATTGCTCCCCCACTTCTCCCCCCTCCCTCACCCACCCCAATCTACCCTGCGTTCCCTACCCTCTCCCCCCTGAGTTCATCACCCTCCCCGCCCCGTGCCCCCACCCCTTCCTCCTCTTTTCTACACCCCCTTCCAGGAGTGAAGGGCCAGTGTCCAGGGTAACAGAACTCGACGCTCACAGACCCTCCACAACCCAGCCCCCGATGGAGCTCCTGGATCCCGAGGGGGAGGGGCAAGAGGAGAGGGAGCACCCTTCAGGGAGCAAACAGGCATGGGGCGGCCTGAAGGCACTACCCTGACCTCCTAGAAGGTAAGCCCAAGTCCTGTCTTGGGGGGTGGGGTGGCCACTCCTGGGCAGCTGCTCCTGGCCTTCCTCAGAGGCAGCCCCTCCCGCCACACACACAGAAAGCGCTAAGACCACGCCCCCTCCCTGCAGGGTACTGTGAGGCCCACGGTCACAGCTAATAAATATGCTGCTCCTGGGCACAGCTGACCCTTCAGCAAGCACTTGGGCCAACACGGTCTGCCTCTATCCCCACCTGTGTGACAGTCAGTGCCAAGGACGGGGGTGACACCCAGGGGTAAAGTCACTGTCCAGTCCTTCTGTGGGTGGCACAGCCCATTCTCTGCTCTGCCTCCAGGTCACCCACTGCCGCCACCCATCCAGGGCCACATATGGTCTCATCTCTGCATTTTATTTTATTTTTTTAAATGTATTTATTTAATTTATTTTTGCCTGCGCTGGGACTTCATTGCTGAGTGCGGGACCCCTCCAGTTGCGGCGGGCGGGGACCACTCCTCGCCACGGTGCGAGGTGGCAGCGGCGGTGGTGGCGGCGGTCCCCACCCCCGCAGAGCATGGGCTCCAGGCGCAGGGGCCTCAGCAGTTGCAGCACGCGGGCCCAGCAGCTGTGGCTAATGGGCTCCAGAGCGCAGGCTCAGTAGCCCTGACGCAGGGGCCCAGCCTCCGCGGATCGCGGGATCCTCCCCTACCAGGGCCCAAACCTGCATCCCCTGCACCGGCTGGCGGACTCCCAACCACTGCGCCACCAGGGAAGCCCCACTGGACCCATTGTGACATCAACTTGGGTCAAAACTCCATTTTCCCCTGACTCCATGAGCTCACATTCTGAGCACAGTCATACTTAGCGTCCCCAGGGATTAGGGTTAGCACAGAGCCAGTGTCCAATAATACTCTAAATGGCTGCCCTTTCCCCACTGCACAGCTACTCTTGTAAATGTTTGCATGTTCTCTTGGGAATCATCTCTGCATTTTAAAAGTACATTCTTCACAATGCACCACGAAGGCATGTGCGCTTCTAATGGGGGAGCCGGCCCATCCTCCCCACCATCCTTTGCTTTCTGGACTTTTCCTTAGAGCCCCCATTCCCCTCAGAGCCTTAGCCTCCAGTGCTTTGAATTTCTTCCTGTGCTAGCTTGTGAGTGGGCCACACAGGCTACTTCTAAAGAAATGACCAGACAACAGGCCACTTCAAGCCTAATTGTGTCATGAAAATCATGACCTCATAGGGAAGTCAGCTTGGCCGCATTCATCCTATTTCTAAAGGCAGGACTAAACAAAAATGTAAAATAACAGTGGATCAGGGCAGAAGAAGTCTTTGGTGGATCAGGAAGGAAACCCCAGGGCCACGCAAGAGAAAAGGGCTTCACCATGCTGCCTGCTCACAATCTACAAGGCAGCAGAGGGAATCCCAAGTTCAAGGGCTCCCGGAGGAGCCAGGAGTTGCTCTTTCTCCATCTTTGAGCAGAAGGTTCGCTGGGGGATCCTGGCACTAAATGAACCAAGAGACTAAGCAGAAATGACATTCTTTTCTGCAGAGGAGGCAACAAAAGGAAAGGGCTGGGCTTGCTTACTAAGTACCCTCCCCCCTGCCCCCATAATAATGATCTGTGTCTGACTGTCACCTCCTGAGGACCACAGACCACTTTCCTTAGGGATAAATGAACAGACATTACGAGATGCCTAGGGTGTGCCAAGCACTTCCACATACACTTGTCTCAGGATATCCTCAAAACAAACCACCGAGGTACATAATGTTCTCCCATTTTACACACAAGGAGATGGAGAGTTTAAAGAATCAGGTCACTTGGGCGGCCACAGTTGGCATTCACTGCCAAGTCCACCTGTATCAAACCCAGACTCCCCTCCCCTACACTGTGCAGGATCCTGGCACCTGTGGGGGAGGTGCTCTTCCCTCTCAGCCCTGCCCTGGAAGCCACTGGCAGAGGAATGGGCACAGGGGTCAGACCTGCCCAGTAGGGCTCTCTCTTCTGAGACCCTGAACCTCAGGCAGAATGACACACCAAAAAACAGTTGGTGCAGACACATCCAAGAGACCTCTTACTCCCCAGGCGACTGCCCCTCCGTTCCTGCTGCCTAGATTCCTGGACCTGTCCCGCATCCTGTCCTTTCCCAGCCTCCTTCCTCAGCATGCATTTCGTTTCTGTGAACTCCCTATTCATCTCCTTTGCCCATTCTTCCACTAAAATATTTGACTTTTCCTTATTCTTTTGCAAAAGCACTTTATAGCTCATGAATATTAACCATGTGCTTGTTATATACGCTAAATTTTTTTTCAGTTTGCCATTTATCTTTAAACTTTAAGGTGGAATTTTCTTTCTAGACAGAAAATTTAAGCTTTTAAGCTTAAAACATTTATTCTATAGCAGAGTTTTTCAACATTGGCACCATTGACAGTTGGGTGGGATAATTCTTTATGTTGGGGGCTCTCCAGTACATTGTAGAATGTTTAGTAGCATCCCTGGCCTCTACCCACTAGATGCCAGTAGAACCCCACCCCTCAAGATGAGACAAATCAAAAATGTCTCCAAACATTGCCAAAGTCCCCACAAGGCAAAATCATCCCTGGCTGAGAACTGCTGCTTTATGGTTTCTGACTTCAGTACCGAGCTTATAAAGTCTATTTCTACCTAGAATTTTAAAAAGTGACCTGTTGTATTTTTGTCTTGCCTTGCATGGTTTTATTTTTCACATTTAAATCTTCAATCCATGTGGAATATACTTTGGCATAAGAAGAGAGCTAAGAAACAAAATATTATGACTGCATTGAACTTACCCCTGGGAAGAGGCGGTCCCACCATGTGAGTAGCTCTTGATATGCGAGACATTTAATAATCCCAATGTACAAAGTTATATGACACCTCATGGAGTGAAGAGTTGCACCTGTCATCCAACGGCTGGCATAGAGTTGGCCAAGATGGGATCTTCGCACAGCTTTGGGGAGTCTCTACTGGGTCTAAACCAGATGTGCTCAATAAATTATGGGTGAGTGGGAATGTGTTTGCTAGTTGCTATTTTACCCTTTGCATAATCAACAACACCTTCTGAAACCAACAACACACCACTCTATTCTGGAGCCATCTGGAAAATTCTCAGTGATCTTCTGTTTTAGTAGAAAAAACAACAGAGTGAAAGGCTAACTTTGTATTTCATTGTCCTTGGTTTGAACTTTTGTGTGCTTTCTAATAAATTTTTTAAAATATTAATTATCATTTTAAAAAATCCCATTAGATTTCTACAGAATTTAATGAATTTAATGAATATAGTGGGCTCCCTCTAGTGGTCACAAGAAAATCTCCAATTCCCAAAGGTCAATACATAACGTCTTGTAAAAGTCTATAATTTATATTCAGACTTCAATGCAAATTTTTGTGAACTTCCCCTTGCCAAAAAGTTACATGTAAGATTGGGAAAAAAGTTTATATATCAGTGCTAATAACTTCCTAATATGCAAATGGACATATGATAGCTATAAAACACAAAAACTTATCTGAAAGCAACAAATTTTGTTCTTCATGTTTTTTTCCTTATAGTTCACTGAGAATGGCATGTGTATAAGTGGTTTACTTTGTGTATCTAAGCATGTTAATATGTCTTCTTAATAAATATTCTGTATTGAAACAAAAACAAAAACAAAAAACAAACATCTTGAGCGCCCTCAAGACGTTTATTTACAGGACACAGTACATTTTACAATTAATAGGTTCAGAGTGGCTAGACGATGCCTTAAGAGAAGACTTCTAATTATTTTCTTCCATTCATCAGTGGGTCTACAAATTGGTTCATAAGGCCACTGTCCAAAACTATGCTTATCATCTTCCCTTCTAAATCCCTCTTTGGGGATTTCCTGTTTCTGTTCAGGATATCACCCTCCCCCGGGCTTCCAGCTTCGGGCACCTCTGTCCCCTCCTGTGCCCATCCATCCTGTTTGTGAGTTTTGTCCACCACATGGCCCAGTGCCTCTCACAGCTGTTCCCTGCCATCAATTCTCATGGCCCTCATTCAAGTTCTCATGACCTCTCCTCCAGGGCAGTCATTCAGCAAATATTTATCATCCCTTCTCCACATGCCCAGCACTGTTCTAGGCTCAGGGAACGCATCGGGGAACAAGAAAAGATTGTCCACATCCGGAGCGCCCTCTCAGTGGGCTTCTCTGCTGAAGCAAACCTGTGATCCAGTCCATCCTCCACGCTGTTTCTAGAGTCCTCCTCTTAAAGCTGAACTCTACTCACATACCTTCAACGGTGTCCCATGGAATGAAGCTCACATCCCTCCATAATCAAGACCCACCCTCACCTCTCATTATCACCTTCTAACCAAACAGAGCTCCCTGACACTCCCAGAGCTCCCCTCTGCCTCTGCTCAGCATGTCAGGTCTTGTGGAATGTGTCCCCCATCCCAGCTGGTTAAGATGCCAACCAGTCTTCAAAACCCTGCCCAACTGTCATCTTCCCCCACCCAGGTCTCCTTGATCTGAGGTGATCTCTCCCTCCTTTCAATTTCTGTGGGACTTTTTTCTTAGGATTCTTCCCATTCTCAATATAGTATGGTTCCTGTATGTGTGCCATCATCCTCTAACAACTGGGTCCGCAATTCCTCTAACAATCTTAGTCAATATCACCCACAGGACAAGCGCAAAATAGGGTAGAAATGAATGTATGAACGAATGAATGAATTCTCCAGAGAATTCTGGCCAAAAAAAATCAGACACACAAATTATCTTCTTCAACTTTGTACAGTCTGACATAATGGGATAAACTGCCATTAAGCTACTTAGTTTTACCATAAACGCAAGTCAACTAGGATTTAACACATTAAAAAAAGTATCATTAAAAAAAATTCTACAAATAAGAAATAACTCAAAGTAGGATAACCATTTTTTGCTTCAACGTAGTAAGAAAGCGCCCCCAACCCCCACCCCGCCACCCTAAGCAAATTCCTAAACCAACAAATACAGTAAACAGGCTGAATAGAGTAACTGACCATTTCTGTTCCACTCTGCAACATTTGCCATAAACTGTCAACGAAATGTATCAGGTTCTGTATCATTTCCACATTGTATTTCATATTCTCCTAGGCAGAGTTTCACTCCTCTGCTCAAACTTCCAAACATTTTCACAGAGCAGCGAATTTCTAACTCTGATAAATCTGTTTATTAATTTCTGGAAAGTCACCCTACACTGCAAGCACAGTCCCTATCATTTGGAAACCACACGCCATGTCTCTGGGATATTATGCAAGAACACAAAAAGGCACAAAAAGGAAATGAAAAGTTCCTAATACTCTCCAGCGCAGGTTGAGCCCAGTTAGAAACCAGTGCAAACTGGGCAAAGGGGCAGAGCCCCCGGTTTTGCATGATGAGGCCTTCCGGATGCCATTAGTGGCTGACGAGAGTTCACAGGCCACACGTTTTCTTTTCCTTTCCGGTTTCCTCACTTCTGGGCTCTGTCACCAGCATTTTCTCACCCACATCCCAGAAGAACGTGCCAAGGAAGTCTGCCAGGCCTTTGTTCTTTCCCTCCAGGATATTCCCAGCCAACCACCAACTCTGAATCGCCTCCTCCCTACCTCTCTGGCAGCCCTGGCAACAATCAGGAAGGTAACAGGCTGCACACAGTGAGTCTGGACTGGCCTGGGGGCAAGGGATCTGGGTTCCTGGTAACCACTAACTCACTTTCAGGAAGCAGTGCCAGGCTCTGTTACAAACTCTCTACAAGCTCATTCAATCCTCGCACGATTCTATGAGGTAGGTACACCGGGAGGATAAGTTCGAGGTCATGGAGTTGGTAAGGGACAAAGAATTTGTTCTTTGTTTTTTAGTTTATTTATTTTTGGCTGCATTGGGTCTTCATTGCGGCATGTGGGCTTTCTCTAGTTGCAGCGAGCGGGGGCTACTCTTCCTTGCGGTGCACGGGCTTCTCATTGCAGTGGCTTCTCTTGTTGCGGAGCATGGGCTCTAGGCGCACAGGCTTCAGTAGTTGTGGCTCGCGGGCTCTAGAGCGCAGGCTCAGTAGTTGTGGTGCATGGGCTTAGTTGCTCCGCGGCATGTGGGATCTTCCTGGGCCAGGGATCGAACCTGTGTCCCCTGCATTGGCAGGCGGATTCCCAACCACTGTGCCACCAAGGAAGTCTGGGACAAAGAATTTGAATCAGGCAGTCTGGGTCCAAAATTCAAGTGCTTAATCACTGAGCTGCACTGTCTGTCAGACCAGCTCAACAGAGGGAAAAGACTTATGTGCTTGAAGTGGAGGCAAGCCTCTGGTCAAACTCAGGGTCTGTCCATAGTCCCTGCTTAGGATCACCTGGACATGTCTGGCCAGCTGCCCCCAGAGCCGGACTGAAGTGGTCATCTATTATTTATGTCTGCCCAGCTGCATCCCTTTTCTCTTTTTCTTGGAATAGCACCCTACTTTTTCTTGAGGTAACCACCCTTCCCCACTCTCAGCCTACATGATTCTGGTAGTGTCAACCCTCCCCCACAACAGCCTCCCCCCAAGTCCAAGACCAGTCACATGACCCAGACCTGGCCAATCAATGTGTCCCATCCTCCAGGCACAGCAATTAGTACAGGGAGAGGCATCTGCCCCAAGCCAGGCAAATCAGGGTCAATGCTGGGATTTCTTCTTTAATCGCGGTAAAATACAGACAAAATTTAAATACCATTTTAACCATTTAAAAGTGCACAATTTCATGGCATTTAGTACCTTCACAATGTTGTATAACCATCGCCACTATCCATTTTCCAGAACTTTTCCATCTTTCCAAACAGAAACTCTGTACCCAGCAACAATAACTCTCTGTATTAGTCTGCTTGGCCTGCCAAAACTAAGTACCATAGTTTGGGTGGCTTAAACAACAGAAATCTATTTTCTCACAATTCTGGAGGTTATAAGTCAGAGATCAAGATGTCAGCAGGGTTGGTTTCTTCTGAGGCCTCTCTCCCTGGCTTGTAGATGGTCGTCTTCTCCCTGACTTCATGTCATCTTCCCTCTGTGTGTGTCTGTGTCCTAATCTCCTCTTCTTATAAGGACACCAGTCATAGTGGATGAGGGCCCACCCTAATGGCCTCACTTTACCTTATTTACCTCTTTAAAGACCCTATCTCAAATACAGTCACATTCTGAGGTACTGGGTGGGGGTTAACACTTCAACATATGAATTGGGGGGGGGGATACAATTCAGCCCATAACACTCCCCATTCCCCAATGCTGACACCTTTGAGAAAGGGGAGTGCTCTATCTGCTGGGGTTGCTGAGAAGGTCTGATATACTGCTGGGGCTGTTGGTGGCCACTTTCCCACCCCAAGGAGACAGTGTCTGAAAATGACTCAGGGAAGAGCTGAGAGGCGGAGAGAGACCCCTGAGCCCAGACATACCTGAATCTGGCTCTACCTCTGACCTCTCTATTCCAGTTGTGTAAGCTAGTAAGTTTCCTTTTTGTTTGTTTATTTTATTAGTGTAATTAAAAGAGTTAGTTAACATAAGGAGCTTTTACACCAGAATGGCCCATATCTCCAGGATGTGCAGGATGTGTCCACTCGGCAGCTGTTTAAGCAGCAGAGTCAAATCCAAACCTCTCAGGCTCCAGGGTGCTGGCCCCGACCCGTCCCTTGGGATGCTCACGTGTTCACAGCACAGTGGGGACTGGGTCATGCCCGAGTCTCCCACAGAGCAGACTTCGGGGCCACCCCCTGCAACATTCCAGAATTGCTGCTCTGGTGGTGGCTCCCCAAACAGACTGAGGGCTCCTATCCTTTCAGCCCAGTGACCCAAAGCCCTGCAGCAGTGCCTGGCTCATGATGGGCTTCAGTAAAGAGCATGAGGAAGGCAGGGAACGGGGCAAGACAACAGTCCTCCTTCCCTCCAACAGTTCCCTGAAGGACAGTCTGTAAGAACACAGGATGGGAAACAATTCAAACGTCCTTGAGGTGGGGACTGGCCAGGTACCTCACAGGACAGCCCAACAGGATTTTGTCTTTTAACCCAAAACAAGGTAAGACCTGCTCTCTGATACATGGAATGATTCAGACCATCTCAGAGGGAAACTGCAAACTGAGAAAGCAACACAGGGACAACAACATATGACACCATTTGTGTAAAACCAGGAGGGGAGCTTCTCACTGAAATGTATCTAAATGACCTCAAAAACCTCAAAAAACTGTCCAACACCATAGCCACCAGACACACGTGGCAATTTAAATTAAGATTAAATAAAAATTTTTTTTTTTGAAGTAGAGTTGATTTACTAAATTGTGCCAATCTCTGCTGTAGAGCAAAGTGACTCAGTTATACACATGCATACATTCTTTTTTAATATTCTTTTCCATTATGGTTTATCACATGATACTGAATATAGTTCCCTGTGCTACACATTAGGACCTTGCTGTTTATCCATTCTAAATTAAACAAAAATTTAAAATTCAGTTTGTCAGTCGCACTAGCCATGTTTCAGGGGCTTGGTAGCCCCACATGGCTAGTAGTGGCTGCTGGATTAGCGGAGAGATAGAATATTTCCATCATCACAGAAAGTTCTATTGGAAAGGACTGCTCAGAAGGACATCAGCAAATGGGTAAAGGGCCCCTGGAAAGAGGAGCAGGAGAACCGGGGGAGAGGAGGGGAGGGGAATTATTTTTCACATGTAATCTTTTGTAGTACTTGAATCTTTCATCATATATTATTTCCTATTCAAAAATAAACATTTTAAAACTTTAAACACATTTTAAAACATTTAAGTACATAAGTAACATAAGAAGAGAAGACGTTGGAATCCCCAGGGACATGGGTAAGCCACATGAATCTACAGCCCGGAGTTCTCCGCTGAAGGAAGAGAAGTCTCTTCTGAGGCAGGTGTATGAGGAAGAGCAGCATGACGGGGGCTCCCAGGTGGCAGCCCCACACACCTGATTCAGACCTGGTGGTGTAGGAAGTTCCTATGTCCCCCACGTTTTGATTATCTCAGCAACCTTATAATTAGGGTGATTAATGGTCCCATTTATTTTAGTTTCCTAAGGCTGCCACAACAAATGATCACACACTAGGTGACTTCACATGACAGAAACCTATTGTCTCACAATTCTGGAGGCCAGAAGTCCAAAGCCAAGGTGTTGGCAGGGCTGGTTCCTTCTGAAAGCTCTTAAGGCGAATCCCTTCCACGCCCCTCTCCAGCTTCTGTGGCTGCCGGCAATCCGGGGTGTTCTTAGGTTTGTGGATGCATCACTCTGGCCTCTGCCTCTGTCTTCCCATGGCCTTCTCCTCTGGGTGTCTCTGTGTCTCAAATCTCTTACCTCTGACTCTTACAAGGACACTCATCATTGGATTTAGGGCCTACCCTAAACCCTGGATGATCTCATCTCAAGATCCTTAAATTAATTATGTCTGCAAAGACCCTATTTCCACATAAGGCCACATTTACAAATACCAGGGGTTAGGACTGGGACATATCTTTCGGGGGGGAGGGGACACAATTCAACTCACTATACCGTTTTATAGACAAGGAGTTCAACGTTCAAGGGCCTCTCACTTGCTTGAGGTCACAGGGCTAGTTCAGAGCACAGCTCTGCCAGTCCTCCCACCACTGACTCCAGCAAGAGAAGAATCTTGACCTTCCAGCCCGAAGCCTGCCCCTCCCTTCAGCCTCAGAGCTCCCCGATCACCCACTTCACAATGGGTAACACACACAGAAGAGCCGCCCCCTTCTCTGGCCTCGCTTATCTGTCTTGCTGCATCCTAGGATCTGACAAAAGGTTACACTGTCCTCTGGGCCGTGGGAAGGAACTGGGCTAGGGGGATCTGCGGGTATCTCAGATGAGATGGGGTATCTCAAATGAGGGTGGTCTGCGTGTCCAGACTCCAAAAGTCTGCAGGGCAGATCAGAGCCAGGGAGAAAGGGAATGAGTTAAGGCTTCTGGTGTTGGAGAAAAAGCCCTCTGTGCTTTTTATGGCAGAGGAGAATGTGCCAGCCTATGGGGTTTTGCACTGATAAAGGGCTCTAGTCTAAAGTGCTCAAGTGAGTTCTCCAGCTCAAGGTGACAGGAGAGAAAGAGCAGATGTGGATAGGGGTTGCACTGGGGCCTGGCAGAGGCTGCGGTGCTACACCCCCTGGGCCACGCTGACCATACCTGCCACGACAGCCTGATCACAGCCACAAGCCCCTCAGACAACGACAGCACAGCACTGACCGCTGGGCACCCCCAGAGAGGAGGGCAGGTGACCTGCCCTCCTCTCAGTGGAACTGAGGGTTCTGACCAGGCTTTTGGCCTCCATGGTCATCCCCGAGGCCTTCTTGACACCTCTCCTAGTGGGTCAAGAGATCTCGAGGGAAGACAGACACAAGACTATCTCCAGGTCCTGGGCTTTGTATTTCCTCCATGACATCAAAAAGCCTCCAGAGCCCACTCCAGTATTGGTATCATTTATTAACACAAACAGTAAGTGGCTGACCAAGATTTGGACCTGGTCTGGGTTTATTCAGGAGAGCTCCATGTCCCCTCACTGCCACCTCCTCCCTCTCCATCTGTCATCTGTATTGGTGGTTTTCAAACTTTCAGTCAGCAACCCATAGCAAGGAACCCGTTTCACACTGCCATTTACAAATATAAATAGCTGACACAAAATCTTCACTCCAATATTTTTTATTTCAGTCTCTGCTAGTTCAAAATTTCAGAATGCTGGCTGCAACCCACATAACTGATTTCATGTTTCATAAATGTGTTGTGACTCCCAGGTTGGTTTGTTTGTTTGGCCACGCCGCTCGGCTTGTGGGATCTTAGTTCCCCAACCAGGGATTGAACCCGGGGCCTTGGCAGTGAGAGTGTAGAGTCCTAACCACTGGACTGCCAGGGAATTCCCAGTGACTCCCAGTTTTAAAAAGCCTCATCTACATAACTCACATGAATTTACAACCATTCAATTACTCAGAAAGAAAGAGCAGGGGAGGAGCAAGAAGAATTGTTTTATACATTTTGCAGATCAGCCAAAAATTCATTGGTGGAACTGAATTTTTTCCCCCATTGAATTGCAATTTCTGACTTCCTGATCTGCTCATGATGTCATTACTTATCATGTCCTTTTCCCTCCTATTATAACCTCAGAGTTCCTATGAAAGGCTAGCTCAAGCTCGACTGTAAAATCCTCTCTCGCTGAGTCCCCAGAGACTGAATTTTCACTGATCACAGCCACGAGCCCCTCGGACAACTACAGCATAGCACTGACTGCTGGGCACCCCCAGAGAGGACGGCAGGTCACCTGCCCTCCTCTCAGTGGAACTGAGGGTTCTGACCAGGCTTTTGGCCTCCATGGTCATTCCAGAGGCCTTCTTGACACCTCTCCGAGTGGGTCAAGAGACCTCGAGGGAAGACAGACACAAGACTATCTCCAGGTCCTGGGCTTTGTATTTCCTCCATGACATCAAAAAGCCTACAGAGCCCAAAGATGGGTCCATCTTTGCACAAATCTCAGGGCATCTCCCAATGTGGAGATGTTAACCATCAGTAAGCTTGGTTTCTGGACCAGGTGAAGTGGTTTCGGAAATGCCAGACAACTTGGCTAATGGAAGGCATGACAGCAAGGAACAGGGCCCCTGGGTTCAGCTCCCATGTTCTCTCACCTCGTCCGGCATGGTGGGTCATCTGGGAATTGTTACAATTTTCCACTCATTCACTGGTATTACATACTGTTCTATGAGAGGATAATTCTCACCCTGAAAACACTGGGGCTGAGACTACACCCCTAAATTCTCAGTCATAATACGTGCAAAGCTCCAATGAGGACAACTGGAAGACCGATATGAATCAGGATTTGAGCCACATGGATTAGGAACCAACAAATCCTCAATTCTAGTCACAGCCATCCTGGTCTACACCATCAAAACCCAAGACACATGATTATTTAAACAAATCAGACCATGTTTCCTGCTCCTTTCCTCTACCTCCACCAAAGAAATGAAATCCAAAAAAATCTATATTTGCCAGATTATTCCTCTACCCACCACCCCTCATGTTCGAAACAGAGCTAGGGTCACAATGTTAACACTGTTTGGATGGTTCGTGTCTGTTTCTCCATCTTTAAGAGGGGATGGCTGCCACTTTCCTAGCATCTAAGCCTTTATTGTTAAGTCATCTCGAAGAGTTGCTTAGCTCCTCCACCAATACCACCATCCCCATCAAACCAAGTCAGTTAATTTTGCCGGAATCTTTAATGACACACCTACCAGGGAAGATGATGTAGGAAGAAAGGCCCCAGGACAGTCCACAAGGTACCACAGACAGCCTGAAACCCACGGTGATTCTCTTGACCATGGCCTTGGCAGTTTCGGGTAGACAGGAGAGAGAAGACCAGGCCTATGGAAGTCAGGAGCCAGCAACGATCGAACATCCACTTACCTGGGGGACAGACGCAGTCCGTCGGTGCTTCTCGAACTGTCCGGAGCTTGACTGGTCCCTCCATCTTCTGAACCAGGAAGAAAAGGGGGGAAAAAATAAGGATGAGTTTTGGAGCGGAGAGGGGTAGAAGTGGAAAAACAGCAAAAACCAACATATTTGAAAGATCTACAGTGGTGGTGTTGGTGCTTTCAAGAACAGTTTTTAAAAGGTCATTAAATTCTACAGGCAGTTTTAGAATGGGAGGAGAAACAGAAATAAACATTAAGCAATTACTTGGGAGTCCCTGAATAGAAGATGAAAGGCTTCTGCTTTGTTAACAACATTTTCAAATACAAATCCAGGAATGACAAACGGACCCGGTAGTCCCTGGCATGAAGATAGGAGGGCAGAGCAGAGGGAGGCCAGGTAGGGCCAATCAAAACTTGCTCTTGAACATCTTTCCCTGCTCCGGAGACCACCCCTATCCAACCCCAAGGAGCCCCAGAGGCCCCTTGGCTGCAGCCCCTCCCAGCCCACTGGCTTCAGACCCAATGGCCCAGGGCTAATCCACCCTGATGACATTTTCCTTTCTTCTTACCAGTGGGGATCCTTGGCCTAGAAAATTTAGTTCAGTACAGTTTAACAAGAATCTCTACACATGCCCAGCCCTGTGCTAGATTTGGGTGAAGGGAAAAGAACTACCACAGAAATGTAGTCAAAAGTCACAGCTCTGCTATTATGACAACTCACAGTACAGCCCTGGCATAATCACCTCCTGATGTGACACTCGGGTAACCTCTGAGGCCTGAATTATTGTCCCTGCCTCACAGACAGGGGATAAAAACTTGGAAAAAATAAGAAATTAATCCCCAATCCCAAATCTAGGTTTAGGGGAGTGAAGCAATTGGCCCACAATCCCCAAACTAGCCAAGACTTGAGTCCTGACAAGAATATACAAAGCATTAACCTTTCTCTAGGAAAAAACAAAACAAAAACGAAAAACAAAAAAACTTCCTAAAAGCAAAACAAAGCAAATCCCAAATGTGTTAACTTGAGTTAAAAATGCATACTACCACTAAAAGGGTTACTTAAGGTTTAAACCTAAAAATGTAATTTTTCTCAATAAAAAACATAGTAAAAATGCAAATACAAATACCTGGAAAATAGCACGGCAAACAAACAAAAATGTAATTTTTAAATCACTGTTTTAGAGGAGGTGAGAAGGGCACTCCCAGTCTTGAGCCCTTGATCACCAAGCCTGGAATTTTCACATAAGAAGGGGCTGAACAGGGAATTCCCTGGAGATCCAGTGGTTATAACGGACTCCACGCTGAGGGCCTGGGTTCAGTCGCTGAGCAGGGAACTAGGATTCCCGTAAGCCGTGCGGCACGGCCATGAATAAATAAATAAGGAAGTAAGGAAGTAAGTAAGAAAATAAATAAATAAATAAGAATGGGCTGAACAGCCCAGGACCAGGAGCCTGAAATAAAAAACGTAACCAGGGGAGGCTCTGGCCCCTGCAAAGTACTTCCAAGTTCCACCTCCACTCCAATCTGCCAGCCTTGCCCTCACTTTCCAGATGGGCCACAGAGGCTGATACTGAAAAGAGATGGAGTTAAGGCCAAGGTTTTAGAGAACTGGAGGATGTACGATTTTGAACCCTGTGGTGGAGGTATTTGTGAAAGCAGTACCACAACAGAACTTTTCTATCCTCCCCACACCTCTTAAACCCCCGCAAGGCCTCGGCTTGTCCCAGAAATCAGAACCTGCCTAGGCCTCTTGGCCGGGGCTCTCAGCTCCTGTCCAGACCCACACCTGCCACTCACTGCTGCTTAAGCCTGGGGGACTCTTCCCTAGAACTGCCCACCGGGCCCAGAGCCACCCTGCGAGCAGTCTGGGCTGGCCCAGAGCCTCCAGAGATCCCCCCGCAGCTGCCACAGGCTCCTACCAGGTGGGTGAGAGCACAGCAGCAGCAGATACCACCCCCACCCCCACCCGACCCCAGGCCATGTGCACTGGAGTCTGGAGCCTCCCAGCCATGCCCGTCCGTACTGAACTGGAACGCTGCAGTAGGTGCCCGCGATGCAGGTGTGAGCAGGACCTCAGAACTCACTTTTCCCCCATTGTACTTGCAGGTACTATTACAGATTTCAAAATTCACTTGGAAAAAGAATCCAGCCTTCTAGTTTAAGCCAGTCAATTTGTATGAGAAGCTCTCATCTGTTTTTATCATTTCTAGAAAGACTAGAAGCTACGCTAATTTCCTTTTTTTAAAAAAATAACAAAAGCATTTAATGGTTAAAAAACAATTCGCTTTCAACAAGTGCTATCACATCTGGGCAGGTCCCCTAAGGGGAAGGGGGCTTTATCAAATACTGATAGGAAACACAATTACTTTTAAGCTACTCTTATCTTCAAACAAAAACTAAACAGAAAACTATTCAAGAAAGGGAAAAACGTATTGTTAATGCTAGTAGATGGGATCATAAATAACTGATTGAGTTTTTGTTTCGTTATTTATTCTAACTCCTTTTATGCATTTGTTTTTCTGGATTATATAGTGAATCTGCAAAGTTTTATCTTAGTCCTCTGTCTTCCCCACCCCCCACCCCCCCCAACTCTGGAGTTGAAACATCCCTACTAGGAACACAAAGTGAAATGTCTGTATTAGAAACCTAGTCCTGAGATCTTTATTTCCATGCCTTTATTATTTTTTTTAATTCTAAGAAAATATTCTTTTGTGTCCTCGTTTGTAAAAATGATTCAAAAGCCTCAACTTTTTACATTCAATTATCTGGCAGCACCCCTAGCATCTGCAAACAATATGGTCCTGGTTTTACATATGCAAACAAGTCCTGACTCCTAAAGTAAATAAAGAATGAGTTTCTGAGAAATGACCGGAGACTTTCAGAGCGTTCCCTCCAGAAGTACTGAGAAGGAGAACTTGGAGTTGGGGGTGGCAAGAGCTGAGAGAAAACTAATCAGAGAAAATCATGGTTTCCAAAAAAGCATTACATGGTCAGATGATAAATTTATCAATGATCTGTTGAAGCATTAGTCTCAAACTCTTCACCAAATATTTGATCACATCCCTGAACAGCTGTATTTTGATGAAATATAGATTAATATACAAAAAAGGATGTAATGCTTTATTTCTGCAAAATGCTACAGATAAAGCCACAAAGACGTTCCTATCCTTTGACAGAAAATTCCTACTCTAGGGAGTATATCCCAAGGAAATAAATCATCAGGAGCAAAAAAATGATACTCATGAAGTTGTGCCGCAAAACAGTGGGAGTACTTTAGTGAAGGATGGTGAATCCCCTTCATGAAACTGTCATATCTTCATCAAAAATCATTATGAAGACTATGTAGCAACAAGGAAAAATGTTTATGATACAATCAATAATGTTTACATATGTGTAAAAATGCAGGCGTGGGATGGCAGCAACTACCAAAACATAAACCCACTTGGGTGTAGGGATTACAGTGATTTACTTCTTTAAAGTTCTTTCTGTGTTGTAATATCATCTCAGTGAAAAAAAAAAAAATCCTGGGGAGGAGAAAAGCCAAAATGAAGCCCTAAAATCTCCCTGCCTAGGGCAATTTTTGAATGACAGACAGATGATTCTGTCTCCTCAGGAAGCCCTAACTAACTCCAGGATCAACCCTGATAATACACACAGGCACCACAAACACCAGAGGAAGACTTTTGGAGGATCAATCCTGCCCTGCTACAGTCACATCCTCTCTGCCTTCTTTAGGGAAGGGCCCATGTGTACATTCTTATGGCCACCAACAACTCAAGACGGCAGCATTTCCTGGCCTCTTTAATATTCTTTTTTCATATCCCACCATGGTGACGATGATCATGGTGATGATGAGGATAGCAAATATAAAGTATTTCAAGTATTTCAATCAAGTTTATTGATTACTTACTATGTGCCAGGCACTGTGCCAACAAATGTTATCTTGTTGAGTCCTCCCAAGAACCCCCATGAGGCCAGGACTATTTTTTTTATACTCATTTACAGATGAGAAAATTGAGACTCAGGGCAATGTAAGTGTCAGGACTGGACTTGAATCCTGGTATCAACTAACTTCAACTACAAAGTAAGAGAACCTCTGCTTACCAGCAATTTTCATGTCTAATAAAAAGAGTTGCTATAAAAAAACATCCAGGCCATACAAAACTATAGGGACTGAAATTAGGTCAGTGGTTGCCAAAGGTTGAGGGAGTAGAAGGAATGAAACACAAGGAGACTCATGGAGGAGCTGTGAGGTGATGGAACTGTTCTGCATGGTACTGGGGTGATGGATATACTCCAAGCATTTGTCAAAAACTATTGGACCATACGTCACAAAGAGGAAACTTTAATGCATACAAATTTTAAAAAATAACCAGGATGCTGGAAAATCCCAGGGTGGAATGCAGGCTGAAACAAATTAATATAACTATATTAAAATTATGTGACATAACCTCACTGAAGGTGGTGGGGAAAAACATGTAACTGACTTAAGTCACTTTGCAAAACAGTGTTTCAGTTGAGAACTGTAAGGCTGAAGACCAAAGGAACTGTGCATAAATGCTATACTCTGGTAGGTATAGTTGTTTCACACAGGGGTACAGGGTAGCAATTTTGAAATTACTATACATATATATTGGGGTTGAACAAGTGAGTAAATAAACTATGGGTAATGAGAGCCTGGTTTCTCACTGTCCAAGAAAGAATTTATAAATAAGCAAAGGGGAAAGCTGGATTAGTCAGAGACATTACTATGAGCTCATGTTTATGTTATGTACACAGACAGATGCATACAGAAATAATTACAGTTATGTGAATATAGAGTGAATAATAACCCTAGCTGCCTGCAGACAAGACCTACAGCCAATGACACCCTAGTAGCAACAAGCACATTCAGCACCTAGATCTTGGTTTCTAAATACCATTTTCCAATAAAAAGAACCATGACTCCTTGGAGAAATGACTGATTCTAGAGCCAGGGCAGGAAAAATACAAGATAAGCCTAGAGTATCTTGCAGTGCCAGAAAGTAAGGAAGTGCTTTAAAAAAGGGGGGGCGGTACATCAAAGAAACAAAACCAAAGCAAAAGAATTCAGAATGGCCAAAGCTGGAGCAACTTAAGCAACAAAATAAATGATGTAGTATTGAATTATAATCCGAAGAATAAATTAAATATCCATACTGATATAAATGATCAGATAAATAAATACATACATAAATAAATAAATAGGGAAAAGAGACAAATCTTCCTTACAGAAGAATTCCAAGTAATATATGTAGATACTTCCCTCTCCAGGAGGTGGAGCTAAATTCCCCTCTCCTTGAGTATGGCCTGGACTTAGTGCACTACTTCCAAAATGTAGAGTAGGGAAAGGAAAACAGTAACTTTATAATGGAGAAATCTAGCAGATACCACTTTAATCAAGTGATCAAGGTTAATGTCACCAGTGATAGGTCATGTTGACACCATAGACCACTGACAAGATGTCACGATAGTGTCAATCCACCTGAGCGGTATTCTTCCCAAACACTAGTAACCCAGCCTAATCATGAGAAACATCAGACTAGCCCAAATTGAGCAACATTCTACACAGTACCTGACCAATATGTCTTAAAATTGTCAGTCATAAAACACAAGGAAAGACTGAGGAGGAGACATGACCACTAAATACAATGTGGTCTCCTGGGTGGGATCCTGGAATGGGAAAAGGACATTAGAAGAAAAACTGGTGAGAAGATCTAAATAAAGTCTGTAGTTCACATTAAGAAATGGATAGCAGAATTACAAAGTCACTTACCACTGATTAAGATATAACTTTGTTATTTTCTATAACAGATTATTCTTTTTTAAAAAATTAAGGTCAAACTCACATAGCATAAAATTAACCATTTCAAAGTGATCGATTCAGTGGCCTTTAGGGGATTCATAATGTTGGGCAACCACCCCTTTTATGTAGTTCCCTCTGTCTAGTTCCAACACACTACCATTACTCCAAAAGGAAATCCTGTACCCATCAAGCAATAGCTTCCCTTTCCTCCCTTTTCCCAGCCACCAATCTGCTTTCTGTCTCTATGGATTAACCTATTTTGGATATTTCATATAAATAGAATCACACAGTATGTGACCTTTTGTGTCTGGTTTCTTTCACTTAGCAAAATGTTTTTGAGATTCATTCACTTTGTATCATGTGTCAGTATTTCATTCTTTTTTATGGCTTAATAGTACTACATTGTATGTACATACCACAATTTGTTTATCCATATATTCCTTGATGAACATGTGGGCTGTTTCCACCTCCTGGCTATTGTGAATAGTGCTGCTATGAACATAAGTGGACGTGCATGCATTGTTTGAATACCTGTTTTCAATTCTTTTGGGTATATACCTAGGAGTGGAAATGTTGGGTCATATGATAATTCCATATTTAACATTTTGAATACCCACCAAAATTTTCCACAGTGGCTGAACCATTTGACATCCCCACCAGCAGTGTATGAGGGTTCCAATTTCTCTCCATCCTCACCAACAGATCCTAATGGATGTGAAGCTGTATCTCATTATGGGTTTGACTTGCATTTCCCTAATGACTAATGATGTTGAGCACTTTTTCATGTACTTGCTGACCAGCTGTATATCTTGTTTGAAGAAATGTCTGTTCAAGCCCCTTGTCTATTTTTAAATTGGGTTGTTTGTCTATTTGTTGATGAGCTGTAAGAGTTCTTTACATATTTGGATACTACATCCTCATCAGATACATGATTTGCAAATATTTTCTCATATAATAGATCCATTCTTGATCAGAATTCTAACCACCTCCAACTGAGACACAATATGAGAGTGTGAAAATCATCTTGAAAACTGGAGGTGACGGGAGTGGTCCATGGCTTCATGCTTGTCTTCACATTAGTCTTTTTTTTTTTTTTCACATTAATCTTTATTGAAATCTTGCTAGATGAATAGTGGGTTATTGTTACTCATGAATTTGACCTGGTTCTTTTTAGTTCATAGTAATTATATTCATTTTCCATTGTTGCATAACAGATTTCCACCAAATCAGCAGTTTAAAACAACACAAATTTACTATCTTACAGTTTTTGTGATCAGAAGTCTAGACACGATGAACTTGGTTCTCTGCTCAGGGTCTCATGATGCTAAAGTCAATGTGTCCTCTGAGGGTTTCTAGAGCTCTGGGTCCTCTTTCAAGTCCATGTGGTTCCTGTGGTCTGAGGCCCCCATTCTCTTTCTAACTGCTGGCCAGAGGCCATTCACAGTTCCTTGCCATGTGGTCCCCTCCACACACCCTCTCATGCTTCAAGGAAGGGTCTAGTCTTTTTTAAGGACTCACGTAATTAAGTCAGGCCCACCAAGGATAAGCTTTTTAATGTAACTCAATCATAGGTTGAGTAATTCAATCATATCATCATAATCACAGGTTCTGCCTACACTCATGGGGAGGGAGTTATACAAAGTGTGTACAGCAAGGGGTGGTAATCTTGGGAGCGATCTTAGAATTCCACCTGCTGGAGTATTGTATCACAGTTAATTTTCTACTTTTGACAAATGTACTATGGTTATGTACATATGTACATAATATGTTTCTATACAACTAAAATTATTCCAAAAAATTTAAAAGTCTACATCATGGATTTCAACTTCCAGGCAAGATGAGGTAGCAATGACTAGATTTACATAGGTACATAGGTACAATATGGTTCTATAAATCTAAAATTATTACCCCAAATTTAAAAGGTCACATTATGGTTTTCTACTTCCAGGCAAGAGGGAGTAGTAGTGACTAGATTTACTCTCCTGCCCAAAACAATATCAAAAACCCAAACAAAAATAGAAATCCCACAAATAAGATATATGAAGCAATGGTTTTGAAGATATAGGGATCAAGCAAGGAAAGAGACTGATCCTCAGAGACACAGAAAACGACTACTCTGGCTTCCTGCCTGGGGAGAGTTTCCAGGATGTGGCACAGGGAGAGGAAATACGGGTGGAACCTGGCAGCTGTGAGTGCAGGGATGCCAAGGTAGTTAGAGTTTGCAGAGCAGAGGACCTGGTAGGTGAGAGCTGCACACAGAGAACCACGGAGACCTTCAAGGGTCCTCGCAGGGTATTCCACAGAGGGTTGATCAGCACGTGTGTGAAGAAACAACCTGAAGCCAGGGAAAGGATTAGAGGGAACAGTGCCCAGCTCTCACACAGGGCTGGGAAGAGCATCTGTTCAGACACTGAGTAGGGTACCAAGAAGGGTCCTGCCTCAGTGGTAGGCAATAATCAACCCTACACTAAATATAGCTCTGATTCCACCTAATGGATCTTAAAAACAAGATCCAAAAGGATCAAACTATTACAAGTAACATCTATGACATAACAAAGCTCATGAATATTGATAGAAATATAAAAATATCCAGCACCCAAAGAGGTAAAATTCATAAATGCCTGGCATATAATCAGAAATTACCAGCAGGAAAATAGGCCCCATAATGAGCAGAAAAATCAGTTAATTGAAAATGACCCACAACTGCCATAGGTGTTAGCATTAGCACACGAGGACCTTAAAACAAGAAATATAACTGCATAGTGTATGTTCAAAAGCCTAAGTAGAGAGATCAAAGATATTAAATGACCTGAACTGAAATTCCAGAGATGAAAGCTATCATGTCTGAGATGGAAAATAGGGTAGAAAGGATTAATGCAAGATTAAACATTGCAGAGGAAAAGATTAGTAAACAGCAATAGAAACTATCCAAAATGAACACAGAGGGAAATTATTATTTTAAAAAGAAAGCATGTCAATGAACTTTGGGATTCAAGTGGCCTAATACGTGTGTAATTGCAGTCCCAAGGGAGAGGAGAAAAAGAGCAGAACAGAAAAAAATATTTGAAGAAGAAATGGCCAAGAACTTTTTCAAATTTTGATGAAAACTATAAACTCACAGATTCAAGACTCTTAATGAAACTTAAGCAAAATAAACATGAAGAAAACTACACCAAGGCATATCATAATTGAATTGCTTAAAACCAGGGATAAAGAGAAAATCTTAAAAGCAGCCAAAGAAAAAAGACATTATATGAACAAATGAAACTCGCATATACTGCTGATGGGAATGTAAAATGATACAATGTTTTTGAACAATGGTTTGGCAGTTTCTTAAAAAGTTAATCACACATCTATCAGATATAACCATTCCACTCCAAAGTATTATACCCAAGAGAAATGAAAGTATATTCCATACAAAGACTTGTACATGAATGTTCATGGATGTTTATTTGTAACAGCCTCAAACTGGAAATAACCCAAATATCCATTAACAGGTGAATGGATAAACAAATTGTGGTATAGCCATATAATACTACTCAGTAATGAAAAAGAATGAACTAACAATGTATGCAAAAGAATCAAAGAAACTCTCAATAATTATACTGAGTGAAGGAAACCAGGCTCCCCTCCCCCCACAAAGAATACATACTGTGTGATTCCATTCCTACAAAAATCTTAAAAAAAAGGAAAGCTAATTAATTGTGTAGAAATCAGCAATACTTGCATGGCAGGTGGGAAAGAATGGAAGGGAGAGAATTCAAGGGGGAAAGAGGAAAGTTTTGAGGGTCATGGACATGTTCATCTGTGGGGATTTCACAGGTGTACACATATGTCAAAATGTAGCAAATTACACATTTCAAATATGTGGAGTTCAGTGCACTTCAAGTATAACCTAACAAAAGCCAAAGGACAAGGGCACTCAGGTCCTGGCTCCCACAGGCTTGGCCGGGTGGTGGGTCAGGCATCCTGGGCTCGGGAAGCATCAGTTCACCACCCTGAGCCTCAGCTTCCACCTCAGGGTCAGGTAAACATCATGGCAGAGCCAGGTGAAGACAACCAGTGAGAGCAGCTAGCCCAAACCAGGCATTTGGCAGGAGCTCAGAAACTTTTCTCTTAGCAATGTGGGTTTAATCAGTGACTCCCATTGGCATGCTGAGTGACTCTCTCCTAAACCACAACGGCAAACATTTCCTTAAAGGTCCCCGTTCAGTCCCAAAATACAGAAGTGTGTTTTGAAAGGTTTGGTCTGCAAACAAAATGCAAGTCTTCAGTAATCGTTAATTCATGTTCCCATTCATTATTTTTCAAGGACACACACATGACTTCCCATCAGAACCGCTTTCTAAGGTTCATCACACTGGCCTGACAGAAAGAAATCCCATCAACAGCCATGGGAGGGGAATGAACAGTTTCCATCATGGCTTTTTTTTTTTTTTAGCCATACAGAGCGGCTTGTGGGATCTTAGTTCCCCAACCAGGGATGGAACCTGGGCCCTCAGCAGTGAGAGTGTAGAGTCCTAACCACTGGACTACCAGGGAAGTCCCTCCATCATGGCTTCTGACATGTTGAGGAGAGCCCTCAGGCTGCTCCCATGTGTGGCCTCCCAGCCTCCTCCATACCACAGCCCAGCTGCCATGTCAGGCCTGCTTGAATCCCCACACTGGGCTCCAACTGTTCCTGCCGACCCCTGCCCTCTTGATACTGCCCACAGTGAACGCCTGGAGTTTCCCTGATGTGTCAAGTCTGATTAGATGGTGGTATGGGCTGAATCGTGTCCCCCACCAAAATTCATGTGTTGTAGTCCTAACCCCTGATCCTTCAGAATGTGGCTGTATTTGGGATAGGGTTTTTAAAGAGGTAATTAAGTTAAAGTGAGGTCATTAGGGCCCTAATCCAATATGACTGGTGTCCTCTTAAAAAGAGGAGATTCAGACGCAGATACACACAGAAGGAAGACCATGTGAGGACACCGGGAGAAGATGGCCATCTGCAAGCCAAGGAGAGAGGCCTCAGGAGGAACCAACCTGCTGACACCTAGATTTTGGACTTCTAGCCTTTAGAATTACGAGAAAAGAAACATCTGTTGTTTAAGCCACCCTGACTGTGGTACTTTGTTAGGGCAGCACCAGCACACTGACACAGATGGGGTCCCTCAGACACCCCGACCCCAAGCCCATGTCTCCTTCAGATTCCCCACCATCCCCAAGTGAACTGAAGTGAGAGAAGGCTGAATGGACCTGGGGCCTTGACGCCAGGCAGACTGAGAAGTTTTCACCTTACCGGCCCACAGGCGATGAGGGGCACTGAGGGTTGATGGGGTGAGGAGAGGGAGACACCGCTGAGAATATTTAGGAAGATGAGTGAGAAGAATGCGCAGTGGCCAGACCCGCCTACGGCACGGACTCAGAGAGGCAGCGCTAACTGAACAAAAGCCCAGGAAGAGATCATCAGCAGAACCAGGACCGGCTGGGCTGAGTTATACTATGGTGCTTCTTCCAGCTCAACTCATTCAAGGCCACGCCTAAGGTGTGAGCTTCATCATAGGAGCCGGAAGGAGGAGGAGGAACTGTCCCCAGGAAGGACCTGGCATTGATGTTAGCAGTCCCGGCAGCCCCGAAGCTAGGATTAGCCAAGTGGGGAGTGGTTAAGGAGGGAACTCCCGGCCCCTCACTGTCCGGGGCAGTCCTGGGAAGGGGCCTTACTCCATCCTCACAGAAAAGCAGTGAAGCAGACACCATCACCCTTTTTCCAGAGGAGGAAGTTGAGGCTTGGAAAAGCCAACTAATTTGTCCCAGGACACGGTGGCCAGTTTAGAGGCAGCTCCAGGCTCAAACCCAGGTCTCCCAGCTCTGGAACAAGAGCATGAACTGTGCCAGGCCCAGTCAGGGGGTCTCCCAGGTGGGACAACTTCTGTGGGGAGGCAAGAGGTCAGGCTGGTCTCACCCTTCCGCTTCCTTCCCAGCTCCTGTGTGCACATAAGTGTGCATATGTGCATGCACATGCTCATACACACCCCCACACATGCACACACTTATATTCATATACACACTTAGACACATACGTGCACTCACATGTATATACACACTCACACACAGGCAGCATGCTCACATGTGTGCACACTTGCTCTCACACGCATACACACCCACACGCATGCACACTCTTGCACTCTCCCAGCCCTAGCACTGGCTCACCCTCACACCCACATACTCTAATCCCATCGCCATGTGAACTTGTCCTTCGTTCGTCTGAACCACAAGATGGGTCTGAAAACAAGATGCTGTAGATGATAACAGACCATACATCACACAAAAAGGCACAGTTCAATAAATGGATAGACCCTGGTTTTTGTGTGATGATCCTCCTTGGAGGACCAAGTTAAGTAGATCTTATTTAAATTGTCTTCTGAAAACACCAGAATTCTTTCTAACTACTTTATGATTTGTTTCACAACATAAAGTTGGAAGCAAATTCTGTTTTAAAAGTTCATATTACCCATTGGAAGGCACTTCCCCCCCCATCAAGGTTTTGTGGCTACATCAGAAAAATAAAGGTTTTCTCATTTACCAATATGAATCGAAGCAGATGTGTGTGAGGCCTCCAATTCATTAGTTTAATCATGAGCATTTGGGAGTATTTGTGCCATATTGCACAACCACAAAAACAGATTAACATTAGTTAAAGCAAATTTATTGGCTGTTTGAAAAAAATCCATATAATTTTCGTGAATAATTAGATTTTTATTTTGGTCAAAACTGAAATTTTTTATTTAAGTGGAAAATCTCATTCTGCTCAAATGAGAGACTGAAAAAACGTGGCTATGAAGCTAATGCAGTCTTTGCCTTTCTTCAACAACCAAGTCACATTTCTCCATCATTGACTCAGAGACTGGACATGTGTTAATACCTTTTTTGCTTCTGTATGGCCTTAACAGGATGGCAGAACCCCAGTGGTAAAAAGATCTTAAGATCATCCTTGTAACCACAGGACCTCCTGTCCAATTAGCAAACAGAGACATTCCTTCTGGATTCAGTCAAAGAAGAATTCCAACAAGAACGATTTTCTGGATGTGTACGATGCACTAAGCTCTTTGGACATATCAACTTGTTTAATCCCCACAGAAACCTTATGAGGCAAGTACTATAATCCCCATTTAACGGATGAGCAAACTGAGGTTTGGAAAAACAGCCATTTACCTGAAGCTACACAGCTGAGAAATGACAGAGCTGGGATGTGAACCCAGTTCTGCTTAAAGCTGAAGTCTTCCCCACCACCCTCCACATCGGACACCTGTGGAGGATGTCCACACTGGCAGAAAAAGCTGCCACTGCTCCAAGCTAAAGTATTGTTTCCATGGGGGGCTGCTGTGAGGCTGCAGAAAGGGCTCAGAGCTAGGAGTCAGGTCACCCAGGCTCGGGTGCACGCTGCCACCTGGGGCTGGTCACTGTCACTTCTGGGAGGGTGAAGCCTACCTCTCAGGGGTTGGGATGGGGCTGTTAAGAAACACCACAAGGAAGAATACGTGACCCTTCTGTCCAGGGCGGGCACTTGGGAGGCCCTCAACTGTTTCCCCTGTAGTCTCCAGGAGTACAGTGACATGCCTTTCTTTAAAACTATATCTGCAGGGAATTCCCTGGTGGTCCGGTGGTTAGGTTAGGACTCCGCACTTTCACTGCTGAGCACCCGGATTCAATTCCTGGTCGGGGAACTAAGATCCCACATGCCATGCGGTGCAAAAAATAATAATAATAAATAAAATAAAATCTGGTAGGGGAGACATAATATTTTTTAAAAAAAACTGTATCTGCAAACTTATTTTTTCTCCCAGTGGTTGGTGCTTAGTACTGAAATATGTTTCCAGACATGATGAAGGGATGTTTTCTAAGTGTCTGTGTCAACAGTTAAAGATTAATCCTGATCCTACACATGGAGAAAATCGATTGGGGAAGAGCTGGAGGTCGTGTGTGGGCTACAGAGAAGTTTACCGAACAGAGTTACATTTGCTCACAGAATTAGAAATCGCAGCGCAGACCAAGTGCAGTGCCCGGCACTGCAAAACACTACTCAAGGAGGGTTCTGCACCAAACCAACAAATGAGCCTAATTCTGAGATGAGATCTTCAGAGTTCTTCCAAATCTTATTTTAAGACTTCTTTATCATTCGCTTTTTGCTTTTGCTTTCAACAACAACAGATCCAATTGAAATAAAAGTTCAACCAAAAGACAGATTGAATCCACTTTTCCCATCATAAAACTTGAAGCATGATTTCACAGTGGTGCAACAGTTTTGGAATTCCACAGGAGAATGAACATGTATGTCATGGACAAACTTGGATGTTCCAAAATCAAGACGAAAAACAAAGCCCTAAAAATGATCCTCTTTAGGCAGGTACTCTACGTCATAAAAAATAACAGAAGTAAGAAACTTTCCCCATAAAACCATCAGCTGTACTGTGCCAACGAAGATGTGGAGAGGCCTAGATGCTGTGTTGATAAAGGGATGCAGATTCCACTGATGGAATCCTATGTGGTCATGAAACATGACCATAAAGACTGTGCAGCACCTGGAAAAATGTTTTTGATAAAAGGTTGGAATATACAGAAGCAAGGTGTAAATGGTGTGCGCACTTAGGTACACATAAATCTGTCCATCCATATAAGAATTGGAAGGAATCGTGCAAGAGGTTAAATGTCCTTGTTTTAGGGTGGTGGGATTATCAATAACATTAATCATGTTAAATCGACATACATCTTGGTTATTTAAATTTTAAAAAGGGAGGAAGGGGAAGGGTTGCCAAGCAGGTGTGCTATTTCCCAACATTGGGTCTAACATCCTAAAGGAGGTGGTCACAGCCCAGGAGCAGTGGGAGCTGAGCAAAGAGAAAAGGGTTTGAAAGAACTCTATCTCCCACCAACACCTAACAATGCCGAGTGGGGGGCAGGGGTCAGAATTATTAAGGGAAAAGGGGGAAATGTGTAGAAATCTGTGGTGAAGGAGAGGGCTCCCTGAAGGTGTAGGATTACACCAAAGGCCTTTGGGATCCTGACACTGAAGAACAGCAGGGTCTAGTGCTCAGAGCTCACCCTGGGCTGTACAAGCTACTCTGTCCAGCCCTCCCTTCTCTTCCTGAATCACCATGGCCCCTCCCCACAGGCTGAGCAGTGCTCTCAGCCCTGCCTCCTGCGTAGAGAACTGAGGCTCTGGACCAGCCTAGGCCACACAGCCAGCAGGTAGTGGGGGCTGCTATAGACTGAATCATTGAGCCCCCCGCCCCCCTGTAATGGGATTAGGAGATGGGGGTTTTGAGAGGTGATTAGGACATGAGAGTAGAGCCCTCATAAATGGGATTAGTGTTCTTATAAAAGAGACCCCAGAGAGCTCCCTCAACCCTTCTGTCTGCCATGAGAGGACACAGGGAGAAGACCGTCTATGAACCAGGAAGCGGGTCTACACCAGACACCAAATCTGCTGGCGCCTTGATCTTGGACTTCCTAGCCTCCACAGCTGTGAGAAGTAAATATCCGTTGTTTAAGCCACCCGGTCTGTGGTATTTTGTAACAGCAGCTTGAACAGACTAAAGACAGTGGCCTTCTGATCCCTTGTCCAGAGCGCTTCCTCTTGAAACTCGGGCCCCTCAAGGCCACCATGACACATGGCACCAGGCAAAGCTGGGCAACCTCCTGGCCTCACTGCTCCAGGTCACTGGGACTCAGGGCACCCCAACAGACTCCTCAACCAGTCCGGAGAGGAGCCTCCTTCCTCATGAGTACACTCCTATGGGGAGAACACTCCCCGGGAAGCAGATGAAAATGGGCTGAAGGGGGACTTCCCTGGCGGTCCAGTGGTTAAGACTTCGCCTTCCAATGCAGGGGGTGTGGGTTCTATCCCTGGTCGGGGAGCTAAGATCCCACATGCCCCACAGCCAAAAACCCAAAACATAAAGCAGAAGCAATATTGTAACAAATTCAATAGAGATTTAAAAAAAAAGAAAAGAAAGTGGGCCGAGGAAGGTGGGCCCCAGGAGCAGGCGGCCCTGACTGCCCTCGGCTGGACATGAAACTCATACAAAGGGTGGAGAGAACACACCCGTCCTTATCACTCCTCCTTCCAAGGCCTCCTGCTGACCTGAGGGAGCCCAGGCCTGGCCTGTGTGCCTGGAACAGGTCATGGCCTCCCTCTTAGTGACATTTCTCCCTTGTAAAACAAGGACAATAACCTCTGTCTTCCACAATTCAAGATGCTGTTGTGGGAAAGTTTTAAGATTTTAAGTTATCCTATAACTTGTTAAGCTCACATTTTGTGAGTGCATTATATTCAAAGAGAAATCCAGATTTTGATCCTACCACAGGTAAACCCAAATGTATCAATATACATAAACACCTGCAGAACAAACACCTACCAACCTACTGCCTAGCCCATTAGATCAAAAATCCTTTAGCTGGATTTCAAGCCGTTGAGGAAGACTTTCTCCAGAATGTGGCTCCAGCCTGTTGCCCAAGCCTCTCTCTTGTTATTCCTTGGATGGTCATCTACTTGGTTTTACCAGCCCCCTGTCTTCTTCCCCTTCTAATAACAACACTCCAAATTGTCCTTTGGGGAACCATCCTCTACTCCTGGTCCTTTCAGCTCCAGTGGGGTACACGCAGACGTGCACAGGTGCACACAACCCCCAGCCCCTCCCCCGCAGAGATCAGAGATGCTGCCTGGCTCAGCTCAGTGACTGGTGCAGGTCATCCATATTGACCATTGGAGTGAATCAGGGGGACTATCGGGAAAGAGAAACTCTAATGCTGAGGATAGGGACCTGGAGCTGCTGACAGTTGCCCTGCCACTTCATGGGGAAGAGTGAGGGCATCCTTGACAAAAATGGAGCCAACTCAAAGAAACACAAAATCAAGGCACCTCTAGCTGTGCCTGAGCAGGCATTTCCCTGGACATTTCAGTTAAATTCCCTTTTTAATTAAGCCAGTCTGATTTGGGGTCCTTTCACGTTGCTATTTGAAAGTATAAGGATCCAAAGGCAACTAGAAAGGTGGACTCGAATGAGATGATGCTCAATGAAGGTAAAAGAGACACCCTGCTCTGGGGACCATGATTCTTCCATGATCCTCTGGAAGGGGATTTGGAGGCCACAGTGAGATATGGCTGTTGAAAAAGCCAAGGGGGCCTGTGGCCAGGATTGGGGTGAGGATGGGGAGCACAGCTGCCTAGGCACACCTGATGGGTACAGGGCACCACGCATGTTTTCAGGTGCACTGATCTCCTTGGTCCTCGGAGTGGCTGGGCCAGTTCCCTCCAGTCCGAGCAGCCTCTTCCACTTACTGCAGGGTGATGTGCAGGTGTCATCATTTTTTGTGTATGCCATGATGTGGAAAGAGTTGGAAAGCAGGACCCTAGAGTGCCATCCCCAGTGAGGAGGCCACTCCAGTCAGTCACTTTGGGATCAGAACAGCATGCACTTAAGGGTTAAAGACCACAAACTACAAAGCATGGGACTGAGCCAGAGAGAACACCAAATGCATCAACCTTGCCTTTGACTACTATGGTTAGATGCAGGGCTGGAGAGCAGGACCCTGAGGGAAACAGAAATTTCACAACTGGGGAGTGTTCCCAAAGTGTGGAGCAGTGAAGGGGGTATGGTTATGAAAACGGTGGCAGTTCCACGGTTTTAAACAATAAACAATGGATGACTTCCCCCTCCCTCCACCCCCACCCTGTCCTCCTCTAGGACGACATTCTAGGGTACCCATCTGACACTGTTGGTTGTTCCCCAATAGCCATTCCTAGGCTCCCTTCCTCACAAAGCTACAATTTTGTTCCACTGGCAACATGCCCAGACTCAGAGGATTCGTCAAGCTTGGCCAAAGCCTCCTGTGGCAACCCCATCACCCTTGACAGGATGATGATGATCACTGGCCCTGGTTCTGGCTGGTGGCTATAAGGAAAGTTCCCTGACTCAAATGAAAAAAAAGCCTCTTGAGAAGATAGCTTTTTCCTGCCCTATTCCCTTCTACCTTGGCTATTCTTGTGTGAAGACATGTGCTTGGAGCTGCAGCAGCCATATTGTGACCATGAGGAAACACCAAGAGAATGGCAGACAATGACCTGGCACCCCAGTCATGGCCAAGTCATTGAACTAACCCAGGATCTGCAGGCTGACTTCCAGGATTCTCAGGTTATGCAAGAGAATTCAATGACTGTACTGTTTAAGGAATCACACTGGGGGATTTTGGTACTCGCCATCAAAAGACTTACTGACCAACACTTTCCTCTGCATTATCTTATTTGCTCATCAGTACACAGGTAGTTGTGACCATCGTATTAGGGAAGAGGAAGCTGGAGCTCAGGAAGTTAAAGAGGTTAGATGCCAGGACTAGTAAATAGTGGGCCTGAAACCCCATTTATCATCTACCCCTCTCTGCCTGCTGGTATAAATTCATTCAGCTTACAGATCCCTGAACTTCAGAAGCGATGTTGCAAATCTTCAAAGCTAATGTGCAAAAGTCCAATTCAACAATTCCAAAATATATCTGTGAAAGGAATGCCCCAACAGTTGGTTCATTCTAAACATGCTGCTATTATTATAAAGCTCTCCTAAACTTCTGCAAAAAAAACAAGAAAAAAAAAAAAAAAAAGAGTGGAGAGATAAAGTGAGCATGCCAGGAAGTAACAGGAAACTTTTTTGGTTTGGGAGCCAGGAAATGTTAAGGAAACAAATGTAGCTATGATTTATACTCCATCTCCAGTTGTGCCATGGGATTCAAAAATTGGCATTTTTATTAAAGCATACACCTTAGAGCAGTCCTGATAAGTGACAAGCTGCCACAGAGGCCAAATAAAGCTACATTTGATTCTGGGTTTTATGGTAACTTAACCAATATATATAGTTGATGGTAGGGAAGCAAAGGGCTTGAATTTTAACCTGAGTCTCTGGGTTTTTCTTGTTTTCAAACTGATTGGTCTGGAGAATGGAAGACCAACAGCCAACAATAAATCCATTGTAAGCTGAAAATAGATTCCTCTGAATACAACTAAATATTTCTTTAATCTTTGCATTAAAATTTTTACTGTAGTATAGCAGCTATTCTATTTACTCTAAAATTTAAGCTTTTGTAAAACTGTAACTATAGGTATAACTAATGGGGGGGGGGTTGATTACCGAGGCAAGCTCTTTAAAGCACTTTAAAAGCATAATATCAGATGCTTGTTCTGCATTTATATTTTTGGGTCATACTGAAGATACTATGGTTAATGACTCTTGCTCAAAAATCTTGCTTTTATTTTCTGAAAACCATTTCTTTATTTTGTACCATGGGAAGGGTCTTTAATAATCATGAGTTATCATGAATATTTCTTTTTTGTAGCTTCTATATCTACATTATCAGGCACATCAGCCAGTCCCAAAGAAGTTATTTCACAGTTCTGTTCCCAAGGGAACAAAGACAGTGGGTCCCATATTAACAGTGGCTTCTGTTGGCTTATTTTTTATTTATTTTTTCTGACATTAAAGTTGTGTATGGTTGGCAAGGATTTCTATTCTCTGAAAGCAAGATTGTTGGTAAAAGGACAAGCTGCAGGCATCCTCACATACACAACTACTTCAGCACAGGCTGAAAGGATGCTTCACTGAGAACAAATTAGAACTGAAAAACATGTTCAAGTACAAAGGTTCTTTCTTTAAGAGATTTTCAGTTCATTATTTATTTGTCCTTCATATCGAATAGTTTTTCTAAATTATCTTCACATCTATTTAAACCCAATTACCAACTCCCACTATGCACCTCCCATGAGTCCCCTCATCTCAGCCAGGGACTCTCAGGGTCACTGGCCAGGCCATGTACATTTCCCATCCAGTGACATTTGTGAGAAGAATGGCTAGGAGCAGGAACAGACTGGTGCCCTGGGAAAGAGATGCCTTTTCACAGCGATACTCAAAGAGCCAGAAGCTGAACCCCAACTGCATTCATAGTGTGGCATCTCAGATGCTCCAAGTAGAGACTCCTCAACACCAAACTTGGTTAGCTAGTCGCACGAAGTGCTAAGATGTGTCCTATGCTAATGGTATAGCCTGCAGAATGGTATAGCGAATTTCAAGTGGAAATCCCAGGATTTGAAATTTTCCCTTCCCCTTACTAATGAAGAGGAAAGAAGTGGGGGGTGGGGTGGCGGGGGGGTGGTATGGAGTGAGAGAAACAGAGAGGGAGAGAGAGGGGGAATACTCTGCCCAATAACTCCTTGGAAGCAGGATGAAGCCTCCTGTGATCTGCATAGTTCAGGACTTGAAAATCTCAGCCGTGGCTGCTTTCCCAGGACTCTCCTCCCTATTAGAATGGACACAATTTGCAAGTTCCTTCTAAAAGGTTTTACTGGGATTTCTGATTTACTCAATCAAAGCTTGCAGTTTATTTTTTATTAAGTAAAAAGGGCCCCCTATTCGAAAGAACAGCCACAGTTATAGCACTAACAGGTAGAAATTTTACTGGCCCTCCATAAATCAATTCAACACCCTTGTCTCTAAGGATTTGCCAAAAGGCAATGGGCTGCAATTATGAAACCATCACCAGGAGTTGCCAGCAGGGCTCCAGAGAGATTTCTAAAATCTGCAGGCACTTTCAAGAGGAACATAGGAAATCATTTCATGAAGCAGCAATTTTGCCCAAAACCAAGTTAGAAGAGATGTAATACTGGCTTAAATAAGTGACTAAGAAATAGGTATGGTGAACACAAAAGGCATGGTACAGTCTTCCCCCATTCACCTTAAAGAATCCAAATTAACTCAAAAATGGATACACAGCTACTTTAATAAAGATCACAGCTGGGCACAGTTCAGGGGAAATGGTAGTAACAGCCTTGCCCATCCTCTCCTCTACCTTGAAACACTGTGGTGCTATTCATACTACAGTTGAGGATGCCCCTTTGGGGAGTATGCTTGCCACCTTGAGGTAGCTGCCTTTCCTAGGAAGAAGAGGATGGCTCAGGCAAGGGAGGCCAGCACAACCAGAGGCGCTCTGGCCAGTCTACCACCACTGTTCTATGGGGAGGTGCCCTGCTGCACAAAAGCTGGAGGTTTTGATCAGCATGATGGGTGAGAGATTTGAAGTTCCAAATGTGGCTCCTGATTTGAAGACACATAGCAGCAACCTTAACAGAAGTGTCAGAGAGTCTCATATGATGCTTCCAGCAAGGAAACTCAGCATCTGCTGTGTCCACAATGCCCAGGTGGCATCGCCTAGGTGGCGTCGACCGAATCCAGAATCTGTATTTTTTGGCCCGGACTGTTTTTTATTCCCCTCACCCTGCCAAGCTGATGTTGGCACCCCCTCAGGTCTGGGTTGCCCTGGGTGAGCGCTGAGCCCAAGCAGCCCCAGGCACAGCACAGCATATCCAAGATGGAGCTGTTCTGAAACACTTTCCTGAGGGGCCGGAGTGTGGACAGGGCAGGCTGGATTGACCATGTCCCTCCAAGGGCCCCGGCCAGGGTCTGACTGAGGTTTCCCGCCACCAGGAAACCTCCGGTCTGCTGGGGGTCCCACACCTCTGCAGGTATATCAGCGTTGGGAACAGTAGCTGCAACCAGTGACAGAAGTCACCACACACTTCCCGCAAGAGCTTCTTCATTATCCCGGCACAGGTAGGAAGGCAGGCGCTTAACGCAGGCGGGAAGCCACCGGTCCGAGCGCACACACCAGTGGAGACTCGCCCCCAGATCTGTTATTTCAAAGTCCGCAGTCTTTCCTCTTCCTCCCCCTGCTCGTCCCCGAAACAGCCCTTCTAGGTTGTTTTTCACGCAGGCCGACCCTGAGGCTGGAGCGGGAACAGCAGGACCCCTCGGCCGCCAGCACCCCAGCCTCCCTCCCCACCCAACCCCACCCCCGACCCCGCGCAGGCTGCTCGGGCGCTCACGGCTGGCGGGCGACCGCTCCTCACCGCGACGGCTCCCGGCGCACGGACACTCCCAGCCCCGCGCTCGGCGACTTACCTCGCGCAGCAGGCGCTCCAGTTGCGGCTCGGCCCAGGCGACCAGGGTGTCCGGCGACCCCGCGCGCCACAGCAGCTCCCGCTCTTCCTCGAGCGCCGCCACCCGGCCCTGCAGCGCGGCCGCCTGGACGCCCAGCAGCAGGCAGGCGACCGCCGAGCCGGCGGAGAGCAGCAGGCACAGCGCGCTCACCGCCCAGGCCCCAGCTGCCGTCGCGGGGCGCCCCGCGCCGCCGCCGCCGCCCGCCCGGCAGCCCTTCCGCGCGTCGCCGCCGGCGCCCTGGCCTGGACTCATGGTGTGCTCGTCGCGGGTGGACTCTCAGAGGGGACGGTGCACAGAGCCGGGGTCACTGGCTGAGCGTGCTGGAGCGTGCTGCAGAGCCCGAGGCACGAGGTCGGCCCGGCGCGGGGCTTGGCCTCCGGGCAGCAGCGGACCGCGGCGCACGCCCCCTTCCCTGCCGCCAGCTCCTCCACAGCGGCCACTTTGGGCAGTTTCCTCTATGCAAATAGACCCTGCCAGAAAAGGAGCCGGGACCCACCCAGGGGAGGAGCGGCCAGGCCGGCCCCGCGCGGCGAGGGGGCGGGGGCGGGGGCGGAAAGGGAGCTGGCTCCTCGGAGCCCCCCAGCGCGTACCTGGCTGACCCCGCGCGCAGCACTCATCTCCGCCCTCACCTGCCCTGGACGCCGGGCTGCACCCACTCCCGCGCATGCACCTCTGCGACTCCTCAGCCCGAGTTCCAACTGCGATCCCGAGAGGTCTGTGGTGCACCCAGAGACTCAGAGCGCCTTCTGCAGCCTACCCTTGGCTGCGGCATCATTCATTTGTTGGGAAAATTCCCCTCGACTTGTGAATTAACCTGACACTGAAGTGTCAGAAGTTTTGAAGTACGAAACTTCAAACCCTGTGGAAAACTTAGTGAATCCTTTCTAGATGGTGCCCTAGCGCCGCTTGGTGGTGGAAAGCGACCTCTTGTGCATTCATACAGACGCAGTCAGGGTCGGGATTGAGCCTAGTGGAAGGATGCCTCTTAGAATATTTAATACTCTCACCATTTATTATGTGCCAGACATGCGGTGCTGGAAACAACTTGTAAGACCTTGTTCCTGACCTAGAGAAGTCTTTCATTTGAGAAAATTGAGACTTTAACAAATGCAAAAGATAGGGAAAAAGAACTCCAACTTTTGATGAGCTGATGGCTTAATTCTGTAGTGGAAACACAACCTGGCCAAAAATAATCATCTAGTATGTACCACATTTAACCTATACTGCGATTCGGTTGCAAATGTACACCACAGGGTTAAAGTAGGAAAGCCTGAATGAGAATCAAATGGCCGGAACAGTCTTTTTCAAGAAAGGGGGGCAAGGCTGGAAGTCAAGCACATTCTCTGCTGGCTCAGATTCCTACCAGGATTTTGCATCCTAAAATGGGTCCCACATAACTCTCCCGCTAACTCCAGTAATAATCAAATAAAAACAACAGACTTGCTTGGATCTTTGTAATTTGGGCAAATCCACAGCCGTTTTTGAAAAAAAGACCGGTTATATCTTCCCACTCTCTGGGTATCTTTGGATTTATTAGCGTCTTTGGACAGATTACTTATCTCTTAACAAACACTGAGGACCTTCAGCTTACATATTCCTCCTCAATCCCTTAATTTAGAGGGGAAAATTACCTCCGAGATTGGAATAAAACAGAAATGGTTGGCATCTCACCTCTGCAACTTTGTAGCTGTGACCTTAGGTAACTTGGGGTCACAGTTAAGTGGTTATACAGAGATAGGTCTTGCTAAGATCTAGCATATGCCCAATAAATAGTCTGAAAAGTACTTGCTCAGCAAACTGGATTGTCTTCTTTGAAAAGAGGCCAACACCATATTACAAGTTGGCACATCGTTCTTGCTACACATAGGCAAATTGCCCGTCACCTGCACGTATTGTTCACCATATTCCAGAAGCTTCTGTGTATCAAACAAGCCAAGCTCATTGGTCTCTTTGGCCTTTGCCCTTGCCTACCGCCTCACTATCTGGAATATCCTGCTCTCAGATCTTTGAGCAAGCTCCTCCTTCAGGTCAAGGTCCTCAGGTCCTTAAAACTCACTATCTCCAAAAGACCTACCCAGACTGTCCAATCTAAGGAGGCTTCATTTGCAGTCCTCAGAAGGATTACTCAGGGAGATCATTTATCACTGTTTGAAGTTACCTTTTTATTAACAAGACAAAGTTACCCATTTGTCTCGTTCACCACTGTTTTCTCAAAGAGCAGTACAGGATCTGGCAAATATTTGTCAAGTGAATTAAGGAAAGGCGAAAATATGTTTACTGTCTACAGCTTAATTTAAAAGGCAAGGAAGAAAATACTCTATTTTGTAAGTTGGGGTCCTGGAAGGAAGAGATGGCATCCTCAGACTGAAGACAGTCTGATTGTAGAGACTGTCTACATGGTGGGGCAGATTAAGGGAAGCCAACAGGGGATGTTGAAGAAGCACTCTGGAGTATAAACAGTGGAAGGCCATTACCATCTCTAGCTACAGGGGGGAGAAGAAGAAACTGTGTGGGAACCCTGTGAATGCTCGGAGCTAAACAAAGGTCAGCTCAACAGGAGCTGTGGCCTTTGGTTAAGGGATACCACCTCTGCAAAACCATGGCTTGGAAGGTAAGGAGCTGGGGGATAATCTCTCTCTCGTCTTACTCTCTGATCTGCTGGGCCTCCCACTGACCAAACATACAGGACAAGGGAGCCCAGATGATGCAATGCAAAGAGGTCAGCCTCCTAAGGGCAGAGAGCTGAGTCAGAGTGGTGGAGAGCAGATCTGGGGGGTGGGCAGGAATCCACTGCATTCCCTAACGTGCATATAGATTACCAAGGTCAATCTAGCTACTGCTGCCTCTGAAATGGCTAACCTGTCAGCGATAGGCACTAGTCCTCAGGGAGACCAACTGGCTACTTGGTGGCAAACCAACTACTTTGAACTCCCTTCATCCCAGAAGGGCCAGCAATTTGTCCCTCACAGGGATGGATAGCTATACTAGGTATGGGCTTGTCTTCCCTGTTTGCAGAGCCTCAGCCAGCACCACTATCCATACAGATTCCCCATTCCACAGGTATGGAGTCCTATATAACAGAGCATCCAACCAGGGAACCCACTTTACAGCAGAGTAAGAGGAGGAGTGAGCCCATGACCATGGAATCCACTGGTTGTATTACATCCTGCACCAGCCAGAAGCAGCCAGCCTCACAGAACACTGGAACTGCCTTTTGAAGGCACAGGTGAAGCACCAACTCAGAGTATTCAGAGACAATATGCTAAAAGACTGCAGTGCCATCTTTCAGGATGTGGAATATGCATTAAATGAGGGACCTCTACATGACACTTTTTTTCCAATAATGCATGGGTCCAGGAACCAAGGGGTAGAAGCAAGAGTAGCTCCACTCACCATCACGCCCCGTGACTCACTGGGGGATTTTGTGCTTGCTGTCCTCACAAAGCTGGGTCCTGCAGGATTGGAGGTCCTACTTCTCAAGAGTGTTACACTTGCCAGGGCACACAGCAAGGGTCCATTCAACTATAAGCTATGGCTGCCCCCCAGGGCACTTTGAACTCTGTGTCCATGGACCTGAAGTCTAAGAGTCACCATTTTGGCAGGAGTAACTGACCCTCAAAAGTAGGGAGAGGAGGCTGCATTTATACAGTGGGGACAGGGAGGAATATGCCAGGCACCTGCTGGCACTCCTTTGCCCATCCTAACTGTAAATAGCAAGTGCAGCAACCCAGCCTGATGATTGTCAAGGGCTCAGACTCTTCAGGATAAAAGGGCATTATAAAATATTTTATTAAAAAGGGATTACTTGGGTCAGATAGGGTTGATAACCACTGCATAAGATTATAAGTAATGTTGATAATGAAGAGGTTCAGATATATTCAAAATGCTCTGTTTAAGAAGGCAGGGGGTACTTAAACATTTTTTAAAAATTTCCAACAAAAATGGTTCAAATTAAGCTTTAAGGCATAAAAGGATAAGTTTCAATTACATGAGGAAATTGTTACTTAGAAAAGGCAGTATGATATTGTGGAAAAAGCATCAGGCATTGATGTATAATGCCTAGATTCCAGTTCTGGCTCCACTAATAGCTCACAGCTACTTACTATTTCAGACCCCCAGTTTTCTAGTTTGCAAAATGGATATACCAACAGGGACTAGGCTCAGTCTATCTGAAACTAGAAAACTAGACAAACTATATGAAATGGCAGTTTTCAAGATACTGGACATCAGGCAATGAAGGACAGTGACCCTTGGGAGATGGGGGGAAAATGAAGTGAGCCCAAGGATTGTCCCAGCTTACTCTCTGGAGAGATGTTTTCAGGCCACAGTGCAGGGAGGGGGACCCAGGCAGAGCCACCCTAAGGTGAAGGAGCTGCAAGTCCAAAGAAGCTGAGGCAGTTAGAATTTGCAGGGTAGAGGACTGGAGAGCAGAGCTGCACACAGAGAGAGAACTCTCCACCTGAGATCATCACATTTGTGAGGAAACTACTGGGGCCAGGACAGAACCACTCAAAAGGATGAGACTCTAATTAGAGAGGAAGCAATCCCCACAGCTCACACAGGCCAGGGATAGCTCTTCTTCCCACCAGCCAGCATGCAAAACCTTATAATTTAGAGGGCATTGGGTAGAGTACTCAAAAGATTTTGCATCAGTAGTGGGGATAAACTAGCTCTAGACTAAATGCTGCTCTGGTCCTGCCTAACAAAGCTTAAACCCCAAACCTGAAAAGATCAAAATGATTCAAGTAATTTAATCATGTTCCGTAATAAAGCTCAAGTGAATATAAAAATACCCAATAACCAACAAGGTAAAACAAAAAGCCAAAATTACCAGGCACACAAAACAGCAAGAAAATATGACCCATGATAGGAGAAAAAGCAATCAATCAAAACCACCTCAGAAATGAAAGAGATGATAGCATTAGCAGATAAGGATATTAAAGGTTATACCTGTATTCTATATGTTCAAGGAACTAAGAGGAGGGACTGAACATGTTAAGTAGAGACAAAGATTTTTGTTAAAAGATCTAATCTAGAGACTAAAATGACAATGTTTGAGATGAAAATTAAACTGTATGGGATTAAAGGCAGGTTAGACACAGCAGAAGATTAATGAAGTTGAAAATATAGCAGTAGATGGGACTTCCCTGGTGGCGCAGTGGTTAAGAATCCTCCTGCCAATGCAGGGGACACGGGTTCAAGCCCTGGTCTGGGAAGATCCCACATGCCACGGAGCAACTAAGCCCGTGCGTCACAACTACTGAGCCTGCGCTCTAGAGCCCATGAGCCACAACTACTGAGCCCATGTGTCACAACTACTGAGCCTGTGCTCTAGAGCCCAGAAGCCACAACTACTGAGCCTGTGTGCCACAACTACTGAAGCCCGTGCGCCTAGAGCCCATGCTCTGCAACAAGAGAAGCCACCGCAGTGAGAAGCCCGTGCACCGCAACGAAGAGTAGCCCCCGTTCACTGCAAATAGAGAAAGCCCACGCGCAGTAATGGAGAGCCAACACAGCCAAATAAATAAATAATAAATTTTTTTAAAAAAAGGAAAATATAGCAGTAGAAACTATCTAAAATGAAACAGAAGGAAAAAGCTTGAAAAACAAACAAACAAAAAGAACATCTATTATCTCTTTAAAAGATAATAGATGGCTTAAGGCAAAAATAACAATGTATTGCAGGGTTTTAACATATGGCTAAGTAAAATGTATGGCAAAATGGTATAAAGCCCAGGAGGGGGAAATGGTAGTTTACTGTTACAAGATTCTTTTACTCTATGTGACATAGTATAATGTCAATTACAAGCATACTGTGATAAGGATGTATACTACAAACTCTAAAGCAAATGCTAAACACACACACACACACACACACGGTTTAGCTAATAAACCAGCTAATAAAGTAGAATTATGAAAAATACTCAGTTCAAAATAAAGCAGAAAAAGGAAAATGGGAAGAAATGGGAAAAATAAAAAATAGGAAGATGGTAATCTAAACCCAAAAATATCAAAAATCCCATTAAATATAAATGGTCTAAACACAACTAACAGGCAAAGACTGTGGCACATATATACAATGGAATATTACTCAGCCATAAAAAGAAACGAAATTGAGTTATTTGTAGTGAGGTGGATGGACCTAGAATCTGTCATACAGAGTGAAGTAAGTCAGAAGGAGAAAACAAATATCACATGCTAACACATATATATGGAATCTAAAAAAAAAAAAAAATGGTCATGAAGAACCTAGGGGCAAGATGGGAATAAAGATGCAGACCTACTAGAGAATGGACTTGAGGATATGGGGAGGGGGAAGGGTAAGCTGGGACAAAGTGAGAGAGTGGCATGGACATATATACACTACCAAACGTAAAATAGATAGCTAGTGGGAAGCAGCCACATAGCACAGGGAGATCAGTTCAGTGCTTTGTGACCACCTAGAGGGGTGGGAGAGAGAGGGTGGGAGGGAGGGAGATGCAAGAGGGAAGAGATATGGGAACATATGTATATGTATAACTGATTCACTTTGTTATAAAGCAGAAACTAACACACCATTGTAAAGCAATTATACTCCAATAAAGATGTTTAAAAAAAAAAAGATTGTCAGATTAGATAAAAATGCAAGACCCAGATATATACTTCCTACATAAAACACTTCATAGATAAATAAATAAATAAATAAATGGATGGAAAAAAGATGTACCATGGTAACATAAAAATGGAAATAGTATCTATTTGTGCTCATTTCATATGGTTCCTATAGGACTAAAACCAAAAGTATAGGAAAATCATTTATAGACTATAGAATACTGTATAAATCAAGAATATATGGTAGGGCTTCCCTGGTGGCGCAGTGGTTGAGAATCTGCCTGCCAATGCAGGGGACACGGGTTCAAGCCCTGGTCTGGGAAGATCCCACATGCCGTGGAGCAACTGGGCCCGTGAGCCACAACTACTGAGCCTGTGCATCTGGAGCCTGTGCTCCTCAACAAGAGAGGCCGTGACAGTGAGAGGCCTGCGCGCCGCGATGAAGAGTGGCCCCCGCTCGCCGCAACTAGAGAAGGCCCTCGCACAGAAATGAAGACCCAACACAGCCAAAAAAATAAATAAATGAATTAATTAAAAAAAAATGTTTCTGTGGTGTCTGTCCTGTGGAAAGCACAGACAAATACAACTCACATAGTGCCTAGCCAAAAAGATATAGATTAAAAAAAAAAAAGAAGAAAAAAAAAAGGATATAGGGTATAAATCAAGAAATGGTGAAAATAACAGCTACTTTATATAAATTACCTCATTTAATCCTCACAACCACTCTTGGGAAGTTAGGTATTAGTATTTCAACTCATAGATGAGACTACAGAGAATACCTAATTTGTCTACCTATACAGGGAATCCCAGGGTGTAAATTCAATTTGACTCTGCAGGCAAGCATTGTCACACAAGTCATATTGTTCTCATGTGTGCAATTATTGTGAGGACACACAAAATAACTCAAATGTTCCTAAAAATAATTTGAAAAAATATTAAAAAATAATAGCAAGATCTTTTAAAATTAAACTCCTCTATTAATGACATACTCTAATCATTTAGGCCTTATCAATCATTCTCAAAACTGTACCTACCCATGTTGCCTTTAGTTAAGAGTAAATCCAGCAGCATTTAAAAGCACTGGGTTTTTTAAAAAAGGTATCCAAATTGGAAGGGAAGAGGGAAAATTGTCATTATATGCAGATCACAATGATACTCTATATAGAAAACCATAAAGACTCCACACAAAAGCTATTAGAACTGATAAATGAATTCAGCAAGGTAGCAGGATATAAGATTAACATACAGAAATCTGTTGCACTTCTTTACACTAATAATGACATATCAGAAAGAGTAAGTAAAAAACCAATTCATTTTATAATCACATCAAAAACAAAAAACAACAAAAAACCTAGGAATAAACCTGACCAAGGAGGTGAAAAACTTATTCGCTGAGAACTGTGAAACATTGATAAAAGAAACTGAAGATGATTCAAAGAAATGCAAAGATATCCCATGTTCTCGAAGTGGAAGAATTAATATTGTTAAAATGTCCATACTATCCAAATCAATCTACAGATTTAATGCGACCCCTATCAAATTATCCATGACATTTTTCACAGAATTAGAATAAATAATCCTAAAATTTATACAGAATCACAAAAGACCCAGATTTGCCAAAGCAATCCTGAGGAAAAAGAACAAAGCTGGAGGCATAACCCTCCCAGAATTCAGACAATACTACAAAAGCTACAGTAATCAAAACAGTGTGGTATGGGCACAAAAAAAGACATGGATCAATGGAACAGAATACAGAGCCCAGAAATAAACCTACCCACTTATGGTCAATTAATCTTCGACAAAGGAGGCAAGAATATACAATGGAGAAAAGGCAGTCTCTTCAGCAAGTGGTGTTGGGAAAGCTGGACAGTCAGCTGTATGTAAATCAATGAAGTTAGAACACTCCCTCACACTATACAAAAAAATAAACTCAAAATAGCTTAAAGACTTAAATATGACATGACACCATAAAACTCCTAGAAGAGAACATAGGCAAAACATTCTCCGACATAAATCATAGCAATGTTTTCTTCGGACAGCCTCCCAAGGCAAAAGAAATAAAAGCAAAAATAAACAAATGGGACCTAATCAAACTTAAAAGCTTTTGCACAGCAAAGGAAACCATAAACAAAACAAAAATACAACCTATGGACTAGGAGAAAATATTTGCAAATGATGTGACCAATAAGGGCTTAATTTTCAAAATATACAAACAGCTCATACAACTCAATAACAAAAAACCCAACTACCCAATCAAAAAATGGACCTAAATAGACATTTCTCCAAAGAAGACATCCAGATGGCCAACAGGCACACAAAAAGATGCTCAACATTGCTAATTATTAGAGAAACGCAAATCAAAACTACTGAGGTATCACCTCCACCAGTCAGAATTGCCATCATCAAAAAGTTTACAAAAAATAAATGCTGGAGAGGTTGTGGAGAAAAGGGAACCCTCCTACACTGTTGGTGGGAACATAATTTGGTGCAGCCACTATGGAAAACAGTATGGAGGTTTCTCAAAAAACTAAAAATGGAACTACCATATGATCCAGCAATCCCACTCCTGGGCATATACCCAGAAAAGATGAAAATGAATTCTAATTTGAAAGGACACATGCACCCCAATGTTCATAGCAGCACTATTTACAATAGCCAAGACATGGAAGCAGCCTAAGTGTCCTTCAACAGATGAGTGGATACACAGACACACACAGACACACACACACAGACACACACACACAGACACACACACACACACACACACACACAGACACAGGAATATTACTCAGCCATGAAAAAGGAATGAAAAATGGCATTTGCAGCAACATGGATGGACCTAGAGGTTATCATACTAAGTGAATAAGTCAAAGAAAATATATGATATAACTTATATGTAGAATCTAAAAAGATGATACAAATGAACTTATGTACAAAACAGAAATAGACTCACAGACATAGAAAACAAACTTATGGTTACCAAAGGGGAAGGGGGGTAGGGATAAATTAGGAGTTTGGGATTAACAGATACACACTACTATATATAAAATAAATGACAAGGACCTACTGTATAGCACTGTGAAGTATATTCAATATCTTGTAATAACCTATAATGGAAAAGAATCTGAAAAGGAATATATATATATACACACATATATATGTATATATATTACTGAATCACTTTGCTGTATACTTGAAACTAACACTTCAATAAAAATAAAATTCAAAGCTCATGATAAAAAAAAGCAGCACTGTTTTTTTTTAAGTTAAAAAACCCTTAATTTTCATTTATATTTGTAATGGGAAACATTTTAAGTCACTGGGAGGAGGGGGTGCATGGGAACTCCTCCAAATCTACAATTAATCTTTAATCTCTTTACATGTAACTGCTGTTGATAGTATCTAAAGAACTAGACCTATGAGGTGTCTGCTCCTTTGGGATATTTAGGATGGTTTCAAGTCTTTACAATTAAATCTATGCTAAAGTCTTTTAATTATATATAACTTCTCCCTAACTTCTCCCCAGAATTGCAACATTTAAAAATAAACTAAAACCAGGAAAGGAGTGAATGTAAGAAAATGTATCTGAATAGTTGACCATTCTTGATTGGTTAAAAAAAAAAAAAAATTCTTTGAAAATTCTATTCCCCCTTCCAGTTTCAGTGAAATGTCACAATAAAAACTGCTATGATAGGGAGCCAAAAGTAGAATTCTTGATAGTTTTGTAATTCCCGGTGCTCTAAAGAGGAACAACCAACATTATTGGGAAAATTAAAAAAACATGAAGTCACCTGGGTTAAAGCATTTATAGAAAACAAAGTAACTGCTATTTACTAGGGGTTAAAGCATTTATAGAAAACAAAGTACATAACTGCTATTTACTAGTGGGACTACTAAAAGCCAGGTAATCTGCTAGATTAAAAACTTTTTTAAAAAAATTTTTGGCTGTGTTGGGTCTTTGTTGCTGCGTGCGGGCTTTCTCTAGTTGTGGTGAGCGGCGGCTACTCTTCATTGTGGTGTGCGGGCTTCTCACTGTTGTGGCTTCTCTTGTTGCAGAGCACGGGCTCTAGGTGCATGGGCTTCAGTAGTTGCAGTGCGTGGGCTCAGTAGTTGTGGTGCACGGGCTTAGTTGCTCTGCGGCATGTGGGATTTTCCCGGACCAGGGATTGAACCTGTGTCCCCTGCATTGGCTATTGGATAACAGACATTATCCCTAAGTAATTCCAAGTAAGGAAGTACAGTTACTTTAAAGTAACTAACTCCTCCAAACACAGAGAAGACCTGGGACTAAAGTTGAAACCATGCTGGTAAGAAGTCTGAGCTCTTTTAATTCACTGAACTGCTATCCCAAAGAATTAACAGACAGGTAAGAAATGAACAAAAAGGGCCAGGATGCTTCTTTATATTTCAGTTTCAATCTACAGGCTTGACTAGATCCAAGTTCAATTTTTTTTGTTTTAAAGGCAGTGATACCCCACAGGTGCTGTGTATTTCCTATTGCATCACCTCAGAAGCACATCAACACATCCATCTGGTTGTCAACCTGAGGTTCAGCCTGATCCCTTCATTATAAAGTTCTCCATCAGTTTTCCCCTCATGGTTTTAGCATCCACTGATGATTGGTGCCCAAATGTATTATTTCATAAAGAGTAGCAACACAGTGTATTTCTAACGTCCCTTCTGTATTTATCAGAAGGAATACTACAAAAAAACTTCCTTTCATTAACTATCAGTTTACAGGATAAGTGGGGACTAGAGGAAAGGACACCACTCCAATGATATATTGAATATGGGAAATTCTCTAAAGACAAATGACCAAGTTTCAATTAGCAAAGAAATAAAAAGGGGAGAAAAAAAGGCACATAGTGATTAAGAAATCTGAGACAAATTAGCTGTGTGGACCCTGACTGGGTACTGATTCAAACTAACTTAAAAGAACTCTTTAGACAATCATGAAACTTTATAGACTCTACCAGATAAGGAATTATTTTGTTAGGTGTGATACTGGCATTAAAAACTCACATTAAAAGATATACAGTACAGAAATATGGATGAAATGGTATCTGACATTTGTACTTAAATGCAACAGGAAAATAAGTTGGGGAACTGATGAAACAAAATTTGCAAAATGTTTTTAATTTTTTAAGCTGGGCTATATATATTTAGAGGTTCATTATTCAACTTTTGCATTATATTTTTAAAAATCACTAACATAAAACTGGCCGCAAAGGCTGGACTGGCCAAGGAGTTGTAAAACCAACCTGACTTAAAACTTTACCTTCCCTCTATAAAAAAATGGAAAAAATAAAACCAATTAACCAAACAAAACTTTAGATTAAGGATTTTGCTGGATATAGCAACCTCTCAAAAATCGTGATCAAATGATCAACTCAAAATTTTAAGAATTAAAATTGTTTCTACCTATTTATTTGCAAACGTGCAATCTACTAAGCCAACAATTACTGATGCTATTAATACTGTTATTGACTCATGAATTCTTCTGTTCTATTTGAAAAGGTCGCCTTTTTTTGTTGTTGGCTGCTTGGCATGTGGGATCTTAGTTCCCTGACCAGGGATTGAACCAGTGCCCCCTGCAGTGGAAGCAGAGTCCTAACCACTGGACCACCAGGGAATTCCCTGAAAATGCAGCTTGTTAAACAAAGTACTAGATGTTCAAATTTACAAATTTTTTTAAACTTATTTTTGGCTGTGTTGGGTCTTCATTGCTGCATGCGGGCTTTCTCTAGTTGCGGTGAGTGGGGGTTACTCTTCGTTGCGGTGCGCAGGCTTCTCATTGTGGTGGCTTCTCTTGTGGAGCACGGGCTCTAGGCATGCGGTCTTCAGCACTTGCAGCACATGGGCTCAGTAGTTGTGGCTCTCGGGCTCTAGAGCTCAGGCTCAGCAGTTGTGGCACACCAACTTAGTTGCTTCACGCCATGTGGGATCTTCCCGGACCGGGACTCGAACCCGCATCATCTGCATTGGCAGGCGGATTCTTAACCACTGCACCACCAGGGAAGTCCCTGGATGTTTAAATTTAAAATACCTTACTTGCACCAAATTTTGTGGGAATCAGAAATTTCAAACTGGAAATGAGTTAAAAAGCCAGGCCACTAACTGACGAAGTGTTTCTTCATTCCAGGATGTCAAGATAAGTTTAAATACAGGTTATCTGCCTATCTACTTAAAACAGAGTATATTTTCAAATTATCATACCATTTTAACCATTTTGATGGTTGAAGCTATGTATCAACTACTAAAGAAAAACGTGAGAAAAATGGAATCCAAGTAATTAAACTATTAGCCATTACATTCATTTCACCCCATTTCACAGAATCGTGAACAAGAATCAAACTGAAGTTTTTAACTCAGTAAGGTGTATTATCACAAGAAGGCACAATGCTAGAATCTAGGATACCTGAGTTTAAGTCACAATTCAGCCACAATTATTGGGAGTCGTGGCTGAGTCATTTCTAATTTCTCTAGCATCTAGCCCTTCAAGATTATTCAGAGGAATAGTTTTCAGTTGTACGAACTACAAAACTTCACTGGGTATTTTGCTACTGTCAACTGGATAAGAGAAGTCAATTTTATTCGTCTACTCCAAAAATTTTGATGAATGCATGGATGAGAACACCTGAGAAAATAAGCAGTAGCAGAAAGCACTGGAAATAACCTATTTAGCTGCACTTTTAAAACCAAGTTTGACGGCAATGGAATTTCTAGAAATAGTAAACTATGAGACATCAACTCACGAGGGAAAATACCCAGTTACAAACGATCCATACTTATACACCGGCCATTCTAAACCTTTCCTGTTAGTGCTGAAGCTCCCAACACTGTCAAATAAAAACCTGGCGCTTTCAGAAATTGAGTTCAGAAGTACAAGGAAAAAGGCAATTAAGAGTAGGAACCTGAGAGTTCACAGAAGATGGGAAGGAAGGTTAGCGGTAGACACTCATATGATACCAGAGGTACCATCCTCACCACTAAACTTTTCTTCTATCCTACCTAATTCACTGAAGTTTCACTTTAATTCCTAAACTTCCATGAATTAGGCCTAGGAACTAGCAAATACCCTTAGTGAAGAATGTAAATACTTTTCAGCAGGGAAAGGGGTTAGCAATCATTAACTTCTTAGTAAGAAATAGTGTGGATATTTTCTTTCCTCCTATATCCTGAGATCAGCTACTCCAAAGGAATGAGTTTCTGATGGGGGAGAAAGTAAACATTAATTTGGGAACTTGGAGCACTTGTAGGGAAAGGTCAGGAGGCTTAGGTAGTACAGTGGCACTAGCAGTATGGAAATGGAGAGGAAAATAAAGGATGGCTGACTTCTTAATCTCTATAACGAGATTGCTGTGTTAAGGAAAAACCTTTTCTTTACATCAAATGCTCCTTTAAAAAAAACCTTATAACATATAACATAGTTCAACTATATGTGGACTGCATCAGAGGCCTAAGCATAATTTATGCAGTGATTCTACGGCAAAATTTATTTCAGCTTTCTTAAATTCCTAGTCAACTTCAGGAACATAGCTTTACTATATGTGCAAATGCTACCAGCAGATCATGTAGAGAAACCCACCTTGGTATCACTATTTGTCATACCAAAAAATTACAAGCATTTTATGTTCAAAATACAGATAAAACTCAAATCTTTGGTAATGCACTTCAGAAATGGGAATACTTTTAACAAAAAACCTTTATCTGGATAATCAATCATGAATTCTACAACAAAAAGTATTTTTACCCGGCAGACTGATCAATAGTTTTTGTTTTTTTTACTAAATTAACATTTACCATGTAGTTTTTAATGTGAAAACAGGTAAACAGAAAAAAATACCTACAGACAAACAAAAAGTTCATTATGTTAACCAATCAGGGTCTGGAAATTTCTGCAGTTTTCTTCCCAAGTGTTCTCCAATCAAATCATCTTTTTTTTTCCAATAAAGAGTAACATAAATACAAATTGTTTAATAATAACCTTAAAGTCTCATAGGCTGAGGTTTAAGTATTTATACTTCATATGGTAAGGAAACAGATATTGGACAATTTCTAGACTCCTGAAGATTTGGCACTAAAAACAAAAACCTCAGTCATCAGAATTCCTATTTCTACGTTTGTGACTAACTACATAAATAGCCATTGGAAAACAGACTTCCCAAACTAACTTTCCAGTTAGACTTTAATCTTAAACGAAGTGTGATGCGGTTTTATTAACCTATCACGATGCACAAGTTGGATGTCTTTCCATGAATGCTACTTACCACCACTGACATCACCCAATGAAACAGAACACAATACTTACAATTTAATGAAATTCCAACAGCAAACAGTTCCTATGGGTTTTGGTTTCTAATACCTGCCTACCTAGAGTTAATAATACTTATTACCTGTTCAACAATTACAGAAAAAACTTTTCAAGTTAAGAAAAGTTTGAGGTATATAAAGAATATTCATTTAAGAATGAAGTAGTCAAGATTTCCTTTTACTCAAAAAAAAAACCAAAAAACAAAAGACAAAAATCACTTCCAAGAGTCAACCTCCATGTACAAAAGGCAAGATCAATCACATTTATCGCTGGACACAAAGGATATTCCAAAGGTCTTTAAAAATGGTAATTAATCTCAAAAAAGGAAAATTAATTTTAGCTTTTATATTTCATTCATTATCAAGACCATATTTGCTTAACAAGATAATTATGCAATTGATACAAAACATACAGCATTTACACTTAACTGTACAAAATAATTTAAGGTTTATAAAAATACTAGAATGTTTAGAGTTGACTGACACAGTCTTAAATAATCTCTTCTAGAGAAGTATAGTAAGACCACTGATTTCCATTTCATTTCTTTTTTAATAAGTCAAAGAAAGGATGCTGCAATGCTTCATCCAAGGTAATTCTTTTCATTGGATCATATTCTAACATTCTTCGAACCAGGTCAAACAGTTTCTCATGTTCTTCATCATGACAAAGCATAAATTCCTGAGGGGAAAAATGACTTTGTTTAAGAAAGACATTAAAAAATAGTTAAAACAGGTTTTTTTTTTTTGTTTTTTTTTGTTTTACCTTTAATGGTTTGCAGCGTCTCCTAACATATCTACCAGCAGAACTATGTTCATCCCAATCTAGCTGATTATGATGAAAATACTTGTGTTTCCTATAGGAAAGAGAAGTCTGGATTAGTTTAAATTAAAAACAAAACAAAAAAAACCCCCCAAAACCCCACATGCTTATCCTGCCCCCACCAGGGGACTGGGGGAAAAGATGGAACCATAGACATCTCTCTATATATACATAAACATACAATTTCTAAAAATCTCAGCAATAATTATATCAGATACCTTGTATGGTATTTTTCCTAATCTTGTACCCTCTGAAGTTTTAGTATCCCACCTAAGTTGTTCCCAAATACCAGACATGACACAATGCCAGTTTCAAAAACAGAGGTTCCTAGATCCATTCCTGTAAATTCTGATTTCACTAGATCTGGAATGGGGCTGGAAATCTTTAACAATTCCCTGGGTGACTTCTGCGGTGAAGCTATGTTTTGAAACCACTTATAGTATTCTTGTCCAAAGACATACATGTGGTTTGCAACAGTCTGGAATTCAAACTTAGATATGACTCCAAAATCAAGCTCTTTTTACTACTCTATGTATTATTTTTACATCAACCTAGGAAAGAAAACATTTATGCAAAGGTTAACTTGAGTATAAAAACACCACTTTATTTACTGGATCACAAAGTAAATACTGCATTACTTTTCAAAAACTTGACTTCATGAAAAAAAATTCAAAATCTACAGTCTTTGGAATAAGCAATAACAACAAAGATGGGTTTTCTATAGTTTGAATATAGGCCACTGCATGTACCCAATAAGGGCTTTAATCTTAAAAAGCATACCTGGTGGCGCAGTGGTTGAGAATCTGCCTGCTAATGCAGGGGACACGGGTTCAAGCCCTGGTCTGGGAAGATCCCACATGCCGCGGAGCAACTAGGCCCGTGAGCCACAACTACTGAGCCTGCGCGTCTCGAGCCTGTGCTCCGCAACAAGAGAGGTCCCAATAGTGAGAGGCCCGCGCACCGCGATGAAGAGTGGCCCCCGCTTGCCGCAACTAGAGAAAGCCCTCGCACAGAAACGAAGACCCAACACAGCCAAAAATAAATAAATAAATAAATAAATTTAAAAAATAAAAATAAAAAACGCAAATAAATAAATAGCATACCTTGTTTTCTGAATCATGTGTGTTGGTATGGGTCCTAATATACGTTCCATCATTGCCAGGTGCTCTTTACTATCATGAGTCTAAAAAAGTAGGAAAAAGAAACTTAGCACTTTCCATTTCCCTACATGCACATAAAAGGAAAACACAAGAAAATAGTGTTTCCGGGACTTCCCTGGTGGTCCAGTGGTAGAGAATCCACCTTCCAGTGCGGGGGACGTGGGTTCGCTCCCTGGTCGGGGAACTAAGATCCCACATGCTGTGGGGCAACTAAGCTTGCCCACCACAACGAGAGAGCCCGCGTGCCACGAACTACAGAGCCCACACACTCTGGAACCTGCACACCACAACTGGAGAGAGAAAACCCGTGTGCCGCAACTAGAGAGAAGCCCACGTGCTGGAATGAAGACCCAATGCAACCAGAAAAAAAAAAAAAAGAAAAAATTAAGTAAATAAATAAATGTTAAAAAAAGAAAATAGTGTTTCCATAAAAGGACTAGATTAGACAGCTATACAGTTTATATTACACTCTACTTCAAAGATGGAATAAAACTGAATGAGCTTTACTGATTGTCTGATTTCTGAAATGGATCGGTAAGGTCTGTATAGCTGATTGACAAACAACTTTTTAAGTATATTTTACTGAAGTACAGTTGATTTACAACGTTCGAATAATTCGTTTAATGTAAAACAGAACAGTTTTTCCTTATTTGTATTACTTGTACTGCTTAACTGAGGGATGACTGGGGAAGATTACCAAAAACCTGGCTACTCATTTTATCAGTTGTTTAACTAACCTCCATTACCCAATGGATAGCAACTTTGTAACACTAATCCTAGACAATAAAAATACAGTCCCAATAATTCTTACAACAACCTTGAGCTAGGAATGTGGGAACATAACTTCCAAAGAGGTTAAGATACTAGCTCAAGCTCATATAGCTCATCAATGAGGAAACCTGAGCTGTGAACCCAAGTCAAAACTCATATTCTTAAATTACACAGTAACAGAGCTTTGGCTAAAGTAGAATAAATTGTTAAACTAAATGGTACACTCCTAAGCAGAGGCTGGCAAACTTTTTCTGTAAAGGACCAGATAGTAAATATTTTAGGCTTGGATGGTCTACCACATATTCTTTTTCGTTTTTTAAAGCAGGCATCAGACAGGATATAGTTTGCCAACCCTTGTTCTGAAGAGCAGAGTCTATGTGCAATGCTTTTTAAATCCATTAACTACTGTGCCTAGCACACTTTCAAAATGTTCTTAATTCATGACAGGAATAAATAATACAAGCTCCATTATCTTCAAAAAGTTCCTTAGTTGAAGACTATTTTGGAGGGTAGAATTAAAATATAAACCACATCTCAAACCAAAGTTAATAATTGATGCTTAAGATCTCAGAATGATTTACAATCATAAAACCATCTGAAGGATTTTATATGTGTCAAAATGAAGAAAGCATGCACTGTGCTCAACCTTTTCCTTGACCCTATAGCTTACTACCACGAAACCAGACACCACCCCCTAGAAATGACTGACAGCTATGTTCTAGATATCATACTTGTCTACAAACTCAGAGTACTTTTAACAGATCTCTACAGAGTAGACAGAAGTTTGGTGAGGTGCCCCACAGCAGTGAACACATATATTCTGCAACAGCCACCTAAGTGACTTATAATTCATCACAGCTTCCTCCCTCCTCATCCTGCATTGCCATAACCTCAAATCAACCTTAGTATTAGCCAGGAACTCCCTAACCACCCTCACCTCATCCAACAACACACCTTGATCAAATCACAACCCTCTTAAAGTTCTTCAATGGTTATACCACTTGAAGCTTTCAAGACTTTTAGTTTTCTGACATAAGCAAAATTATGAGGAAAAAAAGTAGAGACCTAAATAACATTTTCCCCTTTTTGTTTTGCCAAGTAAGCCAATAACTGTTATCATTTCATAGAAAGAACATTTTAATACCAAAAAAAACAGGAGAGATAATTTCTAAATGAAAGCCAGAATGGCAACCCTACAAAATCATTTTCATTTTAGACCAGTCTACATTTGGAAACCACTGACTCCTAGGATAAAACAAATACCTTTCTATGGCAAACAAGTCCACTATGAATCAGTACTTGCCTACTGACACCATTTTCCTATTTATCCAAGACACTCCGACAGCACTATTCATCCTTCCTCAACTAGAGGTGCTTCCTTTATGCCTCTTGCATTTATGAATACCATTTCTTCCTGATATGGCCATCACACACTCTAGTTTTCTGACAAACTCTTACTCTTCCTTATAGCATGGATTAAACTCCCTACTCCTCATTGATGCCTTCTCTAAGGGAACTTAACCGTTCACCTTTTCTGGGTTCCCTTCTACATTGTTCCATTATAGCATGTATCACATTGTACTGTACGTTTTCCCATGTCTATCCTGTGTATGACTTCCTTGAGGACAGAGATGCTGTCTTTTCATTTTTATACACATAGTGCTTAGAAATGTGCCTAGGGTGTCATAGATGCTTAATACAACTTACTGTTTCTGAATTCTTTTAATAAAAGTGCAACATAACCAGAGCTGAATTAAAGCTGACCGTAGTAACACTAATGTAAATTTATGAAGGAGCACCACAATAAAAAAATGGATCATATGAAGTCAATATGAACCATGTGTTTAAAAGCTCCACATGCAGAATGAATTATGACCATTCACTGAGAGTATTTCATTCAACTATGGTTTTAGAGAAGGATGACTATTTTGCACATGTAAGTTTTAATCTTAAGAATAATGACACTATGGCAACTTTCCAATATGGAAACCAAAACTTTAACATGCCTTTAACAGTAAAGCTCATAATGAATCAGTAAATAACATTTACTAAATACATACCTGAAAGACTGTGAAACCAAGGTAATATTCAATAAGAATGCAACCTATGCTCCAAACATCACAAGGCTGAGACCAACCTAAAGCTATTTAAAAACAAAACCAAACATTTTATTATGCACCAATTTTTAACTGCCAATACACAATATCTTTTCCTATGTGGGTGCTCTCTTTATATAGCCCATTTAGGAGAATATGACAGTAAATTCAGGGTTTACATTTTTAGTTTTATATCAAACATTATTCAGTATGCTTTCAGAGTCCTCCATATCCTTGTATCAAATTACAGTATTTTAACCTGGGGGAGGAGGCATTTTATGTAAAATAAGAGGGCTTAGCAAATATTCCATAGTCTCTGAATTGCTTGTGCAATGAGGAGCACTGTTATACCCAGTTAACGGTTGTTCTATGAAATTTTACATTTTATTAGTGCAAATATAGATCAATAATTATCCTCAGAATGTAATTACTAACCCCTTATCAATTACCATCAGCTTGATATCTGAGTTTATTTCTTCCATTAAAAGAAATAGTAGTGTCACATAAATTATGTAAGAATTATAATGGATATTATAAGCAGTGTCACCCATAAGCAGAATTATATAGCTATTTAAAGTTCACATAGAGAGGTATCTATTTATGTACTTTCAGGCTGTCTATACATGATCATATATACTTTCTCCTTCAGAATCTCAATAGTAACATTATTCAGAAAAGAAAAAAACACCTAGCCTTAAGTCTATATCTAATTAGAAAGGAAAAGAGTAAACCATACAGATGTTTTAACCTTTTAAAGATTAAGTTTTTAATGAAACAATAATGTACAAATAAAACCTACTTTAAAAGACATTTCAATTACTTTCAGTAGCATTACTGAATTTAAAGACAAAGGAAGAAACAATATATTCAAGGAACTTGACTATGATTTAGCCATTTTTGTTAACCCTCATAGTACTTATCACTTGAACAAAAGGATAATGGAGCATGGTTTCTACTTACAGTAACACATACAAAATCTGCAAATGATAGAGCTTGGATCTAAGATGAAAGTTTTCTTTTCCAGCCACTCCTGTCTCCCAGTCCAGCTTCTCCCAGGTGACTGTAAATCACCTCATTCTCTTATGGGTCAGCTCTCATACTCTTTGGAATTTCACATCATTCACTTTTACCAACTTCTCTTTACTACCAACACCCAAGACATGACACCAACTGCCCTCCTCAATGGTAGCACCTGACAACATCTTCCTCTTCAACCTAATTCTGTCTTAATCCTCAGGAGTAACACTTCACAAACACACAAAGAACCCTTCTAATCTTCCCATCTGTTCATTTCTTTTCCTAAAGACCAATAACCCCAATTTCAGATTTATATCAACTATCCCCAGCCTGGCCACACATGGGACTGTAGTATTACTAAGAATCACTGTATCTTACGCAATCTAGGAGGAGGCCATTAACTAACTGTAAGATACACCACTGTTTTACGAACCAATAACAAAGAAAAAAATGCCAATTGTTTTGTGTTGTGTTCCCTCACATGTTAAAATGTGGAGAAAAATCTTCTTAAAATGGATAAAACACAGCAAGTTATCTCTTTTTAAGCTCTGAAAATACCTCTCTGTCCACAATCTCTTCCCACACTCTTTTCTTTTACCTTCATTGCAGCCTTCAGTCCTCAACCATGAATACACTTTCTAAACTACTGCAACATAACAGCTTCTTTCAGACCATACTAAGCAGAAATCCTAGTAACATCAATCTCAAAGATGAGCTCCAAACCTGTGCTATCCTATGTGGTAGCCACTAGCCACATGTGGCTATTTAAATCTAAAATTTAAATTAATTTAAAATTCAGTTCCTCAGTCACACTGGCTATACTGAAAGTACACAGTAGTCTACGTGTGGCTACTAATGGCTACCATATTGGATAGTGCAGATACAGAACATTTCTATCATCACGGAAAGTTCTACTAGCCAGCACTACATAATATTCTTAATTTCCTGTCCTTTTTACTAATTCTCTACTCTAGGTAAACATCATTAGTTTGCTTTCACACTCATATTCTGAACTACCAAGTCCTCTTAGACAAAAGGTAAAAAGTGGAAAAGATTGATTCCACAAAGATGTTTTACTATCCAACCTCGGTTGAAACTTACTTTTGGCGAATATGCTTATACCATTTAACTATCTCCCAATATCACCTGATCTGAATTTTTCCCACTGTCTCCAAGCCCCCAAAGCCATCTCTGACTTCCTTGCTCTATCAACATGACTTGGTCTCAAACTTTTAAATTTTGAGGCATAAGATGCGCTCTCCCTCACTGAGTTCCCTTTTATTAATATTTAAAAACCCTGCACCTTAACTAATTTTCCTTTCCATGCTTTCTCATGCCAAAGATGATTAAAGAAGCTCTCCTCTTAGACTAGCCCCCCTTTCTTCTCCTCTTAACCTCCATCCACCCTACATCTAGACGTCTGCCAACCAAATCTTTAGCATTTTCACCAGCACTATGCTTTTGTGATGAGACGAAAAGAGGTGCCCACATAGCTTCAAAATCACACTGCTGTCAGGTACTTAGCCAATACAGCTTGTTCTCTTACGATCTTGTAAGACTGACTTGTTCAAAAATAACCACCACCTGGAATATCTTTACAGATGATATCACATTTTTCCCACTCAGGAAAAATATTTATAGCAATGTCCAGACAGCTTTTATGAAAACAGAAAACATTTTCTGTACACTGCTAAGAAAATCACAGCTATCCCCCGACTACCTGCCCCCCAATAAAAGCTGTAGAGAACAAAAAACCTCTTTTTCAATTAGAATATCAGGAAGTCTGTTATCTACTGACCCAAAATGACCTCTGGAGCTCTATAATGCCGTGTAGATACCAAAGTACTATGATGTTCATCATCGTATGTTGCACTTCCAAAGTCAACAACTTTGATATCTGTGTTTTTCAGTGTGCGTTCATCGCGTTTCTAGAGATACAGTTAAGTAAACACAAAGATCAATAAAGATATGAAATATTTTATAGCACTATCCAAAAGGCTTGCACATGAATTATCTTTTTGATTTTCAAAATAACCCCATAAGGAAGGCAAAGGATTACCCTTTTTGGGTTAAACATCAGGATATAATAAGCCTCAAAGGTAAAATTCCTCATCCAAGGATCACCAAGCTAAATTAATTTTAAACACAACTACCAAAATTAAAACAAGTGTAACTTACCATTTTCGAATTATACTTGACTACATAGTCAGACTTCACAAATAAAATATTTTCAGGCTTCAGATCTGTATGGGTTAATTTATTATGATGCAAAACTACAAAAGAAAAAAAAGACTTTATTAGTTTCACTTACAAATTTAATCTGTACCGGGGCAAAGGAGAATTAGTAGTAGATGTAGGGATCAAAAGTGGTTTCATCTTTACTTGCAACATGCATATTTAGTGACAATGTTTTGATATGTTGCTTGTATAATAAAACCTTTAATTTATTGGTATTTAAAAATTTAACAAGTATACTTACAATTTATTGACTGACAGATCTGATATGCCATTTGCCTGATATGGTCAATTTGAAATGGCAGAAAGCTATTTTCTTTAATGAAATCATAGGTACTAAGTCCCAGGAGTTCAAACACAATACAAACATGACCATGATGATCAAACCATTCTAGCATCTGGACACATCGGCTAAAACAGATCAAAATAAAAATAATTCAGTTCATAGAATTCTGATTATTTCATGTAACATAATGGATCACAGTTCCAAGTTTATTACTTACAAGATGCTATTGGGATCAGTACTATTTAAATGCTCTAATACTTGGATTTCTGAACGAGCTGCTTCACGATATCGTCCCACATTTTTTATGATTTTCACTGCTACATGTATGCCATCCCTTAAAAACAAAATGAAAATGGTAAATGTACAGAAGGGCGTTGAAGACATGTATCCTCTAAAGCAGCTGTCCCCAACCTTTTTGGGCACCAGGGACCGGTTTCATGGAAGACAATTTTTCCATGGTTGGGGGGACGGTGTGATGGTTCAGGCGGTAATGCAAGCTATGGGGAGCAGCATATGAAGTTTCACTCGCTCGCCCACTGCTCACCTCCTGCTGTGAGGCCCAGTTCCTAACAGGCCGCAGACCGCTACCAGTCCACGGCCCAGGGGCTGGGGACCCCTGCTCTAAAGCATAATCTTATTAAGTACCAATCATTCTATGCTATTTTCCTAAAATAATCTTTCACGGTATATTATAGCAGATCTATAAACATTTTTTCAAAACATTTTGACAAAATATACTTTATATGGAGTGATGATTTCTCTTAATACTTATGAACATTAATGTTTGTTTCCAAAAGTTTAAATTTACCTAGATTTTATAAGTAGTTTTTTTAAAAAAAGGATAAAAATATAAACCTTGAATAGAACATACTACTGCTGAAAGCATTCGCTCATTCACCAGGCTAGACCGACTGTGCCAGATGTTGCATTGGAAATCAGTGATAAGAAGGGCTTGTCTCATGTACCTCATAGTCTAATGGAAAAGACAGACACTTGAACAACTTATCATAAGGTTAGAAGTGCCTGGTATAAGGAGTAGAGAGAAGAAAGAGCCTAACCATCAGGGTTAGGGGAGCTTAGACTTCTTCAGAGAAGAAAGACAACTATCAGTTTGTTAGATAATTCCAGCAAAGGAGACACCATCAATAAGTCATGAAGCCAAAAAAACGTTTAGTACATTCATGGATGCGAATAGGTATAAATAGCAACAACGTAGGGCAGCGTGTTTTAGACCGGGGCATCTGTAATACTTCCTAAAAAGTACAGAGGGAATTCCCTGGTGGTCCAGTGGTTTAAGACACGAGCTTTCACTGCCGTGGGCCCAGGTTCAATCCCTTGTCGGGGAACTGAGATCCCGCAAGCCACGTGGCGCGGCCAAAAAAAAAAAAGCCATGATTTTGAGGAAAGGGATTTCCAATCTTCAGCTTCCTTCTGTCCTCTTTTCTAAACCTGATATTCTTGAATACAAGCCAGCAGTCAACCCTGCATTTTTCACTATGGCCTTCCCACATTACAAAAGAGAACCCCATGCACACGAAATTAATATGGCAAGGTTTGTGCCCTAGGCTGTTTTAAAAAAAAAAAAAAAAATCTTTGAGGCAAACAAATTTTTCTAGTGGCTGGACAGCAAACCTATTCCAAACTAATTTCTTTTGACAAGGCCCCAGTGAAGTTGTGGGCTGATATATAATCATCAAAATAAATTTTTAATGATTTATCTCCCTATGATGTATAGCATATATCTCAAGACTTAAAAAGAATTACTATAAAACTGTTGTGACAAAACTTCTTCTAGTCTCATCTATTTAATCATACGGCCAAGTTTTCTAACTGCTAATAAGCTATAAAAATGAACAGTGCTAATAGCTATAAAAATGAAAAATGGATAATGGTGTTAGCTAGTGCTACTATAGTAATCACATTGCAGTATATAAATGTTTCAAACCAATGTTATACACCTTAAACTTACAAGCTTTCATATTACTTGTCAATTAAAAAAAAAAAAAGAAAAATGGAAACTTAATGCTAAAACAGTAAGATTTATCTATGGACACATGAACTCGTTTTTTAAAGGCCCCAACCATCTCAACAAAAGATATATTTTCAATTAAATTGTATGTTTTAGGTCTAATAAGTATCAAAATTTGTAACAGATTTGTACTTGATCAACTGAATACTATTCATTGGAATATCTCAAATACTCAAGTCTTGGAACCTCAAGAAATTTTTAAAAGACCTTAATGGGACAACTAGTGAAATGTGAATCAGGTCTGTAGATTAGCTGGCAAAACTTGAAAATACATATAACATGTAAATATAGAGAATGATTAAATATTGTAAAATGTTAACATTTGTGGAATCTGGGTGAAGAATACATGCGAATTCTTTGGAATATTTTAGCAACTTTCCTAAGTCAAAGTATTTCAAAATATCTTAAAATTTTACTTTACGTTCACATTTTTGTCATAGAGAGGAAAGGGTGATAATAAAAGACATTTAGGATAATATTCTTTATGAAAAGTGAAGTAAAAGTAAGTTCAAGGATAAAGCATTTCTAAGTATTCAAGAAAAGTTTGCTCATGGATGACAGGAGGTATCAAGCTGTTGTATTTAGATTCCCCCAAACATATTTAGAAAGAGAGATATGTTTTTTTTAAAAAATCAGCATTTACAATAAGCTGGAAATTACATCCTCAACTATTTTATGATGAAAAATTTAGATGTCAATTTAGAAATGTGCAGTTTCCACTAAACTGTTTTAAGACGTTCACTTACAAAAAAACTTGCAACCACAGAAGAGAGATCCTAGAGGAAAACATGAAAATGAAGCAGAGAGGGTCAAATAACAAAAAGTTTAGTATAACTCATTAAAGAATCTGAACTTTATTCTGTAGGCTGCAAGTAATGTAATTTCTTTATAGTTTAAGAAGCTAACCCTAACGTGCAAATATTATCCTTTGGAAATAAAAGTTTTTGAACCAAGAAGATTAGACATGCTAATTTATTGTCTCTGCAATTCAAAAGTAGGGTAAAGCACTCCAAATCTCTTATAGAAAGCTAAGGACCTAAGTTCTGGGAAACTCTTCACTTGAACACTCACATTAATTTCAATGAACTCCATCTGATAAAAATTTTCAGCATTCTTGATCAAAATCCATACTTACGGTAAATAAATCATACACAGTTCAAGAACTTTTGAATACTTATACCTCCCAGGAAAACACATAGCTACCACTTAAATTCCATTTCATCTAAATTATGGATCCTTCCCCACCAAAAATATCAGAATGTTCAAAAAAGAAAAACAACAAACTTACATGCCATGATCAACGCACTCTACAACTTTGCCAAAGGCCCCTTCTCCCAAAGTGTCCACGATTTCATCTAAAGTGAGGGGGGAGAAAGAAGTGTAAGTACATGAGTACAAATTATCAGTTACTCAAATAATGAATGCTTAAGTGTGGAATATTTTCAAATGATCTCTATTAAAGCATAATTAAGGTTCCAGCACTCAAATTATTTTATTTTCAGCTGCTACAAAAACAATTTAGATAGAGCTATCTTTCTTGCTCTAATCTCAAATTCCACTGATTATTTTGGAACTTTAGAGTAAAAATACTTAAACTCTATAGAAAAGAAGAAATACAAAAGAACAACAAACAAACCCACGAAAAACAAAACAAAAAAGCAATGAAGAGTTCTTTAGCCCCCCGCTGACAAACTATTCTTAAAAAGATTATTCTGTCTGCAAAGTTTAAAAAGTGTTGAAAAATATTCTATACATCTTGCTCTTAGAACGTCTCCACTTTGACAGATCAGGTGACCCTCCTCATCATCCTCTATACTCCTGGATCTTTTCCTTCGGTGGCTCTTCTGGAACGGCAAGTGGGCAGCACCAAGATCGTCCAGCCAATCAATATATCAGAGTGAATTCAGGGCAGAATACGCAATTCATTCAGCGGGGAGATATTCAGGCATTCAGATAAGCACCAGGCCACGAACAGTTGGCAGGAGCAATTTCAAATTCAGTCCCCAGAAATTCACAGGGCACAGTTTATGTTACAGAAGAAAAACATGGCAAGGAACAGATTTTCAGATAAGATACTTAAAGTGGCAATAGAAAAAAACAACACAATTGTCTCTTTAAAATACTGATTTAATTGAAGTCTGAAATTTAAAGAATGCAATGTCATGATCTATTAATCTCTTGTTATAAAATAGCCTATGCTGTGAGTTGAGATGTCTAGTTTGTAAAGAAAATGTTTTAAAATGTCAAGATTAGTTCAAATTGATACTTAGCAATATTTTTAAACATACTTGATTAAAATAAAAGGGGAAAATAAAGGCTAGTTAATGTCAATGTTCGATCTAATCAATAATAGTTCTACTGAAGAAAACTTGGGGAGGAAAATAATAATTCATAGTTTACTGACCAAACAAGTGAAGATTCATGAGTGTAAAAAAAGAAAAAGGGCAGGCTTTCTGGACAATAATTTCCCCTTCAGCACCCACTTTCAGAACTCCAGTGGAACTAACTGCAGACTGTGCTATACACAGGGTAAGTATCCGCCAGTGCAACTTTCTACATTTGTCTGCAAGTACTGGGAAAGGGGTTTCTTTTAAAGTAAAAAACGTTTAAGATGAAAGAAAAGATGGGTGCTTCATCTTTTCGTATGACTATGTTATAAAACATAAAAATATTTTTAATATTAAAATCAAGAAACTCATGATCTGGTCTGCAGAAAATGAGTAAATGTGGGCAAATGAGGGCTAACTAATAAATACAGATTAGTTGTAAGAATTTGGAAGTTTCCTTTAAGGATTCAAGTAATATAAACACAATTATATTCATATAGTATTATATATATAAACTTTTTCAAACTTATTGGCTCAGTAAGAGCTTTTACACACAAATAAGTATCCACCCAAAATAAAAACAAAATCAATCATACCGAACGTGACTGATTACTTGAACAGTGTCTATTACGCTTCCTTTTAGGACTGCTTCTCCTGCTTCGGACTGAAGAGTTACTGCAGTGGATTCGATAACCGCTTTCAACGTCTCTGTGATAACGTCTAGGAACATATCTTTCGCAGTAGTCATTTCTGTATTCATCAATGTATCTCCGGTCCCGATAATCTCTCTCATTCAAGGACCTGGCTTCTAAATAATGACTGCAAACACATCAAAGGATTTAAAATTACTCTCATTCTAGAATAACGTGGTTAAAATAAAAACATTCTCTCAAGAATTCCTGGTTTAAATACCTAACTCAATAAAAGAAAAAAATACAAATTGATGAATTAGAATTTATATTTAACTCACAAAACTTAAGAAATAATTTTACTTTAACCAACAAGCAAATGGGTACATATATCTCTATTAATATATACTGCTATCAAGGAACAAAGCTTGGGTCAAATCATTCAACATATTCAGTGTTTACTTGATTAAGTGTCCCTTTACCTTCTGGTGAAAGTTAAGACCAAAACTTCACAAAACTGCTCTTCTGAAATTCATCAGTCTTATGATATATGCACCTGTAACTAACCTCTCTTCCTTTTTTCAGAGCCACACACAATATGAGGCAGGCAAAACAGGATTCCTTTCCTTCTTCATGTAAGTTAGGTATCTCTGGCACACAGAGCTCTTTCATGAAAGGTGTATTAGAGCTAAAAGGAATCTTAAATATATTTCAGGCCTTTCATTTTACAGATGACTAAACTGAGATCCCTAGAAGGAAAACGATTTGCCATGGTTGTAGAGCACATTCTAAATCCTATTGTATGTGCCAGTATTATTATACACACCACCTATTCCATCTCCTCTCTTTTTATTTCGAGCTTCCTGTATCTCTTTGAGAAATAGACAACACAGCTTTTGAAGGCTGCTTCATGTGCCAAAAATATCTAAAATATATCCCCCTCAAATGAGAAAAGGTTCTTGTAATTGCTTGCTTAGGATTTCCCAACCCCCTACTTCCCTTTGCATTTTGAATTTCCTGTCATTCCTGCTTGTGAAATAAACAAGAATTCAGGGAAAACAGCATCATCTGGTGCCACAGTGCTTAACTTCTGAATCTACAGATCCCTTTGAAAATCTCATTGAGAGATATGGACCCTCTCCCCTAAGAAACGCACAAATGCGTAAACAAAACTTGGCAAGGAATTTCAGAGGTCATGGACCTCAGGAAGTCAATGGATTCCAGTTAAGCAGCCTTGATCTGATGGAAAGAAAAAGACAGATTCAACTGACCCAGTTTCCCGTCCCCCTCTCTACCTGGGATGAGTGTCCTCTTCAACAGAGTGCGAAGCTTCAAGAGGGATGCACATGGAGCACTGAGGGAGAGAGGGGACACCTGCCCAGTCAGACACATCAGCTAAAATAATCCTGACAAGCAATGGAGTGACAGATGTTGACTAGACTGCCCTCACTGACCTCTTCCTTTTTCCCAGATTATGTTGTCATTCTTTTTCTCAGGAGGCTGGTTTACGCAGAAATAAAGGAGAAGCATCTCTAAAACTGCTACTCAACAGGGCTGGGATCAAATCCAGGCTGGGGAGATGCAGAAACCCCCTTTCCCCAGTGTCAGCCTTAAGTTCTAGCCATTGGAGAAACAACTCAGGATATTAGGGTCTAAATCTGGGTCTAAGTCAGGGATCTGATCAGTTGCTTGGAACCGTTAAGGGAGAGACCTACAATACGTCAAACTAGAAATTACCATACTCTAAAGGGCATCTGCTTAATTCTGTAAGGCATCCTTCCCATAAAAGTCTAAAATTTATCAGAAAACTCTAACACTAATAATCCTTAGCTGGACTAGTGCATGAAATTAGAGCTGCTGATAATCCATAAATAATCTATAGAATAACAAACATGGGGTGAAGTAATACCATGAGGATAAACTAAAAAGATGAGGACCTCTTCAACCTACAACAACCAAGACTTAGAGATTATATAAACAAAGTCTACAGAATTATAAAGGCTATATGGACAGAGTGAACAGGATGAACAGATTGATTTAATTTCTAAAAATATTCACTGAATGTCCAGTGAATATTTCACTGTAGTTCTTCAAAACAGCCAAGACTAATGAGGCTATGGGCATTCGTTTTTATTTCCACACAGGTCCTGTGGAAGATAAAAAATACATATGAGGCAAAATCCCTGCCAACAAATAATTGTTCAATTTGAGATTACTCACACAAAAATAAAACAAAACTCAACAATGCAGGAAATGCCGAAAGCCTGGATATGAGTGCTTAGGGTCAGAGAGGAGAAAAAACTCAAAATGCTTAAAATGGTCAGGGAAGATTTCATGAAAAAGAAGGGAAGAGTTGTATCTTAAAGGGAAATCAGGATTTGGACAAAGTGGGAAGTAGAAGAAATGCCAAGAGAGAAAAATGGCATACTACCATCTTACATTTATAGAGTACTTTTAGCCAGAATGGCTTAGAGATGAGTTTGTCTACATGTTACTTAGGAAATAGTAAGTAGACAATTTCAGCAAGAGCAATTTTCACATAGGGGAACATATGCAAATAAATAATCTGGGAACAGATCATCCAAAAATCTTGCATGCCAGGCTAAAGGGCTTAAAACAGTGTTTCTCAAAGGGTGGTCTCTTTATTAACAATATCGAAATATTGAATTTTTAAAAATGAAGATCCCTGGACCACAGGTCAGACTCACTGAATAATCTGATAATATGCATTTTAAACATACCTCCAAAGTGATTCTATTCACACTAAAGTTTGGGAATCACTGGTTTAAGGCTTGATACTCTATGTTACAACAAGACATTTAAGGATATAAAATGTGTTCAGTGTTCACAGTCACATCAGTCTTCCTGTGTAGAATTAATTGATTAAGCCTGTAGGAAGGGAGCAATTCACAGGCTACTTACAAATCAGAAAGAAAAGACAATCTGAAATATATATGAAAAAAGGTAAGATAATTGATACACAATAAAAACGCTTATAAATCATAAATACACTTTAATAGAAAAAATAGCCTAAGAATACAAAAATAATGTTCAAAATCAACTATACTTCAATTTAAAAAAATGTTCAAGTGTTCAATAAGCACATGACAGAGGACAAATTCAGCAGCAATTTAAAAATTCAAATGAAAACAAAACACTATTCTTGGCATTTCAAAATAGGCAAGACTGGTGACAGAATGAAGGAGCATGTCGTAGGGAGTGTAACTTGGTACAAACTTTCTAGAAAAATATGTGAATACGTAGCAAGAGCCTTATAAGAGTTCACACCCTTTAACTTGAAACTGTCCCTTCTTAGAACCTATTTTCAGGAAATATTCAGAGGCAAAGATTTGTATACAAAGATATTTTTCAGAAGAAATGATCAGAAATAATTTTACATCCAAATAATGGGGGACTAGCATCCTACCAAGAGTACCTTCTTTATACGTTTCTGTATTTTTCATTTTTTTCCAATAATTTTACAAAAAACACTCTTGTAAAGTTTTGAATCTTGAAAAAGACTATTAGACTACTCCAGATTACGGAGAGGAATTACCACCAGACATCTCTGGTGCCAATATCAAAGAAGAAACTATTGGCCTAGTGGTTATTGGACTGACTCAGTATCATGTTTATGTGGTTAATTATGAACATGAATAACTGTTCATCATTCATATCACTTCCTTTCTACACATACAATGCATAATAAATCCATGAATGGTTAGTACTATGATGTTAAGCCTTACAGAGTATTTTGTACTTATCTTAATATAGGGTACAGATATTCTTCTATAATACATCAATTAGCTCAGGTCATTGAAATCCTGGCATAGATTCTCCCTCTTCCCTCCATATGATAGTGTGTGAAGAATGATTAGTCTGCACTGATTACCAACAAGCTCACTGTTCTAGAGAACAAGTCTGTTTTAGCATGGAGAAGGAAAAAAATTACATACTGTTTTTTAAAGTAACCCCAGTTGGCTAATTTAGAAAGCAATCTGGCAAACAGTCCCAGTGGAACATCTGCACAAAACAAGGAGGAAACATAGAACCAACAAAAACAAATGAGAAAGGGAAATTAATGGAGGACAGAATGAAAGAAACTCTATTCACCTAGGCTTTGTTTAATCATTTAGGAACTTGAAAAACTCCTTCAATTCTATATAAATGTATTACCTCCAAATTTTACACTGGTAAGAATACAATAAAACAGGACACATGCCATTGGAAATTTTTATTGAGGCCCTTCTTACAACAGCCAAGCTTCTAAAAATCTCAAACATATCTACTGGCCTTATCTACAAATATAACCTGTAGAATACAGTATAAGCAACTAATCCCCAACACACTTTAACATTCTCACACACCACATGCTATTTTTCTCATCTGGATGAACTCTTCCCCGCCCTTCATTATCTCTCATTTGTGGAACCCTAAGTAAGTGCCCCAAGGTACAGCTCTCCCTACTACAATACAAGTTAAAGGCACTCACTGGTCCTTTAATCACTTACTTAACTTTTGTGTGTCTCATTTCCCCCAACTATATTACTGGCAGCTGGGACTCAATCAACTGTCTCCTACAGCTCCCAAATGGACACAGATATATGAGGGTAGGAACTCTGTTCTAGTCACAGCAGTGTCTAGCATATGATAGGCACTCAGTAAATATTTTCTGAATGAGTATTTGTTGACTGATTTATAAAACAATCTGACAGATGAAAGGTATATAAGCTAATGACAAGTCATTAAAACTATTAGTGTTAAAATGGTACTAGTTCAAGCGTAATTTACCAATCAGATTCTTTAAACTGGTGATGCGGTTTACAATGTCTGTTCTCTTGTGTACTACTGTGGGATCTCCTCTTCCGCTTGTGACTTCCACTGTAGCTTTCATGTCCCCAGCTTTCTCTGCTATCCCAGTCAGGGCAATGAGTTCTTTTGGAATGCCGCATCTGTTAATGGAAATGAAAAGTGAGTTGTGGAATTTATAGACGGTTATATTTAGTAAATAAAATATTTCACATTAATATTAATTAAATAGAAAAACCCCAGCACATGGGGTCGTACAGGTTCTAATATCTTCGTAGGTAATGGTTCCCAAGGCATGGAGGCACTATCCCACTGGTATGTCAGATGATTCTAAGTGGCATACACACCTAGTACTAAACGATAACACTGTGAGACCTTAATACATTTTCTTTCAATTCTTCTGGATAAATTCTCAGCTTGGTGCATATCTTCAACTAACACTTGCTAACTGCCATTTTAAAAAAAGAGTCAGGATTCAGGCTTAGAGCCTTCAGTAGACAACAATATCTAGCTAGAAATTAAAAACTTTTTTGGTTTTATTTTTATCATTACCTTCTTTCTATGGTAAATTATTACTAATCTCTTAAGTTATTGATATAATCAAATTATTAAGTTATTGATGTTAACTTTAAATGTGAACTAATTTAAAACAAATATCACAAGTGTCATGCAGCTTTGTCAAAATACTGTGATACAAATAACTGAAGTCAGAGAAACACTTAGGGATACTGAATATAGGAGATGACTGTTTATTTTCAGATCATCCTACAGCCATTCTTAAAATTAAACATATTTGTTGTAGATCTGGGGTGACTAAAGAAATGAACCTATAAGGATGAATGTGGTCACACTGAAATCAGATAATTGTGACAATTCCCTGACTCCATCTACATCCTCACAGGTTCCATTCAGGATCAGGATCTGTGTTCTAACAATGTCATCCCTATCTGCCTCTTCCCATCTTAATTCTTTCACAAAGCAGTTAAGTTTTTAACAGTGATGTCCAAACTGTTGAAGAGGGTGAGGTTCACAACTCAGCAAGGAGCTGAAAACAGGTAAAATGGAGCAAAACCAACTTAGTTAACCTCCTTCAGTTAGCCCAAATGACTCAGTAACAAGCAAACAAATTCAAGTAAAAAATTTAAAAGATTTCAAATGAATTTAAAAAGACTTAAAAATGAGGCATCTCCTGGGAGGTATTCCCTAAGAAAATGTAGGTATCATGCCATCAGAGCCCGAAGCCACCAAATATTCAGATCTTTTAACTCACTTCTCTTGTTGATTCTTAGGTCCAACAAAAATCCTAAAACTCTAGTCAGGGTTCTCACTGGAAATTGATAAGTGAGCATTCTGATTTACATAGTCATTTGAATATGGGAAACTGAAATAAATGACACTACAAATTAACCTGAGCCAAAAGACCATCAGGAAAGCCATCAAAAAAAAATTATATTTCTAGTGGAATTCTTCTGACCCTTCAATTACCCAAATTGTATTTTAACCACATAGGAACTCTTTAAAATTGTTTAGTTAAGCATTCTTAAATCATAGCAAGCAAAATTACAACATCTGATGACTGAGGTTTATTACTATGACTATTATAATGCAGTTTTTGCAAAACATGTGTGTCTGCTTCAGTTTTGTTTTTTTCCTTCTACTGTCAGTAGGCCATAACTAGCTCACCAAGGTAGAATTCTTAAATAACCACAGTTATCAATATGCAAATATTAAAATAAGTATCTTGGGAGAGCCAAAGGTTTTTATTTCTCTAGCCAAGTTCATTACTTTAAATTTAATTCAGCTGTTAGGAAGCCATCCCCACCCCGCCCCACTACTGTTCAGAAATATTTTCTCAGGAGGCCAAGAGAAGAATCCCAGATCCAGGTTACAGATTAGGTTCCTTCGCATACAAAAAAAAAAGAAAAACTATCTAGAATTATCACACTATTTCTAATTAACAAAGAATCCTACATGTTAGAATCACCGGACATCCTTCAATAAAAACATCAGATACAATAAACATCAGATGTTTATATCCATCTTAGAAACCTGATGCTCTACTGCCCTTTAACACCCTATACTACCCGACAATTTTACGTTATCTATATTAAAATATCTATATAGGTTAAAGTTATGATTAGATGGCTCCAAGAGGACTGCATGTAATGGCTAACAAGAAGCCTGTGGGTGTATGTATGGAAAACAATCATACAAAGATAGCTATAAAATAAGACCAGGTGGTTGACGTGGTCAGTTTGGAGCGCTGTTTCCTAAGAATAGTATAAGCATTTCACGGTTACTTAAGTAATCAAGGACAGTGTGATGCAAAAGTATCAGAAATGCAGATCTGATGCAACAATACTATGCTCCACTTTAGGAAAAAACCAGTTCGCACAAAGGATGAGCCTCTCCGTATTTACCTCTCACAAGCACGAGCTAAATTCCACCACCTGGACTCGCAAACTAGCAGTTCCTCGGACGCCCAGTCCCCACCCCCCGCCTCTCCGCCAGGCCACCTGGCCAGGGCCTTTGGCGCACTCTGAGGCAGAAGTCTGACCACGGAAAATCCCAGAATGCTACAAAAGGCCGAGGCCAGGGACCCAGCGTAAGGCTTGATCTAGGACAACACTTGCCCCAGGAGGCTCTCGCAGGGTCTCACTCTGATCGGCGGGACGAGTCACGGGTCTAAGGAGCCGTGATATGAGTGGCCTGGCCTCTCTGAGAAGAGTCAGCGGCAGAGCCGAGGCCTTTCCGCCCTAGGATTTTAAATCTACCATGACACCTGGGCAACTTTAGGTTTCAAATGCCACGAGCAGAGCTGTGCCCCGAAGAAACCCCGGTCGCCGAGGCCCCGAATCCCGTCGTTCTTCCGACACCTGGCTTCGAGACCTAAAAGACTGGGAAACCGCCCAGCCCAGAACATCCTATCCGAAACCTTACCTCCGCAAAAGCAAAAGGCCCTTTGGCCGATAACTGTCACCAAACCTCCGTCTTCTCTCCCAGTCGCTGCGACAAATACCCTACAAAATGGCGACAACAGCATCCTCAACTACAACCCCACCGTCGGCCTCTAGCGCCACCTACACAGGACAAACGCGCCTGCGTGACAGAGCTCCCGCGCTCCCGCCTCTCCCTAAGGGGCGGGGCCCTGTGTGACGTCAGGGGCGGGCCCGGCCCTCCACCACGCGGCTGCGTGGGCGGAGTAGTCGCCGCTCCGAGACGTGTGGTGGCTGAGGCGAGTGCCTAGATTGTTTGCGTTGCGTGAGAACCTGGGTGAAGCCGGGAGGAAACGCCCTAAGCCGGTGGCACGTGTCCGCTGCTACTCGAGGAGTTATTCTGAATGCAGCACCTCTCAGCAGAGCCAACCGTGGCTCCGTTTCCTGCTCTCCCTCCCCAGTGGGCCGCACCATGGCTGAACTGCAGGCGGAGCCACCGCGCAAGAGACGAGCCCCAAACCGGCTCGGTGCTAGGCCCAGGCTGGTGCTGGGGTTAGCTCAGTGAACGCGATTGTGTAGTCCAGCCCGCTTGGAACGTCCTGTCTAAAAATGGATTCCGATAAATAAAGAGGATGTCTTAGGAAATAAGCTCAGAGGTGCTTGTCTTTTTAAGGCCTGTGTTCCTAATCAAAACAAACAAAAAATAAGTTTCAGTTGAGACTCCTTCCAAGATTTTTCCTGTTGGGGTCCCTGCCTCCTGGGCAGATTCGGTAGCTGGAAGTTTCCCTAACAAACTTTTCCCCATTATTTATTCCTGTGAGTCAGTTTTATTTAACCAAGGCAGAGTAATGTCTGAGAGCTAGTGAGCCCCGTTGAGGGACTTGCTTACCTCAAATAAGGTATTTCGCAGTTATAAGGATCCCCAGAGTTTCCCGTTGTGAGCGTGTAGAGTGAGAAGAGAGAAGAGGGCCAAAATCTGAGCCCTGGGGAGCACTTAAGGGACAGAGGAAAAGAGCCTGAGAAGGAATGATCAGAAGGAGAGGAGAACCAAGAGTTTGGTGGCAGAGTAAGGGAGAGAAGGGCTTAAATGAGTGAAAGGCTGACAGTGACAAATGCTGGGAAGGAGTCAGGTAGGGTTGGTCCTGAAAAGTGTCAAGAGGATTTTGTGTTCCGACAAACATTCGACGGATAAAAGAGAAAGTCAGAAATCAAATTTGGGAGGGCACAGTTGGACTGTTGTGGGCATAAATCCAATAGCATGTGGGTTTGTACCTTGTACCTTGTTAGGTGAAAGGAGGGCACTGTCATTTCATGATCTAATATTGTAGAAAACTTGTGCCACCTACTTTGGATAAATTGAATTGTTACGGAGATTGTACCCCATATTAAGAAGTGAAGAAGTGAAGTTGAAAAGATAATTGGAAAATTGGAAGTGAAAATTCTTTATGCTGTAGAATGAAACAGGCGTTATTCTCCTCACCTGGAATAGCCACCATTTATGCATCTACAATTTTAAATCTTACCCATCCTTTGAGGTCTGTCTCTAAGATGCTATCTCTGACTACATCAGTTCCCACCCATCTCCCTGCTCTTGACTACTCTGGTTAGAGATGAGGTCCTTAATCAGTTGGCCAAGGCACACTGGTGTGCCTGGAACCACCAAAATATGATGACCAATTTTGCCCATAGTGTGAAATGTATTGGTTCTACAATTGATTACGCCTACTATTTCAGGGACATCTATCTATCAGTTGGAATGTTTAGCTGAGTAGACTGGGCCATCTTGCGAGGTAAAGTGGGACTCAGCTTGAGGCATATAGAGGCATAAATTAAGCTGGCAGCAAAGAAAAGTTCCCCTTTTTTGCTGGCGCATGAAAGATCTTTGTCTTGTGAGGCTAAAAGAGAAGGTGGTCAGGACAGTGCACAATTTTGCTCAAACAGCAATATAAAGTTAAAAGACAGCCAAGTGGAAAGGTCCCCTACAGAGGGATTTATAGACATCACAAAACAATGTTACCCAGTAGTGGAGTCTGCTTTGTAGTTGCTGCTATCTTATTTTAGTGTCATTTTGAATATTTAAATTTGTCTGCCACTTAAATATTAAGGTCTAATATTTGAAAGTGTGTCATGATCAGGAGGAGGTCGAGAATGTCTTATGACTAGCATTTCTCTATTACATGTATGGTGCTCCTATTTACTCTCTGTGGCTTATGTGCTTTGACTGGAGACAAGGACCTGATTTATATTATCTTTGGTATCTCAGTGGCTACAACCCAGTACATATTTGTAGGTTGTTTATGGAAGCTGCTTTTGGCTGTTTTGCTCAGTTGGGTTAAATTGGATTAAATCAAAGTTTGAAATTTACTCCCAGAATCCCTGGGCCAGTTGGCTTAATAATCTTACCTGGCACCTTAACCCTTTCTATTAAGTCAGTTACCTGGAAAATGAACACCTTGTGTCGGAGGACTTAATAAAAAGTCTGTCTAAATTTCTCAGAATCTACTGCTAACACCAGAAAAACTGTCTAATCTGGTAGCTTCATCTTAACACAAGAACAAGTATGTCTAAGAAAACCTTAAGTTAAACCATATGTAAAGAAAATCTTAGCTTTGAAGAGCAACCAGAGGAATATTCTTATCATATATTCTAGCACAGATATTCTACAAGTTTAACTTCAGACATAGGAAACAGTCATCTCTGAAAGCAGAGTTCCAGAGTGAAAACCTAAATTGTTGTGTAAATTACGTTTAACAAAAGATTGTCAGCTATATGGAGAAACCTTTACAAAGGTATAAACCTTTATGGGTTTATAACTTCTAAGTTGCTATTACTGATAATTACCCATCTGTATTTAATTAGATTTTTTTGTGTTTTTAGCTATCAATTAAATACTCATTATGTCCTAACCACTTTATATACATGATCTCATTTAATAATCTAAACAACCCTGTAAAGTGATCATTGGTTACTTGCTTGCAGTCACAGTTATCAAGTACCAGAACCAAGATTCAATCTCAGGACTTACTTGCTCCAAAGCTCTTGTGTTTAACCCATTCTACTGGCTGCTTCAACTCATACAGCAAAGTACAAAGCAACTTACTTTACTTAGTCATTAGGGAAACCAGGCTGAGTTCATCTTTCAGCAAGATCAAAGGAGTTTGTCTTAAAAAAAGCACTTTTCAAGGTGATATATCGTCAAGGGCTCCTCATGATGAAACAATGACTCAGTTTACCTCCAGCACATCAAGGTCATCAAAGGTCCCAGGGTGCCTTATTCACTGTTCAACAGCAAGTCACAAAGAGTCTCCCTCCCGTGCATCCCATGCTGCCTAAGATGGATAACATCCCAGGTTTCTCCAATATTTCCTGCGACTGGTTGTGAGGAGATTCACACAGCACACCATGAAGCAGGATCCAGTCATCAAACAACGCCAGAAACATTCCCTGATACACAGTGCACTTTGCAGTGTATCAAAGGTGGGGAGTGGGGGGGTGCCAGGAGTGATTTAATTCAGAGGTTCTGTTGGGAATAGGATAGGCTGATCTTTCCAATCTCCTTGTCAATTTTCACTACCTCTGATGAAAGGGCTTTGGAACTAGGTTAATAAATTAGTTTCTCAACACCTGCTACCAATAGTCTCAACTATCAACCATCCAGTGAAACCACTGAAGGGAAAATATATTTACCTAAGTAAATACCTAAGTTCTAAATTTCCTATGAATATTGTAGAATCCTACATAAGCATATGAAAACATGTAATATATATTTGTCTCCAAATCTTCTGGGGTTACCTTTTATTTTAATGTATAAATATCAAGTTCCTATTTCATGTAATTGTAGGAAGTACAGTATCCTTCAGAGTGTTCTGATGATTTCTATAGTGGTATTAACTTCTCTGGTGGCTTCCTGTCACCTCTCACTCTAAATTCCCATTCCTGGCTCTATCCCTCAGTTCCCTTATACCATCTCATCTGCAGTTGCTGTCCTTGCTTCATAACATTTTGTACCAAGTATTGACACAGACTTCTCCTTGATTCTCCAAAGACTATGTAGCTTTTATGAGGAATAGGCTTAAAATTTTGAGAATACCAGAGGGTGGGTACAGCACAGGAACAAAAAGAACTTAAATTTTGTATCAGAATTCACAATTCTGAAGGTCCCAATCATTTCTTATCACAGATAATTTCTTACTGGCTTTCATCTCCTTAGGACTCAACTAGGGGAATGGATATAAGTAAAATGGATATATACTACACATTAGTTAAAAGCAATGAACTAAATTTACATATAGCAATATAAATAGACCTAAAAACTTAATGCTGAATGAAGAAGAAAATGTGATTTATAAGACAATATCATTTAGGCAGATATTTAAAAACTGCAACTACACCACACGTTTTCGAGGATACATATATATTTAAATAAAGGTTTGAGTAGATTGGAAGGACAATACATTAAATACACTAGAGATGTGCTTCTCAGAGTTCTGAACTTTAGCATAGGAGACCATTTAGGCTATGCACTCAGTTTACTTTGTAGCTTTGTTGCCCTTAAAATTAGATCCTGGGTCTAATTTTCAACACAGTCTTCCCTGTGGCTACAGGAGACTCAGTAGTGTGCCTTAAGTTGACAGCTGGCTGACCTGATCTTCTCAGTTTCCTTTTTCAGAGCTTTTAAAACAACTGCCCAAAGGCAAACAACTCAATAACTCTTACAACTGCTGTTGTCCCCATACTATTCAAGTGCCTCCAGCTATTGCATAAGCCGATGTTTCACCTCCATCTGAACCTCATCCCAGTTCACCACCAGTGAGAGTTTTTTCCTGGACCCAAAGGGCTATGTTCTTTATTCTGTTTCACCACCTTCTCTCTCTTAGAAGCAACGATAAGGGACATCCTTGCTTTATTCCTGTTTGTAAAGGGAATGCTTCCAAAGTTTTAGTTAGGTTTCATGTTGTAACTTTTCTTCTCAATGTATTGTGGAAATAGGTCCATACCAATAAATACTTATATATAACCAATCCTCATTATTGGTGGATTCAGCTACTCATTAAAATTTATTTGTAACCCCCCAAATCAATACTCATAGTGCCTTCATGCTCATTCATGGGCATGAGCAGAGCAGCAAAAAATTTCTCAATGTGTACATTCCCAGCTGAAGTCAAGCAAGGCAATGCTCTGCCTTCTTTTCCAGTTCGCATACTGTAAAGAAGTGCCTTTTTCACAGTCCATTTAATAGTACATTTTTGTGCTTTTTCTTGGTGACTTCACTGTTTAAAATGGCCCCTAAGTGTAGTGCTGAAGTGCTACGTAGTGTTTCTAAAAGCAAGAAAGTTATCATGCACCTTATGGAGAAAATATGAATGTTAGATAAGCTTCATTCAGACATGAGTGATAGTGCTTTTGGTCATGAGGTGAATGTTAATGAATCAACAAGGTATATTAGATAAGGTATTTTTAAACAAAAACCCACATTTCAAAAATTATGGGCTGATTGGCTGATGAAAGTATTGTGAACCAGAGGCTCACAGAAACCCAAACTTATTTCTCCTAGGAGTGATGAGTAACTATTCACCAATTCATTGTTTTCAGCAACTTTATAAAACCTAATTCTTGCAAATAACGAGAATCAACTACATATATTAAAATAAAAGAAACATTGCATGGGACATACTTCTACTACAAAATAATTTATTATTTATCTGAAACAAACTCTACATATCTAAATTACATCTCTTTAATTATGTTTCCCTGATGATTTGGATCTCAGCAGTTCCTTGTTTTGTAGAATTTGCTTATACATTTATTGCAGTTATAATCTGTGTTCCATTTAAATTGTTACATAACATTTCATTTTTTTAAAGATTTTTTTAATGTGGACCAGGTTTAAAGTCTTTATTGAATTTGTTACAATATTGCTTCTGTTTCTGGTTTTTTTGGCTGCAAGGCATGTGGGATCATAGCTCCCCGACCAAGGATTGAACCTGCACCCCCTGAATTCCAAGGGGAAGTCTTAACCACTGGTCTGCCAGGGAAGTCCCTTATTTCATTCTTTTGTCCACTAATATTCTTTAGTGAAAAAAGACTCTCATCATTAGCATTATGACCCACTATACTGAACATGTGTTGGCATAAAATTGATAACTGAGAATTGACCTTCCAATCTGATTTGTTGAAGCGCATAATACCATCTTTCCATTCTTCAGTATTACTTAGCATCTCTTCATCAAACTCTAGGTAAAAAAAATCAAGTTTTTCAAGTAATAAAATCCATTTCAAAAGATAGTCATGGCAAGTTTCACAAAAATTATCTACGTCAAATGAGAAATTCTTTTTCATTTTTATGAGGTCCCTTTTAAAAAGTGTCTTGACACTTAAAGGGATAAACTTTTCATCAATTCCTAACACATTCGACAAATTTCTTTATATAGTAAGAGTACTTCAGTGACAGTGTTTACTCTTCAATTTGCATAATCCTATTGATAAACAGATGTTAAAAATTATAAACAAGAAATAAATAAGCTTCACTCACTGGATTGTTGAAAAAGTCAACAAACATTTTGAGACTTTTTCTTCAGAATTAAATAATGATTTCAGTGCTTCAAATAAACTAAGGATTCTCCCAACTGCATTTGTTAAAGAAAGCCAATGGGTTTTTCAATTCAAGAGAATGAATAATACTGAATGTCAACAAAGTCACAAAAATCTTTTAATCACTCAGTTCAAACAGAGTAAATGTTGACTTAAGAGAAGGATTTAATGACAATTGCTTTAATGTCAATAGAAAGACATAGATGCTGTTTGAGCAGAATTATGCAGAATATGGGCAAGACAACCAGCAGATTCCAGAGAATTGTTTATGCTGCTTTACCTCTGAATAAATATTGTTTGCATCTTTATGTAAAAACCCACTAAAATTTGGATTTGTATTATCTCCACCAGAAGTTTTTTTTGTTAACTCCTAACTCAATAAGATAATCTCTGCAAAAATTTGCTGTTTCTGAAGTTTCACCTAGAGTGGATCACACTCAGCCTTATAAGCAACTTTTTTCATGAGAAAAAAACTGTTCATCTGAAAATGTGCTTGCAATTTTAAAATTAGAAAATTCTCTGAAAGCAGTATTTTTTTAACATCTTTATTGGAGTATAATTGCTTTACAATGGTGTGTTAGTTTCTGCTGTATAACAAAATGAATCAGCTATACATATACATATATCCCCATATCCCCTCCCTCTTGCGTCTCCCTCCCATCCTCCCTATCCCACCCCCTAGGCGGTCACAAAGCACCGAGCTGATCTCCCTGTGCTATGCGGCTGCTTCCCACTAGCTATCTATTTTACATTTGGTAATGTATATATGTCCATGCCACTCTCTCACTTCGTCCCATGAAAGCAGTATTTTTAAACAGTTCATTTTAGCTGAAAGTCTGATGATGATATACAGTGTGGAAAGCCATCCATTACAATTTTTTCTGTGATTATTTTACCTTCATCTGAATTTCTCTTAATCAGTGTGTTATTTTATCATTTTCTTTGATATCAGTTGAGGAAATCATAAATCTCTTGCACTTAGTGCTTAGAATATGATGGTTTATATGTGACTTTCCACTATTTTTTATATTAAATGAACAATTGCATACAGCACTAAGAGCTTCAAAGGAATTTTTCCTTGTTTAATAAATGTCAATTGTTCAGAAAATTCATCATAAAATTTATACTTGTATTTTGGCATTTTGGAGTTCAAATATATATGAATAAAAAACAGATAATAGCAATCACCACAAAAATTGGAAAGACTGAATTTGATTATCTCAAAACTGCATTAGTGCATCTGTCACTCACAGTCTGAAATAATAACCAATTGTAAACTGGAGTTGAACCAGCAAAAGAGTTGTGAACTAACAACAAATTGAGCTTGAAATTTGATGCAAAAAAAGTGAACTTCTGGTTTGCTTGCAAGGGAGAGCTGTACTTGTGAGGGATATCATCCCCAAATAAAGCCAGAGTTGATCTTTTATAAGGTTTTGGGAACCTGGCATTTAGGCATTGGTGGATTTCAGAAGCAGAGGTATTTAGGAATTGATGGACTTTCAGCTGTGCTAGTGTGGTTACTGGAGTGAAGCTGGAATCGTTTTCTGGTGATAACTGTCTGGCTTTGCTGTTAGGGTAATTCTGGCCTCCTAGAATGAGTCGGGAAGCATTCCTTCCTACTCTATTTCATGCAAGAGTTTGTGAAGTATTGATAAACTATACCAGTGGAGTCATCTGGGCCTTGGCTTTTCTTTATGAAAAGATTTTTAATTATTAATTTCATTTCCTTACTTGTTGTAGGTCTATTTTGATTATCTAGTTCTTCCTGAGTCAGTTTTGATAATTTGTGTTTTTTTTGTTTTGTTTTGTTTTGTTTTGTTTTTTTAAAGTATTTATTTATGGCTGTGTTGGGTCTTCGTTTCTGTGCGAAGGCTTTCTCTAGTTGTGGCAAGCGGGGGCCACTCTTCATTGCGGTGTGCAGGCCTCTCACTATTGTGGCCTCTTTTGTTGCAGAGCACAGGCTCCTGACGTGCAGGCTCAGTAGTCGTGGCTCACGGGCCCAGCTGCTCCGCGGCATGTGGGATCTTCCCAGACCAGGGCTCGAACCCGTGTCCCCTGCATTGGCAGGCAGATTCTCAACCACTGCGCCACCAGGGAAGCCCAATAATTTGTGTTTTTCTAGCAAGTTGCCCATATCATAGAAGTTGTTTAATTTGTTGGCATACAATTGTTCACTATATTTCCTTATAATTCTTTTAGTTTTTCTAGGGCTAATGATGATGTCCCTCTTTCATTAATGATTTTGGTGATCCCCCCTTCTCTCTGTTGGTCTAGTTAAAGGTTTTGCAATTCTGTTGCTCTTTTTAATTCTGTTGCTCTTTTTAGAGAACCAACTTTCATTTTATTTTCTCTATTGTTTTTCGATTTTCCATTTCATTGATTCACACTCTAGTCTATGATGTCCTATTTTCTACTTGATTTGGGCTTAGTTTTTTCTTCTTTATCTAGATTTTTAAGATAAAAGCTTAGATTATTGATTTGAGATCTTTCTTCTTTGCTACTATATGTGTTTGAAGCTATAAATTTCCCTCTAAGCACTGCTGCATCCCATAAATTTTGATATATTGTGATTTCATTTTATTCAGTTCTAAACACTTTCTAATTTAACTTATGATTTCTTCTTTGATCCATGGATTATCTAGAAATGTATTTTTAATTTACAAATGCTTATGGATTTTCTAAATTTTCTTTTATTGTTGATTTCTAACTTATTTCTCTTAGAGTCAGAGAATATACTTTGTATTATTTCAGTCCTTTTAAATTTATTGAGTTATATGGCCTAGCATAAATAAGACATATGATTACTTAGATGATAGACAGATTATGGTCTATCATAGATAATGTTCTATGTGTACTTGAAGAAAATGTATATTCTGTAGTTGGGTAGAATTTTCTATAAATACCAGTTAAGTCAAGTAGATTGACAGTGTTGTTCAACTCTTCTGTATCTTTGCTGATTTTCTGCCTGATTGTTTTACCAATTATTGAGAGTGGAATGTTGTCTCCCTTCAACTCATTCAGTTTTTGTTTCATATATTTTAGGGTTCTGTCATTAGATGTATTCTGTTTATAATTGTTTTATCTTGTTAATGAGTTATCTCTTGTAATATTATAAAGTGTTCCTCTTTTTCTGCAGTAAACTTTTTCCCCTTAATGTCTGTTAATGAGTTATCTCTTGTAATATTATAAAGTGTTCCTCTTTTTCTGCAGTAAACTTTTTCCCCTTAATGTCTATTTTCTCTGTTAGTAGCATAGCCATTATAGCTCTCTTTCAGTTACTGTTTACACTGTATATCTTTTTTCCATCCTTTTAATTTCAACTGTTTGCATCTTTGAATTTAGTGTGTCTCTTATCTACAGCATACTAAGATTCTATTTTACTTTGAAATCCAGTCTGACAATCTCTGCCTTTTTATTGGAGTGTTTATTAATCCATTTACATTTTGATATGGTTGGATTTACATCTGCCATTTTGTTATTTGTTTTTTGTTTTGTTTTTATTGGAGTACAGTTGCTTTACAATGTTGTGTTAGTTTCTGCTGTAAAGCAAAGTGAATCAGCTATACGTATACATATATCCCCTCCTTTTTGGATTTCCTTCCCATTTAGGTCACCACAGAGCATTAAGTAGAGTTCCCTGTGCTATACAGTAGGTTCTCATTAGTTATCTATTTTATACATGGTAGTGTACATATGTCATTCCCAATCTCCCAATTCATCCCACCCCTCCTCTCCCCCTTTGGTGTCCATACAATTTTTCTCTAGGTCTGTGTCTCTATTTCTGCTTTGCAAATAGGTTCATCTGTACCACGTTTCTAGATTCCACATATATACATTAATATACGACATTTGTTTTTCTCTTTCTGACTTACTTCACTCTGTATGACAGTCTCTAGGTCCATCCATGTCTCAGCAAATGGCACAATTTCGTTCCTTCTTATGGCTGAGTAATATTCCATTGTATATATGTACCACATCTTTATCCATTCCTCTGTTGATGGACATTTAGGTTGCTTCCATGTCTTGGCTATTGTAAATAGTGATGCAGTGAACATTGGGGTGCATGCATCTTTTGGAATTGTGCTATTCTCTGGGTATATGCCCAGGAGTGGTATTGCTGGGTCATATGGTAGCTCTGTTTTCAGTTTTTAAAGGAACTTCCATACTGTTTTCCATAGTGGCTGTATCAATTTACATTCCCACCAACAGTGTAAGAGGGTTCCCTTTTCTCCACACCCTCTCCAGCATTTATCCTTTGCAGATTTTTTGATGATGGCCATTCTGACCGGTGTGGGGTGATACCTAATTGTAGTTTTGATTTGCATTTCTCTAATAATTAGTGATGTTGAACCTCTTTTCATGTGCCTCTTGGCCATCTGTATGTCTTTGGAGAAATGTCTATTTAGGTTTTCTGCCCGTTTTTTGATTGGGTTGTTTGCTTTTTTGATATTGAGCTGCCTGAGCTCCTTGTATGTTTTGGAGATTAATCCCTTGTCATTTTCTTCATTCGCAAATATTTTCTCCCACTCTGAGTGTTGTCTTTTCATCTTGTTTATGGTTCCCTTTGCTGTGCAAAAACTTTTAAGTTTAATTAGGTCTCATTTGTTTATTTTTGTTTTTATTTTCTTTATTCTAGGTGATGGGTCAAAAAAGATCTTGCTGAGATTTATGTCAAAGAGTGTTCTGCCTATGTTTTCCTATAAGAGTTTGATAGTGTCCAGCCTTACATTTAGGTCTTTAATCCATTTTTGAGTTTATTTTTGTGTATGGTATTAGGGAGTGTTCTAATTTCATTGTTTTACATGTAGCTGTTTAGTTTTCTCAGCACCACTTATTGAAGAGACTGTCTTTTCTCCATTGTACATTCTTGCCTCCTTTGTCATAGATTAGGTGATGATAGGTGCATGGGTTTATCTTGGGGATTTCTATTCTGTTCAATTGATCTATATTTCTGTTTTTGTGCCAGTGCCATACTGTCTTGATTACTATAGCTTTGTAGTATAGTCTGAAGTCAGGGAGCCTGATTCTCCAGCTCCGTTTTTTTCCCTCAAGATTGCTTTGGCCATTCGAGGTCTTTTATGTTTCCATACAAACTGTAAAATTTTTTGCTCTAGTTCTGTGAAAACTGCCATTGGTAATTTGATAGGTTTTGCACTGAATCTGTAGATTGCTTTGGGTAGTATAGTCATTTTGACAATATTGGTTCTTCCAATCCAAGAACACGGTACATCTAGCCATCTGTTGGTGATGTCTTCAGTTTTTTTCATCAGTGCCATATAGTTTTCTGAGTACAGGTCTTTTGCCTCCCAAGGTAGGTTTATTCCTAGGTATTTTGTTCTTTTTGTTGCAATGGTGAATGACATTGTTTCCTTAATTTCTCTTTCTGATCTTTCATTGTTAGTGTATAGGGAAGCAAGAGATTTCTGTGCATTAATTTTGTATCCTGCAACTTTACCAAATTCATTGATTAGCTCTAGTAGTTTTCTGCTGCCTTCTTTAGGATTTTCTATGTATAGTATCATGTCATCTGCAAACAGTGACAGTTTTACTTCTTCCTTTCCAATTTGTATTCCTTTCATTTCTTTTTCTTCTCTGATTGCCGTGGCTAGGACTTCCAAAACTACGTTGAATAACAGTGGCGAGAGTGGACATCCTTTTCTTGTTCCTGATCTTAGAGGAAATGCTTTCAGTTTTTCACCATTGAGAATGATGTTTGCTGTGGGTTTTTCTTATACGACCTTTATTATGTTGAGGTAGGTTCCCTCTGTGCCCACTTTCTGGAGAGTTTTTATCATAAATGGGTGTTGAATTTTGTCAAAAGCTTTTTCTGCATCTATTGAGATGATCATATGGTTTTTCTTCTTCAGTTTGTTAATATGGTGTATCACGTTGGTTGATTTTGCATATATTGAAGATTCCTTGCATCCTTGGGATAAATCCCACTTGATCATGGTGTATGATCCTTTTAATGTGTTGCTGGATTCTGTTTGCTAGTATTTTGTTGAGGATTTTTGTGCCTATGTTCATCAGTGATATTGGTCTGTAATTTTCTTTTTTTGTGATATCTTTGTCTGGTTTTGGTATCAGGGTGATGGTGGCCTTGTAGAATGAGCTTGGGAGTGTTCCTCCCTCTGAAATTTTTTGGAAGAGTTTAAAAAGGAAGAGTGTTAGCTCTTCTTGAAATGTTTGATAGAATTCACCTGTGAAGCCATCTGGTCCTGGACTTTTGTTTTTTGGAAGATTTTTAATCACAGTTTCAATTTCATTACTTGTGATTGGTCTGTTCACATTTTCTGTTTTTTCCTGATTCAGTCTGGGAAGGTTGTACCTTACTAAGGATTTGTCCATTTCTTCCAGGTTGTCCATTTTATTGGTGTATAGTTGCTTGTAGTAGTCTCTTATGATCCTTTGTATTTCTGTGGTGTCAGTTGTAACTTCTCCTTTTTCATTTCTATTTTATTGAATTGGGTCTTCTCCCTTTTTTTCTTGATGAGTCCGGATAAAGTTTAATCAATTTTGTTTATCTTCCCAAAGAACCAGCTTTTAGTTTCATTGATCTTTGCTATTGTTTTCTTTGTTTCTATTTCATTTATTTCTGCTCTGATTTTTATGATTTCTTTCCTTCTACTAGCTTTGGGTTTTGTTTGTTCTTCTTTCTCTAGTTGCTTTAGGTGTATGGTTAGGTTGTTTATTTGAGAACTTTCTTGTTTCTTGAGGTAGGATTTTATTGCTCTAAACTTCCCTCTTAGAACTGCTTTTGCTGTATACTGTAGGTTTTGGGTTGTTGTGTTTTCGTTGTCATTTGTTTCTAGGTATTTTTTGATTTCCTCTTTGATTTCTTCAGTGATCTCTTGGTTATTTAGTAGCCTATTGTTTAGCCTCCATGTGTTTGTGTTTTTTACAGTATTTTTTTCCTGTAATTGATTTCTAATCTCATAGCGTTGTGGTCAGAAAGATACTCCATACTATTTCAGTTTTCTTAAATTTCCTGAGGCTTGATGTGTGACTCAAGATGTGATCTATCCTGGAGAATGTTCTGTCTGCACTTGACAAGAAAGTGTTTTCTGCTGCTTTTGGATGGAATGTTCTAGAAATATTAAGTCTATCTGGAATAATGTGTCATTTAAATCTTGTGTTTCCTTATTAATTTTCCATCTGGATGATCTGTCCTTTGGCGTAAGTGTAGTATTAAAGTCCTCCACTATTTTTGTGTTTCTGTTGATTTCCCCTTTTATGGCTGTTAGCATTTGCCTTATGTACTGAGATGCTCCTATGCTGGGTGCATAAATATTTACAATTGTTATAACTTCTTCTTGGATTGATCCCTTGATCATTATGTAGTGTCTTTCCTTGTCTTTTTTTAACAGTCTTTATTTTAAAGTCTATTTTGTCTGATATGAGTATTGTTACTCCAGTTTTCTTTTGATTTCTGTTTGCATGGAATATCATTTTCCATCCTCTCATTTTCAATCTGTATGTGTCCCTAGGTCTGAAGTGGGTTTCTTGTAGACAGCATATATATGGGTCTTGATTTTCTATCCATTCAGCCAGTCTGTGTCTTTTGGTTGGAGCATTTAATCCATTACATTTAAGGTAATTATAGATATGTATGTTCCTATTACAATTTTAATTGTTTTGGGTTTGTTTTTGTAAGTCTTTTTCTTCTCTTGTGTTTCCTGCCTAGAGAAGTTCCTTTAGCATTTGTTGTAAAGCTGGTTTGGTGGTGCTGAATTCTTTTAGCGTTTGCTTGTCTGTAAAGCGTTTGATTTCTCTGTCAGATCTGAATGAGATCTTTGCCGGGTAGAGTCCTTGCCAGGTAGAGTAATCTTGGTTGTAGGTTTTTGTCCTTTCATCACTTTAAATCTATCCTGCCACTCCCTCTGGCCTGCAGAGTTTTGCTGAAAAATTAGCTGATAACCTATGGAGATTCCCTTGTATGTTATTTGTTGCTTTTCCCTTGCTGCTTTTAATATTTTTTCTTTGAATTTAATTTTTGTTAGTTTGATTAATATGTGTCTTTGCATGTTTCTCCTTGGGTTTATCCTGTATGGGACTCTCTGTGCTTCCTGGACTTTTGTGGTTGTTTCCTTTCCCATGTTAGGGAAGTTTTCGACTATAATCTCTTCAAATATTTTCTCAGACCCTTTCTTTTTCTCTTCTTCTTCTGGGATCCCTATAATTCAAATGTTGGTGCATTTAATGTTGTCCCAGAAGTCTCTGAGACTTTCCTCATTTCTTTTCATTCTTTTTTCTTTATTCTGCTCCTTGGCAGTTATTTCCGCCATTCTACCTTCCAGCTCACTTATCCATTCTTCTGCCTCTGTTATTCTGCTATTGATTCCTTCTAGTGTATTTTTCATTTCAGTTATTGTGTTGTTCATCACCGTTTGTCTGTTCTTTAGTTCTCCTACATCCTTTTAAAACATTTCTTGTATTTTCTTGATCCATGCCTCCATTCTATTTCTGAGATCTTGGATCATCTTTACTATCATTATTCTGAATTCCTTTCCACGTAGATTGCCTATTTCCTCATCATTTATTTGGTCTTGTAGGTTTTTACCTTGCTCCTTCATCTGTAACATATTTCTCTGTTGTCTCATTTTTGTTGATGGTTGGGGCCATGTTCCTGTCTTGCTGGTTTTTTGGCCAGAGGCAACCAGCACTGGAGTTTGCAGGCAGTTGGGTGGATATTATTGCTGAGATGAGGACCTCCAGGAGAGCTCACACTGAATAATATTCCCTGGGACCTGAAGTTCTCTGGTAGTCCAGTGGCTCGGATTTGGTGCTCCCATGACAGGGGCTCAGGCCCCACCCCCAGCCTGGAAACCAAGACCCTGCAAACCATGCGGCATGGCAAAAAACAAAAAGAAAAACAAAAACCAAACCCCCCTCCAAAAAAAAACCCTGACAAACAAAGCCTAAGGCAAATAGTAAAAGCAAAACTGAACAAACAAAAACAAAAACATAGAAACACACATACAAAAAAAGAAAAGAGAACTAACAGGCAAATAAAACCCAAGACAAATAATAAAAAGAAATCCAAGCAAACAAAAAACAAACCAACAAGCAAGCAAGCAAACAAACAAAAAAACCCAAGGAAGAAAAAACAAGAAGACATCCAGACAAACAAGAGAGCCTCAAAACTAAAACAGATAATAAAAATAAAACTAACCTAAACAGAAAACAAAAAACAAAACAAAAATAAAAAAACAAACTAAAAGAAAAGCTAAGTGAGCAAAAGACAAACACACAAAAATGACAAAAACAAAAAATAAAAATAAAAAAGAAGATAAACACAAAACCAACCAAAATAAAAAACAAAATGAAACAAAACAAAAATATCAAAAGAACAAACCAACAACAATAACAACAAAAAAGACAACAAATGAAGAGCAGAACAATTACAAGGAATAAAAAATAAAATAAAATTAGAAAATAAAAAATATATTAAAAAATAAAATGAAATAACAAACAGAACAACAGCAAAAAATGAAAAGAATATAAAAATAAAAATTTAAAAATTAGAAATAAATATATTTAAAAAATAAAAGTAAAAAATAAAATTAAAATATAAAAAAATTTTAAAAGTAAAAATTTCCCTTGTGCCTCTGCTATTATTGTCCTTGCCCCCACAGAGAGCTACAGTCAACCCCTGACTCCCCAGGAGGCCCTCCAAGACCTCTAGGTAGGTCTCTGGACCTGCTTTGTCGGCCCCACCTTTGCATCTGTTCCTCTCACCAGCTTCTGGTCCTGAAGCTGGCCTGGAGCATGTGTGCTGGTGTAAGCTAGCTGGGGCGCAGGCTTCCATGGGCATCGCCACAGGGGATGGCACAGCCCACTGGGACCAGCATGGCCAAAGGAGGCTTTGGAGGGGGATGGCGCTCAGCCCGCTGGGACCTGCATGGCCAAAGGAGGCTTTGTCAGGGGCAGCACTCAGGCCACCAGGACCTGTGCTGCCTGGAGGAGGCTTTGACTGGGGTGGGGGTGCGGTGTTCCTGGTATTTGTTTTGTATATATCTCATATCTTTTTTTGTGCCTCTGTCCTCTTTTACTGCCTTCTTTTGTGTTAAACAGATGTTTTCAAGTGAGGAATAAAATATGCATTTTAACTTAAAAAAACAATTTCAGATTAATATTAACTTAATTCCAATATTACACAGAAACTGTTCAAATATGTTTCTCTTCCTACCCCCTCCTTTGTGCTATTGTAATGTAAAGTATATTTTTAACATTATGAGCCTAACAATAAGTTTTATAATTGTTTCAGTATATGTAATGCTGAAGTGAGCACTATAATTATTGTTTTATGCAATCGTTTTTAAAATTATTTGAGGAGAAAAGGGTATGCATCATATCAATAGAATAAAGGACAAAAACCACTTAATCATTTCAGTAGACACAGGCATTTGACAAAATTCAATGTGATAAAAGCACTCAAGAAACTATGAATACGGCTTCCATTGTGGTGCAGTGGTTAAGAATCTGCCTGCCAATGCAGGAGACATGGGTTCCAGCCCTGGTCTGGGAAGATCCGACATGCTGTGGAGCAACTAAGCCCATGCACCATAACTACTGAGCCTGTGCTCTAGAGCCCGTGAGCCACAACTACTGAAGCTCATGTGCCTAGAGCCCATGCTCCACAACAAGAGAAGCCACCGCAATGAGAAGCCTGCGCACCACAACGAGGAGTAGCCCCCACTCGCTGCAACTAGAGAAAGCCCACGAGCAGCAATGAAGAACAAATGCAGCCAAAAATAAATAAATAAATAAATAAATAAATAGAAAGAAACTATGAATACAGGGAAGCATCCTCAGCCTGATAAAGAGCAGCTATGAAAATTCATGGTTAACATGATACTGAATGGTAAATGACTGGATGATTTCTACCTAATGTCAGTAACAAGACAAGGATGTCTGTGCACATCATTTTCCTTCAACATTGTAGTGAATGTTCTAGTCAGGGCAATTTAGACAGGGAAAAGATATAAAAGGCATCCGTATTGAATAAGAAGAAGTAAAACTATATCCATTCACAGATGACATGAAATTATGTATAGAAAATCTCAAAGAATCCAATAAAGCATTATTAAAACTAATAAATGAGTCCAGCAAGGTCATAGCATACAAGATCAATAAATAAAAATCAATTGTATTTCTATGCACTTTAAATGAATAATCTAACAATGAAAATAAGAAAACAATTCAATTTATGATAACATCGAAAGGAATAAAATTCTTAGGTGCAAATTTCACAAAAACAGTGGAAGACTTGTATACTGAAAATAACAAAACATCATTGAAAGAAATTAAAGAGGGTCTAAATAAATGGAAAAATATCCCATGTTCATCAGAAGATGAACAGTATTGTTAAGATGACAGTACTTCCCAAATTAATCTAATGATACAATGGAATCCGCATCAAAATCCCAGCTGGCTTCTTTGTAGAAATTGACAGGCTGATCCTATAATTCATATAGAATTGCAAGGGACCTTGAATAGCCAAAACAAGCCTGAAAAAAAAGTTGGAGGATCCATATTTCTCCATTTAAAAACTTACTACAAAGCAATGGTAATGAAGATGGGGGAGGGGTAAAGGCATACAGGTAGATATCTAAAACAGCAGAATAGAATTGAGCATTCAGAAACTCATAGGTCCATACTCAACTAATTTTTGACAAGGGCATCAAGGCCATTCAATAGAGAAAGAGTAATTTTTTCAATAAGTGATGTTGGAACAACTAGATTACCACATGTAAAAGAATAAAATTAGACCTTTACCTCATAACTTATACAAAAATTAACACAAAATGTATCAAAGACCTAAATGCTAAGAGCTAAATCTATAACACTCTTAAAAGAAAACATGGGGGTATATCTTCATGATCTCAGATTTGGCAATATATTTTTAGACATGACATCAAAAGAACAAGCAATAAAAGAAAATAAATTGGGTTCCATCAAAACTAAAAGCATTTGTGCTTTAAAGGACACTATCAAGAAAGTAAAAAGGCAATCTCAGAATGGAAGAAAATATTGGTAGATCATATATCTGATAAGGGGATTGTATATAGAATATATAAAGAACCCTTACAACTCAATAATAAAAAGACAAATAACCCAATTAAAAAATGGGTAAAGGATCTGAATAGACATTTTTTCCAAGGAAGATATATACAAATGACTGATAAGCACATCAAAAGATACTCCACATACTTTCAAGATTCTCTCTTTGTCTTTTGGCAGTCTGACTGTGATGTGTCAAAGTGTTGTAACATTGATTGTATCCTATTTGAATTTCATTGACTTATTGGGTGTGTAGATTAATGTTTTTCATCAGATTGAGAAATTTCAACCATTATTTCTTCAAATATTTTTTCTGCCCCTTTTTCTCTTGCTTCTCCTCTGGGACTCTCATTACATGTTGGTTGATATGCTGAATGGTATCCTACAAGTCTCTGAGACTCCATTCATTTTTTTTTTTTTTTCATTCCTTAACTTTCTCTTCTTTAGACTGAATAATCTACATTGATCTACACCAAATTCAGCTGATCCTTTCTTCTGCAGCCTCAATTGTGCTGTTGAGCCCCTCTAGTAAAATTTTCATTTCAGTTATTTTACTTCTCAACTCCAGAATTTCTATTTGGTTGTGTGTATGTGTGTGAATTTTTGTCATGTTTTCATTTAACTCTTTAAATATGGTTTCACTTAGTTCTTTAAACATATTTTTAATAGCTATTTGATGTCTCTATGAATTGCACCCAATATCTGGGCTTCCTTAGGGACAGTTTCTATTGACTGCCTTTTTATCCTGTGTATAGACACACTTTCCAGTTTATTTGCATGTCTTATTTTTGTTGTTGTTGAAAACTGGACATTTTAGATAATATATTGTTCTGATACCACCTTCTGGGGTTGTTGTCATTTCTGGCTTCCTAGGGATTACCCTGGGTCAGCATAGCTTAGTAGTCAGTCAGGTTGAATGCTGCTGAAACTGCACTCCTTCTTGAATGTGTCTCGAACCCAGCCAAAACTCAGATTGGGACTTAAACCCATGATCCCTGATTTAGGAGAGGACTCAAACCCACTGTCTTTTAATTGAAACTGCTCACCTGGTGTCAGGACTTACTGAAGCTCAGGTTCTTTTTTCTCAATGCAGAAAGAATTCAGTGTGAGGCAAAGTGATAGGCAAAGAGTGAGCTTATTAGCATAGGATGCTTGTGAGAGATACAAATGGGCAGGCAAGGGAGCACAGCAGTCCCAAGAACAAAGCAGGCTATGTTTTTATAATCAAAGAAAAAGTTGGGAGGAGAGAAGACCACCTTCTTCCTCATTTTTTGGTAGACATCAAGGCTTACATCATTATTTCCTCCTTTGGCCCTATATGGTCTAAATGGGACAGTCATGGCACTATTTAAACATATGTATATTAGCAGAGGGGTGGTAACATATACTAAAATATGGTACTTCATATCAGGTTTCAGTATAATGTCCCCTTTCACCTAGTTTTTTTCCCCTTTCACCTATATTCCTGCCTTGGCCACATGCAGAAATGCTACTCTTCAAGGACCATTAACTCCCTGAATTCATGTAACAAGATTCAGAACCCATATCTATTGTCTTGCATTTTAACTATCAGGACTTGTGGCTTGAGTGTGCCTGGTGCTTGAATGTGCCTGGTCTTCCTTCAAGTAGTGTAGATTGTTGCTAGGTTACTGGATTCTTTTCTTGCATGGTCATTAGCTTACAACAGTCTTGCAAATTCCCTTAAAATTCTCTCTCTGTCTTCAATCCTCCAGTGGGATATTCAAATTAACCATTTAATTATCTTACTCTATCACTTTGAGTTGGTTAGGCTTCCATTCATTGCAAAGGTGATCTATGTATGGGTTAGGGAATGCATTCAAAATTCAGGGAGTTAACAAGTCTGCCTAGGCTTTCACTTCTTGCTTGCACAGGGTCTAAATGTCAGTCAGATATGAACAGTAGACTGGGGTCCTCTCTGGTGTCTCCTGTGTGTGAATGTAGCCCTACCCATGTGCACAGCCTTCCAAATCAGCAGGAAAAAGTCAGAGTTTTCAAATCCTTATTTGAACTGTCTTATTCCCTTCATTTTAGACTTTTGGCTGGTCTCTTGCTTGCCCCAATTGTTATTACAGCCTTAGGCAGCTTCCGTGTTGGCCTTTGACTATTTGCTACCAAGCACTATTGTTTTTAACAGAGCTGTGGACATGGGGCTTTTCCTTGGAAATCCAAATCATATCAATCCCTTCTGGCACCTGCAAGGCCTATAATACTTCACCATGTTGCTGAGTCGGGGAAAGTGAGGATGGAACAAGTTCCAAGTTAAAATGTTACAGACCCTATTGTTCTTACCAAGCCTCAGTAGTTTTTCTTGAATAAATGTTTCTCAACTTGTCCTGTACCTTTAGTTAATTTCCAGAGTTCTGAAATGGTTGTTTCTGGTAATTCATCAGTTTTTTAGTTGCTTCTTTTGGAGAAAGGATTTGTCAAGGTCTTCTATCTGCTCTTCTGGAAACTCTTCATGGGTATAATTAAAAATTTTCTAATATTTACATTTAAAATATAAAAAGAACAGGTGAAATTAATATTAAATTGTTTTATTTAATCCAATATATCAAATTATCATTTAAACATGTAACATATAGTTTTTCCAGCTTTATTGAGATATAATTGACATATAACATCATGTAAGTTTAAGTTGTACAATGTGATGATTGCTACAAGTATATATTGTGAAATGATTGCCACAATAAGGTTAGTTAACACATTCATCACCTCATATAGTTACCATTATTTCTTGTGAGGTGAGAACATCTAAGATCTACTCTCTTAGCAACTTTCAGGTATACAATATGGTATTGTTAACTACAGTCACCATGCTGTACATTAGGCCCATAGAACTTATGTACCTTATAACTAGAAGCTTGTACCCTTTGACCAACATCTCCCCATTTCCCCTACTTCCCAGCCCCTGGCAACCACCAACCTACCATTTATTTTTCTGTGAATTTGGCTTTTTTACAGTCCATATAAGTGAGATCACATAGTGTTTGTCTTTCTCTGTCTGACTTATTTTACTTAGTTAATGCCCTCAAGATTCATCCATGTTGCAAATGGCAGGATTTTCTCCTTTATTATGGCTGAATAATGTTCCACTGTATATATATCAAATTTTCCTTATTCATTTAAAATTTGAAGGACACTTAGGTTGTTTCTATGTCTTGGCTATTTTGAATAATGCTGCAATGAACATGTAGGTACAGATATCTCTTTGAGACAGTGAATTCATTTTCTCCAGATATATACACAGAAGTTGGATTGCTGGATTATATGGTAATTCTGTTTTTAATTTTTTGAGGAACATCCATAGTGTTTTCCATAGTGGCTGCACCAACTTACATTCCCACCAACAGGGCACAAGGATTCCCTTTTCTCTACATCCTTGCCAACACGTATCTCTCTCGCGCTCTCTTTTTTTGATAACAATCATTCTAACAAGTGTAAGGTGATATCTCATTGTAGTTTTGATTTGCACTTCCATGATTAGTGACGTCGAGTACCTTTTCATGTACCTGTTGACCATGTATATCTTCTTTGGAAAAAAATGTCTATTCAGGCCCTTTTCCAAATTTTAAAGTGGATTATTTGTTTTTGTTTTTTTGCTATTGCATTGTATGAGTTCTTATGCATTTTGGACATTAACCCCTCATCAGATATATGGCTTCAAACATTTTCTACCATTCAGTAGGTTGCCTTTTTATTTTGTTAATTTTTGTGTGTGTGGTGCAGAAGCTTTTTAGCTTGATATAGTCTTATTGGTTTATTTTTGCTTCTGTTGCTTGGTGCCTTGGTGTCAAATCTAAAAACTCATTGCCAAGCCATGTCAGGAAGATTTTTCCTATAATTTCGTCTAGAAGTCCTATGATTTCAGATCTTACACTTAAGTCTTTAATTCATTCTGTGTTAACTTTTGTGAGTAGTGTAAGAGGGGGGTTCGATTTTATTCTATTGCATGTGAATATCCAGTTTTCACAACACCATTTATTGACAAGACTATCCCTTCCCCATGAGTGTTCTTGGCTCTCTTGTCAAATATTAGTTGATTATATACATGTGGGTTTATTTCTGGGCTCTTGATTCTGTTCACATGAGTCTCTGTGCCTGTTTTTATGCCGGTACCATACTGTTGTAATTACTATAGCTTTATTAGTATAGTTTGAAATCAGGAAGTGTGATGTCTCCAGCTTTGTTCTTCTTTCTCAGGATTGCTTTCGCTATTTGGGGTCTTTTGTGGTTCCTTATGAATTTTAGGATTGTTTTTATCTATTTCTGTGAAAAATGCTATTGAAATTTTGATAGAAATTGCATCAAATCTATATGGCTTTAGGTAGTATGGACATTTTAACAATATTAATTCTTCTGATCCATGAACATGGGATATCCTTACATTTATTTGTGTTCTCTTCAATTTCTTTCATCTGTGTCTTATAGTTTTCAGTGTAGAGATCTTTCACCTCCTTGGTTAAATTTATTTCTAAGTATTTTACTCATTTATTTATTTATTTTGGCTGGGCCTCGTGGCTTGTGGGATCTTAGCTCCCCAACCAGGGATTGAACTCTCACCCTCGGCAGTGAAAGCACAGAATCCTAACCACTGGACTGCCAGGGAATTCCCAATATTTTATTGTTTTTGATGCTATTGTAAATGGGAGTGTTTTCTTTTATTATTTTTAGCTAGTTTATTGCTAGTGTATAGAAATGCAACTGATTTTTGTATGTTGACTTGGTTATATAAATATTATTAATAAAGTATATTACATTTTAAAAAATACTATCTTTGCAATCTGATATATATTTTACACTTACAGCTCATCTTAATTTGGATTAGTCACAATTTAAGTGTCTAATAGCCATATTGCCTAGTGGCTATTATACTGAGCATGCAGCTCTAACATTTGTTAGAGTAGAGAAAAGCAGTTGATTTTTAATATCAATCTTATGTCTGGTCACTTTGTTAAACTCTCTTGTTATGTCTAACTTTCTGTCTTTGGATTCTTTTAGATTTTCTATATATAAGATCATATCATCTGCAAATAATAATGGACTTGTTTCACCTGTTCCAACTGTTACACCACTTATTTTTCTTCTGTTACTGTGATGTCTAAGACAGTTATAAATATAAGCAGTAATAGTGGGCAACATTGTCCTGTCTGATTTTACAAGAAATATTTCTAACCTTTTGCCATTAAGATATATACCTATAACAGGTTTTTGGTAGCAACTTTTCACTAGATTAAGGTGGTTGCCTTCTATTTCTAATTTGCTTAATTTACATACACAGACACACATTCTTGGTGGGCATTTAATTTGCTCTTTATGCTTCTTTTGACATGGTCATATGCTTTTTATAGTAATATAAAAATTATATTTAGATATTCTCTAACTTAAGCTACCTTTGCATTTCTGATAAAACTTTCATATCTATACATTTTGGTCACTGTTGTTGTTTGCAAACTTTTTTAAAAAAGGATTTTTGGGGCTTCCCTGGTGGCGCAGTGGTTGAGAATCTGCCTGCCAATGCAGGGGACACGGGTTCGAGCCCTGGTCTGGGAAGATCCCACATGCCGCAGAGCAACTAGGCCCGTGAGCCACGATTACTGAGCCTGCGCGTCTGGAGCCTGTGCTCCGCAACAAGAGAGGCCGCAATAGTGAGAGGCCTGCGCACCGCGATGAAGAGTGGTCCCCACTTGCCACAACTAGAGAAAGCCCTCGCACAGAAACGAAGACCCAACACAGCCATAAATAAAATAAAAAATAAATAAATAAATAAAAATTTAAAAAAAAGGATTTTTGTATCTGTGTCCATGAAATAAATTGGGTCTCTCTCTACTCTCCTTTAATTCATTATCCACACAGAAGTTCTAGTAATCTTTGAAAAATATTAAACTGATTACTTTACTCTATATAAGGCTATCAATAATTTTAAATTTCAATTAAAAACAAATCCAAATTCATTACTATGACCTATAAGGCTTTACAAAATGTGGCTGCATCTTATGCTATTCTCCATTGCCTTAAGCTTTTTTCAATACTACTCAATATTTTTCTGGAGATCCTAGCACATCAAAGCAAGAAAAAGAAATAAATGAATTTCAAAGGAAGAAAAAATCTATCATAATTGTGGATGTTAGTGTATATATGTAGAAAATGCAATATAACCTGTAAATTATGAACAAGTCTGATGGATGTAAAATCATGTAAAAAAATCAAATGTTTCTATATACAATTAACAAATTGTTGGAAAGTTAAATTTAAAGGATGCCATTTTCATTAACATAAAAAATCAGGTAGCTGAGGGACTTCCCTGGTGGTCCAGTGGGTAAGACCCTGTGCTCCCAATGCAGGGGGCCCAGGTTTGATCCCTGGTTGGGGAACTAGATCCCACATGCCTGCTGCAACTGAGTCTGCATGTTGCAACTACAAGTCGCATGCTGCCACAACTAATAAGTCTGAATGCCGCAACTAAAGATCCTGCATGCCGCAACTAAGACCCGGTGCAGCCTAAATAAATAAGTAAATATTTTAAAAAAATCAGGTAGCTGAGAGTAAACTTAACACAATATGTATAAAATCTCTATGGCAAAAATGATAAAAACTTTACTAAGATACATTTTGAAAGACCTAAATAAAGATATACCAAATTCACTGGGTGAAGGACTCAATATTTTTTTAAAAAACTGCCAGTTCTTTACAAATTGACCCATTAGGTTCAAAGCAGTCACAAGCAAAATCAGAATGAGACTTTTTGTGTACACTGACAAGCTGATTCTAAAAGATATATGAAACTACAAAGGGCCAAAATAGCCAAGTGACTTGAAGAAGAATAAGGTAGGGGACATGTTCTAATATTATAGTAAGTCTATAGTCATTAACACAGTATGATATTGGCACAAAGGTAGATAAACCAATGGAACAGAATAGAGAGCCCAGAAACAGAAATCTATACATTGGGTTCCCCGGGAAACAGACCCTGAGACTCTGAGATTTGTGGCAAGAAGTTTATTAAGGAATGTTTTGGGGCATAACACCTCTAAAAATGTAATAGAAGCAGGGTTGGGCGGAGGTGATCTTCAGCTAATCTTCTTAGGAAATCTAGTTCTGAAGTCACCTTTCACAGTTGTCCCAGTTGAGTCCAGATCTTTATGTTCACACGTTGACTAGCCATTAGAAGTAGGCTGACACCAGGGAAAGCATGTAACTTCAGATAAGAAGCTTCTTTGGGCTGAGGGCATTTTCTGGAGAATGAATGAGTTATAAGCCAGCAAAGCCCAGACTTTCTGGCAGCTGGAGGAATGAGTGTCTTGGTCCTGAAGTGGGATCTGGGTAGCACTCTATCCTCTTCTACTACTCAGATCCACCTCCTTCATATAAATCCACTCCATCCAGAACCACTCTTCCAGGATTCTGGTTGTTCTCTTCTCCTGAGGAATAGAGGTAGGCTAGTGGGATGAAGTATATATAGCACCTTCCACTACAGCTGGTTCCCAGGTCACAGCTGGTACCCATGTTCTCCTTCTTCCACAACTGGCTGAAGTGTTTCAGTGCAGCTGACTTTTCTGACTCATGTTCACATTGTTCACATACCAGGTAGGAAAATAGAGATGTCACAAAGGGAAAAAGAAAGATTCTCTTCGTCTTTGGCTAGCTCCTTTACTGGTCTTGGTGACTCACCTGGTGAAGTAAGTCAGACCCTCAACCCTGTGTGGTCTGAGCCCCTAGTCACTGTGTCCTTCTCAGGTCATTGCTGCTATACTTGTCCATTTACTGTCAAGACTGGAAAATAGAGTCCCAGGAGCACCAAGTGGATCATCTCAGTGTCTAACATGTTCTTCTTGTCTCCATCGTGTAACCGCAATCCTGCCTCCTCCTAATGGTCGGGGTCGGTATTCTGACTCACTCCTTTCCCTCTTGGCACAAGCAGCACAAAGGGAATGGGCAGCAATTGTAGCTTAAAGTTTTATGGGACTCTTTCTGTGTCCATGTGGAAGCACTCTCCGTCTGAGAACGAAGACCTCTGGACCCACGGAGCATAGAGTTGTGGGGAAATAGAGCACAAATTCCCCTCATAGCATGTTTTTCCCAACCACAGATACCTCTAATACCAATAGGTCAGCCAGCTTGTATAGCCCAAGTGGCAGGGCTGTGTACACCAAAGCCTAGACCTACTACATAGCCATTTCCTGCTCTGAGCTGTATTTCTGAATAACTTCTTCTATAGCAGTGCTGTCATTGGAGGATATTCACCACTGAGCTTCTTGGTGATGCTGGTGACCCTCTCAATAGCACTTTCCTTATCACTTTGGTAAATGCAGCATCCTCCAGGCTCCCCTACAACACATAGTCAGCTGATGAGTTCTCTGGTCTTATAGAATATGTCCCCTCTAGCATGCCCACTTCTGGGTCTTTTGATTCCTTCTTCTACCATTTTCCACAGCATTTCCAGCATTTGTACTTTACATAGTGTGAATGGCACTTTTTCTAAGCTTCTAAGAGCAATTCTAGAAGCATACTAGCTTTGTTTCTCAGGGTCCTTGCCAGGATATTAAAATCCTGTGTCACAGGTGAGTGCTCCCATATTGATAAACTCTCCCTCCTCCAAGCTTCTGTTTCACCCACCCGCTCACCCTGGCCTCTTTATCTAGTACCTTGAGGATCCAGGTCCATATATACTCTTTCAGCTCTTGCCAGTATTTGTTGGCAAGGTCCTGGAGCTTGTTTTTCCCATAGTCCCTTTCTTCACTTAACAGGCCTAGGACTTCCCTGGCCAGGTTAGTTGTTGGTCACCTGAGGGGAGGTGTGGGAGGACCCTGAGTAAGGCGCATGCTGACTTGTGAAGCAGAAGTCTCAGTATCTTCAAGCATGGGGGGCAACACTGGCCTTTTACAGGGAAGAGTAGGCTACTTCTGCATGCCCAGAAGGTTCAGAGCATTCTAAGAATTCAAGGTACTTGAGTGCATCAACTCAGATAGCCTTATTCCAAGTGTCAGGTCCTACCCCTTCCCACATAGGGCCCTTACCATGGCATAGAAGACTTACTGGGGTTGAGAAGTCAACCTTTGAATTTCTACTACTCTTATAATTAAGTCCTGTGAATGTTGGCTATGCACTCTTTCTGGATTTAGTGATCGCTTATGTATTTGCCTTATGAGTTTTCTTTACCCTGGGTATGGGCAAACTATGGCCAGGGAGGCCAAATCCAGCCTGTTGACTGTTTTTTGTAAATAAAGTATTTTTGGAACAGTGCCATGCTTGTTCACTTACATATTTTCTATAGTGGCTTTTGCACTATAACTACAGAGTTGAAAAGCTGTGACAGGCTGAATGATCCACAAAGACGAAAATATTTACTATCTAGCCCTATACTGAAAAAGTTTGTCAACCCTGCTTATACATTTCTTTTTTTTTTTTCTTCCCAGATCTTACATTTGCTTTTATACTCATTTCATTGATTCTGTGATACATTTTTTTTTCCAATTTGGGAATATGATTTTTTAAAAACATAGCAATAATCCCTGTAACTAAATAATTATACATTGGTCAGATTATTTCCTTGGGATAACTTCCTAGAAGTGGAATTCCAGTAGAAGTGTGTACACATTTTTAAGACTTTCTGATACATACCCCAAAAACTTTATATCACAAGATGATATTTTTTAATGTTTTCCAATTCAATAGGCAAAAAATATACCTCGCTTTTAAATGAACATATCTGTTACAACTTAAAAACCCCAAATATTTCAAAAACCTTGCTTATACTTTTCAATATGTTCTTTTCTGTGCATGCATTATATCTCACAATTTAAAAAGAAAAAAAACCTTTCCGTTATCTACATAATCTGAGAACATATATATTACATGCAATTATTATGCTTTCATGTAAATAATTCTCTGTTGGTATAAAACCAACCTAAATATTTACAAATGGCCTTCATGGTGGAGGCATCACACAATAGCCTATAATTTGGTCTTGGGAATTATTTGAGTCATACTAGAAAAACCTGGAGCTCACCAATCTTGTCTCACTCTCTTACCCCCTTTCACATTGCTGCAGGCTAATTCATCAGTCCAAGGAGCACCACAAAATAGCTGTCTGAGGGTCATCAAAAGTGATCTGAAAAGTTCTTTTCTGTATCTGAGACATGACCTTGGGAATAGGGCAACACTGGGGAGAGTTACCAGAGGTGACTTGCTCAAGGGAAAGGTGATACGTGTTTACCATTCGGGGGCATAATACCTTTTTAACAGTTACCATGGGAGTGGAGGCATGTAAAAGAGCAGATGGGTCACTGGAGATCTTTACCTAGACATGAGAAGATTGAATAGGTTTGTGCATGAACATATTCACTAACACAAAATTTTGGTTATGTGTCTAATACAGGGGTGGATTCTTTGGGGAATGATAAAGAGGTGGTAGCTGCAGCCACCTCCTCCGTGTGTGTGTGTGTGTGTGTGTGTGTTTAATGAAGGGGGAGGGATATGTCATGGTAATGCATGAAGATATTTTGCAAGGGTGACGGGAAAATTGGCCTTTTTTTGCATCCTTTTTGCTGTGGTAGATCTATATTATTCTTTTTTTCTCCCTGCTCCTCTTCCCCCTTCCCTGCTTTGTTAAAAGTATTGCCTTTTTAAGCAGCTGAGAAGGAGGGTGGGGGTAGTGTCATATTTTGAGCTGAATCACAGGGAACTCAGGCTCTTAGGCACATATGGAAGGGGTGGCATTCTGAGAGATTTAGGGATAGGATATTTCAGAGGGAGAGTTAAGGAATTCAGTGAATGGAAGCTCCTGAGAAAAGTTTTTGAGCTGGCTGGTGACAACTTTAGGTCTTCTTGGTCTCCTCAGTCAGGTTGAAGCTACCTTTTTGAGCCAACAGCTCACTTTTCCTTATTTTTGTTCTCTTTCTTATAGAAAGAGAGTATTGTAGAGAGTATTTTGTGGAGAAAGATAGATGAAAGAACTGGAAAATATAACGGCTAGAGTGAGGTGTAGGCTTCCCAACTAGAATATTAGGAGTCATATCTGCATCTAGTGAAGGGATGGGCCCCATTCTTGATTAACATCCTTAATGTGAAGTTGCATTATGTCACTTTCATATTCTTTTTCTTAAATAAGAAATGTGGCTGCTTTTGGCCAAGAATTCTGTTACTGCTGATTCTTTTGTTCATGTCTTCATGTGCCACGTAGGTTGGGACTAGTTGTCTTCAGTGACCATATTTTTCCATAACTTCTGTTTTCTTAAGCCAATCCCAAGCTGGGGAAAGTTTACCAGAGAGACTTTTCAGAAAAATTAAATCAACATAAGCATAATGATTTTTTTTAATTAAAGATACATATTCTCATTTTATTCCAATGTAAAATGAATCTAGGAATAGTAATATTATATTAATTTTCAGGAGCTATAGTGGAATGTTCTGATGGTAGGGGTTCATTTTCCCTTTTACCTGATATTCATTTTTTAAATTATTGAGGTATAATTGACATATAACATTATATTAGTTTCAGGTGCACAATGTAATGATTTGATATTTGTATATATTGCAAAATGATCACAAGAAGTCTAGTTAACATCCATCACCATGTTTTTACACATTTGTGTGTGTGTCATAAAACTTTTAAGATCTATTTTCTTAGCAACTTTCAAATATGCAATACAGTATTATTAACTATAGTCACCATGCTGTATGTTACATCTCCATGACCTATCTATTTTATAATTGGAAGTTTGTAACTTTTGACTCCTTCACCTATTTTGGCCTTCCCCCCACACTGTGTTTCCCCCTCCCCACCTCTCACCCCACCTTCACCTCTGGCAACCTCTAATCTGTTCTCTGTATCGATGAACTCTGTTTGTTTGTTTTTTTTTAAAAACATTCTACATGTGAGAGCATATGGTACGTGTCTTTCTCTCATAAAAATAGCTTACTGATACAGGGAATGCTAATTGTCCCTAAATCTACTCTTTCCTACTTCCTCAGTCATAGTTCTCCTCCCCAATATTTAGCAGCTGATAGTCAGACTAAAGACTCTATTTTCCCAACTGTTGCAGATTGGTAAGGCCTTGTAAACAAATCTCAGGCAATGATAAGTAAGTAGAAATGTTCCTAAATGTTGAAGGTATACATTTCTATTCTCCTTCCTCCTCCTGCTGGCTGTGATGCAGATGTCATCACATCCGCTAGAGCAGGAATCCACAAAGTATGACCTGCGGGCTGGCTGGCTGTTCTAGAAACAAGGTTTTATTGGAAATCAGCCTTGCTTATTTATTTACGTACTGTGTATAACTGCTTTTGTATTACAAAGATGGAGTGATAAGTTATGACAGACCATATGGCCAGCAAAGCCTAAAATATCGAATATCTGGTTCTTTAAGCAAAAGTTTACTGACTCCTGGGCTAGAGCATGAATTGCCTTCTTGGACCACAAAGACACTAAGAAAACAATACGTTACAACTTAATGTTCTTTTATCTGGGGATTTATTTTAATATTTAATGTTATCTATGTACCTATTTTTAACTGATAGCTTGATGAAGGGATCATATCACTAATTATAGTTTATAATATTTTCTGTGCATCTTAGCCACGAACGTTTTATTAATATTTGATTGAACTTTTACTTGGGTTTCTTATTAAAGCTAATTTAAAAGTAAATTTGGCATTAAGACCTGGAAAGTATATACATTCCAAAGTTCCATCTGGGTGATGGTTGGAGGCACAGTCATGGACAGGGTCAGTGGATGGACAATGGAGGGACATGGGCAGGGGTGAGGATGGAGTCCTGGGGGGCAGCAGAGTTTATGGGGTGGGTGTAAGAGACAGTGAAGGAGACTGAGAAAAAGAGGCCAGAGATTCAGGAAAAGAACCTGGGGTGAGCAGCAAATCTCAGGCACCATATAAGGGGAGAGAACTGAGTTGTGTAAAAAATTGTGTTAAAAGCTGAAGAAAGGACACACTGGATAAAGAATGAGGAAAAAATGAATTACCAAGTTAGGAAGTCTTTCATTTTCAAGGAAATGCAAATTAAAACCATAATAAGATATGATATCACAGCCCCTAGGATGGCTAAAATCATACAGTTAGAGAATAACAAGTCTAGTGAGACATGTAGAAACTGGAACCCTTGTCCACTGCTGAGGGAATTAAAATGGTAGTCTGATAGCATCTAAATGTTAAGTATGGAGTTACCACATGACCATATGACCTAGTAATTCTACTTCTAGGTATATATCCAAGAGAAATGAACACATGTTCACACAAGAACTTGTTCATGAATGTTCTCACCAGTGTTATTCATAATACCCAGAAGGGGGAAATAATCCAGATGTCCATCAACTGATGAATGATGAACAAAATGTGGCATATCCATACAATGGAATATTATTTGGCAATAAAAAGCACTGTAGTACTGATACACACTGCGACATGGGTGAACCTTGAAAACATTATGCTAAGGAAAGTAGCCAGTCACAAAAGGCCATATATTATAAGATTCCATTCATATGAAAGAAAATAGACTGACAGAAAGTATATTAATGATTGCTCAGGGCTGGTAGGGGGTGGTGGGAAGATGTGGGGTGATTGCTAAAGGGTATGGGGTTTCTTTTTGAGGTGATGAAAATGTTCTAAAATTGAGTGGTGATGATTGCACATATCTGTGAATATGCTAAAAATGACTGAATTGTGAGCTTTAAGTTGGTGAATTGTATGGTATATGAACTATATCTCAAATATGCTTTAAAAATTAGGATGTCACCAATAGCTTTTGAGGAAGCATTTTAAATAGAGTATAAATTGGTGAGGATAGAAGACTGTGGCACGTTAATGGGAGGTGTGGAGCCATGTAGGGGAAGCAGTTTCGTGAGAAGGTTATTTTAGGTTTGGGACGATGTGAAGCCACTTGGAGAGCAGCAGGAGAATCCTGTAAGTGTAGAGGAAGAGTAGTGACCAAGGGAGAGAAGTGATGATTGATGTAGTTAGGGCCAAAGGAAGTTCTTAGGAGATATAGAGATGGCAAGGTGAACTTTCTGAAACCTGTTTTTTTTTTCCAAAATGTGAGAGAAGAATCCTGGGAGCTCATTGAAAAGAGGAACGGCATCAGATTTATTTTTGCCATCTCAGTATCTAGTTAAATTAATATTAAAGGCACATTTATTCATTCTCTAAACATTTAACAAGGGCATACTCTGTGCCAGGTACAGAGCTCATGGCTGGGGATCCAGCAGGGAGGCCTAACAGACAAATCTCTCATAGAAGTCACATTCAAGTTTTTGGGGTAAAACAGTGCATGGGTTGTGGAGGAGACAGTGTTCACTGAATATTCATGTGCTCCTCTCTTTTTCCCAGCATTCCTTGCAGTGAGGTTGGAACCATGTGACTAAATCTGGCCAATGGACTGTGGGCATGCATCGCTTTCTGGTTTGGGCTGTATAGAGCCAGTGTGCAGCCTCCATATCTCCTCCTCTGCTATGGTGACCTTGGAAACCACATGCTCATGAAATAATACTTATCCATATTAACTGCAATATGCTCTCATATCTCCTATTTGTTTTGATTCGCCTTCTCTCCATTTCTCTTTCCGTCACCTGCCATCTCTTCTTCCATCCCCCTGTCTTGATTTTTCTTTCAAGGGCTGGTTCCAACAGCCTAAACTGATTTCATGAGTGATTATTAGGCTCTTTGAAAAAAGTGTTGTAGATCAGCATTTTCAACATTTAATCTGTACATGAATCATAAGGGATCTTTTTAATGCAGATTCTGTTTCAGTAGGTCTGAGTTAGGGTCTGAGAGTTTCTAAAAAGCTCCCAGGTGATGATGGTGCTTGTTCAAGGACCACACTTTAAATAGGAAGGTTCTAGAGGGTATTCCTGAACTCTGGTAATGAAATTTCTGACAAAAATTTATTTCTCTGGAATAATGCACACATGCACATGCAATAGATTTCTATGTATGCATACAAATGTATGCATATGTATGTATATGTGTCCTCACAGTTGCTTGACAATATATCCCCTCCCAGGCACCCTCAATGGTACCTTTCTTCTTAAAGACAGGATATGTTCAAACTTTTGTTTATTAACTGGTGTTTTAGTAGTGTGCCATTTCCTTATATCTGTTGAGTGGGTGAACACACATAGTCATTCTTGAGAACAGTTATGAATGTCTGTGTGTGGAGGAGAGATGCTAGGGGGAGATCAAAACTCTATGAGAGATGAAGGAAGCTCTTGTGCCTGGTGGAATTCCCACTCCCTTGCTTGGCTTCATCCAATCTCTGTTACTCATGAGAGCTCTTTTAGGGACATCAGAGCATGTAATTCCTGCTGTCTGTAAATGTCTCCTTTGGTTTTCATCTCCTAAATGAAGTTCATCTTCTCTGTGTCTGTTGACATGTGCCATAAGTCTCATCACCTTCCAGTCTCCTAAATCCTCTGCCCTTATTTGCAGGACCCTACACTTATGTATGTATTATTATCGTTGGCACGGTTGTTTTCATGACAATACATCAACATGTTTGCTAACAGTGATGAATCTGGGGGAACAACTGATACAAAAATATGAGCTTTACACAGAGAAGAATTAGCTGAAAGTACATAAATCATCAACATTAATACTATTAAAGTAAGAGCTGACTGTAAGGGCCTCTGTACTGCCATAGCAGCATTTAGTGTTTTGATGGTAACCTTTACATATACACTAATTTTATGTCATTATAGGAGTAATGTTTATGAGAAAAACAAAACAATCTTTCTTCAGAGATGCACCATTAAGAAATACAATAAATCCTTGAACATCTTCTAATTTAGAGTCAAAACTGCCTTACATTTCCAATCTACTCTTTTTCTTTTCTTTTTTAAAAATTTAATTGAAAAAATTGAAGTATAGTTGCTTTATAATGTTGTGTTAGTTTCTGGTGTACAGCAAAGTGATTCAGTTATATATGTGTGTGTGTGTGTGTGTGTGTGTGTGTATATATATATATATATATATATATATATATATTCTTTTCTATTATGGTTTATTACAAGATATTGAATATAGTTCCCTGTGCAATACAGTAGGACTTTATTGTTTACCTATTTTATGTACAGTAGTTTGTATCTGCTAAACTCAGACTCCTAATTTATCTCCCACCTCCCCTTTCCCCTTTGGTAACCACAAGTTTGCTTTCTATGTCTGTGATTCTGTTTCTGTTTTGTAAATAAGTTCATTTTGTTTCATATTTTGGATTCTACATATAAGTGATATCATATGATATTTGTCTTTCTCTCTCTGACTTACTTCACTTAGTATGATAATCTCTAGGTCTGTCCATGTTGTTGCAAATGGCAATATTTCATTCTTTTTAATGGCTGAGTAATAGTCCACATTATATATATATATACCACATCTTCTTTATCCATTCATCTGTTGGTGGACATTTAGGTTGCTTCTGTGTCTTGGCTATTGTAAATAGTGCTGCTATGAACATTGGGGTGCATGTATCTTTTTGAATTACAGTTTTCTCCAGATATATGCCCAGGAGTGGGATTGCTGGATCATATGGTAACTCTATTTTTAGTTTTTAAAGGAACATCCATACTGTTTTCCATAGTGGCTGTACCAATTTACATTCCCACCAACAGTGTAGGAGGGTTCCCTTTTCTCTACACCTTCTCTAGTATTTATTTATTTGTTTATTTAAAGAATTAATTTTTTAAAGTTTATTTTATTTTTTTATTTATTTACTTTTTGGCTGCGTTGAGTCTTTGTTGCTGCATGCGGGCTTTCTCTAGCTGTGGCGAGTGGGGGCTACTCTTCGTTTTGGTGCACAGGCTTCTCATTGTAGTGGCTTCTCTTGTTGCAGAGCATGGGTTCTAGGTGCGCGGGCTTCAGTAGTTGTGGCACATGGGCTCAGTAGTTGTGGCTCGTGGGCTCTAGAGCGCAGGCTCAGAAGTTGTGGCATGTGGGCTTAGTTGCTCCGTGGCATGTGGGAATCTTCCCAGATCAAGGCTTGAACCCGTGTCCCCTGCATTGGCAGGCAGATTCTTAACCACTGCACCACCAGGGAAGTCCTCTCCAGTATTTATTATTTGTAGACTTTTTAATAATGGTCATTCTGACTGGTGTGAGGTTATATCTCACCGAAGTTTTGATTTGCATTTCTCTAATAATTAGCAATGTTGAGCATCTTTTTGTGTGCCTGTTGACCACCTGGATGTCTTCTTTGGAGAAATGTCTATTTAGGTCTATTTAGGCCCATTTTTTGATTGGGTTGTTTGTTTTTTTGTTATTGAGTTGTATGAGCTGTTTGTATATTTTGAAAATTAAGCCCTTGTTGGTCACATCATTGGCAAATATTTTCTCCCAGTCCATAGGTTGTATTTTTGTTTTGTTTATGGTTTCCTTTGCTGTGCAAAAGCTTTTAAGTTTGATCAGGTCCCATTTGTTTATTTTTGCTTTTATTTTTATTGTCTTGGGAGACTGATCTAAGAAAACATTGCTATGATTTATGTCAGAGAATGTTTTGCCTATGTTGTCTTCTATATTTTTCTGTTTTTCCTAATCTCTTATGTGTCTGCTGGCAAAAATGTGAGGAGAACAGCACATGAGCATTTTACATGCACCCTTGGTTCTGAGCAAAGTTGGCTTCCCCATGCACTAATCTCTGTGCCTTAGCCCACAGAGACCAGCATTAGGCATGGCTTTGAATTCTGATAATGACATATTTCAGCTGATTTGTCAACCAGAACTATTTGTCAGTGGCCAGCCTCTTTAAGTGGCATAAGGAATCCAGTAAAATAGAACCTTAAATCAGAATTCTAATGATTCATAAAACATAAAACAAACCTTAAATCTAAAGGGTACTTGAGTACCATCTTTTGGCCATGAGGCCACATACTACAAACTAAGGCAAAAACTGAAAACCTGGAGTGGCCTGATGTATGAGAATAGGAAAGTTGTCCACAGTCCCAAATAAATGGCAGACCACACAATTCTGCCTCCGGAATGGTGAATAATGGTGTGTGGAGGCTCTTCTCCAAAGATGGCCTTCCAATGAGGCATGCTTCCCTTGACAGACTTTCTGGCAGGTGGGTGTGCCAACAGATGGGTGTTCAGACACACAGATGTTCAGATGTTACTGGCAAACTTGGATCTACACACCCTACATGGAGCAAAGCCAATCTACTGACACTGGTTGTAGTGAAGGAAAGTTAAGTGCTTATTGCAGGGCACCAAGCGAAGACAACGGACAGTTCTTGCTCAAAAGACCAGAACTCCCTGATGGCATTCAGGGAAGTGTTTTTAAAGGCAACACTAGGGGTGTGGGTTTCAGGGTGTCTGATCAGCTCATGGACACTCTTCTGACTGGTTGGTGGTGAGGTAACAGGGTGAGGTTTCAAGAATCTGAATCATCAACCTCTGGTCCCAATGAGTTCAGAGTCTATGTACTTGTGGTCAGCAGTTTCCATCTGGTGGGAATCTGGTTTCTGTAAAAACAACTTAGGAATGTGCATCAGACATTGTTATCTATGTTCTTCAGAGAGAAATGGAAGGTCCGGTCACTCTGCTATATGGCTGCTATTGTTTCTACATGTTCTCATTTTCCTAATCATTAACTCTTGAGCCAGCTTTTGAGACTCAGGGGAGCCTGAAGCAAAGCCTTTTACTTAAGAGAGGCAGAGCACGGGGTGGTGGGCTTGTATACCGGAGAGGGTCATAAAGAGTCCTGCTTGGTATAACAGACAGATGTTCAGACTGATTTCAACAGATTGACAGATGTTCCGAAAGACAAGTGTTTGGACACATGGACATTCAGACACATGATTATCAGACACATGGACGGGGTTCAGACAGACGTTTGAACAGACTGACATTCAGAAAAATGAACAGATGTTCAGACAGATGGTTGGTTGGACAGATGGATAGATGTTCAGACAGAGAGCCATTTTTGCAGATAAGCATGCAGACAGATGGATGTTCACACAGACAAACTCATGTCCAGAGAGTGGGTGTTCAGACAGATGGACATAAGTTAAGAAAGACAGACATTCCAACAGATGGACATTGGAACAGACTGATACACATTCAGACAGATGGGCATTCTGACAGATGGGTCTTCTGACACACAGATGTTCTGAGATGGACTTTCTGAAAAATGGATATTCTGATAGATTCACATTCAGACAGATTAATATTCAGAAAGACATTCTTATAGATGGACATTCAAACACACGGACAGACATTTGGACAGAGAAACTTTCTGGCAGACAGACTTTCTGGCAGATGGGCATGCAGACAGATGGGTGTTCAGACAGACCAGTGTTCAGATGGATGGATGTCCCCACTAACTGACAGTTAGGCAGATGAACAGATATTCACAGAGAGGGAAGTTCAGACAAACAATTCTTCTGACAGACATTTCAGCAGACAAGTGTGCTGACAGATGTTTGGTGGCAACCCTGCATGAAGTGAGTCTATCTGTGCCATTTTTTCCAATACCATTTGCTCACTCAGTGTCTCTGTATCACATTTTCATAATTCTTCAAATATTTCAAACTTTTTCATTATCATTTTATTTGTTATGGTGATCTGTGATCAGTGATCTTTGATATTACTATTGTAATTGTTTTGGGGTGCCAAGAATGGCACCCATACAAGATGGTGAACTTAATTAATAAATGTGTGTGTTCTGACTGCTTCACTGACAGGCTGCTTTCCCTCTCCTTGGGCCTTTCTCTACCTTGAGACACAACAATATTTAAATTAGGTCAATCTAGAGGCCTACAATGACCTCTAAATATTCGAGTGAAAGGAAGAATCACATGTGTCTCACTTTAAATCAAAAGCTAGAAATGATTAAACTTAGGGCATATCAAAAGCCCAGATAGGCCAAAATCTAGGCCTCTTACGCCAAATAATTAGCCAAGTAGTGAATGCAAAGGAAAAGTTCTTGAAGGAAAGTAAAAGTGCTACTTCTTTGAACACATGAATGATAAGAAAGTGAAACAACCTTATTGCTGATATGAAAAAAGTGTTAGTGGTCTGGATAGAAGATCAAACCAGCCACAACACTGCCTTAAGCCAAAGCCTAGTCCAGAGCAAGGTCCTAACTCTCTTCAATTCTATGAGGGCTTTGAGTAGTGAGGAAGTTACAGAAGAAAAGTTTGAAGTTAGCAGAGGTTGGTTCATGAGTTTAAGGAAAGAAGCTGTCTCTACAACATCAAAATGCAGGGGCTGATGTAGAAGATACAGCAAGTAATCTAGGACATCTAGCTAAGATAATTAATGAAGGTGGTTATATCAAACAACAGATTTTTAATATAGCCTCATATTGGAAGACGATGTCATCTAGGACTTTTATAGCTAGAAAGGAGAAGTCAATGCCTGGCTTTAAATCTTCAAAGGACAGGCTGACTCTCTTGTTAGGGGTTAATGCAGCTGGTGATTTGAAGTTGAAGCCAACGCTCATTTACCATTCTGAAAATCTTAGGGACCTTAGGAATTATGCTAAATCTACTCTGCCTGTGTTCTATAAATGAAACAACAAAGCCTGGATGACAGCGCATCTGTTTTCAAATGGTTTACTGAATATTCTAAGTCCACTGTTCAGATCTTCCACTCAGAAAAAAAGATTCCTTTCAAAATATTACTGCTCACTGACAATGCACCTGATTACCCAAGAGCTCTGATGGAGATGTACAACACGATTAATGTTTTCATGCCTGCATCCATTCTGGGTCAAGGAGTAATTTTGACTTTCAAGTCTTCTTATTTAAGAAATATATTTTGGTAATTCCCTGGTGGTCAGTGGTTAGGACTCCATGCTCTCATTGCCAAGGGCCTGGGTTCAATCCCTTGTTGGGGGACTAAAATCCCACAAGCCACGCAGTGCAGCAAAAAAAAAAAAAAAAAAAAAAAAAGGAAAGAAAGAAACACATTTTATAAGGCTATAGATGCCATCGGTAGTGATTCCTCTGATGGATCTTGGCAAAGTAAATTTAAGAACATTCGTGATTCATGGGAAGAGGTCAAAATATAAATATTAACAGGAATTTGGAAGAAGCTGATTCCAACCCTCGTGGATGACTTTTTGAGAGGTTCAAGACTTCAGTGGAAGAACTAACTGTGGATGTGGTGGAAATAGCAAGAAAACTAGCACTAGAAGTGGAGCCTGAAGATGTGATTGAATCGCTGCAATCTCATGATAAAACTTTAATGGAGGAGGAGTTGTTTCATATGGATGAGCAAGAAAAGTGGTTTCTTGAGATAGAATCTACTCCTAGTAAATATGCTATGAAGATCGTTGAAATGAAAACAAAGGATTAAGAATATTTCATAAACTTAGCCGATAAAGCAGTGGCAGGGTTTAGAGGATTGACTACAATTTTGAAAGAAGTTCTACTCTTGGTAAAATGCTACGAAAGAGCATTGAATGTTACAGAGAAATCGTTCGTGAAAGGAAGTCAATCGATGTCACAAACTTCATTGTTGTCTTATTTTAAGAAATTGCCACAGCCACCCCAGTCACCTTCAGCAACAACCATGCTGATCAGTCAGCAGCCATCAACAGTGAGGCAAGACCCTCCACCAGCACAAAGATTACAACTAACTTGCTGAAGGCTCAGATGATGCTTAGCAATTTTTAGCAATAAAGTACATTTAAATTAAGGTATATACATTATTTTTTAGACATAATTTTATTACACATTTAATATACTTCAGTACAATGTGAATGTAATTTTATATGCACAGGAAAACCAAAAACTTCATGTGACTCTCCTGCGTTGTCTGCTTTATTGTGGTGGCCTGGAACTGAACCTACAATATCTCCACAGTATGCTTGTATTCAGACGCAAAGGCCTATGTTGAGGCAGATGAATGTTCCAAAGGATGGACAGACATACTAATAGATGGCTGTTCTGACACATGGATGATCAGACAGAAGGAAAAACCTCAGATGACTGGATGCTTGGACAGATGGACAGAAGATGTTCTGCCAGACAGATGTTCTGCCAGAAAAGCAAAATTACAACTATTTACAGAGAATCTATTGATGAGAATGACCTAAAGACTAGCCAAAAAGATATTCCATAACAAAATATATAAAGAAGGAACCACGATGAGATGGGCAGGAGGGGTGGAGACAAGGTATGGTCAAGATCCACAACCAACAAACTGGAGGATAATCATAATTGCAGAGGGTCTCTCAAAGGAGTGAGGGGTCCAAGCCCCACATTGGGCTCTTTAGCCTAGGGGCCCTACACCAGGATGATGAGCCCCAGAATGCCTGACGTGGAAGGCCAGTGGGGCTTGTGTATGGAAGAGTTGGAGGGCTGTAGGAAACAGAGACTCTGTTATACAGCGCATGGAAAATCTCACATGCTTCAAGACCCAGTGTGGGGGCAGTAACTTGAAAGGAGATTGGGTTAAATCCACTTGTTGATCTTTGAGAGCCTCCTGGACAGGCAAGAGGCAACTGGGACTCCCTCGGGGGACATAGACACAGGCAAGAGCTATTTATGGAAGCTCGTTCTACCATGAGGACACTGGTGCAGGCAAGCCCCATTTGGAGTCCTCCCTCAGGCCTATTAGTGCTGGGAGCTTACCTGTCCACCAACTGGTTGGCACCAGACCCAGGACTCCCCAGGCTCAGAATTCAGCCATGAGGGACACAGCCCTGCTCAACAGTGGACCAGCACCAGTCCTGGGCCTTGTCCCCCAAGGCTCACAGCCAGCTGCTGGGACCCAGCCCCATCCACCAGTGGGTCACCACAGCTCCAAGTCCCCCAGGCCATGCAGCCAGCCACACTGTGAACTGACGCCACCCATCAGCAAGCCAGCAGCCTCCACACAAAGCAGGGCCTAACAGCCGAGTAAGCCCAGGGGCTAGCCCTGCCTACCAGCATGCCCACAGTAGTAAGCCCCATTACAATAGAAGGGCCCATGCAGCCCACATAGGGAGCACCCCTAGAGCTCTGATGTCCAGAGGGGAGGGTGCTGCTGGACCCCATAGGACATCTCCTACATAAGGCCACTTCTTCAAGATTGGGAAACATAACTGAACTGCTTAATACATAGAAATAAACACAGAGAATTAGGCAAAATGAGGAGACAGAGGAATGTGTTTTAAACAAAGGAACAAGATTAAACTCCAGAAGAAGAACTAAGAGAGGTGGAGATAAGCTGTCTACCCAATAAAGAGTACAAGCAAATAATCATAAAGATGCTCAACGAACTTGGGAGAAGAATGGAAGAACACAGTGAGAATTTAACAAAGAGTTAGAAAATATAAAGAAGAACCAAATGGAGCTGAATAATACAATAATCAATAAAAAATACACTAGAAGGAATCAACAATAGATTAGATGATACAGAAGAATGGAGCAGTGAACTGGAAGTCAGAATAGTGGAAATCACCCAAGCTGAACAGAAAAAAAGAATTAAAAGAAATGAGGGTAGTTTAAGAGACCTCTGAAACAATGTCACATGTACTAACATTCACATCATAGGGGTCTTAGAAGGAGAAGAGAGAGAGGAAGGGACTGATAACATATTTGAAGACAAAATAGCTGAAAACTTCCTTAACCTTGGAAAGACAACAGACATCCAGGTCCAGGAAGCACAGAGTTGCAAACAAGATGAACCTAAAGAGAGCCACACCAAGACACACTGTAATTAAAATGGCAAAAATTAAAGATGAAGAGAGAATCAAGAAAAGCAACTAGTTATCTACAAGGGAGCTCCTGTAAGACCACAAGCTGACTTTTCAGCAGAAACTTTGTAGGGCAGAAAGGAGTGGCATGATATATTTAAGGTGATGAAAGGAAAAAACCTGTAACCAAGAATACTCTACTTGGCAAGGCTATCATTTAGATTTGAAGGAAAGATAAAGAGTATTACAGATAAGCAAAAGCTAAAAGAATTCAGCACCACTAAACTGATTGATAAGAATTGTTAAAGGGATTTCTCTAAGTGGAAAAGTAAAGACCACAACTAGAAATATGAAAATTATAAAAGGAAAAACCTCATTGGTAAAGGCAATATACAGTAAAGGTGTAGATCAACCACTTATAAAGCTAGTAGAAAGGTTAAAAGACAAAAGTAGTAATATCATCTATACCCATAATAAGTAGTTAAGGGATACACAAAACAAAATGATGTAAAATATGATGCAGAAAACAGTACATATGGACGAGGGGAGTAAAAATTCAGCATTGTTTAATGTGTTTGAATTTAAGAGATTTTAAGCTTAAAATAATCATATATATATATATATATATATATATATATATATATATATATATATATGTTGTTACATATAAACCTCATGGTAGCCACAAACCAAAAATCTATAATAGATACACACACACAAAAGAGAAAGGAATCCAAACATAACACCAAAGATAGTCATCAAATCACAAGGGAAGTGAGGAAAAGAAGAAATAAATGAAAAAGAACTACAAAACAACCCCCAAACAATTAAAATGGCAATAAGTGTATACCTATCAATAATTACTTTAAATGTAAATGAACTTTTTGCTCCAATCCAAAGACATAGAGTGGCTTGAATGGATAAAAAACAAGACCCATAAATATGCTTCCTATAAGACATTCACTTCAGATCTAAAGTCACACATAGACTAAAAGTGAGAGGATGGAAAAGAGTATTCCTTGCAAATGGAAATGAAAAGAAAGCTTCTGTAGCAATACTTATATAATAAAAATAGACTTTAGAACAAAGACTGTATTCAGAGACAAAGAAATTATAAAGATCAGAGCAGAAATAAATGAAATAGAGACTAAAAAACCAGAACAAAACAAAAGATCAATGAAATGAGAGCTGGTTCTTCAAAAAGATAAGCAAAATTGATAAACCTTTAGCCAGACTCATCAAGAAAAAAAGAGAGAAGACTCAAATTAATAAAATCAGAAATAGAAAAGAAGTTAAAACTGAAACCACAGAAATACGAAGGATCATAATTAACTGCTATGAAAAACTATATGCCAATAAAACAGAAAACCTAGAAGAAATGGATAAATTACCAAAATGTACAATCTGAAACAGAAATAAATAGAAAATTTGAACAGACAAATTACCAGTAATGAAATTGAATAAATAAAGAAAAATTTTAAAAACTCCCAACAGGGGCTTCCCTGGTGGTGCAGTGGTTAAGAATCCACCTGCCATTGCAGGGAACACAGGTTTGAGCCCTGGTCTGGGATGATCCCACATGCTGCAGGGCAACTAAACCCATGTGCCACAACTACTGAGCCTATGCTCTAGAGCCCGGGAACCACAACTGCTGAGCCCACGTACCACAACTACTGAAGCCCATGTGCCTAGAGCCCATGCTCTGCAGCAAGAGAAGCCACTGCAATGAGAAGCCCACACACTGCAATGAAGAGTAGCTCCTGCTCGTCACAACTAGAGAAAGCCCGTGCGAACCAATGAAGACCCAACACAACCAAAAATAAATAAATAAATTTATTTAAAAAAAAAAAAACTCCCAACAAACAAAATTCTAGGACCAGACGGCATCACAGGTGAAGTCTATGAAATATTTAGAGAAGAGTTAACACCAATCCTTCTCAAACTATTCCAGAAAACTGCAGAGAAAGGAATTCTTCCAAACCTATTCTATTAGGCCAGCATCACTCTGATACCAAAACAGAAAAAGGTATCACACACAAAAAAAGAAAATTAGAGGCCAGTATCACTGATAAATATAGATGCAAAAATACTCAAAAAATATTAGCAAACTGAATCCAACAATACATCAGATGGATCATACACCATAATCAAGTGGGATTTATCCCAGGGATACAAGGATTTTTCAACATCCACAAATCAATGTGATGTACCACATTAACAAATTGAAGAATAAAGAACTCATGATCATCTCAACAGATGCAGGTATAGCTTTTGACAAAATTCAAAATCTGTGTATTATAAAAACTCCCCACAAAGTGGGTATAGAGGGAATATAATTCAACATAATAAGGGCCATCCTTAAAAATTATGTATTATATAACATAATACTCAATGGTGAAAAATTGAAAGCATTTCCTCTAAGATCAGGAAAAAGACAAGGATGTCCACTCTCACCACTTTTATTCAACATAGTTTTGGAAGTCCTAGCCACAGCAATCAGAGAAGAAAAAGAAATAAAAGGAATACAAACTGGAAAGGAAGAAGTAAAACTGTCCCTGTTTGCAGATGACATGATACTAAACATAGAAAATCCTAAAGAAGGCAGCAGAAAACTACTAGAGCTCATCAATGAATTCGGTAAAGTTGCAGGATACAAAATTAACATACAGAAATCTCTTGCATTCCTATGCACTAACAATGAAAGATCAGAAAGAGAAATTAAAGAAACAATCCTATTTACCATTGCATCAAAAAGAATAAAATACCTAGGAATAAACCTACCTCAGGAGACAAAAGACCTGCACTCAGAAAACTATAAGATGAAAGGAATCAAAGATGACACAAACAGATGGAGAAATATACCATGTTTTTGGATTGGAAGAATCAACATTGTGAAAATGACTATACTACCCAATGCAATCTACAGATTCAATGCAATACCTATCAAATTACCAATGGCATTTTTTACAGAATTAGAACAAAAAATTTTACAATTTTTAATGGAAACACAAAAGACCCTGAATAGCCAAAGCAATCTTGAGAAAGAAAAACGGAGCTGGAGGAATCAGGCTCCCTGACTTCAGACTATACTACAAAGCTACAGTAATCAAGACAGTATGTTACTGGCACAAAAACAGAAATATAGATCAGTGGAACAGGACAGAAAGCCCAGAGATAAACCCACACACACATGGTCACCTTATCTTTGATAAAGGAGTCAAGAATATACAATGGAGAAAAGACTGCCTCTTCAATAAGTGGTGCTGGGAAAACTGGACAGCTACATGTAAAAGAATGGAATTAGAACATTTTCTCACACCATACACAAAAATAAACTCAAAATGGATTAGAGACCTAAATGTAAGGCTATAAAACTCTTAGAGGAAAACATTGGCAGAACATTCTCTGACATAAATTGCAGCAATATCTTTCTTGATCCACCTCCTAGAGTAATGAAAATAAAAACAAAAATAAACAAATGGGACCTAATTAAACTTAAAAGCTTTAGCACAGCAAAGGAAACCATAAACAAAATGAAAAGATAACCCACAGAATGGGAGAAAATATTTGCTAATGAAGTGACTGACAAGGGATTAATCTCCAAAATATACAAACAGCTCATGCAGCTCCATGTCAAAAAAACAAACAACCCAATCAAAAAATGGGCAGAAGATCTAAATAGACATTTCTCCAAAGAATACATACAGATGGCCAAAAACCACATGAAAAGATGCTCAACGGCACTAATTATAAGAGAAATGCAAGTCAAAACTACAATGAGGAACTAATGAGAACCTGCAGTAAAGCACAGGGAACTCTACACTTCTACTGTGTACAGTAGAAACTAACACAACATTGTAAAACAACTATACCCTAATAAAAAAAAAAAAGCTACAATGAGGTGTCATCTCACACCAGTCAGAATGGCCATCATCAAAAAAGTCTACAAACAACAAATGCTGGAGAGTGGAGAAAAGGGAACCCTCCTACACTGTTGGTGGGAATGTAAAGTGGTACAACCATTATGGAGAACAGTATGGAGGTTCCTTAAAAAACTAAATATGGAACTACCATATGATCCAGCAATCCCACTCCTGGGTATATCTGGAGAAAACCATAATTTGAAATGTTACATGCACCCCAATATTCATTGTAGCACTATTTACAATAGCCAAGACATGGAAGCAATCTAAATGTCCATCGACAGGGGAGTGCATAAGAAGATAGGGTATATATATATATATATATATATATATATATATATATATATATATACACAATGGAATATTACTCAGCCATAAAAAAGAATGAAATAATGTCTTTTGCAGCAACATGGATGGACTTAGAGATTGTCATACTGAGTGAAGTAAGCCAGAGAGAGAAAGACAAATATCATATGATAGTGCTTATATGTGGAATCTAAAAAGTGGTACAACGGAACTTATTTACAAAACAGAAATAGAGTCACAGGTGTAGAAAACAAACTTACGGTTACTGGGGGGAAATGGGGGAGGGGACAAATTGGGAAATTGGGATTGACATATACATACTACTATATATAAAATAGATAACTAATAAGGACCTACTATATAGCACAGAGAACTCTACTCAATACTCTGTTATGACCTATATGGGAAAAGAATCTAAAAAACAGCAGATATATGTATAACTGATTCACTTTGCTGTACAGCAGAAACTAACACAACATTTTACATCAACTATACTCCAATAAAAATTTTTTAAAAAAGAAACAAATTGACAAAAAAAAAGTTTCTTGTTGGAGAACATTCCAAGGACAGGTGATATTATATGCATAGGTCCTGAAGTGGTATGAAGATGATCTCTTCAATGTATAGAAAGAAACCTAGAGGCAAAGGGCAATGAGGATTAAAAAAAATTATAGTTATGTCTTATTTTTTCCCTGAGTTCTGTTAAAAAAATGGACAAATAAATTCTTTCCCCAAGTTCAATGGTTGTTTTGGGGGTTCACCATATATAAAGGTTCATGATGACAACCTTCTTCCTCTGAGCTATTATATGTGAATTTTTAAAGAATAATTAAAATTGACAGCATTTGTCTCAGTTCAAAAGTAAAATACTTCAGTTCCAACAATAACAAGAATAAATTAATCACTAGAAGCATATCCAGAGAAGACACTGATGACCAAATTAGACAAGAGCCTTATATATGTTATAAATACACTATTTCCTTTGTACAAGATAGAGGAAATTATGAGCATAAGTCAGGTGCTCCTGAGACACATCCTAAAATCTAGGGCATCTTAACTTGCCTGACTGGTTTCTGGGGGAATGTGGGGTAAGAGGTGCCCTTGACTTCTGGGTCATCATGCCAACAGGGCATCATGGTATTCCACTGAGACTCCTGGAGACTTCCATGCCCTCAAACAGTGTGAAGTTGTTGCTAGCATCCGGTGGCAGATGGGGAACAGGGAGAGGGGGGTTGAGGGTTAGGGTCATTCCATCCCAGGAAGCTCCCTGCCCATAGATGAAAACCCCAGTGGCAGCCCCCAGAGCCCTTGGTGAGCCTGGGTCGGCTTCTTCTGTCTGCTCTTTGGAGGAGAGCCACTGAAGGTCTTGGCATCCTTGGGGGATCTGGAGCTCTTGGGCATCTTCCTCAGGGCACAATGGTTCCCTTCAGCACCAAGAGTTAGTCCCATGGGGAAGGGCCACTGAGCCCAGGTTGGAGTGCTACAACCACATCCTGGTATGCCAGTGACTACACCTTCCTAAGTGGTCTATCAACGTGTCCTTGGCACACACCCAAGGGACCTGGCAGAGCCCCACCAATCACCTGGGATTTCCCAAACAAGACCAAAGGTCTCGACCTCCTCGAAGGATTTTTCACCTTCAGGACTAGTGAATGGAGCCCTATAGTTGGCCACACATTCAAGTGAAGTTCTCACAAAGCTCATAATCTCCCCCTGGAAAGCAATATTGGACAAGTGATGCAATTCTCATATATTTTTTGCCTTATATTCTTTATTGTTAGAAAAGTGAAAATAAAGTGACATGTTTGTGTGTGTGTGTGTGTGTGTGTGTGTGTATGACACTAAAAGTTGTTTAAGAGGAAGACTTGTGAAAGTGGGGTCGACACAGAGAAGTGCTTTCTTTTTGATAAATATCTCCTAGGACATGTGCAGAAAGCAATGAAAGAGACACAGATAATAACATGTATCTATGTTATGATGGTCAAAGAAACTGTGAAGGAAGAAGCACCTGCTGCAACTTTGCCAGGAGGGACAGGAGGCCAAGTAATGCTCAATCAAAGGATGATGATGCCTGTAAAAATTAATAAACAGGGGAATTCCCTGATGGTCCAGTGGTAAAGAATCCGCCTTGCAATGCAGGGGACGCGGGTTTGATCCCTGGTTGAGGAACTGGGATCCCAGACGCTGCGTGGCAACTAAGCCCGCATGCCACAACTACTGAGCTCGTGCACCTCAACTAGAGCCAGCGTGCCACAAACTATGGAGCCCACATTTCCTGGAGCCCGTGCGCCACAACTAGAGAGAGAAAACCCACACGGCACAACTAGAGAGAAACCCGCGCACCACAACGAAGAGCCTGCACGCCGCAACGAAATATCCCGCGTGCCCCAAGCAAAGATCCCACGTGCCGCAACTAAGACCCGATGTAGCCAAAAATAAATAAATCTTTTAAAAAAATTAATAAACAGAAACCTCAACTAAAAGGAGGCCAGAAGGGGGAGCTCTCACACTCTACAACCATAGTGGAACCCCAAAGGAAGAAGACTTCCTCCTCTTGTCTGGCAAGAGCTCAGCCAACGAACGATTGTCACAATTCAATGAGAAGCCACTATACTCTGAATTCTCAATTCCTCCAAGGAACTCTTTGTTTACTAAAACCCTCCCAACTTCCTTTTCCCCTCTCTCCTTATGTGAAAGACTTGCATGTGGCTTGCCATGGTTGCAGACGCCAAATTGCAGTTCTTTGATGATCATGAGTAAACCCATTTTTGCTGGAGAAATAACTTGCAGTCTATTTAAGGTCAACATTTTTGGCCCACACAGGGACCCAGAGAAGACCCCCAACAACTGGAAGGTGGGCAAGCAAACAGGTGTGATACCAACACTAACCTCACTGATGCTTGCTGGGACCCTGGGGTTTGAGGGTAAGTCTTTCTCCTGGATCTGAGCTTCTGCCCTCTTTGCTTTGAGGATCTCCAGGTTTTATTCAGGATCTATATTAAGGCTTTGTCCTTTCTGATTAAAGCCTTGTTTATTTGGCACATTGACCCGACTCTTTTGAAATCAGGCTGCTCCAACTGGAATTCCCTTGCCTTCAGCCTGATTCCCATTGGAACAGGGGCTCTTCTGTTGGATCTGTGCTGTTAAGCATTTGGCCTGAGTCTTTCAGAACTAGGCCATGCCCTTGGAACTGGCTGGTCTGGTGTTAGGCCTGCAGGCTGTTTGAGCTGTTAGGGCTTTTTGTAAATTATCCTTCTATTCTAGAGAAAGACCTCTGGGAAATAGGATCACAGTTATCTAAACATTTTGAAGGAGTATTCCCCCCCACCCCTCAACCACAGGGACCCTGGCTGATTTTATGTTTAAAATCTGTGGTCCTTCCTCATATGCATTTCTATGTGGACCTGAGGCAGGAGATAGATGGGCCCCAGGCCAGACATTTACAACTAGCCTCCTGTACATATTTCTTGAGACAGGGTATAGATGGGCTCCAGATTAGACATTTGTAGCCAGCCTCCTGTTTATACTTCAAGACAGAAATAACAACAGGAATAGGCTAAGCACTGCCTGGGTAAAAGATCAAGAGGTCACATATTTCTCGTCCTTGGGGTCAGGGAGATCTTGACTGCACATGCACAGATAGGATCCTCGGGGGTCAAAAAGGGAGGGGACACCAGACTATATATACTAAGTTTTACTAACTTCCCAAAGGTCCTTGTGCTAAAATCCATCTTGGCTAAAGTATGCGTGTGCACGTAGGGGCGGGCCCTGAGTCAAAGGACAAAGCAGGATGATTGGCCAGAGAAAAACAAAGACCTGGAAGACTGACCCCTTACAAATGATTTAAACTTCCCAGAGGCGTGACTTTTCTCTGAACTCACCTGTGCCTCTGTTGGCATGTACTCTGCTTTTCTAACATACACCTACTTTCCTCTCTACCTTCTGTCTCCTTGTCAAAATTTTTTTCAAGGCAGACAAGAAATGGGGCTCAGAATTTATCCGCTGGCCCTCATAGTCTAGTGGTTAAGATTTGGCACTCTCACAGCCGCAATCAGGGTTCAATCATGGTCTTGCTTCCAGCTGCTGCTCACTGCATTCCGAAATTAGACCAACCTAACCAAAGGCAATTATGGGAAACCTTTGAAATCCCCAAACTTACCTTTCTTAAAACCCAATTGGACAACCTTAGTTATAAAATTTCTAAAACTGAACAAAACACTTATTTTAATTGGTATTTTGAGGTTTCCAATGTTATCAGGAGCCTAAAATTGCCTCTCTGCAAAATAAGATTTTAAGATTAATTGAGGCAAACAAATGATTAAAGAAAGATAAAATAGCTTCTGAAGCCTCACGTTCTTCTTCCGTAGCCTCTTTGTCTCAGGCTCTGCTTTTAGCACCATCTTGTTCCCCTCCTCTGGGACCTTGTGCTCAGGCCCTGCCTTCAGGGCCATCTTTTTCCTTCCCCTTTATACTGCCTATTCCTCCTCTGTACCCTCAGTTCCTCCACACTAATTCTCTCGCTGAACTTCCCTTTCCCCCTGAAAATCTCCTCACCCCATTTTCCTCTGAATCTATCAGAACCTGTCCCTTTAGAATTTAGCTTTCTGAGGATCCAGAGGTTAAACCCGTAATTTTAAATATTCCTTGGGCTAAAACTGAACTGCGAACCATAGTTAAAGAGTTTCCCAAAGTAACCAAAGATCCTCAGAGATTTGCTGAGGAATTTAATATAACAATCTTACCAATCTTGTTTCTCTGACTTACATCAGCTAGGTCATATGCTTGTTGGTGAAGGCCAGGCCCAGCATTGGATGAAAATTGCTGACTGGTAAAGTCCTGAAAGGTCTCTAGAATTACAACCAGGATAGCAACCTGCTAACTTATATGGTCAGGCCAAGGCAATTGCTAGGTGACTTCATCGGGCAATTCCTAGGGCTTTTCCAAAGCCTATTGATTGGAATAAAATTCAGACTTACACACAAAAATCTGATGACTCTGTTCATAGCTATTACAATCAACTTCAGATTATTTTAAAGAAAATTCTGGTCTTCCTTCAGATGTTGATCCCACCCAGGTAGATTTAACTCTGTTTATTAATGGTCTGAACCAGGGTCTTTCATTTCTAGTAAAAAAGAACAGGATGGAATGGGAAATGATGTCCACTCCAGATTTAGTTAATCTTACAAACCAGCTCTCTCACACTGTAGATGAGTCACCTAAAAGGAAAACTGCCAATATTCTTAATCTTAAACCTCAGCAAATAAAGTTCCCTAAATGAAACAAAAACCATCCTAGTTTCTGCTATTAGAGCAAAGAGCCAGGGCATTGGAAAAGAGATTGTTACAGATTCAAGCCCTTCAGTCACCATCAGCCCTCTAACCAGGCTTTCCAGCTTCCTCCCAATTCCCAGTTGTGGGGCTCCAAGGGGCTCTTCCCAATCCTCCCTCTTAATCAGCTTGGAGAAACAGTCCTTCAGATTTGGGACGGATCTCCTCTCATCCTAATTGACACTGCAGCCACACTCTCGGTGCTCAACTCCACTACTATAAAGCAGCCCCTGCCTCGGAGTACTAATACAGTTCAAATAGTGGAGATCTCTAATGAACCTCAAGAGGTTCCTGCCTGTGAACTGATTCCCTTTTGTTTAGGCCCTTTGAGAAACACACACTCTTTTCTCCTTAGTTCCTCTGCTGCTATCTATTTATATTAGGCTGAGACTTCTTACAGAAGCATCATGCTAAAATTCCTTTCCCCTGAAAGGGGAAAATAATTTTGGAATTTGACAGTAGTTATCAAAGCAGCCAACCAGATGAATTAAATGGCTCTTTGACATCTTTTATCAGCTCTATCTCTGAGCTGATTCTGGAAACACTGATCATTTGTCCCTATTGAACCAACAACCACCCCCCCTTATAGGCAAAATCTCCAACTGATATTGGCAAAATTCATCAATTCAAATAGATCCCTCAAAACCTCTCCCAGAATTAAGTAAAGAAGCCTTTCATGGCATAAAGCCCATAATAGGACATTACAAGTCTCAAAGACTCATTATTTCTTGTAATAGTTCCTGCAATACCCTTATTTTACTAATGAAGAAACCCAAGGGCTGAGGGTGGAGGTTTGTTCAGGACCTCAGAGCAATAAACAACATTGTCATCCCTCCACACCCTGTTGTTCCTAATCCTCATACTTTACTAACATCCATTCTCACTGGATGTAAATTTTTTACTGTAATTTGATTTATGCAGTACATTCTTTAGTATTCCAGTTGATGAAGATGGACTATTGTCTATCGTTTTTGCCTTCACTTGGAAGAAAAACAATTCACCGCGACAGTAATGCCTCAGGGTTTTACTGAGTTCTTCTCAAAAATTCTCAAGGCTGATCTGGATAATGTAAAGTTCCCAGAAGTTCTATTTTGTTGCAACATGTGGATGATTTGCTTCTTTGCTCTCCTCAGGAAGAGGAGACAGGAAGACAGCACCCACTTCCTAAAGCTTTTAGCCTTAAAAGCTTCCTAAAGCTTTTAGCCTTAAAGGGACACAAGGTTGCCAAGGAAAAATTGCCATTTGCCCAAACCCAGGTTTGATATTTAGGGCATCTGATATCAGAACAAGAGTTGATATCTGATATCAGAACAAGAGCTATACCTAGTTCCAGATAGGCTTCATGGTGTCCTGAGTTTCCCAAAAGCCAATCTAAGCATTGACTGCAAGGTTTTCTCAGGCTAGTCAGTTATTGCTGAAAGTGTATTCCAAATTTCTCTCTCTATTTTTAAATTTTTATTTATTTATTTATTTTATACAGCAGGTTCTTATTAGTCAAATTTCTCTCTTATAGCCAAACCTCTGTATGTTTTACTCAACAACAACAGCTCTGACCCAGTTTTATGGGAAGAGCCAAACAGCATAAACTTTCAGGCCTTAAATGAGAGCTTGATAAACCCACCTGCCCTTGGGAATCCCAGTTATCATATCCTCTTTTTCTTTTTTGTATATGAAAAGGAAGGGAATGCCCTTGGGATACTCACCCCAAAACACAGGGACTACCATTGACCCATAGGGTATTATAGCCAGCAGGTGGACCCTGTGGCACACCTTAGAGCCATTACAGTCACTGCCCTTTTGGTTGAGGCCACCAAGAAAATCATTGTGGGATTCCCTTTAATCATCCTTGTACCTCATGCAGTAGAAGCTCTCCTGAATTCTCATCACACTCAACATTTCTGTTAGCCGCCTCACCTCCTATGAAGTCCTTTTGTTAACTGCTCCTCATATAACTCTTTTATGTTGTAATAACCTTAGCACTACTACTCTTTTCCCCTCCATCACCCATGAAGTCCCTCACAACTGCTTAACGCTGAAGGATCTCCTCTTTCTCTTTTTTAAGAAATTTATTTATTTTATTTATTTATTTTTGGCTGCATTGGGTCTTCGTTGCTGTGAAAGGGCTTTCTCTAGTTGTGGCGAGCGGGGGCTACTCTTTGATGCGGTGCGTGGGCTTATCATTGTGGTGGCTTCTCTTGTGAAGCACGGGCTCTAGGAGCGCGGGCTTCAGTAGTTGTGGCACATGGGCTCAGAAGTTGTGGCTCGCTGGCTCTAAAGCACAGGCTCAGTAGTTGTGGCACACAGGCTTAGCTGCTCTGTGGCATGTGGGATCTTCTTGGACCAGGGCTTGAACCCATGTTGCCTGCATTGACAGGTGGACTCTTAACCACTGCACCACCAGGGAAGCCCTGAAGAACCTCCTCTTGAGTCCACTTGATGATTTGCAGGAAATTCCTTTGGGTAACACTGGTTTCTCATGGTTCACTGATGGTTCTTATTTAAAAGGTGACAGTGGCAAATATCGTGCTGGGTATTCTACTGCAACTTCCTTTGAGGTTGTTGAGGCAGCATCTTTACTTATGGGTAATTCAGCCTAATAGGCTTACACAGGCTTGAGCTCTTACACAGGCCTGTACTTTAGCCAAGGGCAAAACTGCCAATACTTATACTGATAGTAGATATGCTTTTGGTGTAGCTCATGCTTTTGGCATGTTGTAGAAGCAACATGGTTTCCTTACTTCCAGCTGAAATAAAACTTAAAATGGCCCCTATGTTTAGGTGTTATTGGATGCAACACTTTTACCTGCCACTTTAGCCATTAAGATTTCAGAACATTCTAAACTTGACTCTCTAGAAGCTAAGGGAAATTTATCTTACTGACATTTCCACAAGGAATGCTGCTATTAAAGGGACCAAAACCAGCCAAACCTCTGTCATGGTCCAAAGGGATATTTCCCCAAATGATAACTGAGAAAAACTGGCCCAGAGAATTTCAACAATTGGCCTCAGAAAAGGAAAAACAAGATTGGAAATTCAACAAGTTTTTTGATAACAAGAGAATGCTCTGGTTTGGACCAAATAACAACCCAGTCTTACTGAAGACTCTAAAATTCCCACCCTGACTGGACCTGCACATCATCTGGTGATCTGAAAGTAAAGATTTCCCAGAATTGAAGCAGATGATGTCTGAGTTCTACTTCCCTCACTATTTGGGGGACTTGCATGTGACTTGCCATGGTTGCAGACCCTGAACTGTAATTCTCTGCTGAATAAACCTATTTTTTCTGGAGAAATATCTGGCAGTCTATTTGTTTTCAGTCAACACAATTCGGTGACATTTAGTACAACTACTTTTGCACAATCCTCACCACTATGTAGCCCCAGAACATATTCATCATCCCCCAAAGAAAACCCTGTACCAATTAAGCAGTCACTCCCCATTCATCTGTTCCCCAGCACTGGAAACCACTAATCTACTGTCTCTTGGATTTACCTATTCTGGATATTTCACATAAATGGAATCATACGTGGTCTTTGTGTCTGGCTTCCTTCACTTAGCATAATGTTTACAAGATTCATCCATGTTGTGGCATGTATCAGCATTTTATTTCTTTTTCTTGCTGAATAATATTTCATTGTATGAATATACTACATTTTGTCTATCCATTCATTGAGTGATGGATACTTGGGTTATTTCCATCTTTTGGCTATTGTGAATAGTGCTTCTATGAACAGTTGTGAACAGGTTTTTGTGTGAACAAATGTTTTCAATTCTCTTGGGTATATACCTAGGAGTTGAATTTCTTGGTCTACGGTAATTCTGTATTTAACACCACCAAACTGTTTTCCATAGCAGCTGCACCATTTAACATTCCCACCATTAATGCCCAAGGGTTCAATTTCTCCACATCCTTACCAACATTTGTTATTAAAAAAAATAGCCATCCTAATGGGTGTGATATGATATCTTGTTGTGGTTTTGACTTGCATTTCTTGCATTATGACTAATGATGTCAGACATCTTTTCATTTGGTTATTAGCTATTTGTATAGCTTCCTTAGGAAAATGTCTATTCAATTACTTTGCCCCTTTATAATTGGATTGTCTTTTTTACTTGGATTGTGTCACATTATGAGTTTTAAAAAAAAATATTTCAGACATGAGGCTTTTAGAAAATATTTGCAAATATCTTGTTCCTTTCTGTGAGTTGTCTTTTAATTCTCTTGATAGTGTCTTTTGATACACAAAAGTTTTAATTTTGATGATGTTCAATTTATTGAATTTTTCTTTGTTTGCTTGTGTTTTGTGTCATATCTATGAAAATGTTGCCTAATTCAAGGTCATGAAGAGTTTCACCTATGTTTCCTTCTAAGAATTTTATAGTTTTAAAAATAGTTTTAGCACTTACATTTAGGTTTTGATTCATTTGGAGTTAATTTTTGTATGTGTTGTGAGGTATGGGTCAGACTCATTCTTTTGCATGTGGATATCCAGTAGTCTCAGCACAAGTCATTGAAGAGACTATATTTTCCCCCATTGAATGGTCTTTTTAGTGTTGTCAAAAATCAATTGACCATAGATATGTAGGCTCTCCATTTGATTCCACTGAGCTATATGTTTTTCTATATGCCAATACCACATTGTTTTGATTATTGTAGCTTTGTAGTAAGTTTTGAACCTGGGAAGTGTTCTTCTTCCAAATGTGTTCTTCCTCTAAATTATTTCCACTATGTGGGATCCCTTGCAATTGCATATGAATTTTAGGATCTGCTTTTCCACTTCTGCAAAAATGCTATTGGAATTTTGATAGTGATTTGTATTGAATTTGTAAATCATTTTGGTAGTATTGTCATTTTAACAATACTATGTCTTCCAATCCATGAATGTCAAATATCTTTCCATTTATTTAGGTCTAGGTCTAGGTCTTCTTTAATATATTTCAACAGTGTTTTGTAGTTTTCAGTGTACAAGTCTTGGACCTACTTGGTTAAATTTCTCCTTAAGTATGTTATCCTTTTTGATGCTATTATACATGAAATTCCTTTAATTTCCTTTTAAAATTTCTATTACTAGCATATAGAAATAAAACTGATTTTTACATGTTGATCTTATATCCTGAAACACTGCTAAATTCATTTATGAGTTCTAATTGAATTTTGGTAGTTGTTCAGCTTTTCTATATATAAAGTCATGTCATTTGCAAATTGAGAAAATTCTTCCTTTCTAATTGGAATGCCTTTTATTTCTGTTCCTTGCCTAACTGCTCTGACTACAACTTCCAGTACAGTGTTGAATAGAAGTGGCAAAATCGGCACCCTTTTCTTGCTCCTAATCTTAGGCGGAAAGCTGTCTGTGTTTCACTATTCAATATGATGTTAGCTGTGGATTTTTCATTACTGTACTTTATCATGTTAAGGAAATTCCCTTCTATTCCTGGCTTGTTCAGTAATTTTACATGATTGGATTTTGCATTTTGTGAAATGCTTTTCCTGCATCAAGATGGTTGTGTGTGTGTGTGTGTGTGTGTGTGTGTGTGTGTGTGTGTTTTGCCCTCATTCTACTAATGCAGTGTATTATATTGATTGCTTTTCTTATGCTGTACACATCTTCAATTTCTGGGATAAATCCCACATGGTCATGGTGCTTTATCCCGCTAGATTTATGTTAACTTGGCTAGGAGTTGGGCAACCATAGGTGCCAGAGGCTTCAAATTCCTCTAGTATCCTTGTTTTTGTCTCCACTATTGACAAAACACTAAACACTCCCTAAACACTCCTCCTCAAGGAGAGTCTGTATCTCTCTTTCTGCTGTAATCCAGTGTTGTTGGTGTGTTGGCAAGCTGTGGGGTGGGGGTGGGAGTAGGGATGGGGGAGGAGGATTCTATAATCTTCCAATTAAATCCCAGTCTTAGTAGGCCTATGTCTAGGGCAAATGTTTATCCGGTGGTATAGCTTTTTCCCAAGCTCCTTGCCCTATACTCCCTCCTCTAGTTGCACCATTCCCAATCTTTTTCCTTGAATCCCCCCACAACCCCATCTCTTTGACTGTTTTCTCCTCCTTAGTGAGACAGGAAGGTTAGAGGGGGCTAAAGTGGGAGGAATGTCCTTACCTTGGCTAGCATAAGACTCTGAGAAACTCTTTTCCCCAGGAGAGTAGGCATTTTTGGTGGAGAAGACTCTGGGTGTATTTCACAATGGTTACCCTTCCTCCACTAGAGCCCTGAGGGAATATTTCTCAGGTCGCCACCACGCAAATCCAACCGGGTTTCTGGATCTAATGACAATGGAAATGTGGGGGGCTCTTAAGACTGTGGCCCCCCAGGAGTTTCTCACTCTCAAGACAGTCCACACAACCTTCAGCAATTTATCAAAATGAGCATTTTGGGCTTCCCTGGTGGTGCAGTGGTTGAGAATCTGCCTGCCAGTGCAGGGTACACAGGTTCGAGCCCTGGTCTGGGAGGATCCCACATGCCGCGGAGCGACTAGGCCCGTGAGCCACAATTGCTGAGCCTGCGCGTCTGGAGCCTGTGCTCCGCGACGGGAGAGGCCGCGATGGTGAGAGGCCCGCGCACCACGATGAAGAATGGCCCCCACTTGCCGCAACTAGAGAAAGCCCTCGCGCAGAAACGAAGACCCAACAGAGCCAAAAATAAATAAATTAATTAATTAATTAATTAAAAAAAAAAAATGAGCATTTAAATATTTCTACCAGTTTATGGCTTCAGTAATTTCTGTTCCAGGTAAGCAGATCTCGGCTGTATCTCTCTGGATATGCCTGTCTCTCCAGATTTCAGTGTTGCAATTTTCCCACCAACCTCAGTTCTCAGGAAGATATAAGAAAAGTCGCTGATTTTCAGCCTGCCCAAATTTTTCTTGTTGTAAGGATACAAGCGATCACTTGCAAGCTGTTTACATGTCATAGCTGAAACAGGAAGTCCAAACAAGTTTTTGAATGCTAGAAAGTTGAAGATTATGAAATGCAAACAAAATCACAAAAATTCTTTAAATGCTCAAATGTTTAAATGCTGAAGTAATGCAACAGTTTCACAATAAGTACTCCAGTGTCAACAGAAAGAATATCAGGTGTTGTCTGTGCAGAATTATGCAGAAATGCAGAATATGGGCAGGATAGCCAACACCCTGCATAGAATCCATTACACTTTGATTCAACTTTGAATAAATTGTTTGCACTTTTGCACATCCACCATAATTTGCATTTGTATTATCTCTATGAAAAGCAGTACACGTCTCTTTAACTCAATAAGTGAGCAGCAGCCTTCTAAGCAAGACTTTTTCACGAGAAAAACATACAAGCAAAGGGAATTTTTTTTCAGTATTGTGATTACTTGCATCTTGGGCTGTGTTGTAAAAAGACAAGGCATTTTAGATCTTTAATAATCTCTGTAGTAGTAAATAGAGCTATTACATTTTAAAAATTATTGCAGCATTTTATCCTGGCACTTAAAATTTGTTTGCAATTTTAGAATCAGAAAATACTCCTGGTATGTTTGATCAGTCATTTGTGCTGAAAAGATTGATAATGATGATACACAATGTGGACAGTCATTACAACTTCTGCTCTGATTATTTTATTTTCATCCGAATTTGTTTTAATTAGAAAATGTATTTTATCTGTTTATAGCTGAGATAATCATATATCTCTTAGGTTTAGCTGTTAATAGATACTGGTTTATAAATGACTTTCTATCACTTTTTTATATTGAATGAACAGTTTCATGCTGTGGAAAAGGTTTCAAAAGGATTTTTTCCCTCATTTAATAGATAACCAATGTTCTGAAAATTAATCATGAATTTACATTTGCATTTGGGATTCAAATACTAGATGATAGCAAACACCACAGGAATTGAAAATATTGAATTTGATAGTCTCATGGCATCATTAATATGTTTGTCACTCACGAGGCTAAAGTTATAACAGTAAATTGGGGTTGAACTGTAGAAGTTGTTACAAACTAACAATAAATTGAACTTTGATATGTGATGCGGAAAAGGTGAACTTCATGTATGGCTGCAAGGGAGAGCTGTATTTGCAAGGAAGAACCTCCCCAAAGAAAGCCACAGCTGATCTCATACAAGGTTTTGGGAAGCTTGGTTCAAGGATTGGTGGATTTTCAGAAGCAGAAGTGTTTATGGATTGACAGACTTTCAATTATGTTAGTGTGATCACTGAAATAAGGCTGTTATTGACTGGCATACTTTCACAAGTATGGTCACTGGAGTGAGGTATCTGCTGACTGACCTGTCCACAGGCATGGGATGGTAACAAATCGGCTGACTTTCAGAAGCTGAAGTCTCTTTAACTTGCTGTCAGAAGCATGGCCACTGTTGATTTTCAGAGCATGTGTACTGATCCGAAGTAATCTCTAATTAATGGTGATTACTTGCTTACAACTTGAGACTTTGACAAAAAGAAGTCTTTTCCTTTCTTTAATATGGAAAAGAAGACTTTCAATTCTCATTTACCTTCTCCTACCCCCACCCTGCCCCCCAACTTTGGTCTTTCCTCAGCCAAAAATATGAGAGAGACTATAAGGGATTGTTTTGGTCTTTGTGGAGATATAATTTTCAGCTAGCATTGCCACCTAAGTAATTTAAGTGCCAATTATTGAAGCAGAAAAATAGCTTCAACTGCTCGATTTTCATTATTGGGAAAAAGCACAACTGATTACAATAAGGGTGACCTGACAAAATCAATACAGGATGCAGTTCAAAATCATTCAGGGGCTTCCCTGGTGGCGCAGTGGTTGGGAATCTGCCTGCCAATGCAGGGGACACGGGTTCAAGCCCTGGTCCGGGAAGATCCCACATGCCGTGGAGCAACTGGGCCCATGAGCCACAACTACTGAGCCTGCGCGTCTGGAGCCTCTGCTCCGCAACGAGAGGCCGCGATAGTGAGAGGCCCACGCACCGCGATGAAGAGTGGCCCCCGCTGGCCGCAACGAGAGAAAGCCCTCGCACAGAAACGAAGACCCAACACAGACAAAAATAAATGTAAAAATAAATAAATAAAGATTACTATAAAAAAAAATCATTCAATACGAGACATATCCAGTATACACAGGATACCTGGCAACCCTACCTTCGAGTCAGCTTAACTTTCTCATTCACCAACCTCATCTGTTTGCTTGTGAACACCATGTCTTATTTCTTCTAATACACTATCTTGTCTCCTGTTCTCCATATATGCTGTCCCTGCTTGAGTTTGGACTCTCATTCACCTATCACTTGTATTACCATAGCCCAGATTTCTAGGCATCAGTCTATACAGCTTTAATACATACTACACACACCCTCTACACATCGTTGACAGAACAATGTTCCTTGCTTAACATTTTTAACTGACTCCATCAATTTCAGGATAAAATCCAAACTTATCATGGCAAATAGGCCCTTTGTTATCTGGCCTCTGTCTTCTACTCAGACTTTAACATCTGCCATTCTCCTGCTCATTAGTTCTATACTTGAGTTTCCATAAAGGTGTCATGGTATTACCCACCTCTACCTCTCCTATTTGGAATGCTTATCTCATCCTCTGGAGAGTTCTTAGTATTCTTTCAAAACCTGGCTCAGGCATCATTGCCTCTGGAAAGCTTTCTCTGATGTCACCAGGTTTCCTTACATTCAATCTCTCCTTCATCATGTCCAAATCTCTACAACATTCTTGCACTGTAACATATTGTCACAACCTATCTATTTGCCTGTTAAAACAACCACACTTACATACAGTGACATAATAATTTGCTTTACTCATCTGATAGTCTCTTAACTCCATCCCCTTTCCTCCATTCATGGCTTATTGAAGGCCTGTGACTTTTTTCTTAAAATTCCCAGTGAGCAGTATAGTACCTGCCCCAAAGCTGGGACTCAAACAACCAACCAAACTACTGAGTTGTTTATAAATTACTCCTTTTGTTTTCTTAAAATTGTTTGACACTAGAGAACACCAAGTAGGAAAAACATATTCTTTATTTCATGAAATGATTGATGTACCTTTCAATATTTTGGCACATATGCTAGATTCATTAAACTACTTTTGACAGCCCCTTCTGTTGTGAATTTAGAATATATGTTATTAAATATATATGTATAATATATATTAAATATATATTTAATAGCTTTAAACTTGAAAATAGCTTATTTTTCCATTTAATATACTTAAGATGACAGCTCACAGTATATAGCATGTATAATTTTATAATAAATGACTTCAGAGCAAAAAAAATAATTCTGAGAACAGAATTAAAAATTGGGTAGAAAATTTCCACACAGCAATTACTAGAACAAAGGAAGAGAACAGGCTTTTATTTCTATTTTTAAATGAAATCCATACACAAAGTTTGACATCAAGTCAGGAAAAGGACAAACCCCAGAAAGTGAGAGGTAGTTTACAATTCAGTTTTATCTTTTATTTGGTCCTTTTCTCTAAAAATGTATAATTTCTTTGACCACATCTTTTATATACTATTACAATGTCAGTTACTTAAAAAAAAGTATTAACAGTTTACAGTTTAACAGGAAATCCAGTGCACACTTCCCCTCATCACCCAGATGTTTATAACAATTACATATGATATGCAGCATACGATGCTGTAGAGAAAACAATTATTTTACAAATGCCCAAAGTCAATGTCTCCAGTCAGGAATTCTTCATTTTAGGTTATTATAAAGTGTCTGATAGGATTGAACAATTTCCACTTTCCTCATTATCTATTACATAGGTTTATCCTTGGAATTTATTATTTGATGACTAAATCATAGAACAGCTTTTCATATCCATTACATTTATTACATCACTTTCATGTATTCTGATGAGCTTTGGTTTCAGAATTTCACACATGCAAACCTACTTTCTAGGGGTTCTCTTCAATATGAATTTTATAATGATTAGTAAGAGATGACCTGTGATTGAAAAGTTTCCCACATGTATTACATTCATAGGGTTTCTCTCCAGTATGAATTCTCTGATGGGCAATACGTGATGAGCTTTGTCTAAAAGTTTTCCCACATGTATTACATTTGAAGGGTTTCTCTCCTGTATGAATCCTTCGATGTTGAATAAGAGCTGAACTTTGGCCAAAAGATATCCCACATTCTTCACATCGATATGGTTTCTCTCCTGTGTGAATTCTCTGATGATTACTAAGGGAAGAGTTACACCTGAATGTTTTCCCACACTCATTACATTTATAGGGTCTTTCTCCAGTATGCATTCTCTGATGTTGAATGAGAGCTGAACTTTGTCTGAAGGCTTTCCCACACACTTTACATTTACATGGTTTCTCTCCAGTATGAATTCTTTCATGAATAATAAGTGTTGAGTGGGAACTTAAGGCTTTACCACATTCATTACAATTATAAAACTTCTCACCAGTATGAATTATTCGGTGTCTGTTAAGTCGTGAAATAGAAGTGAAACCTTTTCCACATTCATTACATCTATAAGGTTTTTCTCCAGTGTGAATTCTTTCATGTTGAATAAGAGATGCACTCTGACTGAAGGCTCTCCCACATTCACTACATTTAAAAGGTTTCTCTCCTGTGTGAATTCTCTGGTGATAACGAAGGGATGAACTAGACTTAAAGGTATTGCCACATTCATTACATAAATAGGACTTCTTTCTGGAATTCATTCTCTGACATCCAGGAAGGGATGTGTTGCAACTAGATGCCTTCCTACCTGGATTATATTTATAGGGGTTTTCTCCAGCATGGATTTTTTGATGTATAAAAAGGCCTGACCTTCTGCTGAAGGATTTACCACATTCTTTACATCTATAGGATTTCTCCACCGTGTGTGTTCTTAGGTGTTTATAAAGGGATGTACTGAGAGTGAAGGCTTTCCCACATTCTTTACATATATAGGGTTTCTCTCCAGTATGAGTTATTTGATGTTGAATAAGAGCTGAACTTTGGTTAAAGGCTTTCGAACAGTCTTTACATTTAAATAACTTCTCTCCACTATGGTTTTTCTCATGTTTACGAAGGGATGAAGTGTTAATGAAGGTTTTCTCACACATACTACATTTATAACGTTTCCCGGCTATGTTGATTTTTTGTTGATTAAGTAAATTGGAATTCTGTTTGAAGCTGTTTCCTTGTATTTCACATTTTGGTGGGGATTTTTCTCTGGGAACCACCTGTTGCCTAACAAGGACTGACTTTGGGCTGAAGTTTTGGCCAAATTCAGTATTTTTATGTTTTCTTTCTATAGTGAGGATTTTTTTGTGAGTGACTGAAACTATCTGAACACTTTCTTTCTTCTTCTGCTTTTTCTCTAATCTGTCTTCATATTTGCAGGGTTTTTCTGATTTGAAGTCCCAGGGTCCATTCCTTTTGGATCTTTTCATTATCAGCTCCTGAAATGAAGAACCTTGCGTTTGAGTTGACTTTGTGGTTTTATAACTGTTCTTCCATCCTGGAAGGGAAAGAAAAAACTGGAGGTGTTTCATGTGATACAGCATTTGGCTACTGAGACTAAATGTATAGACTGAATATTGATGGTATTTAAATAAGGTCTTGGTATCCAGCCAAAAATAGTAAGAAGAAAAACTTAGGAGATTTAAGTGGTACAGAGAAACAATCAACAGGAGTTGAGAACAACAGGGTGGAGAAAAGATTAAACAAACCCATTTAAAGAGGGTGAGTGTAAGAGTGATGAGAAGAATTGGCTAATGGAAAATGGAGAAGAGGGATTCAAAGGGGAGCCATGAATTGGAAAAGGCAGCCTGGGATCAGAGTCCAAAGCCCATGATAGAATCCTAAATTATCTTCCTGACATTTTTCTTCTTTGTGTTATCATTCCTAATCTGGAAAGTCTTCATCCCTTTTCCCTCATGCCAAATTCCTTTGTATCCTTCAGAATCAGTTCAAAAGTTAACTCTGAGTCCTTTCTTAACTGTGAGTTTCCATAGTGCATTCCTCTTATTATAGGCACTCACCACAGTGTTCAAAAAATATATATATATATACTATATATATAATTATACTTATCTATATCTAAATATTTTTCACTTTCTTTTTCTACCCTAATGTTCTCTGCAAGCAGATTAGCATGCCCTATTAACCTACAGATCTTCCTAATGGCATCTGAATTATACACAAAATGTTTGTTTTGTTAATCTTCCTTAATAACTTATATATACCTAATTTGAACAATGTCAAATAATCTCAATTATTTATATATTAATTTCACACACACACACACACACATACACACACACACACACACACAGGATTCAAGCACTTGTATGAGAAGTTGCCTTCCAGGACAGTACATTATACAAGCAATGGGAGGGTTTCAGAGCCAGTTCAAACAGGAAGTAATTACTGAATTAATCTACAGAGGTGTCAACAGGTAGGCATGAAGCCAAAAGCTGCAACATAAGAAAGCAGCCTTGCTCATGCATCAAGCAGGAGATGCTATGCAAGCAGCATAGAAAAGAGTCAAGCATCAGTAAGACAAGAATAAACATAAAAAGGTAAAAAGGGCTAACATGATAAGGTGGTAAAAAACAGAATTAAATTCAATAAATTTTAAAATTGGGTAAGGACACAATTCATTGAATATTAAATTCTGTCAGGGGAATAGGTATACATATAGTTTGGCATTTTCTCCTGGGCTAGAGTAACCATTTAAAGGGCTCCTTTGCAACTCACTGTATTTTGAGATTCCTATCTGACATTCACTTTCTCACCTGTATACAGATTCTGCTTGGTGAACATAATATATTCTGCTTTTCTCTTTTCTTCTACCAGTGTTAACTTCTCAGTTTCCTTCATAGGTAACTTTTTCTATTTCCACTTTAAAAATTGCTTTCCCTAGGGTTTGGGATTTTTTCCCCCACTCTACACACACTCTCTGACTAATTTTATATGCACCCATCTTTACTATTTTTTTTTAAGGCACTGATATTTGCCAAGCAGAGCAAGTGAGAATAACACTCATTTAAAAATACATATATAGATAAGTATCAATAAATCACTCATTAAATTAGGGACCACATCTTCTGGAAGAGCCCATAATGTGCATTTGTGTAATAGCTCTTTTTCACTTAGCCAATCACAAAACCTATCTGCTCTCTAATTTTTACTCTTTGTTGTAACAGAAAGAGGAGTTTTTAATTTTTTGTTCAACACCTTTTAATTTCCTTGTCCATCTAAGCCTTGCTTAAGTGATCCAAATTTCAGTAACATTATTTGGGCACAAGTGTGGGAGGCAGTGGTAAAAATGGAGTACTTTCCCTGTGAACATCAGTCATTGGTTCTAGGTTACTACACGAGCTGGGAAGAAGATAGCAAGATTCCAAAATTTTGGATTGTAGTTTATAAGGCAAAGTTAGAGACCCTGCCTTAGGTCTGTATGTAAAGACTGCAGTTTTACAACCAACAACTTTACTAGAGCCCTGAGCACTGGGCTCGGGTACCTAAATGGTACTCTTTCTCATGCTTTACTGTTCCACCATAGTCTCCTAACTAGTCTTCCCACCTCAAATCTTGCTGTCAATTCAGTCTCCACGCTGTAGCCACAGTAATCTTTCTAAAATCCACATCTTACCATGTTGCAAACTTCTGTAAGATCCTCCAACTTATCTTCAATGATTTGTATATAAGTAAGGTCCAGAGTACTTAACATGGTCAACAAGGTGTTTCATGATCTGACCTTCATTCACCTCGGTACTCATTTCCCTCCTCTGGTTTCTTGCCAGGTATGCTGAACTGCATGCAGTTTCTGGAGCACTACATGTTTTCTTCTTATTTTGTTATCTCTGCATATGCTGGAGACATCCTTTCCATTCACAAATATTTATTAAGTGCCTACTATGGACCAGGTAATGTTCTAGGGAATGCAAAGAATGTGATGAGTAAGACAGAGTTCCAGTCTTTGAGGAGCTTATACCTTGGTTTTTTGTATGTGTATGTGTGTGTGTGTGTGTGTGTGTGTATGAGGGAGGGACGGACTGACAAATAATAAGTAAACAAATAACAACCATATGGATGTGTGAAGCAAGAGCTTCCTGGGCAAAGGAAACAGCAAACACGAAAGTGTGGTGACTTCTGAGGAACAGCAAAGAGGCTGTGTGGCTAGAGTGCAGCGAACAAAAGAGAAAATGGTAAATAACATTGGAGGAATAGGTAGAGGCAAGTCATATAAGGCCTCACAGGTCATGTAAGGACTCTGGAATTTTATTCTAAGTATGATGGGAAGTCACAAGGCAATTACATGCTCACTCAAGTTGGCTACTGTGTAGAGAACAGACTGTTGGGGCACAAGTGGAAGCAGGTAGCAGGGAAGATTAGGAGGCTCCTGTAGTCAAGTAGGTGAGAAACGGGGTAGAGGTAATATGGTGACTACATCCTTATCACATACTAACAGAACTGGAATTGCTGGTGGACTGTATGTGGGGTGCTGAGAGGGAATAAAAGAGTTAGGGAGCACTCCTAGGTTTCCAGCCTGAAAACAATGAATGCTGGCACAAGCTACTGAGAAGGAGAAGACTAGGAAAAGGGCAAGTCTCAGGGGTTATTCTGTTTCAGATATGTTGGTTATGGCTGAGATGCCTTAAGAGACACTGAAGAAGATACTGAAACATTCAGTTTTATGTATTATTTTGGAGATATTTTTAGATTATTTTGGAAAAGGTTAGAGCTACAGTCAGGTGTTTAGGAGTCATCAGTAAGTAAGTTTTATTTAAAGCTGAAGAACTGGGCTTCCCTGGTGATGCAGTGGTTAAGAATCCGCCTGCCAATGCAGGGGACATGGGTTTGAGTCCTGGTCCAGGAAGATCCCACATGCCGCAGTGCAACTAAGCCCGTGTGCCACAACTACTGAGCCTGCGCTCTGGAGCCCGTGATCCACAACTGCTGAGCCTGCGCACGTGGAGCCCGTGCTCCACGACAAGGGAAGCCACCACAATGAGAAGCTCGCACACCGCAACGAAGAACAATCCCCGCTTGCCGCAACTAAGAGAAAGCCCGCGCGCAGCAACGAAGACCCAATGCAGCCAAAAAAAAAAAAAAAAAAAGCTGAAGAACTGAAAAAATCACTTAGGCACTGTAATACTAGAGGGCAAGAAAAGAAAAGCAGAAGAGTATGGTGGTCCAGAAGCCAAAGGAAGAAAGTACTCCAGGGAGGAGGCAATGATCAACTTTGTTAAACAATTTAAGAATTAAAAACTTAACCCTGATTGTGCCAAGATGGAGACTGCCTGGGATTTAATAACTGCTTTTCATGGAATAGTAAGGAAGAAAGCCCCACTGGAGTGCACAGAAGAAACAATGGGAGGTGAGAACATGGAGACATCAAGTATAGAAATGCTTTTGAAAAGTTCTGTTTAAAGGAAAATAGAGAAATAGGACATGGAGAGTTTTTATTTTTTAATGGAAGTAATTACAGCTACAAGGGTCCATACCAATACTGGGAAACTCACCTCAACTCTACTTCAAGTGCCAATGCCTTAGTCCAGAATGGGACTAATAAAACAGTCATGTTTCCCAATGAAGGGGACATGAGTCCTGGATTATGGACATCCTAACTGTTCTTTATGGTCTGCTTAAAGTTTTCTGTAGGTCTAAGATATGTCTCCTGAAGTGCAGTTCAACTTTTGCTCTCTCCCAGAATCAAGCCTGGGCCTGAGCTAACTCATGAACAAGGTTATGACTTCGGTCAGAAGTTTAGAGACCAGGTGATCTTGCCAATGACCACCACCCTGACTAGTTCCTGTCATTAGGTCTAGATTCTCCTCCCTTGGTGCTTATGAAACTCTGTGAGTCTCTCTTCAACCTTCTCTCCCTAGATGATTTCATCCACTCCCACACCTCCTATCTGAATGACTATCCTGACCCTCAAAACACTTTACAGAGGTATTTCCAGCTGCCTGCTAGACTCTTCATTTGAGTCTTTTTCTTCAAATTCAGCTTGTCCAAATCCGAATCCAGTGCATTCCTTTCAAACTCTTTTTTGTGTTTCTGAGTTCTGAATTATATCATAACTTCTTCAGCTCCTTTGCCATGAATTCTTAGTTTCATCTCAGAATCTTCTCTCCCCTGCATTCCAAGTCTAGTCAGTCATCAAATTCCCTTGAATCTCTTCACTAAGATGTCTCTAACAACCATCATTAATACATCCAAGTTCAGGATCTCCTTACTCAATAGTGACTATTGCTATTGACCTTCAATTTGATCCTTTGACCCGTTTCTCACCTTTCTAGTATTACTTCCCACCGAATTTAACCTTCTTACTACATAGAACTCCTCTTATTATTTCAAAAAGCGTTGATTGCTCCTTATTGAATTCATTCATCAAATACTTTAAAAGCACCTACAATAAGTCAGGCTCTATCCCAGGCATGTGATCCACAAGACATTCCAGATCTGGTAATGAAAAGAAACAGTTAACTTCTTTAAGGAGTTCCCAGTTTGGCATTAGAGACAAAAAAGGAGAAGTGTGATAATTTATACAACAAAAACACAAGACAGAAATGGATGAAAATGTGAGCTTACAAAAAATTCCAAAGCTGGGAAGGCATACAAGTGGTGGCCAGAATTTGGGGGAAGAAATGTCTAAAATGAGATTTTAAAGGATTAGCCATAGATTAGATGGAGGGATAGTGTGAGGGCTAAAGGCAGCATCAAAGTCTTTGAACCCAAGGCAACTTTCCAGACCTATATCTTTCCCACCTTATCCTACAGGTGGTCAGATTCAAAATTATTCCTATAAAAATGTCACATGCATTTGCAGTCTCATAAGGTTTTCTAGAGTCAGAGAATTGAGGGAGCTATATGCTGAGAATTACACACAACACCATGATGGGGGCAGAACTACACATCTGTAAATGTATTCCAGAATGCCTGTGTTGGTGAAAAAGAGAAATGCTGTTTTAGAAATTCTGTTGTTGGTAATTCTGATTTTTAAAGCTTTTTATTATGGAAAATGTTCAGCATGTACAAAAGTAGTGAATTGTACAATGAATTGCCAAGCCAGCATCAACAATCACTAATGCTGTTTCATCTATTACCTTATTATGGGTTGAATTGCATCACCCAAAAAAGATATGTTGAAGTCCTAATTTCCAATAACTCAGAGTATGACCTTATTTGGTAATAGTAACTTCGCAGATTCAATCAAGTTGAGATGAGGTGATTAGGGTAGGTCCTAATATGACTGGTGTCTTTATAAAAGGGAAATTTGGACACAGGCAAGCACAGAAAGACCATGTCAAGATACCCCAGGGGAAAACCAAGTGACAAGAGAAGCAGAGACTGGAGTGATGCAGCTGCAAGCCAAGGAACAAGGACCACTGGCCACCTCCAGAAGGTAGGGAGAGGCAAGGAAGGATCCTACCTGGAGTTTCAGAGGGAGCATGGTCCCGCAAAACTGTGAGACAATAAATTTCTGTTGTTTAAAGCCACACAGTTTGTGGCACTTTGTCGGAGCAGGCTGAGAAAATTAATACAACTCCCTTACGTCTCTTTCATTAGCATATGCTAAAGTATGCTAATTCCATATTATATCATTTCATCAATAATATTTCAGAACACATTTCTCAAAGATAAGAACTCTACTTGTAAACATAACCACACATTATACCCACCAAAATCAACATTATTGTTTGAAGTTATTTTTGCCTGTAAGGAATTAATTACATGTTCTTCACCCAATTCCAATGTGGTGGTGGTGGTGGGGGCGCGGTTTCCACATCAATAATAAGCAATTCTTGGATACCAACTGGGTGTCCTACAATTCAACTCTGACATTATCTACCTGGAGATAGCATCATATCCCACAGGTCAAGGGTTCAGTCCTACAAGACTGCCCTCTGCCTCCCTCAGACACCAGTCACAAGCCCAGGTTATCATCTGTACTTCTGACCAACTGGCTATAAATCAGAGGTTCCCAAGACCCCCTTCTTAGGTTTGGTTAATTTGCTACAGTGGCTCATGGAACTCAGAGAAACATTTTGCTTACTAGATCACCAGTTAATTATACGAGGATATAACTTGGGAACAGCCAGATGGAAGAGATGCACAGGGCAATGTATGGGGAAAGGGCATGGAACTTCTAAGCCCTCTCTAAGGACACCACTCTCCCCAGATCTCCACATATTCACCAACCCAGAAGCTTTCTGAATCTGTCCTTTTGGGTTTTTATGGAGGCTTCATTACACAGGCATGATTGATTAAATCATTGGCCACTGGCAACTAATTCAACCTCCAGTCCCCCTCCCCTCCCTGGAGGTCAAGGGGTGGTACTAAGTTTCAACCCTCTAATCACATGATTGGTCCTGGCAACCAGGCCCCATCCTAAGGTAGGGTCCAAAAGAAACCTCATTAACATAACAAAGACACCTTTGTGGCTCTCATCATCTAGGAATTCCCAGGGTTTTAGGACTCTGTACCAAATATATATTTCTTGTTATAAATCATAATATTTATATAAATCACTAAGGATCTTTATTCAAGCTGCTGTGATTTAAAAGCATTTGAGATAATTTTTCTCTATGTGACTAAGCCAACAATCTGAAACACAATTAGGGTCATTTGTTTCATTTTGCTTTCAATATTTATGGAACACTTTTTCATTTTTATTTAATCTTGTTTTATAATTTATAAAACATTTTTATGGTTCCAAAGTCAACATTATAAAAACAAGGTACCTTAAAAAAATTCTACATTCTATCCTTGTTCTCTCAATCCTTTTCCTTTTTCTTCCTTCACCTTATAGGTAACCATTTTTATAGATCTGTTTTATCCTTTTTTTTTTTTTTTTGGCTTCTCTATTTTTTTTTTTTAATATAAGCAACTATACACTTTTTCTTTTTTGGTATCTCCTCCTTTCTTTGATAAAAGTCCTACTCTCACTGTTCTGTTCTGCACTTTCCCCTACTTAGTAATATCACCCCACAGTGGAATTTACAGAGTTCTTCCTCATTCCTTTTTACAGTGAGAATTCCACTGTGAGAATGTCCCTCACCTTATTCAACCAGATTCCTTTGATGGACAGTTGGATTAACTCTAACTGTAATACACCAGGACATCATATGGGTACATGATAAAGGTACAGCTTTAAACCAATATCCATATTGCTAATTAGAAATCATAGCATTTATAAAATTCTAGCCCAAACTGGACCCACTGGGCTAAAGTTATCCAAAGCCACATACAACCAAAATCACCTCTTCTGCCAGCCAAGAGAGCCAGCCTCCTTAGAATGAGGAAGCTCTTTATGTACTGACATGGAAAGAGTTTCAATATATATCAAGTGAAAGGGGCAGAATAATGTGTGCTGTATAATATAATTTGAGTGGACAAAGGAAAAAAAAGAAATATTTGTTTATATTTGCATAGAAGAGCTCTCCAGCTACTGCCTCCTTGTCACATCTCACCTTATCGTATCCCACACGTATTCATCTCCTCCTGCTCACTCACCCCTCATGGGCTCCATTCTGGCTTCTGTCCTTACCACTACTCTCTCTAAGGCAACCATGGCCTTCATGTGACAAAGGCAAGATGCTCTCTTCAGTCCCCACCTAACTTACCTCTCAGCAGCATCTGATAGTGATGCCTCATTTTCCTTCAGATGCTCACTACCCAAGCTACAGTGACCCTGAACTTGCCTCCAAATTCTTCTCATGTTCCACCAGCTTCAATCTCCTTTGCGGCTTTTCAATCTCCTTTGTGAGCTCATTTTCCTCTACCTGATCTTTAATCCTTGGAGTTCCATAGCGTTGAGTCCTAGGCTCCTGATTCTTTTCACTCTGTACCCTTTCCACAGGCCAGCTTCATCTATAAACATACTCTAGGCAAGACTTCTCTACTCTCCATACCTAATTATACAACACTGCGCTCAAAACAGCAACTTACATGTCTCAAAGACAGCTCAACTGAATTTATGATTATTTCCTCCCCCCAACCTGTATAACCTTTTTGTCTCTGTAATTGGCACCAGTTCTGAATCAAAACTTTAAAAGGCATCCTTCACACCTCTCCTTCCGCTAATCAATTACCAAGACTTGTTTATTCTGCCATCTAAATATGTCTCAAGTTCATCTACTTTTCCCTAGCTCTACTGATACCATCCTTTATGAGACTTGACTTCAATGACACTAGACTCCTGAGTTTCCTTCTATAGTACACCTTACCCTTGTCTTCCCTACGGGTTCATTTCTCTCTGCCTAGCCATGAAATGCCAGAGTTCCTCAAGATTGAGTCCTAGGCTCTTTCTTGCTCTTGCTGTACTCTGAATCCACTCCACAGGCTAACTCAAACTCAACCACTGTTTCAATTATCTTTAGTGACAGGGTCTCCCAAATTTACATTTAATGCCCAGGGTATATTATGAGGGGTGGAACTCCAAATCAAACAGGCTATTTGACATCTCCACGTGAATAACTGGGTCAACCAAAGACAACTTAATTTAATTCATCCAAAACCATATTTATACCATCCCCCAATCTGATCTCCTAGCACCACTATCTCAGTGAATGATATCACTGTCCATCCCAGAACAAGCCACAAACCAAGCACGCATCCTTGACAACTCCATCTCCTCTATCTTCCATATCTAAACCATCTCCAAGTCCTGTTGCTTTTATCTGCCAAATATCTCTGAACCTGAAACTGGTTCCCTTTTTTCTGTCTCCATCACCACTACCTAACCAAGTCATTCATACATTCACTAACTGGAAGCTGACTCTGACCAGGCACTATTTTAGGTACTGGGGACATGGGAACAAATGAAACAGACAACCCAGCATGAGGGAATTTACAATCCAGAGGAAGAGCTGATAATAAATAAATATGTACTATTTTGCAGTAATAAGTACTCTGAGAGAAAATGAAGCATGATGAGGGGATAAAGAATGTGGAGGACAAAGGACAAAGGATGAGCTGTGTCTAATTGACAAAGTGCCATCTGAGCAGAAACCTGTATAGTGTGAGGAAGTGAGTCAAGTGGGCTCCTGGCCGTCAGGAAGAAGAATGGTCCAGGAGAGGAAAAAGCAAGTGCAGAGGCCCTGAGGTGGGAGCCTGCTTGGCCTTCCTGATGAACTACAAGGAGGCCAGGGTGATTAGAGTTCTCCAATGAAAGGCAGAGAGGAAGGAGGTGAAAGCGAAGAGGTAGCTGGGGCCAGACCACAAAGGCCTCTGAGGGCCACGTTGGGGGCTTTGGATTGTGTTCTATGTGATAGAAGCCACTAGAGGTTTTGAGCATAGGAGTGAGATGACCTGATCTATCTTTTAAATAGACCATTCTGGCAGCTACAAGGACAGTAGATGTTGGTGGCAGGAGAGGAGCGCAGGGGTTGAGAACAAGACTGAATCAAACATAGTAAACAGGGCTACAGAGCATTTGGGCTCAACTTTCATCTTGTAAGAAATTCACTCTTTAAAATCACTGCATGTTATTTCATTAGGCTGCCGCTATAACCCCAACAGCACCTTTCTGCAAATTAGAAAAAGACCCCTACTCTCTGTGCAGATGCAGCCCCAGCAAATCTCAGTGAATGGAAGGCAGCCCACAAGCAACCCCTCAGCTGACCACCCTTCCAGGTTCAGTCTGCCCTGAATTCTTGCATAAATATAACAAAGGAAGAGAAAAAGACAAAGAAAGAAAAACACATTTTCATTGGAGGTAACTGTTTACCTAGACAATCCCTGGATTTTTAAATTTTTGAATAAAAGAATATTTTCATGTTAGGTGTAAACCAAACTCATGAGACATTCAAGTTGATTTAATCACATTATTCTTATTTTATATATATATATATCTTATATACATAATATTCCAGAATAGTGATTAGACTTTGGACTCATTTCTTAAGTAAGAGACTCAGATGAGACGTGTACCCTTTGAGCCATTTCCTCCCATCTCTCAACATGAAACATACAGATCCAGGGATGACAGTTTGTTTTCCATTTTTGTCTTGTTTTTCCTACTTGTGAGTAGTTTTGACGTGAAAATAATATTTTTAAAGCACATTTGGAGGCAATTAGAGGTCCTAGGAGTCCTACCCTGGAAGCATAAGCTCTTCCGTCACTGGCTGTTCAAAGGGTCGGTTTTTGGTTCTGGTCTAGAGTTAATGATCAAGGTGCTTCCAAGAACATCCAGGTCCTTCACCTGAGCTCACAGGGAAGTGAGCTCCCCTTGGAAGGGAAACTGTTCTGAGGGCACTTTAGTCCAGGCAGATGGGAGACTCGCTAGGGGTGCAGGAGAGACACAAACACAGGCCAGCATTCCCAGGACGCTCCATCTGACTGTCACCTTTGACCAAAGAGAGCAGGTTCATCCCATCAAGGAAACGTGCACACCAGTTGGCTCTGATGTCCTTACTTCCTCCAGACACCCACTCAGAGTTTTCCTTCAGGGACAGCTTCCCAAACCTGAGGACTTGACATCACCACTAGGTGTCTTCAGGGTCTCTCTGGACAGCTTTCGACTCCAGTCATACTTTCTATTCAGTTTAATCCAACTAACACTGCACTCAGGAAGGGGGACTCCTCATGGATCAGAGGCTCCCGAGGCGAATGGAAAGGGAACAATTCTTCCGTCTCTTCCTTTGATCTTCCACGCCAGACTCAGTCCACACCTGACGCCCCTCCTAAACTCTCCACTGGTTCCCTGCTGCCTGCGTTCTCTGTTTACTTTGTGGTGGTATCTAGCAGTTCCCACAAAATTAGAATATTTCTCCCAAGTGACAAAAGATATAAGGAGAGATAAGTGTGGTTCCCACCTCAAAAGATCTCACTTTATACAGGGAAGAATGAGCTCTACTAAAGGTGTGGGGGCTTTAGGGATTGAGACAGCCTGTCCCACAGCCCTTCTGCTGGGCCTGCATTGTGAGGGGTCATCACTGACTCGTCTGGACCCGACAGCAACCTCAGACAAGTCCTACCAAGTCTATGCCAGGTGGCTCCACATTGGTTGCAGGCTGATCCTTGCAGAATATAAACCTGGGACCGTGGCCAGGGTACTTCAACTCCTCAGAGGCTGTGCCTGGCTCTCAGGTCCCTGCCCCCCCTCTCCCTGCTCCCGTCTCCACAAACCGGCTTCCTTTGTCTGGACTCTCGGACATGCTCTTCCTGCGCCTGAACGCTTCTCACAACGTGGGATCCGGCCCTTCCTCGGGAAGCCTTGCCCACAGCATCCCTCCTGTTCCACGTTCTCACAGAACCTGCAGCTTTTCCCCAGAGGTCCTCACCAGAGTCTGTCATTCCACAGCCCTGTGTGCGCTTAGCCTTCCCCTCCACTGAGCTCCGCCAGGGCAGGACCTGTGTCCTTCTGTCCAAGGTTGCACTGCTGTTTATCACGGGATAGGAAAGCAGTGGGCGAGGGTTAGAACCTGGCTCCCCCAGAGCCCTGGCCTCCCCAATTCAACAGCTCTCAGTCCTCAACTTCCATGACAGCCGAATCTGCCATTTTTCTCCTCTGGTGACTTCTTCTCAGGCTCAGCCACAGATTCTTCCTTCTTAACCCACCTCATAAACACTGAGGTTTCCTGGGACTCTGTCCTCTCCTCCGTTCCCTCATCTTCTCAGCTCAAGGCTTCAAATGCCACCTTTGCACTGATGGCTCCCTGACCTCCCTGTTGAGTTCTGACCCTGTTTACCTTCTACAGCTGTCCACTGGCGACCTCTACCCATATTTCACTCACATCTCAAATGAAACCCATCCCACACTGAACCTGTCCTATACCCTTAATGAAGGGACCTCTCCTCTTTCCTGAACTCACTGCACATGCCTTCCTCCAGGTAACGTCTTGCCTACATTATGCAATAATGTCCAGAAGGTTCCCACCTCTAGTTTTTCCTCACTTCAAATCTAAGACCAACAGTGTTTCCAAAGCGACCATTCTTACTTAATTGAAATTGCGTAATAAGGACTTCATGAATATATTCTCTGTGAAAATTTTAATAACATTGCATGTAACTAAAGTCCCCTTTCATCAATACTCATTCTCGATCCCAATCCAAATGTAACTAGTTACCAGCTTAGGTGTCCCCCGACCTTTCTCTCGGCACTTACACACATATTATGCATATAGACAAACACCCACGTAATTTTCTTTACACATAAATGGCGACATGTCATAATCATGCACTGTAACTTGCTTTAGTCCTTCACATAGCTTGGAGCTCCGCCCACACCAGTGCTGCTGCTTTCTGACTGTGGTGCTGTGTACCAGTGTAGGGACCCACCTCAGCTTCTTTAGCCTTTACTGAAGGACGTTTAAAGTATCTCAGACTCAGACTATTTTTTCTAAAATATCAACAACCACACAACTCTTCTGCTTGAAACTCTTGAATTATTTCCAGTCATCCATGGACAGTTCCCATCCCTAAGAACTGTACCAAAGCACTTCATAGTGTGGCTCCCATCTGGCTTTCTAATCTCATTTCCTTCCTCATCTCTTTCTTTTCCCATATACCCTGAGCTTCAGTCTGAATGAATTATCTGCAGTTCCTTAAATGCACTAAGTTTGCTGAATGAATGCATTACAATGTAGCCCTCCTCTGAAACAACAGGAACAAAGAAACAACAAGAAAAAAGATCCTGAGAGATTCACCTGTGCAGTAATTATCAGAGAAGAAGAGGAAGCTTGTGACTCGGGGCCTTAGCGTCCCTTCTCCACAACTTCTTGAGGACTGAGAACCTGCAGAAATTTCCCTGACCAACATCTCCGAGTTGCACATGCACTCATTTACCAGACTGCTGCCTGCAGAGATTCCCCACCCACTCACCTAGAGAGGAGCCTCCAGGGCTTTCTTTCTCTACCTTCCAGGGGTCTTCTCCTTGCTGCAACAGGGAGATCACCTTTGGTTTGGAAAATGGGAGTCCTGCTCATAGACCAAAAAGAAGAAAAAAAAAGAAAAAAAAGACTTGATTTTGCCTTGACACAAAGAGGTATCTGAGATCTGAGTGGAAAACTCAAAGGATGATACAGAGAACTTCTGTGGGATGCTCAAGTTGTGCCCCCACAATGTGAGGGGTGTGTTAGGGTAAAGGCAAGGGGCAATGTAACATTTAGTTGTATGTTAGTGAAGTATGATAAACATGCAGCCTTGATTAACAGGGTGGTAATAGTTTTCTATACAAGAGGGAATATGTATACACTGTTAAATGTATGTTAAATGTACAGACTAAATTAATATTTGTAACAGGCATCTGTGGAAAGGATTATGTACCAAGTGGCTTGTTTAAAATGAGAAAACACTATCTGACTCCCTTTGAAAGATGGCAGCAGTCAGCAAACTATGGGTCATAGGCCAAACTAGGCCACTGTCTGTTTATGCATGGCCCTTGAGCAAAGAATGGTTGAAAAAAAAAGAAAAGGAATATGTTACAGAGACTATATGTGGCCCACAAAGCTGAAAATATTTACTCCCTGGCCCTTTACAGAAAAAGTTTGCTGACCCCTGTAAAAGAGAATTGAAAAAAGCCAGTGTTGGGTCAAAGAAGAAGGTTGAGGGATGCTATCTGTTAGGAGATGAGCAAACACATCATAGTTCAATCATAGTGGGAAAATGTTGCCTGCAGTGAGGGAATTTCTAATGTGCAGCCCTGTAGATTGTCCCATCCATGGGGCAATTCCATACCTACGAGGGAGAAAAAGGTTTTCAGGTTTATTTAGGGAGATCCAGTTTGTATAGTGCTAAGGCAAAACTCAGCTAAAGTTTTTAATGACCCAGGGCTTTTATCCAGGAAATCAGATGCTGAGGTATCCCAATTTCTGAATTCTGTATCTACAGGGGAAATTTCCTTACCCAATGAGACAAGGTTACTATAGTTCTCCAGCATCACATCTTGGTACAAGTTTCTCTGAGAAGGAGCCAGCTTTCTCCACTCATCCCGCGTAAAGAGCACAGCCACATCTTCGAACGTCACTGACACCTGTAGAGACAAGCATCCCAGCTCACCCAGGACCACTCATCACACAGGGTGAAGAAGGTGGCAGTGGGGAGTAGAGGGGCTACCATGAAATGCTTCTATATTATTCTAGGTTCTGAAGGTTCCAGGTCATTTGTTTAATGAACAATTGACCAATGACAAATATATATTGAGTAGCATGAAGTATGAACCAGGCCCCGAGTTAACTGCTACAAGAGATGTGTGGAGGTATTAAGGCCATTAGTGGAAGTGTTAATTAGAATAATCTTCCTGTTGGCAATTTGATAACATACATTACAAGCTTTAAAATGTGCATACTTTTTAACTCTCCAATTACTATATTTGTTTGATAATGAACAGTGAACAAAAATGCACATGCAAGGACATTTATCATGGTGTTAGTAACAGCAAAGAAATGGAAACAACCTAAATAATCACCAAGGGAGACTAGTTTAAATAACTTAAGGCACTCTGTGCTCCCTAAAGCTTGAGGACAGTAATAATGGAAATTAAAATAGCTATAATTTATTGAATGCTTTTTTCAGGCTAAGTACTATTCTTAGAGCTTTATATTAACCTTTAGTGTATATCTGTATTTTATCTTCACAACAACCCTATGAAGAAGGTACGATTATTGTGTCCATTTTACACAAGAGAAAACAAAGAGAAATTTATCCAAGTCACACAGCTGGTATGAAGGAAAAACTCACTCCTCCTGCATGTCTCCTCTACTCTTTTTTTTTTTTTTTAAATTAATTAATTAATTTATTTTTGGCTGTGTTGGGTCTTCGTTTCTGTGTGAGGGCTTTCTCTAGTTGTGGCAAGTGGGGTCCACTCTTCGTCGCGGTGCGCGGGCCTCTCATTATCGTGGCTTCTCTTGTTGCGGAGCACAGGCTCCAGACGCGCAGGCTCAGTAATTGTGGCTCACGGGCCCAGCTGCTCCACGGCATGTGGGATCTTCCCAGACCAGGGCTCGAACCCGTATCCCCTGCACTGGCAGGCAGACTCTCAACCACTGCGCCACCAGGGAAGCCCCTCCTCTACTCTTAATACAACACTACTTCACTTCTGACACCAGATGTGGGGGGTTTTCCACACACCAAGCAATTGTGGGACACGAGCTGGGTGTCCTACAATTAAACTCAATTCTGACACCTGAAGATAGTGTTAGATTCCCACAAGACTGGCCCCGTTTCAATGTCAATCACAAGTCCAGGTTGTTACCTGTACTGCTGACTGACTGGCTATAAATTGGAGGTTTCTACAACCCTCTCCTCAGGTTTGATTAATTTGCCAGAGTGGCTCACAGAACTCAGGAAAACATTTACTTACTAGATTACTGGTTTATTATAAAAGAAGATATAGGAACTGGCAGATGAAAGAGAGGCACAGGGAAGGGGTGCACAGCTTCCATGCTCTCTCGGGATTCACTGTTCTCCCCGACTCTCTACATGTTCACCAACCTGGAAGAACTCTGAACCCTTTTGGGTTTTTATGGAGGTTCATTACACAGGCATGATTGATTAAATCACTGACCATTGGCGACTGACTGAACTTTCATCTCCTAGGGTGGCGGCAGATGGATAAGAGGGGGTATCGGGGGGCAGGACTGAAAATTCCAACACTTTAATCAAGGTTGGTTCCCCTGGCAATTAGCCCGCATCCTTAGGTGGGGTACAAAAGTCACCTCATCAACATAAACTCTGGTGTGGATACAAAACACACCCATTTTGCCTTCATTGCTCTGAAGTAATTTCAGGGATAAAAATCATATATTACTAACCACTTAGGAAATCACAAGGGTTTTGGAAGTTATGTGCCAGGAACAGGGACAAAGACCAAATATATATTTCATATTATAAATCACAATATCACAGCTGGTCAGTGGTAGAGGTAGAATTCCAATCCAAGGAACTGCCTCTCAACGCCTATCTCATAGGGTTAAGAAATAAATGATAATCCATACAATGGAGATAAAGAGTAGTGATGGTAGCACAACGCTGTGAACGTACTTAATGCCAATATACTCAAAAATGGTTAAAGTGGTAAATTTAATCTTATGTATATTTTATCAAAATAAAAAGTTAAAATGATAAAATAAAAAAATACATATATACATATGTACACCTGTACATAAATAAATAATAAATAAGTAAAGGTGCATAGAAAATTATTCTGAGGGCTGCATACCAAAGGTATGACCATGATTATCTCAAGATGTTGGGGTAAGAGTGATTTTACTTTCTTTTTTATTCTCTGAAATTTTTAACATTAACATGCAGTGCATGTATAATAAGATAATTTATTGGCACACGGCGGGGAATACAAGAAATGATCTTTACCCTCAAAAGAATTTACAATCCAACTGGCAGACAAGAAAAACACATGAAACAATTTGAACAAGAAAAGTGTCGCTGGACAGGACCATATACCATTTCCTAGTCAATCCTCATTTTAGAGATGAGAAACACAAGGTCCAGGGCAGTTAAGACACCAGGTCACATACTTTATCAATGGTAGAGACAAGACAATAATTGAAGTTTTCTTTTAACCCAGCACTTGGTGGGTATATTCTCTCTCTGGTCTTAAACGTCCTGTCACTGAGTTTTACACACAAGTCCACATAGTACTGATGTATCGGCAGCAGGTGAGGTTAGGGAGAAATGTCACATAGGACTCACAAGCAGGGATGGAGAAGATTCTGGGTAAGAGAGAAGCCTGGCTCTGTTGGAATGGAATGGGAAAGGCTTAGAAAAAAGTAGCCCAAATATGCAGAGGCAGGTCCTAGCCACAGTCTCAGAAGATCAACCACTACCACATTTCATGGGTCCAAAAGATACACAACATCACATTGCAGAGAACTCTGGTAATTTGGGGGCCAGGCCTGCCCTGTGTTCTGAAAGATGTACCAGAGGAAAGGCTGGATGATAACTAACATGAACTTAGAGGCCAGACATACCTGGGTTTGATTTCAGGTTACCTGACTTCATTGAGCCTCAGTTTCAAGTGTAAAATGGGGGTAATAACTTCTGCTTCGCTATGAGAGTGAGAACAAAGGTAAAGCCCTCAGGATATTCCCCAGCAACGTTAACTATTATTGTTAGATGAGGATGAGTAAAGGAAGGACACTGTACAGTCATTTCTATCTACCAACAGTAGATAGATAGACATCATGAACTAGAATAATATCGTTTAGCTACCACAACCACCATATATTGAACATCTACTATGTGCCCGGCCCTGATCCGAACGCTTTCCATGCACTAACTCCCAGGATCCTCTCATTTACCCTATGAGGTAGGCCCGGTTGTTGTATTCATTTTACAGGTGAAGAAACTGAGGCACAGAGAGGTGGAGTTATTTGCTCAAGACCCATTAACAGCAACAGAGGAGATGGGCACAAACTCGGCCATCTGGCTCAAAAGCCCCACTGAGTAATTACCGTATACACTGCCTCTCCACTACCAATACCCCATGAAACTCTCACTGCTGCTTCCTGAGGAGTCTTCTCTCTGCTCTTGGAGTCAAGAGACCTCTCCATCTATGTCCCCATCAACATGGCTATCCTTTGTTCACACAGTGGCTCACCTGGATGGGGTCCCACCCTCATTCTCACAACATAAAGATGAAAATGGCAGGTCAAGATCAGTTTTCAAGAGAGTGACAGAAGCAAGGCACATGATCCAGAAAGTTAAGAGGGAGAAAAAACTAAAAACTATGGACTGAGAAAAGCCTGGCGAAGGTATCATGAGGATTTCTCAGGGGTGGAAAGAAAAAGAAAAGCATTCCGGCCAAGGGTAGGGAGGGGGACATGAGTGAACAAAGGAGGCAGGCCAGACAGGAACTCTGCCAAGTGCGCATGTTTGTTTGTTCTGACCCCAAGTGGTATAAGACATGTGGCATCTTACCTATCAATTCAGTAATCATACAGTGAATTGAGATTAATGAATAAAAGACTGTCAATTAGAAAAAAAAAAGAGAAACACAGGACATGGATTGGGGGGTTGGAGGCAAGCATTCCCTATGCAATCCACCATCCACCAGGGTGGACCAACTCTTCAAAGGGAGAAGGACATGGGCTCCAAATCCTGGCGAAGACTGTATTGGGGAGAAAACTTCAGTTTAAGGGTAAAAAACCCAAAAAACCAATTTGTCTCTAAGACCTGAGATGGCAATGAACTCACCTGAGACCTTGCTTCCCTCTGTTCAGTAGCCATGTCCTCTTTCTGGGCAGTTTCCCCTTAGGATGGGAGAAGTCTCCAGAAGCCAGATCTGAGAGAAGAAAAAGGGAGCCAGGAGGAAGCCCCTTCTGCTTTCCACCCCTCAGAATCAGCAGCTCTGAAACCTTTATACCACTTGAGAATGATGCCAAGTGCCCTCAGAGAAGGAAGTCAGAAGGAACGAGGGGTAGACAGGACCAGAGAGAAGGGCTGGGTCATCCTGGTCCAGGCCCAGCTCTTTCCCTGGCTCAGAGGAAGAGGTCCTAGGACTCCATCAGCAGTAGCAGCAACTCCCTGGGCCTCACCGCGTGCCAGGCACTACCTACCAATACATCATCGAGTCCCACAGCACAGTTGGCACTGTCAGCACCCCATTTTATAGATCAGGAAACTGAGGGCAGAGTGGGAGCAACTTGCCCCAGTCCACACAACCAGGGAGGGTGGCACCAGGATTCCAAGCACCGCGGGCTCCAGAGCACCTGCTCTAACCTCCCTGCGTGCATGTGCCAACTTTTCTCCACCTCAAGCCTTCCCACCCAATTCCTCCGCCTCCTGTCAAGGAAACAATTTCCAGATTTCTAGAGAAAGCTGCTTCGGAAAGGGCTCTCCTATGGCGGGGAGGGGGGCTGCTGTCTTGAGGAAAGGGCACAGAAAACCAAAGACCTGGGTTCCAGTCCTGGCTCTGCTACTGGGGGAAGCCGGCGACTCACTTCTCGCGCAAAACAAGCCTGTCACTCGGGAGTGCAGGGGTGATGGTAAAGGGAGGAAATAATTTTCTCACGTTCACTGCCGGCCCGAAACAAATTCAAATGCCGGCAGGCGCTGGGCAGGTAGCGCGCTGGGAACTGGTCGGGAAGAAGCAGGTGGGTGGCTGGGTCCAGCCAATGGGGACGAAGTGCCCGAGCTGTCTCGTTCAGGGGCACGTCTGTGGCACGGCTGGGGGCGGCGGGCGGACAGAGCCAGGGGTGCCCGGCTCTCGGCCCGCCGGCGCCCACAAAGGCCCGGCTCGCGTCTCTTGGGCCTGTGCCCCATGCCCCGGCGACGCATCCTCCCGAAGCCTGGTCCTCCCTCCCGCATCCTGCCTACCCCCCGCCGCTCACCTCGCCCAGGCCTCTGGGGTTCCGCGGGCCGCAGGCTGGAGGCTCCGGAACTGCCACGGCCGGACAGCAGCTTCCGCTGGGGACTCCCCGCGGTGCCGCCTGGACGGCCCTCTGGCTGGCAATCAGCTCACGCCAGCGGCAAACGCCCGACACCCCACGTAGGTCCGGGAGGGGCGGGGCAGGGACAGTCGCGAGCCCCTCTGGGAAATGTAGTCCACGCGAGAACAAAAGATTCTGGGAAATGTAGTTCTTCGAGCTTGTGTGGGAGGAGAGCCCTGGCTGAGCCTATCACTTGTCCAGACCCCATCCTGGGTTCGTGGTCGCGCTCCCTGGGCTGCTGGCTCCTGGGTTCGCGGTTCTTCCAGGAGGAAACAGAGGTTCCTACAGGGCAGTGACTTGTAGCTCTGCATCTGCGTAAATGATAGCAAGGCAAGTAGACAACCGCCAAGAACAAACCTATTTGCCCTTAAGTCATTCAACAAGAGTGTATGGAGGAGTTCCCTGGTGCCGCAGTGGTTGAGAATCCGCCTGCCAATTCAGGGCACACGGGTTCGAGTCCTGGTCCCTGAAGATCCCACATGCCTTGGAGCAACTAAGCCTGTGTGCCAGAACCGCTGAGCCTGCGCTTTAGAGCCGGCGAGCCACAGCTACTGAGCCCACGTGCCACAACTACTGAAGCCTGCGCGCCTAGAGCCCATGCTCGGCAAGAAAGAGAAGCCACCGCAATGAGAAGCCCACGCACCTCAACGGAGAGTAGCCCCCCCTCACACCGCAACTAGAGAAAGCCTGTGCGTAGCAACGAAGACCCAACGCAGCCAAAAATAAAGAAAGAAATTTATATTAGAAAAAAAATATATGGAGCACCTGCTATGTGCCAAGCCCCATTGTAAAGGATTTGAAATACCTCAGTGGGCAAAAGAGAGATCATTGCTCTGGAGAACTGTTTTGGGAGGTGGGGGTGGGGGAAGGAGGTAGAGAGCAGACCATAAGCCATGAATATAATTATATAACATTTTAGGAGATAAGTGTTATGGGGAAAAGTGAAAGGAGAGCAGTGTGGTGGGGATTTGGGGCTCATTTGGGAGAGTGAGTAGGGTGGCTCCTCGCAGGCCTCACTGAGAGAGTGAGAATGGAGGGAAGACTCAGAGGCAGTGCAGGAGAGGAGGGCCATTTCAGGCACTGAGAAGCCAACACATTTTTTTTTTATTGGTAAAGAAACGCATGTCCCATTTAGAAGGTTTGATAAATAAAATAAAGAAAGATGCACTTGATGCCACCCCACAAAAATAAATGGTTAACATTTTGGTGAACATCTCTTAGCAGCCCTTTGAACTCCATATTAATCTCTCTGATAGTCACACCAATCTGTTTTTAACAAAATGGAATATTGCAGATAGCAATTGTAACCTATGTTGTTTACAATTACGTGTGGGTTTTTTTCCCCCACTTAAGAATATGCCTTGAATGTTTGAACTTGCCAATAAATATTACCCATCAGTAGTGTTTTCAGTGACTTCAGTACATTCCATTGCATTTAAATAAATTTTTTTGTTAAACTTATTTATTTAAATGTATTTACATAATATTTTACCCCTACTGTTAGTTATATTTTTTCTAGTTTTTGCTCCATTAATATCCTTGTAGCTATATCTTTGAAAATTATTTTCTTAGTTTAAATTCCCTGAAGTTGAATTGCTGGATCAAGGACTGGTAGAATTCTAAGTACATTGCCTAGTTGCCTTCCAGGAAGATTTTAAAATTTATATTTCCATAAGCAGTTTCTGACACCCATGCCCACTCTGGGTGCTTTTCTTTTTAACGATTAAAAAAATGCTCTTTTTTATTTAATAGAGCAAAATTTTTATATTTAATTTGAAATTAAATATAATATCGTATTTATTGAACCATTCAGATATATTAATTTCCTGTATGGGTACTTTGGCCATTTCCTATTGAAATGTTAAAAATTTTGGTATCATTTTGAAATACTGTATATGCACAATTTTTTAAAGAGAAAAGTGCTTTGTTGTTTATCCTGTCTATGAAAATAATGCATTCATTGTTAAAAAAATTTACACACAGTATGTGGAATGAAGAAACATGTAATAAAGAAATAAATCCAACAGAAACATTGATTACATGTTTATATGCTATTCATATATGCTGTTGTATGTGCATACACACATTTGTGTGTATGAAACAAAAATAGAATCATATTTCTCATACTTTTAAAAATGTGAAATATACATACAGAAAGCCAATTAGAACATATAATCCAGTGTAGCACATGATTATAAAGAGATCACCCCTGTAAACATCTACCCAACTTGAGAGGTAGCCCCCTACTAACACTCAGTACCTTCTTCCTAATCACTAATCAGCTACTATCATGACTTTTGAGATAGACCTTTTGTTGCTTTTCTTTATGGTTTTACTACCTGCTCATACATCCTTACGTAATAGTTTTACTTGTTTTTAACTTTATAAAATAGAGTCATATAATCGTATTTTTTGTGTGCTTTGTTCTCCAAACATTTTGTCAGATTTATCCCTATTGTTGCAGGTAGCTTTACCTATTATACTGTCAATGGACATTTGTGTTGTTTCCAAGTTTTATCTTTTAGGAACCGTGATAAAACAAATTTAGTAATATGTTATTGGTAGAATCTAGGTGATGGTATATGGGTGTTCACTGTAAAATTCTTTCAACTTTACTTTGTATTTGAAAATTTTCATGATAAAATGTTGAGGAAAACTCCGTACCTGGGGTTTGACCCAAAACGGAGTAGCCCCATTCCTCCCATGTCATCCCTTTTACAATTAAAAATCCATGGACATAACACAGCAAACAAGCACAGGAAGACTCTGAAATGTGGAAGGAAGAAGGCAAACAGAACTTTAGAGCCAGGGAAGGACATGTGGTAAATTCCCTTGTTTTCCTTATCACCTCCCATATCTCTCAGCTAGGGTGTTGCAGAAGCTTCCAAGCCAGAACCAACAACAGACCCAGACAAGAAAAAAAAAAAAAAAAACAACTCTAAGAAAAGCCTATTTCCCTTAGTTGAAACTGGGAAAAAGGTGGCCTAACACAGAGAACTTTTTTGGTAATACCCACCTTACTGTAACCAAACACCAGTGGGAAACTGCCCCCTAACCATCTGAACTGTAGAAGCCAAAGGGAGCAGCATGTTTTTCTCAAGTGGAAAGTAAAGCAACTGTCAACCATGAATTCTATATCTGGTGAAAATACAATTCAGGAGTAAAAGGGAAATAAAGACATTCTCAGACAAAGGATAACCAAGAATATTCATTGCTAGCAGAACTACCCTTAAAGAATAACTAAAGGGAGTATTCTAAACAAAGTAAATGATAACAGAAGAAGGCTTGGAACTGCAGAGAGAAAAAAAAAGAACATCAGAATGGGTAAAAATAGGGATAACTAAAATAGACTCTCCTACCTATGAGTTTCTTAAAACATAAGTGATGGTTGAAGCAAAAATGATAGCACGATTGGTGCCCAATGTATACAGAGGAAAGACTTAAGACAATTATATTTTAAAAAGTGGGGAGACAGAGGGACCTCAGTGGAATTAAGGTTTCTGTACTTTGCTGTCTAAGTTATGTATGTATACCTAGAGCAACCGCTAAAAAATTATACAAAATGATATACTGAGGAAGACTACATAAATCAAGGTGGAAGTCTAAAAAATATTGAAGTAACACACAAGAAGGCCAGAGAAGAGAAGCAGAACAAGAAACATGAAACAGAAAACAAACTTAAACAAAACCCTTTCTCTCTCATTAATCAAATGGCTCACGATAGACTATCTCAAGCTTTGTTTGTTTGTTTTTCATTTTCAAGTAAGAGTAATACTAGCTTTAAAAAACATGCTGCCATAATAAACCAGTCACAGAAAGACAAATACTCTATTATTCTACTTATATGAGGTACTTTGAATAGTCAGAATCATGGAAACAGAAAGCAGAATGGTGGTTGCCTGGGGCTGGGGGGAGGTGCTGTGGGGAGTTATTGTTTAATTGGTACAGAGTTTTAGATTTACAAGATGAAGAGTTCTGGAGATGGATGGTGGTGATGGTTGCACAACACTCTGGATATATTTAATACCACTGAACTGTACACTTGAAAATGGTTAAGATGGTAAATTTTAGGTGTATTTTACCACAATAAAATTTCTTGGAAAAAAATGCTGCTGTAAATATTCTGTACATGCTGATGTACCTCTTTATGAGTTTTTCTAGAGTTTGCAGATACCTGTGGATAATTAAGACTTTCCCAGGAGTGCATAGTTACTGATAGTTGTAAGGGAATGAATGTCTAGGCCACAATTTCCATTTGTGTTCTCCTGAGCAAGGAAGGTTCTCTTCTCTTTTCATTCCCTTCAAATAACCCTCTTCCCACTCACCAGAGGACTCTTAAAATGGTGCAGTGCCCAATGGTGTCAAACTCTCTGGAATACCACAGTCTAGGACTACTGAAATGAATCTTTTCTAGGAAGACTTCTTTTCTGATCAATGAAAGACCCCACACATGGGGCTTCCCTGTCTTTAGTCACATTTCTGTTAGAAATGGGGTATATAGGCCCTTAGCAGGCTCTGAGACCAGATACTTCAACAATTTGAGAGTCGTGGTAGTTTAACCGTCCCTTCTCATCTAGTCAACAAACTGTCAAATAATGTACTGCTTTTGAGAAAGAGTGTATGGTGAGAACAATGCAATTAGGGCTCTGGTAAAGAAAATATTGAATGATTAAAATGGCACACACACACACACACACTTTTTTTTTTTAAAGCAAGCACCGTTCTGCAAGAGATGATGTGAAAAATATTTCAAAATAGATGGCAACCAGAGAAACTTAATGGGCTTACTCACTGATGTCAACTTTGTCTTCAGCTCTGCTCCATATTCATCCACAGGAGGGTGCATTAAATGTCCAACCTGTATTTTTTCTAACACCACCAAGCTGTTAACTCAATTGTGACACAGTTTACCTGGAGATGATATCAGATGCCACAAGTTAAGGTTTCAGTCCCACAAGACTGTCCACCACCCCAAATCCCACCCCCACTTCAGACACCAATCTCAAGTTCAGGTTGTTACCTGTGACTCTGACCTACTGGTTATAAATCAGAGGTTTATGCACCCCCCTCCTCAAGTTTGATTAACTTTCTAGAGCAGCTCACAGAATTCAGGAAAACATTTTGCTTACAAAATCACCAGTTTACTATAAAAGGATATAATACAGAAACAGCCCAATGGAAGAGATGCACAGGACAAGGTATGGGGAAAGGATGCAGAGTTTTCTTGCTGTCTCTGAGCACCTCTCTCCCAACACCCCCACAAATTCACCAACCTGGACGCTCTGAACCCCAGTCATTTTGAGATTTTATAGAGGCTTCATTACATAGGCATGATTGATTAAATCATTGGTCATTGATGATTGAACTCAATCTCCAGCTCTCCAACCCCTCTTCCCTCCCCTGATATTGGGGAGCAGGGATGGGGCTACTTCAACCCTCTAATAACATGGTTTGTTCCCTGGCAACCTGCCCCCATCCTTATGTGTTTTCCAAAAGTTATTTCATTAACATAAGGTCTGGTGTGGTTGAAAAGAGCTTGTTATGAATATCAAAAGACACCTTTATCACTCTTACCACTTAGGAAATTCCAAGGGTTTTGAGAGCTCTGTGCCAGAAACTGGTTGAAGATCATATATATATTTCTTATTATAAATCACAATATCACAAACTGGCCAAAACAGCAACTTGAAACAGTCATGTTAATGATGCTTCTTGTCTTTCTATTTATTCTCTTTTTTAAATGCAGATTTTTAAGTGTGCATTTTCGTCAATTTTGATAAATTTGTTTGACCCCAAATAAAACATGGAACATTCTCATTATCCCAGAAAGTTCCCTCAAACTACTTCCCACTCAAAACCACCCACCCAGAAGCAACCACTGTTCTGATATCTTTTGCTTTAAATTAGTTTTGCCAGTTCTAAAACTTCATATAAATGGAATCTTATAGTATGTACTTTTTTGTGTCTCACTTCTCTCCCTCAACATGTTATTTATGAGATTAATTTATTATGGTCTGTGTATCGATACCTCTTTTCATTACTGTGTAGTATTTCTTTCTTTTTTTAAAAATACCCAATATCAATAGAATTTACATTCTTTTAAAAATATTTATTTATTTTATTTTATTTTTTGCTGTGTCAGGTCTTAGTTGTGGCACGTGGGTTCTTTATTGCGGTATGTGGGCTTCTCTCTAGTTGCTGTGCGCAGGCTCTCGTAGTTGTGGCGTGCAGGCTCAGTAGTTGCACTGCACAGGCTTAGTTGCCCTGCTGAATGTGGAATCTTAGTTCTCCAACCAGGGATCAAACCCACGTCTCCTGCATTGGAAGGTGGATTCTTAACCACTAGACCACCAGGGAAGTCCCACTGTGTAGTATTTCATTGCACAAATGTACAACAGTGTTTATGCATTCACCTGTTGATGGACCTTAGGATTGTTTCTAAGTTATTATGAATAAAGCTGCCATGAACATTGGTGCACAAATCTTTTGGTGGGCATCGATTTATTTCTCTTGGATAAATACCTAAGACTAGAACAACTGGTTGTGGGGTAGATGTATTACTCTGCTTGGGCTGCCATAACAAAATACACAGACTGGGTGGTTTATACAACAGAAATTTATTTCTCACTGTTCTTGAGGCTAAAATGTCCTGGGAAGTTATGATCTGAGAAGTCTAAGATTAAGGCACCGGCAAGGTAGGGTTTATTCTGAGGCCTCTTCTCTTGGCTTGCAGGCAGCTGCCATCTTGCTGTGTGCTCACATGATCTCTTTGTGAGTGCAGGAAAGAGAGAGAGAGAGAGCAAGCTCCCTAGTGTCTCTTCTTATAAGGGCCCTAATCCCATCATGAGGCCCCCATCCTCATGACCTCATCTAGCCCTGATTACTTCCCAAAGGCCTCATTTTCAAATACCATCCACTGGGGGGTTAAGACTTCAACATATGCATTTTGGCAGGAACACAAACATTCAGTCCATAACAGTAGGTGATGTTTAACTTTATAACAAACTATTAAATAGCTTTCCAAAGTGGTTATATCATTTTACACTCCCAGGAGCAATGTAGGAGAGTTCCCACATGTTCACTAACACTTGGTACTGTCATCTCTTTCATTTTAGCCTTTTACTGAGTGTATAATGGCATCTCATTGTACTTTCAATTTGTATTTCCCTGAAGAATAATGATTTTGAGCCCCTTTTCAGGTGCTCATGGGCCATTTGTATACGTTCTTTTGTGAAGTATCAGCTCAAGTCTCTTTCAAGTCACTATCACAGTTTTCAAGGTCTCTGTGAAATATGATTTACTTGGTACCAAAGGATACAAGCAGATCTGAAGGGAGTCAGGAATTGCAGTGATGTGGGATGTCCTCCATCAGAGCTATTTTTCTTATTCTCCCAACCATAAATTAAATTTTACTAAACCTCTAGATGCTGTAAAGTGTCCCTTAGCGTTTTGGTCACAGTAACTTAATTTAGCTGCTCTTAAACATTCCTTGGTGAATTTAGTTGTGTCAAACAATGGTTCTGTAGGTAGGGAATGCCTCTGAAAGGCCTGGCTGAATTTTATCAAACTCAGATTGATAAAATTCATATCAAAACTGATATCAAACTCAATTCAGTTATTTCATGCTGTTAAGAACTTTTATCCTGGGCTTCCCTGGTGGCACAGTGGTTAAGAATCCGCCTGCCAGTGCAAGGGACACGGATTCCAGCCCTGGTCCGGGAAGATCCCACAGGCCACGGAGCAACGAAGCCTGTGCGCCACAACTACTGAGCCTGCACTCTAGAGCCCACAAGCCACAACTACTGAAGCCCACGTGCCTAGAGCCCGTGCTCCACAACAAGAGAAACCACCGCAATGAGAAGCAAGCACACTGCCACGAAGAGTAGCCCCCACTCGCCGCAACTAGAGAAAGCCCGCACACAGCAACGAAGACCTAGCACAGCCAAAAATAAATAAAATAAAATAAATAAATTTTTTAAAAAAGAATTTTTATCCTGAGCACAGACTCTACATTCTCGCTATATGCTATGTTCATCATTGCTCAGCTGTGTACCAGAGCTGTGGCCCAGCTTTGTGTCTTCAGATGACCCCAGTTAGAAGCACACTGCTTGCTCTACCACCAGTAGGCTTCAGGGGTCACAGTGCACGTCATCCCCATGGTTCCAATCCTTACATCATCTTTAAAATTTTTCCTAAAAGAGGTTTAATTAATGAATTGTCTAGTACATAACAACCTGTATGTGTAATCAGTACTGCATATCATTGTACCTATACCAATTAATAACATTGAAACCCAAATCTAATCTTGTCCTATAGGACTAAAATCATTGGCTAGGTTTAAGGAGCACATATTTTGAAACATTTGCAATTGATCCAGTTCTAACAAGTAATCCACACTTATTCTATTCTCATTCATATTATTGATGACATTACATTAATACTTTCTTTCATTTCTTGGCTCAGCAATACATCAACCCAAGAAATGTGACTTAGTGGTGCAAATATCAGCAAACAATTCTAGTCTTAAATCACCTCTAATAATCTTATGGGTGGCAGAACAATATTTTAAAGAAGAAATATTCACAAGAATCTTAAGAGTCCCCTTCATTAACAAAAATCAAGTAGCAATAACTTGTTTAGCAAACATCAAGTAGCAGCAAATTGTGGCATATTAATCTCTTGCTACCATAGAATATATTTTGTAAAGATTTCAAGATACCCCTTACAGATTTCCTCCTGTGTCTAAAGCACTATGCTCATAAGGCATGTGATTCTGTGTCTTCTCAAGGCCTCCACACACCAGGTAACAATGGCCCACGCAGAAGGACAAATCTGAGAATAGTCTTTAAGTTGAAGTGAGCATTTTCTGTCCCAAGAGGGAAAGGTAAAAAATTATGATTAATAAACGTACCCATGCATCTTAACATACAGAAAAATTTAGATCTTATACCTTCTATCCAAGAATATATAGCTAAGGTTAGATAGGTGTAACTTTTGGGCCATTATCCTCCACATCCTCCAAGTGTCCAGAAGTATCTTCTGGCCCAGCAGCCATAATTTCAGCTGGCTTCACACCATTTTATTGTTTCATTTATGTTTTGAATAGATACAAGGAATGCAGTGTGCCAGCTGGTCTTTGTCAGATATTTCCCTTCAGTGGGAGTGGTCTTTTCAGAGGTGCATACAACTATTCAGCAGCTGTCTCCTCGGATGTTTCAGATGATAGCTCAGGTACAAGGAAGCAAGACTCATGATGGCTTTGAAGCCCTAAGCCCTATCAGACCTAATGTATCTTGTAACAGCCTATGAGAATAACTTAGTTTCCAAGGTTCCTGCAAGGGACTTGCCCAGTGTAAATACACTTTACCAATCAGGAGTCATTTTTATCTTAAGCAATGTTGCCTCATTATGCAGCTGATGAATCTTTTGAGCATGTTACCAAGGCAATCAGAACCATAAATAAGATTGTTCAGAAACACAGTTGACATACTTTCTTGGGTGGTTACCGGGGAACAGAGCTAAAATGCTATTCCAAGGTCAAATTCTTTCACAGAGAAAGAGAAAGGATTTCCTTATCTTATTACCTATCACCCATCCCCTTGTTCTTTGGTTAATTGTTTGGTTTTTTTTTCATTAAACTGTATTTTGAGATCATTACTGATGATTCACATGCAGTTGTCAGAAATAACACACAGGGGTCCTGTGTATACTTTACCATTTCCCCAGTGGCAACATCTTGCAAAACTATAGTACAATAATGTGCTTGTTAGCTTTTTTAATACAGAAAAGAAGACAAGTTAGTATATACCTGGTCACCAGGACTTATACTGTAAAATGCGCCATTAACAACCAATTTATTTATTAAATAATTAGGTGATTTTTTTTGACCAAAATAACTTTTTAGTATCCATAATATTTTTATAGGAAATTTTCTACCAAATAATAGTATGACAATATTTAACACACCAAACATAGTGTTATTTGACAGAGTTAACAGTATCTCTTTCATCCTCTCAGCAAGTGTCCCTTTTAGGTATCTCAAACTTAGTATGTTTTAAATTGGATGTTTTATCTTCTCTCCCAAACCAGTTTTACCAACATTTTTAGTAGACTTTATTTGTTTAGATCAGTGTTAGGTTCACAGCAAAACTGAGCGGAAGGTACAGAGAACTCCCATATAACTCCTACCTTACCCACATACACAGCTTCCCCCACTATTTTTTTTTTTTATACTGCAGGTTCTTATTAGTCATCCATTTTATACACATCAGTGTATACATGTTAATCCCAATCTCCCAATTCGTCACACCACCCCTGCCCCCTGCCACTTTCCCCCCTTGGTGTCCATACGTCTGTTCTCTACATCTGTGTCTCAATTTCAGCCCTGCAAACTGGTTCATCTGTACCATTTTTCTAGGTTCCACATATATGTGTTAATATGCGATATTTGTTTTTCTCTTTCTGACTTACTTCACTCTGTATGACAGTCCCTAGATTCATCCACGTCTCAACAAATGACCCAATTACGTTCCTTTTTATGGCTGAGTAATATTCCATTGTGTATATGTACCACATCTTCTTTATCCATTCATCTGTCGATGGGCATTTAGGTTGCTTCCATGACCTGGCTATTGTAAATAGTGCTGCAGTGAACATTGGGGTGCATGTGACTTTTTGATTATGGTTTTCTCAGGGTATGTGCCCAGTAGTGGGATTGCTGGGTCATATGGTAATTCTATGTTTAGTTTTTTAAGGAATCTCCATACTGTTCTCCATAGTGGCTTTATCAATTTACATTCCCACCAAGAGTGCAAGAGGGTCCTCTTTTCTCCACACCCTCTCCAGCATTTGTTGTTTGTGGATTTTCTGATGATGCCCATTCTAACTGCTGTGAGGTGATACCTCATTGTAGTTTTGATTTGCATTTCTCTAATAATTAGTGATGTTGAGCAGCTTCTCATGTGCTTCTCGGCCATCTGTATGTCCTCTTTGGAGAAATGTCTATTTAGGTCATCTGCCCATTTTTTGATTGGGTTGTTTGTTTTTTTAATATTGAGCTGCATGAGCTGTTTATATATTTTGAAGATTAATCCTTTGTCCATTGATCCATGTGCAAGTATTTTTTCCTATTCTGAGGGTTGTCTTTTCATCTTGTTTGTAGTTTCCTTTGCTGTGCAAAAGCTTTTAAGTTTCATTAGGTCCCATTTGTTTATTTTTGCTTTTATTTCCATTACTCTAGGAGGTGGATCAAAAAAGATCTTGTGATGATTTATGTCAAAGAGTGTTCTTCCTATGTTTTCCTCTAAGAGTTTTACAGTGTCTGTAAAACAGACATTTACATTTGGTCTCTTACACTTAGGTCTTACATTTAGGTCTCTAATCTATTTTGAGTTTATTTTTGTGTATGGTGTTAGGGAGTGTTCTAATTTCATTCTTTTACATGTAGCTGCCCAGTTTTCCCAGCACCACTTATTGAAGAGACTGTCTTTTCTCCATTGTATATCCTTGCCTCCTTTGTCATAGATTAGTTGACCATAGATGTGTGGGTTTATCTCTGGGCTTTCTATCCTGTTCCATTGATCTATATTTCTGTTTTTGTGCCAGTACCATATGGTCTTGATTACTGTAGCTTTGTAGTATAGTCTGAAGTCAGGGAATCTGATTCCTCCAGCTCCATTTTTTGCCGTCAAGACTGTTTTGGCTATTCAGGGTCTTTTGTGTCTCCATACAAATTTTAAGATTTTTTGCTCTAGTTCTGTAAAAAATGCCATTGGTAATTTGATAAGGATTGCATTGAATCTGTAGATTGCTTTGGGTAGTATAGTCATTTTCACAATATTGATTCTTCCAATCCAAGAACATGGTATATCTCTCCATCTATTGGTATCATCTTTAATTTCTTTCAACAGTGTCTTGTAGTTTTCTGCATACAGGTCTTTTGTCTCCATAGGTAAGTTTATTCCTAGGTATTTTATTCTTTTTGTTGCAATGGTAAATGGGAGTGTTTCCATAATTTCTCTTTCAGATTTTTCATCATTATTGTATAGGAATGCAAGAGATTTCTGTGCATTAATTTTGTATCCTGCAATTTTACCAAATTCATTGATTAGCTCTAGTAGTTTTCTGGTGGCACTTTTAGGATTCTCTATAGTATCATGTCATCTGCAAACAGTGACAGTTTTACTTCTTCTTTTCCAATTTCTATTCCTTTTATTTCTTTTTCTTCTCCGTTTGCCGTGGCTAGGACTTCCAAAATTATGTTGAACAATAATGGCAAGAGTGGACATCCTTGTGTTGTCCCTGATCTTAGAGGAAATGCTTTCAGTTTTTCACCATTGAGAATGATGTTTGCTGTGGGTTTGTCTTATATGACCTTTATTATGTTGAGGTAGGTTCCCTCTGTGCCCACTTTCTGGAGAGTTTTTATCATAAATGGGTGTTGAATTTTGTCAAAAGCTTTTTCTGCATCTATTGAGATGATCATATGGTTTTTCTTCTTCCGTATCACATTGATTGATTTCTGTATATTGAAGAATCCTTGCATCCCTTGGATAAATCCCACTTGATCATGGTGTATGATCCTTTTATTGTGTTGCTGGATTCTGTTTGCTAGTATTTTGTTGAGGATTTTTGCATCATATTCATCAGTGATATTGGTCTGTAACTTTCTTTTTTTGTAGTATCTTTGTCTGCTTTTGGTATCAGGGTGATGGTGGCCTCAGAGAATGAGTTTGGGAGTGTTCCTTCCTCTGCAATTTTTGGGAAGAGTTTGAGAAGGATGGGTGTTATCTCTTCTCTAAATGTTTGATAGAATTCACCTGTGAAACCATCTGGTCCTGGACTTTTGTTTGTTGGAAGATTTTTAATCACAGTTTCAATTTCGTTACTTGTGATTGGTCTGTTCATATTTTCTATTTCTTCCTAGTTCAGTCTTGGAAGGTTATACCTTTCTAAGAATTGGTCCATTTCTTCCAGGTTGTCCATTTTATTGGCATAGAGTTGCTTGTAGTAGTCTCTTAGGATGCTTTGTATTTCTGTGGTGTCTGCTGTAACTTTTCCTTTTTCATTTCTAATTTTATTGATTTGAGTCCTCTCCCTCTTTTTCTTGATGAATCTGGCTAATGGTTTATCAATTTTGTTTATCTTCTCAAAGAACCAGCTTTTAGTTTTATTGATCTTTGCTATTGTTTTCTTTGTTTCTATTTCATTTATTTCTGCTCTGATCTTTATGATTTCTTTCCTTCTGCAAACTTTGGGTTTTGTTTGTTCTTCCTTCTCTAGTTCCTTTAGGTGTAGCGTTAGATTGTTTATTTGAGATTTTTCTTGTTTTCTGAGGTAGGCTTGTATAGCTATAAACTTCCCTCTTAGAACTGCTTTTGCTGCATCCTATAGGTTTTGGATCATTGTGTTTTCATTATCATTTGTCTCTAGGTTTTTGTTGACTTCCTCTTTGATTTCTTCAGTGATCTCTTGGTTATTTAGTAACGTATTGTTTAGCCTCCATGTGTTTGTGTTTTTTACGTTTTTTCCCCTGTAATTGATTTCTAATCTCATAGCGGTGTGGTCAGAAAAGATGCTTAATATGATTTCAATTTTCTAAAATTTACTGAGGCTTGATTTGTGACCCAAGATGTGATCTATCCTGGAGAATGTTCCGTGCGCACTTGAGAAGAACATGTAATCTGCTGTTTTTGGATGGAATGTCCTATAAATATCAATTAAATCTACCTGGTCTATTGTGTAATTTAAAACTTGTGTTTCCTTATTAATTTTCTGTTTGGATGATCTGTCCATTGGTGTAAGTGAGGTGTTAAAGTCCCCCACTATTATTTTGTTACTGTTGATTTCCTCTTTTGTAGCTGTTAGCAGTTGCCTTATGTATTGAGGTGCTCCTATGTTGGGTGCATATATATTTATAATTGTTATATCTTCTTCTTGGATTGATCCCTTGGTCGTTATATAGTATCCTTCCTTGTCTCTTGTAACATTCTTTATTTTAAAGTTTTATTTTGATTTCTATTTGCATGGAATATCTTTTTCCATCCCCTCACTTTCAGTCTGAATGTGTACCTAAGTCTGAAGTGGGTCTCTTGTAGACAGCATATATATGAGTCTTGTTTTTGTATCCATTCAGCAAGCCTGTGTCTTTTGGTTGGAGCATTTAATCCATTCACGTTTAAAGTAATTATCAATATGTATGTTCCTATTACCATTTTCTTAATTGTTTTGGGTATGTTTTTGTAGGTCCTTTTCTTCTCTTGTGATTCCCACTTAGAGAAGTTCCTTTAGCATTTGTTGTAGAGCTGGTTTGGTGGTGCTGAATTCTCTTAACTTTTGCTTGTCTGTAAAGCTTTTGATTTCTCCATCGAATCTGAATGAGATCCTCGCCAGGTAGAGTGATCTTGGTTGTAGTTTCTTCCTTTTCAGCAGTTTAAGTATATCATGCCACTCCCTTCTGGTTTGTAGAGTTTCTGCTGAGAAATCAGCTGTTAACCTTATGGGAGTTCCCTTGAATGTTATTCGTCATTTTTCCCTTGCTGCTTTCAATAATTTTTCTTTGTTTTTACATTTTGCCAATTTGATTACTATGTGTCTTGACGTGTTTCTCCTTGGTTTTATCTTATATGGGACTCTCTGCACTTCCTGGACTTGGATGGCTATTTCCTTTCCCATGTTAGGGAAATTTTCGACTGTAATCTCTTCAAATATTTTCTCTGGTCCTTTCTCTCTCTCTTCTCTTTCTGGGACCCCTATAATGCGAATGTTGTTGCACTTAATGTTGTCCCAGAGGTCTCTTAGGCTGTCTTCATTTCTTTTCATTCTTTTTTCTTTATTCTGTTCTGCAGCAATGAATTCCACCATTCTCTCTTCCAGGTCACTTATCCGTTCTTCTGCCTCAGTTATTCTGCTATTGATTCCTTCTAGTGTATTTTTCATTTCAGTTATTGTGTTGTTCATCTCTGTTTGTTTGTTCTTTAATTCTTCTAGGTCTTTGTTAAACATTTCTTGCATCTTCTTGGTCTTTGTCTCCATTCTTATTCCAAGGTCCTGGATCATCTTCACTATCATTCTGAATTCTTTCTCAGGAAGGTTTCCTATCTCCACTTCATTTAGTTGTTTTTCTGTGGTGTTATCTTGTTCCTTCATCTGGTATATAGCCCTCTGCATTTTCATCTTGTCCATCTTTCTGTGAATGTGGTTTTTGTTCCACAGGCTGCAGGATTGTAGTTCTTCTTTCTTCTGCTGTCTGCCCTCTGGTGGATGAGGCTATCTAAGAGGCTTGTGCAAGTTTCCTGATGGGTGGGACTGGTCTCCCCCACTATTAACATCTGGAATCAGAGTGGTACATTTGTTACAGTTGATGAAGCTACATTGACACATCAATATCATCCAAAGTCCAGTTTACAATAGCATCCATTCTTGGTGTTGTCCCATGTTAAACAAACAAACAAACAAACAAACAAACAAACTCAGTTAAAGCAACCCTATCCTTTTAGCTGCTCAGGGCAAAAAATTCACATTCTCCTTAATTTCTCTCTTCTTTCTCATATCCTTCATTGATCCACTAATAAATTTAAGACTTTTCTAAATCTCACGGCACATCCCTACGTCAGTCACAAAACAAAATTATTGCTTTCTGATTTGAATTGTTATAATACCCAGTCCATATTTTTATAGCTTCTCAAATAGCCTGTTTAATTATCACTTTAGGAAGGCTTTATTTTTTCTTAATCTGTATCCCCACCAATTTTCCTTGATCAGTTTTTAGTACAGGTTTAAGTTAGCAAAGAGCTCATGCAAACTTGAGCCAACTTTGTTAGAGTTCTTAGTGGGCTGCTCAGGTTTCCCCTATATACAGACTCAGGCACCTTGCAAAGGTTTCTGCCTGTGATGTCAGGGTCACATTGAGCTGCTGTCAATATTTCATTGCTGCCCTGTGTCAGGCCATTTTTCAGTCCCATCCAGCACTGTGTGCAGCCAGCAGACCATCTGTTTTTTCCCTCTCACATGCCTGCAGTGGAGTGCTCTTAGGTGATTTACTGAGTGGATTGGAGTTCAGAGGGAACAAGCAGTTTCATATATAGTGTCACTTATGGTGTCCACAGGGCCACTTTCCCTACTTCTTCCTTTGTACTTATGCCTGATCCCCTGGGCTAGCATATTTCAGGTGTAGTCCCAAAGATCAAAAAAAAAAAAAAAAAAAGGTGTAGCTCCCAGGTGCAGCTCTCAGGTGCTTTCAACTGGGGACAAGTGTGACTTGTTCCCACATGGGGTCCTATCCCTTTCATTAGAGTAAAAAATGTGGGGACATCAGGACTCAGTGCCTACCCCAGACTCTTGCAGCCTTAACTGTGTTATCATCTTTGTCAGTCTCTTTGTGCTGGGATGGGACAGGTCTGCTTCAATAACAGTCTTTCTCTTGGCATAAATTTGACCTCATTTCATATCTCACTAATTTTTTTCATTGGATTTAGCTCTGGCTTTTGTCCCAGAAATTGCTTAAGACAATGAATAATAACCAAGTCATCATTTTGCTTCTTTCGATGTGTAACTGAAATTATTGCCATTTCATGGTGTGTTTAAAAAAATTTTTTTTAACATTTTTATTGGAGTATAATTGCTTTACAATGGTGTGTTAGTTTCTGCTTTATAACAAAGTGAATCAGCTATACATATATCCCCATATCTCCTCCTTCTTGCATCTCCCTCCCACCATCCCTATCCCAGCCCTCCAGGTGGTCACAAAGCACAGAGCTGATCTCCCTGTGCTATGTGGCTGCTTCCCACTAGCTATCTATTTTACATTTGGTAGTGTATATATGTCCATGCCACTCTCTCACTTCCTCCCAGCTTACCCTTCCCCCTCCCAGTGTCCTCAAGTCCATTCTCTATGTCTGCATCTTTATTCCTGGCCTGCCCCTAGGTTCTTCATAACTCTTTTTTTTTTTTTTAAGATTCCATATATATGTGTTAATATATGGTATTTGTTTTTCTCTTTCTGACGTACTTCACTCTGTATGACAGACTCTAAGTCCATCCAGCGCACTAACTCAATTTCATTTCTTTTTATGGTTGAGTAATATTCCATTGTATATATGGGCCACATCTTCATTATCTATTCATTTGTTGATGGACACTTAGGTTGCTTCCATGTCCTGGCTATTGTAAATAGAGCTACAATGAATATTGTGGTACATGACTCTTTTCAAATTATGGTTTTCTCAGGGTATATGCCCAGTAGTGGGATTGTTGGGTCATATAGTAGTTCTATCTTTAGTTTTTTAAGGAACCTCCATACTGTTGTCCATAGTGGCTGTATCAATTTACATTCCCACCAGCAGTGCAAGACGGTCCCATTTTCTCCACACCCTCTCCAGCATTTATTGTTTTTAGATTTTTTCATGATGACCATTCTGACTGGTGTGAGGTGATACCTCACTGTAGTTTTGATTTCCATTTCTCTAATGATTAGTGATGTTGAGCATCCTTTCATGTGTTTGATGGCCATCTGTATATCTTCTTTGGAGAAATGTCTATTTAGGTCTTCTGCCCATTTTTGGATTGGGTTGTTTGGTTTTTTGATATTGAGCTGCATGAACTGCTTGTAAATTTTGGAGATTAATCCTTTGTCAGTTGCTTCATTTGCAAATATTTTCTCCCATTCTGAAGGTTGTCTTTTCATCTTGTTTATGGTTTCCTTTGCTGTGCAAAAGCTTTTAAGTTTCATTAGGTCCCATTCATTTATTTTTGCTTTTATTTCCATTTTTCTAGGAGGTGGGTCAAAAAAGATCTTGCTGTGATTTATGTCATAGAGTGTTCTGCCTATGTTTTCCTCTAAGAGTTTTATAGTGTCTGGCATTTCATTTAGGTATTTAATCCATTTTGAGTTTATTTTTCTGTATGGTATTAGGGAGTGTTCTAATTTCATCCTTTTACATGTAGCTGCCCAGTTTTCCCAGCACCACTTATTGAGAGGCTGTCTTTTCTCCATTGTATATTCTTGCCTCCTTTATCAAAAATAAGGTGACCATATGCACGTGGGTTTATCTCTAGGCTTTCTATCCTGTTCCATTGACCTATATTTCTGTTTTTGTGTCAGTACCATACTGTCTTGATTACTGTAGCTTTGTTGTGTAGTCTGATGTCTGCAAGCCTGATTCCTCCAGCTCCGTTTTTCTTTCTCAAGATTGCTTTGGCTATCCGGGGTCTTTTGTGTTTCCTTACACATTGTGAACTTTTTTGTTCTAGTTCTGTGAAAATTGCCATTGGTCATTTGCTAGGGTTTGCATTGAATCTGTAGATTGCTTTGGGTAGTATAGTCATTTTCACAATGTTGATTCTTCCAATCCAAGAACATGGTATATCTCTCCATCTGTTGGTATCATCTTTAATTTCTTTCATCAGTGTCTTATAGTTTTCTGCATACAGGTCTTTTGTCTCCTTAGGTAGGTTTATTCCTAGGTATTTTAGTCTTTTTGTTGCAATGGCAAATGGGAGTGTTTCCTTGATTTCCCTTTCAGATTTTTCATTGTCAGTGTATAGGAATGCAAAAGATTTCTGTGCATGAATTTTGTATCCTACTACTTTACCAAATTCATTGATTAGCTCTAGTAGTTTTCTGGTAGCATCTCTAAGATTTTCTATGTATAGTATCATGTCATCTGCAAACAGTGACAGCTTTACTTCTTCTTTTCCGATTTGGATTCCTTTTATTTCTTTTTCTTCTCTGATTGCTGTGGCTAAAACTTTGAAAACTATGTTGAATAATAGTGGTAAGAGTGGACAACCTTGTCGTGTTCCTGATTTTAGAGGAAATGGTTTCAGTTTTCCACCATTGAGAATGATGTTGGCTGTGGGTTTGTCATATATGGCCTTTATTATGTTGAGGTAAGTTACCTCCATGCCTACTTTCTGGAGGGTTTTTATCTCAAATGGGTGTTGAATTTTGTCAAAAGCTTTTTCTGCATCTATTGAGATGATCATATGGTTTTTCTCCTTCAATTTGTTAATATGGTTTATCACATTGATTCATTTGCACATTTTGAAAAATCCTTGCATTCCTGGGATAAACTCCACTTGATCACAGTGTATAACCCTTTTAATGTGCTGTTGGATTCTGTTTGCTAGTATTTTGTCGAGGATTTTTGCATCTATGTTCATCAGTGATATTGGCCTATAGTTTTCTTTCTTCGTGACATCTTTGTCTGGTTTTGGTATCAGGGTGTTGGTGGCCTCATAGAATGAGTTTGAGAGTGTTGCTCCCTCTGCAATATTTTGGAAGAGTTTGAGAAGGATAGGTGTTAGCTCTTCTCTAAATGATAGAATTCGCCAGTGAAGCCATCTGGTCCTGGGCTTTTGTTTGTTGGAAGATTTTTAATCACAATCTCAATTTCAGTGCTTCTGATTGGTCTATTTATATTTTCTATTTATTCTTGGTTCACTCTGCGAAGGTTGTGCTTTTCTAAGAATTTGTCTATTTCTTCCAGGTTGTCCATTTTATTGGCATATAGTTGCTTGTAGTAGTCTCTCATGATCCTTTGTATTTCTGCAGTGCCAGTTGTTACTTCTCCTTTTTCATTTCTAATTCGGTTGATTTGAGTCTTCTCCCTTTTTTTTCCTGATGAGTCTGGCTAATGGTTTGTCATTTTTGTTTATCTTCTCAAAGAACCAGCTTTTAGTTTTATTGATCTTTGCTATTGTTTGCTTCATTTCTTTTTCATTTATTTCTGATCTGAGCTTTATGATTTCTTTCATTCTGCTAACTTTGGGGTTTTTTTGTTCTTCTTTCTCTAATTGTTTTAGGTGTAAGGTTAGGTTGTTTATATGAGGTGTTTCTTTTTTCTTGAGGTAGGAATGTATTGCTATAAACTTCCCTCTTAGAACTGCTTTTGCCACATCCCATATGTTTTGGGTCGTCGTGTTTTCATTGTCATTTGTTTCTAGGTATGTTTTGATTTCCTCTTTGATTTATTCAGTGATCTCTTGGTTATTTAGTAGCACATTGTTTAGCTTCCATGTGTTTGTAATTTTTACAGTTTTTTTTTAAAAAGGATATATAAATAATATCAATAGAGAAAATAAAATGAAATAACCAGAAAATACTTAATCCAAGATACGGCAGAAAAAGAGGAAAAGAAGTAAAGGACAAATCAAATAAAATACAGCAAGTGATAGATTTTAATCTAATTATATCAGCACTAGATATGAAAGATCTAAACAAACTAGATAAAAGATAGAGATTTTTAGATTAGTTTAAAAAAAGTGAGACCCAAGTGTATGCTGTCTACAACAAACCCACTTTAAATAAAAACACAGGTTAGTTAAAAGTATGAAGAAAGAGGTACCATGCAAGCACTAATCAAAAGAAAGCTGGAGTAGCAATAGTAATTTCAGACAAAGTAGATGTCTGAAGGAGGAATGCTATCAGGTGTAAAGAGGAACATTACATAAAGATAAAGTGATCAGATCTCCAAGAGGACAAAACAATCCTACATATGTATGCACAAATAATAGAATTTGAAAATATATGAGGCAATATCTTATAGATCTGTTAGGAGAAATATAGAAATTTGGAAAGGGGTTGAACTAGGAACCAATAACAAAGATATCAGCAAAATCCTCTAAATATTTGGAAACTACACATGACGTTACCAAATAACCCATGAGTCAATGAAGAAGCTTCAAGGGAAATTTAAAACTATTTTGAACTAAAGGAAAGTGAAAACACAGCATATCAAAATTTGTGAGATTCAGCTTAAGCAGTGCTTAGAGAGAAATTTCTAGCATTGAATACTTTTAGTAAAAAAGAAAGATCTAAAAGCAATAAGCTAAGCTTCCATCTGAAAAAGCTAGGAAAAGAAGTGCAAGCAGAAAAGAGGCACAATACAGACAAGAGCAGAAATCGGTGAAAGTGAAAATAATTGAAATTTCTTAAACGTTCTCACCAAAAAAAGAAAGAATGAAAGAAAGAGAGAGGAGAAGTGAAGTTATGGATGTGTTAATTAACTGTATGGGAGGTAACTAACATAAAATGAGCACATATGGGTGGGCCCTAACACAATATGACTAGTGTCCTTACAATAAAAGGAGATTAGGACACAGATTTGTGCACGTGCAGAGGAAAGACCATGTAAAGATAAAATGGGCAGTTGGCCTTCTACAAACCAGGAGAGAAGACTCAGAATGAAATTAACCCTGCTGACACATTGACCTCAAACTTCTAGCTTCCAGGCCTGTTAGAAAATACATTTCTGTTGTTTAAACCAACAGTCTGTAGTATTTGTTATGGCAGCCCTAGCAAACTAATAGGTTGATAGGTAGAATACTTGAGCTTTAACATATTTAAACATTGTAGAGATTTAACACTGTAAGTTATAATTAGAAGTGTGGTTCTAGTTCAAAAAAATTGATGTTATTCCATGAAATAACATTTAATAAAACAGAGAATTTACTATATGATGAAGATGGCAAATATAGTCAGTAGAAGAAATAGCCAATTAATTAACAAAGGTCCTAATGAAGATTGGGTAAACATTTAGAAAAAAATGAAATAAATTTTTACCTCACTCCTATATGAAGAATTTCAAGATAGATCAAAGACTTATGAGTAAAAATAAAACCAGAGAAGTACTAGAATAAAATATAATTGCATCATTTTATCATCAAGAATACAGAAGATCTTTTTAAGCATGATGTAAGTCTGAATACATGAGAAAACTAGTTTTACTGACATAAAATTTAAAATCTCTAGGAAAACAATTTATATCATTTGAGCACTTTTTATGTGATTTTGTTGCCAGAGCTTCTCCAGGTCTCTGCTTAAAACCATCAACCCTCACATTTAGCAGGAGTGTCCTTGCTCACAACCCTTCAACCCCCACCTTTAGCAGGAGTGTCCTTGCTCACAACTTGCCAACACTCACTTTTAGCAGGAGTAAACATAAATCTTTAAGTTAAAGGGTCCAGAGATAAGAAAGGAAACTACAAACAAGAAAACCCAGATGGAACCAGCTGGGACCAAGATGGCAATGAATCTGACCTCCAAAAGACCCTAAGTCTCATTATATGTTGATTTTACTATATAAGCATATTAAATGACACAACTACCAGCGGCCATGACTGGACACCAAAAAATGATAAAAAGGGGGTGGCACCCGACTCCTTCAAAAAAGCCCTGCCTCTTCCCCAGTAGACTAATGCACATGCCTCCCTATCATTAGCCGCACTCCTCTTCCCTTTGTCTTTACTATTTAAAACTAAATATCTTTCACCAGGTGGGTGAGAAGTTGATCTGTGAACTTAGTTCCCACTTCTCCATTCTTTGGCCACTGAATAAAGCTTGTGCTATGCTGATCTCAGCTTTGGTTTCATTATTCGGCTGCTTGAACCTGAACGGAAAAAGAACCCTCCCCTGTCAAGGCAGAGAGCCTCGGCTGGGCTAGGGCCTGAGTAGAGTCCCTACGTCTTAATTCAGTAACATTTTTAGTGATTTATAAGAAGTAGCTCATTGAGTCCTCATAGTTCCGTGCTATTATTTTTTAACAGCTTTTTAAAAGAATGATTGACATACAATAGAAAGCATGTGATTGACATTACAATTTGATAACTTTTGACATAGCTATACACACATGAATTGATCACAATCAAGATAATGAATGTATCATCCCCCAGGTATTCCTTGTACCCCATTGTAATCTCTCCCTTTCATCCATATTTCCCACACCACCATCCTCAGGCAACTAATGATCTGATTTCAGTCTCTATAGGTTGGTTTACATTTTCTAGAATTTTATATAAATAGAACTATACATTAGGAACCACTTAATCAGCCTTTTTATACTTGACACGATTCTTCTGAGATTAATTCATGTTATAGCATGAATCGGTAGTATTCTTATTGTCTGAGTAGTACTCAACTGTATACATATACCACAGTTTGTTTATCCATTATCCTCTTGATGGATATTTGGGTCCTTTCCAGCTCCTGGCTATTACAAATAAAGCTACTATTGATGTTTATATATAAGTCTTTATGTGGATATATGTCTGGATCAATATCAAGGAGTGGAATGGCTGGATCATGATGTATGGCTGGGTATGTTTAACTTTATAGGAAACTGCCAAATAATTTTCCAGAGTGGCTGTACCATTTTGTATCTCCACAAGCAACATGTGAGAGCTCCATTTGCTCTACATCCTAGCCAGCACTTGGTATTGTTGGTTTTTTTGTTTCTTGTTTTTAGACATTTTAGTAGTAGCTCATCCTGGATTTAATTTATATTTCCCTGTTAACTAATAATGTGCATGTTTTAATGTGCTTATTTGCCATCCAAGTATCTTCTTCAGGAAAGTGTATTTTCAAATCTTTTGCCTGGTTTTATTGAGCTGTTTGTTTTCTTACTACTGAGATTTGAGATTTTCTCATACATTCCGTATACAAGTCCTTTGTCAGGTGGGTGATTTGCAAACAAACTTCTCCTTGTTTTTGACTTTTATTTTGGATTATGATTTTGGTGTCACGTCTAACCCAGTGGTTGGAAAATATTTTTGTAAAGGGCCACATATACAGTGTTGTGTCTGCTACATGTTGCATTTTTTCATTTTTTGTTTTGTTTTTATTTGCTTTTACAACCCTTTAATAATGTAAGAACAATTCTTTGCTCACAGACCGTACAAAAACAGGCCATAGTTATATTTGGTCAGTAGCCCATACCTCCTCAAACCTGGTCTAAATTAAGGCAACAAAGATTTACTCCTATGTTTCTTCTAGAAGTTTTGTAATTTTAGGTTTTACATTTAGGTCTATGGTCCATTTTAAGTTAATTTTCATATGTGGTGTGAAGTATAGATGGAAATTCTTTAAAAAAATTTTCTTTGCTTTATGGATATTCAATTGTTCCTGTACCATTTGTGGCAAAGGTTATCCTTTCTACACTGAATTGCCTTTACAGCTTTGTTAAAAATTGCTCTTATATGCATGAGCTTTTTTTCTGGACTCTGTTCTGTTTCATTTATGCATCTGTCTCTCTTCATGGCCATACTGTACTGTGTTTTTGCATTAGTGTAAGCCTTGATGTCAAATAGTGTTAATCCTGCAAATTTGTTCTTTTGGCTATTCTACGTTTCTATATCCATTTTAAAATTAGCTTGTCAAATCCCACAAAAAACTGTTGGGATTTTGATTATGATTGCATTGAACCTATAAATAAATTGGGCAGAATTGACATCTTAACAATAATGAGTTCTTCCTAATCATGAAAACAGTATATCTCTTTATTTACTTAAATCTTAAATTTCTCTTGGCATTAGTCTGCAGTTTACAGGTCTTATGCACCTTTTGCCAGATATATCCCTATGCATTTCATACTTTTTATGCTATTGTAAATTGTCCCATTTTTTATTTCACTTTCCAATTATTTGTTGCTAGTCTATACAATTGATTTTTTAAATATTAATCTTGTGTCCCACATGACATTGCTAAGTTCTAGTACTGTTTTTGTTTTTTATAGATTCCATAGTCTTTTTCATGTAGGTGATTGTCATTTATGAAAAGAAGACAATCTTAGTTCTTCTCTTCCAATCTGGATGAATTTTATTTCTTGTCCTTTCCTTAATGAACTGGCTAGAATATCTAGTACAATGTTGAATAGAAAAGATGTAAGTGGATGTATTTGCCTTATTCCTGATCTTAGGGGAAAAGCATTCGGTCTGTCCCATTAAGTATGATGTTAGCTATGGACTTTTCATAGATGACCTGTATCAGATTGAGGAAATTTCCTTATATTCCTAATGTGCTGAAACATTTTATTTTTATATCAGGAATGTATTTGGATTTTGTCATATGCTTTTCCAGCACCTATTAAAATGAACATGTGGAAGTTTTTTGAGTCTTTTAATATGATGATTTGCACTAATTGATTTTCAAACGTTAAACCAACTTGCCATTTCTGGTATAAATTTTGATGTACTATCAGTTTTATATATTGTTGAATTTATTTTGCTAAAATATTGCTAAGAATGTTTATATCTATGTCCAGGAGGGACATTGGGCTCTTCTTTTCCTCTAGTATCTTTATCTGCTTTTGGTATCAGAGTAATGTTGACCTCATAGAATGAGTTGTGAAGTACTCCATCTTCTCTAATTTTCTGGAAGAGTTTATTGATGTTATTTCTTCCTTAAATGTTTGGTAGAATTCACCAGTGAATCCATGTGGGATTGAAGTTTTCTTAATGAGAAGGATTTTAACTATGAAGGTAACTTATTTGGACTTTAAATTTTTTCTTGAGTAAATTTTGGTTGTTTGTGTCTTTTAAGAGGTTTATCATGTGATGTAAGTTAAATTTATTGGTATAAAGTTGTACATAATACTATGTGATTATCCTTTTAATGTCTTTAGAATCTGCAGTAACATCACCTCTTGTTCTGGATATTGTTAATTTGTGTCTTTTCCTCTTTATTCTGATTAATCAGCTTAGATTTTCTAGTTTCTTAAGGTAGAAGCTGAGGTCAGTCATTGATGTGACCCCTTTCTTCTTTTCTATTAGAAATGTCTAGTGCCATAACTTTCCCTTTAGGAACTGCTATTTTCTCTTTGATTTTTTTCTGTGACCTATGGGTTATTTAAAAGTATGTTATTTTGTTTTCAAATACATGGGGATATTTAAGATATCGTCATGTTATTGATTTCTAGTTCAATTCCATTGTGGTTAAAGATCATAATTTGTATGGCTTGAATCCTTTAAAATTTGAGAATGATTTTATGGCCCAGAATATGGTCTATCTTAGTAAATGTTTCATATACACTTGAAAAGAATGTGTAGTCTGCTTTTTGGATGGAGTGTCCTGTGAATGCCAATTAGGTCTAGTTGATTGATATTTGCTGTCTAAATGTTCTATATCCTTATTAATTTTCTGCCTACATATTCTATCAATTATTGAGAGAGGAGTATTGAAATCTCTGACTATATATATGGATTTGTCTAGTTCTATTTGCAGATCTATCAATTTTTGCTTCATTAGATATATAATACTTTAGGATATTTATGTATTCTGGATTAATTGGTACTTTTATCATTATGAAATAAACTTTTTTACCCTGACAATATTCTTTAATCTTAAATCTACTTTGTCTGATATTAATATAGCCACTGTAGTTTGTTTTTTTAATTAGGATAATTTTAGATTTACAGAAATTTGGAAAGGTAGTCCAGAGTTCCTATATATCTTTCAACCAACTTCCCTAATGTTAACATCTTACATAACTACTGTACATTTGTTAAAGCTAAGAAATTCTCATTGATACAATATTATTAATTAAACCAAAGACCAGTTTTCCCGCAAATGTCCTTTTCAATTTGTTTTGTTTTGACAGTTTTAAGTCAAGTATTTTGTGCTTAACTCAAGTATTTAGTCAAGTATTTTGTAGAATGTCCCACAATTTCAGTTTGTCTTATGTTTTCTCATGATCAGATGGTGGTTATAAATTTTTGAGGAAGAGCACCATGGAAGTAAGATCCCCGTTTCATCACAGCATATAAACGGTATAGGATATCAACTTGACTTATCACTCATGATGTTAACATTGATCACTTGGTTAAGGTAGTGTCTGCTAGGTTTCTCCACTGTAAAGTTACTATTTTTTTCTGTGCATACTTTATTCTTTGCAAGTGGAATCCATTTGACTAAATCCATTTGACACTCAAGGGGAGAAGAGTTAAACTTCACCTCCCTGAGGGGGATAGTATCTAAACATATTATTGGGAATTCTTCATAAGGAAGATTGGTTCCTTCTTCCCAATTCATTTTTTATTTAATGATTTATTAATACCAGTATATAATCATGAATATTTATTTTAGGCTTATAATCTAATTCTGTCATTAATCATCTGTGGCTCAAATTGTTCCAGCTTTGGCAATTGTGAACTATTTCAGCTGGCTCTTATATCCTTTTGACATGCTCCACACATTTTTTTTTTTTGCATTTCTATACTTTGTGGCACTACAAGATGCTTCAGGCTGATCATCTATTTTTCTTGCCCTACCCCTAGAATCAGCCATTTTTCAAAGGAGAACAGGATTTAGAAACCAATATCTGAGCACTGGATATGCTTATTGATACTGGAATGTCACTGCTTCTAGACCCTATTAGTAGACTGAACAAGGAAATAAATGCATGTATACTAACCAGTGTTATCTATCCATCTATCTAAATTTAAATTAATGTGAGTTCATGCTGACATCTCTGATTTTAATCCAGCACTATAGTGTTTATTCTAGCCTTCTCTCAATGTCTGTTTATTTATAACTTCTTTATTTGACAGTGAGAAACCTTATTTCCATTATCTATAATTACTTATTGTTCAAGCCAAATATATGTGTAAAGTAGTTTCAGAATTGCTAAACTGTCACCCTGTAAGAAACAAATTTACTATTTGCAATTCAGTGTTAATGTACAAATCCTTTGTCTTTAGTGTTACAATATCCAGTTAAAATACTTTTTTCCAAATTTACTTATGACAGCTCTTTTTTCTCATCTCTCTTCAGTGAGGTTATATCATATATATGTAAAACACTTAGATTCACATGTCAGAGTCTGCATTCCATCCTGGAATCCTCTGTCTTTCTGGTTATTTTTTAAAAAACATACTTACATATAGTAAGTGTATTTTTTTTTTGCTAGGGCTGCCATAACAAATACTACAGACTAGGTGGCTTAAGTTCTGGAAGTTAGAAGTTCCATTCTCAGGTCTCTCTCCTTGGCTTGTAAATGGCCATCTTCTCCCTTTCTTTTCTTGTGATCTTTCCTCTGTGAATGTACACACCTGTGTCCTAATCTTTTCTTATAAGGACACCAGGCATATTGTATTAGGGCCCACCTATATGTCCTCATTTTACCTTAATTACTTCTAAAGGCCTTATGTCCAAATACACTCACATTCTGAGGTACTGGGGGTTAAAACTTTAACATATGAATTTGGAGGATGGGCACAATTCAGCCCATAGCAGTAAGCTTCACTGTTTGTGTTGTATATTCTATAGGTTTTTGATGAATGCATAGTTATGTCTTTGATTGTTTTTCAGTTGATTTGGTAGAAGGTAAGGGTCCAATTTATTTCTTTGACATATGAATATATAGCCATCATTTGTTGAAAAAGTCTGTTCTTTCCTCATTCAGTGATCTTGGAACCCTTATTAAAAAAAAAAAAAATCAATTGACTATAGGCAGGTTCTAGAGAAGGGCAAAAAGGGCCAGCCTTATTTTGGCTGCTATGCCATGGCAGCCAGTGTGGGTCTGATAGGGGTAAGTAGTCTGATGGGAGATGTACAAGTTGCTGAGGAGGCAGTGGCCCAGGAGGGTGATTGGGTGCAGAAGGCAAAAAATTTAAAAAATAAAAATCAATTGACTACTTGTATAAGGGTTTTTTTCTGGGCACTCTATTCTGTTCCATTGGTCTGTATATCTGTCCTCTTGCTGGTACCACACTGTGTTTATTACTGTAGGTTTGTAGTGACTTTGAAATCAGGATGTATAAGTCCTCCAACTTTGTTCTTTTTCAAGATTGTTTTGGCTCTCCAGGGTCCCTTAGAATTCCATGTGAATTTTAGGGCGAATTTATATGAATTAACTTTTATATTTATGCAAGGAAAAAAACCCTGCTATTGGAATTTTGATAAGTAATGCTTTGTAGATCACTTTGATAGTATTTTCTTCTTAACAATCTTGTTACCAAGTCCAAGCTCTTACTGCTTGTTGCATGACAGGCCAATGAATCAAGAGACAGGTGTTGGGGCAAGGAATAGTGACTTTATTTGGAAAGCCAGCAGACTGAGAAGATGGTGAACTAGTGTCCAAAGAACCATCTCACCTGAGTTAGAATCCAGGCTTTTTTTTATACTAAAAGGGGAGGGGTTGTGGCTGGTTGTTGCAGACTTCTTGGTGCCACACAGAAGGGGATGTGGTCTGCTCATGATGTCCCTGTAAACCTCCAACAAGACAAATGTTATTTTCTGTTCTGCAACTTTTTATCTCTATATGAATAAGAAAGTGTTATGGCTTTAAAGGTCAAGCCTGGGAGGCAAAGCCTTGAGAAAGGGCCATTATATATATTTCAGGCTATAGGCAACATTCTTTTACAAAGGTGCAGAGCCAGCGTGACTAAGCACAGGCAACAGCACAAAGGTTAAAGCTGAAGGAATAGATCCAATATGGAGTCAGGTTTGTTCTTCTCTGTTACAATATTAAGTAAGTCTCTCAATTCATGAACACAGGATATCTTTCCATTTATTTAACTCTTCTTTAATCTTTCAGATATGTCTTATAGTTTTCAGTGTACAAGTCTTTCACCTCCTTGGTTAAATTTATTCCTAAGCATTTTATTCTTTTTGATGCTATAGGATATAGTTTTCTTAATTTTCTTTTCAGACTGTTCATTGCTAAAGTATAGAAATAAAACTGATTTTTAGTGTTAATTTTGTATCCTGCAACTTTGCTGAATTCATTTATTATCTCTAGCAGTGTTTTGTGGATTCTTTCGAGATATCTACATATAAGATCATGTTATTTGTCATCAAAGATAATTTTACCTCTTTTTTTACAATTTGGATGCCATTTATTTCTTTTTCTTGCCTAATTACTCTCGGTAGAACTTCTAATATAGAGTGGTGAAAGTGGTATCCTTGTCTTATTCCTGATCTTAGGAGAAAATATTTTAGTCTTTAACTATTGAGAATGATGTTATCTGTAGGTTTTTCATATATGGCTTTTTCATGTTGAAGAACTTCTCTTTTATTCTAGTTTATTTAGTATTTTTGCCGGGAAAATGTATTGGATTTTGTCAGTTTTTTTCTGAAACAATTGAAATGATCATGTGTTTCTTTTTTCCCCTTCATTATATTAATGTGCTCTTTTACATTGATTGGTTTTTATGTGTTGAACCACCTTAGCATTGAGAGGATAAATCTCAATTGATCATGTTGTATAATCATTTTTATATGTTGTGGTATAAGTTTGCTAGTATTTTATTGAGAATTTTTACATCTATACTCATAAAAACATTTGTCTGTAGTTTTCTTATTGAGTCTTTGTCTTCAGTATCAGGGCCACATAGAATGAATTAGAACACTTTTTTTTTCTTAAGTATTTTGGAAGAGTCTGAGAAGGATTGGTGTTAATTCTTCTTTAAATAATTGGTACAATTCACCAGTGAAGCTATATGATTCTGGACTTTTCTTTTTTGGAGGTTTCTGAATTCTGATTAATCTCCATGCTTGTTATAGATCTATTCAGATTTTCTATTTCTTTTTGAGTCAGTTTTAGTAGTTTGTGTGTTTCTAGGAATTTGTTCACTTCATCTACATCCACTTTGTTGGCATACAATATTTCATACTATTCTATGATAATCTCTTTTATATCTGTAAAATTGGTCATAGTGTCCCCATTTTCACTTCTGATTTTAGTAATTTGTGTCCTTTTAATGATTTATCTTTGTCAATCTAACTAAAGATTTGTTGAAACCATGCCCTGTACCTTACACACTGAAGGACCATAAGGTAGGAAAAAAATAGAAACAAAATGTACATCAAGAACACCAAACTTGTTTTGCAGAGTACCAAGGAAACCGCAGATATGGAAAGAGCTTGCTGATAGCTCTTTCCACCGAACATCATGCAGGCTCATTCAGAGACTAGGATGACTGATAGTGAACTTCAGACATCACAGGCCAAAAATCCACCACATGCAACATATACAACCCCCAGAAATTGTACCTGTGACCCATGAAGAGGCATGAAGGACAGTCAAGCCTATACAGAGAATTCTTGAAACTTACAAATTGCTCTCCCCCAGTCATTTCTGAGCCCCCTTCCCCTCTTGCTCTCTACTTTCACTATAAATATCTTACTCAATAGCTGATCAGGAAGACAGGTCACAGCATTGCCTCCTGTCTCCTTGCTTGACTGCCCCGCAATAAAGTCTCTTCTCTTGAGACCATTGCCTGAGTACTTGGTCTTTCCATAGCATAGTGGGCAACAAGCTCACTTGTTTGTTTACATTGCCAATTTTGTTGATCTTTTCAAAGAACCAACTGTTGCTTTTGTTGATTTCCTTTATCATTTTAAAATTTCTTTATTTTCTTATAATCTTTGTTGTTTTCTCCCTTCTGCTAGCTTTGGATTTAATTTGCTCTACTTTTTCTAGTTCCTTAAGGTATATCATTAGATTATTGATTTGAGATCTTTCTTTTTTAATATAGATTTTACAGCTATCAATTTCCCTCTTATTACTGCCTCTTCACTGCATCTGGTAAGTTCTGGTATGTTCTGTTTTCATTTTTATTCATCTCAAAGATGTTTTCTAATATCCCTTGTGATTTCTTCTTTGACCATTTGGTTGTTTAAGAGTGTGTTGTTTAATTTCCACATATTTGTGACTTTTCCAGTTTTCCTTCTGTAATTGATTTCTATCTTTTCCCCATTTTGATCAGAAAAGATCAAAATGATTTTTCCCCAACTTATTAGAGCTTGTTTTGTGGTCTAACATATGGTCAGTACTGAAGAATGTTCAATATGCACTTGAGAATAATGTCTATTCTGCTGCTATTTGGTGAAGTGTTCTATATATGTCTGTTAAATCTGATGGTTTATAGTTTTATTTGAGACTTCTATTTCCTTATTAATCTTCTTTTTGGTTGTTCTATCCATTATTTAATAGAAGGTATTGAAATCTCCAACTAAAGGCAATTCAGAGATATTGTGGGTTTGGATTCAGACCACTGCAATAAGGCAAATATCATAAATTTTTTGTTTCCCAGTGCATATAAAAAAGTTATGTTTATACTATACTGTAGTCTATTAAGTGTGTGATAGCATTATGTCTAAAAAACAATGTACATACATTAATTAAAAATACTTTATTGCTAAAAAATTCTAACCATCCTCTGAGTCTTTAGTGAGTCATTATCTTTTTTCAACAGTAACATCAAAGATCACCAGTTACCAAAACAAATATAATCATAATGAAATAGCTTGAAATATTGCAAGAATTGCCAAAATGTGACACAGACATGAAGTGAGCAAATGGTGTTGGAAAAATGACACTGATAGACATTCTCAATGCAGGCTTGCTGCAAACTTTCAATTTGTAAAAAATGCAATATCCATGAAGCACAATAAACAAAACACAATAAATTCAATTATGCCTGTACTATTGTAGAATTATCTATTTCTCCTTTCAGTTCTGTCAGTTTTTGCTTCATATACTTTGCAGTTCTGTTGTTAGATGTGTATACATTATACTTTGCAGTTCTGTTGTTAGATGTGTATACCTTTATAAGTCTTACATTTTCTGGTTAGATTGAACCTTTTATCAATATTTAATGTCCTCTTTGTCCCTTGTATCTTTTTTGACTTAAAGCCTATTTTTCTGACAGTAATATAGCCATTCCAGCTCTCTTATGATTACTATTTGCATGAACTATCTTTTTCCATTCTTTTACTTTCAACCTCTTCATGTCTTTGTATCTAAAGTGAATTTGGAGGAGAGAAGATGGCGGAAGAGTAAGACGCGGAGATCACCTTCCTTCCCACAGATACAGTAGAAATACATCTACACGTGGAACTGCTCCTACAGAACACCCACTGAACGCTGGCAGAAAACGTCAGACCTCCCAAAAGGCAAGAAACTCCCCCCGTACTTGGGTAGGGCAAAAGAAAAAAGAAATAACAGAGACAAAAGAATAGGGACGGCACCTGCACCAGTGGGAGGGAGCTGTGAAGGAGGAAAGATTTCCACGCACTAGGAAGCCCCTTCATGGGCAGAGACTGCGGGTGGCAGAGGGGGGAAGCTTCGGAGCCATGGAGGAGAGTGCAGCCCCAGGGGTGTGGAGGGCAAAGCGGAGAGATTCCCGCACAGAGTATCAGTGCCGACCAGCACTCACCAGCCCGAGAGGCTTGTCTGCTCCCCCCGGGAGCAGTGGGGCTGGGAGCGGAGGCTCCAGCTTCGGTCGGATCGCAGGGAGAGGACTGGGGTTGGCGGCGTGAACACAGCCTGAAGGGGTTAGCGCACCACAGCTGGCTGGAAGGGAGCCCGAGAAAAAGTCTGCAGCTGCCGAAGAGGCAAGAGACTTTTTCTTGCCTCTTTGTTTCGCGGCGCGCAAGGAGAGGGGATTCAGAGCGCCGCCTAAACGAACTCCAGAGACTGGCGCGAGCCGCGGCTATCAGCGCGGACCCCAGAGATGGGCGTGAGACGCTGGGGCTGCTGCTGCCGCCTCCAAAAAGCCTGTGTGCGAGCACAGGTCACTCTCCACACTGCCACTGCCGGAGTCCCGTGATCCAGGGACAACTTCCCCGGGAGAACTCACTGCGCACCTCAGGCTGGTGCAACGTCACGCCGGCCTCTGACGCCGCAGGCTCGCCCCGCCTCCTCTGTACCCCTCCCCCCCCCCCCCACGGCCTGGGTGAGCCAGAGCCCCCGAAGCAGCTGCTCCTTTAACCCCGTCCTGTCTGGGCGGGGAACAGACGCCCTCAGGCGACCTACACGCAGAGGCGGGTCCAAATCCAAAGCTGATCCCCAGGAGCTGTGCGAACAGAGACGAGGAGGGGAAATCTCTCCCAGCAGCCTCAGAAGCAGCGGATTAAAACTCCACAAACGACTTGATGTGCCTGCATCTGTTGAATACCTGAATAGACAACGAATCATCCCAAATTCAGGAGGTGGACTTTGGGAGCAGGATATATTAATTTTTCCCCTTTTCCTTTTTTTTTGTGAGTGTATATGTATATGCTTCTGGGGGAGATTTTGTCTGTATAGCTTTGCTTTATAATAGCTTTATTCTACTTCACTATATTATAGCCTCTTTCTTTCTTTCTTTCTTTCTATTTTTTCTCCCTTTTACTCTGAGCCGTGTGGACGAAAGGCTCTTGGTGCTTCAGCCAGGCATCAGGGCCGTACCTCGGAGGTGGGAGAGCCAACTTCAGGACACTGGTCCACAAGAGACCTCCCAGCTCCACGTAATACTAAACGGCAAAAATCTCTCAGAGATCTCCATCTCAACATCAAGACCCAGCATCACTCAATGACCAGCAAGCTACAGTGCTGAACACCCTATGCCAAACAACTAGCAAGACAGGAACACAGCCCCATCCATTAGCAGAGAGGCTGCCTAAAATCATAATAAGGCCACAGACACCCCAAAATACACCACCAGACGTGGACGTGCCCACCAGACAGACAAGATCCAGCCTCATCCACCAGAGCTCAGGCACTAGTTCCCTCCACCAGGAAGCCTACACAACCCACTGAACCAACCTTAGCCACTGGGGACAGATACCAAAAACAACGGGAACTACGAACCTGCAACCTGTGATAAGGAGACCCCAAACACAGTAAGATAAGCAAAATGAGACGACAGAAAAACACACAGCAGGTGAAGGAGCAGGGTCAAAACACACCAGACTTAACAAATGAAGAGGAAATAGGTAGTCTACCTGAAAAAGAATTCAGAATAATGATAGTAAGGATGATCCAAAATCTTGGAAATAGAATAGACAAAATGCAAGAAACATTTAACAAGGACGTAGAAGAACTAAAGAGGAACCAAGCAATGATGAAAAACACAATAAATGAAATTAAAAATACTCTAGATGGGATCAATAGCAGAATAACTGAGGCAGAAGAAAGGATAAGTGACCTGGGAGATAAAATGGTGGAAATAACTACTGCAGAGCAGGAGAAAGAAAAAAGAATGAAAAGAACTGAGGACAGTCTCAGAGACCTCTGGGACAACATTAAACGCACCAACATTCGAATTATAGGGGTCCCAGAAGAAGAAGAGAAAAAGAAAGGGACTGAGAAAATATTTGAAGAGATTATAGTTGAAAACTTCCCTAATATGGGAAAGGAAATAGTTAATCAAGTCCTGGAAGCACAGAGACTCCCATACAGGATAAACCCAAGGAGAAACACGCCAAGACACATATTAATCAAACTGTCAAAAATTAAATATAAGGAAAACATATTAAAGGCAGCAAGGGAAAAAAACAAATAACACACAAGGGAATCCCCATAAGGTTAACATCTGATCTTTCAGCAGAAACTCTACAAGCCAGAAGGGAGTGGCAGGATATACTTAAAGTGATGAAGGAGAAAAACCTACAACCAAGATTACTCTACCCAGCAAGGATCTCATTCAGATGTGATGGAGAAATTAAAACCTTTACAGACAAGCAAAAGCTGAGAGAGTTCAACACCACCAAACCAGCTTTACAACAAATGCTAAAGGAACTTCTCTAGGCAAGAAACACAAGAGAAGGAAAACACCTACAATAACAAACCCAAAACATTTAAGAAAATGGGAATAGGAACATACATATCGATAATTACCTTGAATGTAAATGGATTAAATGCTCCCACCAAAAGACACAGGCTGGCTGAATGGATACAAAAACAAGACCCATATATATGCTGTCTACAAGAGACCCACTTCAGACCTAGAGACACATACAGACTGAAAGTGAGGGGATGGAAAAAGATATTCCATGCAAATGGAAATCAAAAGAAAGCTGGAGTAGCAATTCTCATATCAGACAAAATAGACATTAAAATAAAGACTATTACAAGAGACAAAGAAGGACACTATATAATGATCAAGGGATCGATCCAAGAGGAAGGTATAACAATTGTAAATATTTATGCACCCAACATAGGAGCACCTCAATACATAAGGCAAATACTAACAGCCATAAAAGGGGAAATCGACAGCAACACAATCATAGTAGGGGACTTTAACACCCCACTTTCACCAATGGACAGATCATCCAAAATGAAAATAAATAAGGAAACACAAGCTTTAAATGATACATTAAACAAGATGGACTTAATTGATATTTATAGGACATTCCACCCAAAGACAACAGAATACACATTTTTCTCAAGTGCTCATGGAACATTCTCCAGGATAGATCATATCTTGGGTCACAAATTAAGCCTTGGTAAATTTAAGAAAATTGAAATAGTATCAAGTATCTTTTCCGACCACAACGCTATGAGACTAGATATCAATTACAGGAAAAGATCTGTAAAAAATACAAACACATGCAGGCTACACAATACACTACTTAATAACGAAGTGATCACTGAAGAAATCAAAGGGGAAATCAAAAAATACCTAGAAACAAATGACAATGGAGATACGACGACCCAAAACCTATGGGACGCAGCAAAAGCAGTGCTAAGAGGGAAGTTTATAGCAATACAAGCCTACCTCAAGAAACAGGAAACATCTCGAATAAACAACCTAACCTTGCACCTAAAGCAATTAGAGAAAGAAGAACAAAAAAACCCCAAAGCTAGCAGAAGGAAAGAAATTATAGAGATCAGGTCAGAAATAAATGAAAAAGAAATGAAGGAAACAATAGCAAAAATCAATAAAACTAAAAGCTGGTTCTTTGAGAAGATAAACAAAATTGATAAACCATTAGCCAGACTCATCAAGAGAAAAAGGGAGAAGACTCAAATCAATAGAATTAGAAATGAAAAAGGAGAAGTAACCACTGACACTGCAGAAATACAAAAGATAATGAGAGATTACTACAAGCAACTCTATGCCAACAAAATGGACAACCTGGAAGAAATGGACAGATTCTTAGAAATGCACAAACTGCCGAGACTGAACCAGGAAGAAATAGAAAATATGAACAGACCAATCACAGGCACTGAAATTGAAACTGTGATTAAAAACCTTCCAACAAACAAAAGCCCAGGACCAGATGGCTTCACAGGTGAATTCTATCAAACATTTAGAGAAGAGCTAACACCTATCCTTCTCAAACTCTTCCAAAATATTGCAGAGGGAGGAACACTCCCAAACTCATTCTACGAGGCCACCATCACCCTGATACCAAAACCAGACAAAGATGTCACAAAGAAAGAAAACTACAGGCCAATATCACTGATGAACATAGATGCAAAAATCCTCAACAAAATGCTAGCAAACAGAATCCAACAGCACATTAAAAGAATCATACACCATGATCAAGTGGGGTTTATCCCAGGAATGCAAGGATTCTTCAATATACGCAAATCAATCAAAGTGATACACCATATTAACAAAATGAAGGAGAAAAACCATATGATCATCTCAATAGATGCAGAGAAAGCTTTCGACAAAATTCAACACCCATTTATGATAAAAGCCCTGCAGAAAGTAGGCATAGAGGGAACTTTCCTCAACATAATAAAGGCCATATATGACAAACCCACAGCCAACATTGTCCTCAATGGTGAAAAACTGAAACCATTTCCACTAAGATCAGGAACAAGACAAGGTTGCCCACTCTCACCACTATTATTCAACATAGTTTTGGAAGTGTTAGCCACAGCAATCAGAGAAGACAAAGAAATAAAAGGAATCCAAATCGGAAAAGAAGAAGTAAAGCTGTCACTATTTGCAGATGACATGATACTATACATAGAGAATCCTAAAGATGCTACCAGAAAACTCCTAGAGCTAATCATGAATTTGGTAAAGTAGCAGGATACAAAATTAATGCACAGAAATCTCTTGCATTTCTATACACTAATGACGAAAAATCTGAAAGTGAAATTAAGAAAACACTCCCGTTTACCAGTGCAACAAAAAGAATAAAATATCTAGGAATAAACCTACCTAAGGAGACAAAAGACCTGTATGCAGAAAATTATAAGACACTGATGAAAGAAATTAAAGATGATACAAATAGATGGAGAGATATACCATGTTCCTGGATTGGAAGAATCAACATTGTGAAAATGACGCTACTACCCAAAGCAATCTACAGATTCAATGCAATCCCTATCAAACTACCACTGGCATTTTTCACAGAACTAGAACAAAAAATTTCACAATTTGTATGGAAACACAAAAGACCCCGAATAGCCAAAGCAATCTTGAGAACGAAAAATGGAGCTGGGGGAATCAGGCTCCCTGACTTCAGACTATATTACAAAACTTCAGTAATCAAGACAGTTTGCCACTGGCACAAAAACAGAAATATAGATCAATGGAACAGGATAGAAAGCCCAGAGATAAACCCACACACATATGGTCACCTTATCTTTGATAAAGGAGGCAAGCATATACAGTGGAGAAAAGACAGCCTCTTCAATAAGTGGTGCTGGGAAAATTGGACAGGTACATGTAAAAGTATGAAATTAGAACACTCCCTGACACCATGCACAAAAATAAGCTCAAAATGGATTAAAGACCTAAGTGTAAGGGCAGACACTATCAAACTCTTAGAGGAAAACATAGGCAGAACACTCTATGACATACATCACAGCAAGATTCTTTTTGACCCAGCTCCCAGAGAAATGGAAATAAGAACACAAATAAACAAATGGGACCTAATGAAACTTAAAAGCTTTTGCACAGCAAAGGAAACCATAAACAAGACCAAAAGACAACCATCAGAATGGGAGAAAATATTTGCAAATGAAGCAACTGACAAAGGATTAATCTCCAAGATTTACAAGCAGCTCATGCAGCTCAATAACAAAAAAATGAACAACCCAATCCAAAAATGGGCAGAAGACCTAAATAGACATTTCTCCAAAGAAGATATACAGATGGCCTACAGACACATGAAAGAATGCTCAACATCATTAATCATTAGAGAAATGCAAATCAAAACTACAATGAGATATCATCTCACACCGGTCAGAATGGCCATCATCAAAAAATCTAGAAACAATAAATGCTGGAGAGGGTGTGGAGGAAAGGGAACACTCTTGCACTGTTGGTGGGAATGTAAATTGATACAGCCACTATGGAGAACAGTATGGAGGTTCCTTAAAAAACTACAAATAGAACTACCATACGACCCAGCAATCCCACTACTGGGCATATACCCTGAGAAAACCATAGGTCAAAAAGAGTCATGTACCAAAATGTTCATTGCAGCTCTATTTACAATAGCCAGGACATGGAAGCAACCTAAATGTCCATCGACAGATGAATGGATAAAGAAGATGTGGCACATATACACAATGGAATATTACTCAGCCATAAAAAGAAATGAAATGGAGGTATTTGTAATGAGGTGGATGGAGTTAGAGTCTGTCATACAGAGTGAAGTAAGTCAGAAAGAGAAAAACAAATACAGTATGCTAACACATATATACGGAATCTAAGGAAAAAAAAAAAAAAAAAAAGGCCATGAAGAACCTAGTGGCAAGACGGGAATAAAGACACAGACCTACTAGAGAATGGACTTGAGGATATGGGGAGGGGGTGGGGTGAGATGTGACAGGGTAAGAGAGTGTCATGGACATATATACACTATCAAATGTAAAATAGATAGCTAGTGGGAAGCAGCCGCATAGCACAGGGAGATCAGCTCGGTGCTTTGTGACCACCTAGAGGGGTGGGATGGGGAGGGTGGGAGGGAGGGAGATGCAAGAGGGAAGAGAAATGGGAACATATTGTATATGTATAACTGATTCACTTTGTTATAAAGCAGAAGCTAACACACCATTGTAAGGCAATTATACTTCAATAAAGATGTTTAAAAAAATAAATAAATAAAAAAATAAAGTGAATTTGTTATAGGAAGAATACAGATGAATTGTATTTTTAAATCTAATCTGACAATTTCTGCCTTTCTGTAGGAGTAAAATAAGTTTACCTTTATTTAAAATTTTTTTCAATTTATTTTTGAGTTATAATTGACATGTAGAATTTTGTAAGTTTAATGTGTACATGTTGATTTGATACGTTTATATATTGTAATATGATTACCACCATAGTGTTAGTTAACACCTCTATTATGTCACATAATTATCATTTTTTTTGAGGTGGGAATAATTATGATCTAGTCTCTTAGCAACTTTGACGTTTATAATATAGTATTGTTGTCTATAATTACTATGCTGTGCATTAGATCTACAGGACTTATTTATCTACTAGTTGCAAGTTTGTACCCTTAATCAACATATACTGAATACACCCTCCCCAGTCCCTGGTAACCACCACTCTATTCTCTGTTTTTATGAGTTTGGCTTTTTTAGATTCCACATATAAGTGATATAATACAGTATTTGTCTTTTTCCATCTGACATATCTCACTTAGAATAATGCTTTCATGGTCCATCCATGTTGTCTCAAATGGCAGGATTTTACTCTTTCTCATAGCTGAATAATATTCCATTATATATCATAATTTCTTTGTCCATTCATCCACTGATGAACACTTCAGCTGTTTCCATATCTTCATTATTGTGAATAATGTTGCAGTGAACATGGCAGTGCGTATCTCTTTGACATTCTGTTTTCATTTACTTTGAATATGTACCCAGATGAAGAATTGCTAGATCATATGTAGCTCTATTTTTAATTTTTTGAGGAAGCTTCCTACTGTTTTCCATAGTGGCTGAGCCAATTTGCATTCTTCCCAAACAGTGAACAAGGGTTCCCTTATCTCTGCATCCTCTTCAACACTTGATATCACTTATCTTCTTGACAATAGCCATTCCAACAGGTGTGAGGTGATATCTCACTGTGATTTTTATTTGCATTTCCCTGATGATTAGTGATATTGGCCATCTTTTCATGTTCCTGTTTGCCATTTGGATTTCTTCCTTGGAAAAATATCTATTTTGTTCCTTTGCTTGTTTAAAAAATTGGATTGTTTATTTGGTATTGAGTTGTATGAATTCTTTATATATTTTATATATTAACCCATTAACTGATATATGGCTTGCAATTGTGTTAGTCACCTGTACAGCAAAGTGATTCAGTTATACATATATACATATTTTCTGATTCCTTTCCATTATAGGTTATTACAAGATATTGAATATAATTCCCTGTGCTATACAGCAGGATCTTATTGTTTATCTATTTATATCTAGTGGTGTGTTTCTTTTAATCCCGTACTCTTAATCTATCCCTCTCCCCCTTCCCCTTTGCCAACCATAAATTTGTTTTCCATGTCTGTGAATCTATTTCTGTTTTGTAAATAAGTTCATTTGTATTATTTTTTAAGATTCCACATATAAGTGGTATCATGATATTTGTTTTTCTCTGTCTCACTTACTTCATTTAGTATGCTAATCTCTAGGTCCATCCATAGTACTGCAAATGGCCTTATTTCATTCTTTTTTATGGCTGAGTAATATTTCATTGTATATATACTCATCTTCCTTACCCATCCATCTGTTGATGGACATAAAGTCCAGCTTTCTAATTTCAACTGACCAAGCCCTTCCTGACCTGGTTCCTATTTACTCCTCTGACTGCATTTCCTGCCAGCCACATGGGACTTCATACCCTTCCTGCCTCAGGGCCTTTGCACTGGCTGTTCTTGGCCTGGCATTTTCTCTGCCTGAACCTTCAAATGGCTGATTTATTGTCTTTGTATCTCTGTGGGAGGTGATCTTGTTTGTCAGGTAACTTGTTTGTAGTGTGGTTTCTCTATGAGGCTGTGTCCTCCTGAGAACAGGGCATGTCCATCCCATTCACTGCTAGGTGCCCAGTGCCTGGAATAATACCTAGCACATGGTCAGTGCTCAACAAAGTAGTCAAATAAAAGAATGAACTTTCACAAAGGTATTGCACACCAAAGTCACCAGTACAAAATCCAGACCCTGTGTTGAGGGGGAAATATTTTGTTGTAGTTAATGAATGCAATTAAGAAACAAAATTGTGACTTAAAGCATAAAATGCAGGCTTTTCTAAGTGAGCGGAGTGGAAAGGAGGCAGTGTCATCATTGTCAATGTAGGTAAGTCCAAGGTTCCATGTCAGTGGGAATTTCCTCAAATGTGTGAATAAGGAGAAGGAATTGTGTGCCTGGCTGATGTGACCCAGGACTTGTGACCACTATAGACCAGAGGGATGCAAACTGGCTCCTGTGAGCCAGATGCAGCCTGTGAGAAGACCTGGTTTGAAGCTTTAATGTTTTATGAAACATTTCACATTTGCTGACATTTTTAGAAATCAATGATTTTATATAAAATCTGGAATTCTACCTCTTCTAGAAAAACTGGCAGACCTGGTGTCCTTGGACTCCTGTTCTTGGAGAGCAGAAATCAGTTAGAGAAGGAGAGGTGCTAATACTCACTGAGTACTCCTTGTGCTGAGCTCTGAACATAGATGCCCAGGCATCACTCAAAGCCTTCCTGTGCAGTCAGTATGCATGTCCCCATTCTACATGAGGCAGGCGATGCACAGCAGAGCTAAATGACTTTCCCAGAGGAGCAGAGTAGTGGTCCTACTCTCCAGGCTGCCCCACGTCAGCATGATTTTTATAGCTGTGGTCACTTCCTGTTATGGCCTCTGGAATCACTTGGGAAAAGTCTACTCACTTTCCATGCTCCATCCTCTCTAGTATCTGCTGGAAGCTATCATTTCTGGAAATTTTCTTATCCCAGGCAGTTGAAATTGTGAAGGACTTCTGAAATCTGGGATGAAGAATTTGGACAAAGTTCAGTAGGTTATGGAAATCTTACTTTGATTTTAGATGCAGAGTTGTTCAGGTCTATAATTTTAAGCAGAAAATCGAATAAAATATTTAACATAACGTTGTTTGGCTGCACCCAGCAGGCCTACAAGGCCTACATTTGCCCAGCCTTAAGACTGAAGAAAGAGCCTGGAGTCAGCAACAGAGACATCAGTGGTTTAAAGAATGGGGGATCCTACATGTCTGAAACCAGGTTCCGGAGTGACACCCTACGATGTGCGGCACACAGTGGACAGGACATGGTGGCAGTCTTCATTCCCGGGTGAGAGGGGAAAGGAGATTGCCAGTTATAGGGGAAATTAGGTCAGGTTGGCTCATTAGTTACCAGGGAAACTAGCAGAGGGTCATGCCCCACACCACTCCTTTGATAAGGACAATCACTAGCTGGGGTCTGGGGTAAGCATGTAGGAAGGTCAGTCATGTGAGTAGGGTATAGGTGAAGAAGGCACTGGTCGAGCAGGGGATGTACAGAGAGTAAGAGAGCCCCCATCTTGAGTGGCCTGACAATACACTCCACCCCTACATACCCTGCATGACACTTAAAATCTTGGTCTGCCCCTTTTCCACAATATCCCTGTGGTCAGGTATGTAGGGGGCGCTGCCACCAGATACCACAGATACAATACAAACAGCAGCAGCCAGAGAGCATCAAGAGTAAGAGACCTAGTATGCTAAGGACGGTCATTTGCCAGGATGTGTGCAAATTTTGGAGACAAGCACTTACCAGGTCAATGGAGAGGGAGCCAATAGCAGCAGTGCCCTGTGCAGTTATAAGGAAGGTAAGGCCACCCCTGGTTCTCACAAACCCAGAGCCACTCCCATGGGGAGGGGAAGGCCCCAGCTTTAAAAGAAACATTCTGTTGGCCTAGCCAGGAGTCAGCACAGTTACAGGTCTGCCACCCAATATTATGTTGGGTGCCATTAGGAGTGGATCCATTAAGTCTTTCTAAACAAAAAAACAGTTAATCCCACTAGTTGGACTTGTGTGTTCTGAGGCCAGCCTATTCCACTCCACACAGCATAGCCCAGGGGGCTTATGGGCAGTCAGTTGTACAGTAAGTTTACCGACGGGGGTCCTTCTGATGTGGTGGCATGTGAGACAGGAAGGTGGTGAGAGCCTTTCTCCCCCATTTTCAGTCATCCCCACATAGTCACATTAGCCGGTTTGATTTTTCGTGGAAGTCCAGAGGAGGACGACAATGGCATCTCACTGTAGACGCAGGAATTAGACTCATTTTGCAGTGAGGCCCATGTTGCTGCTCAGTCCTCAAATAGATTTCCTCCCTCAGACTAAGGACGAAATGTAAGACATCTAACAGGCGCAGCACAGGGGAGATCATGACAATAAAGCAAAATACCAGCAGTACCCACATTCTGAGATAATACCACACCCACCCGTGGTTTTTGTCTTGGTCTGCAACACAATTCAGAAAACTCAAGTTTTCAGTGATACAAGAACGTGTCTAAAAGGACGTACACAGTGGCCACCTAGTTTTACCTTGGATGTCTGAACCACAGTTACTCCAGTTTGACCTTCAAATGCATTTCCTTCATCAATGGCCAAAGCAGATGCACAACACATGTCTGAAAGTCTGCAAAACAGGCTTCTCTGGTCAGTAAAATTTAAGTTAAAACACGCATAAGCCTTCTGACTTCCCCATACCTGAATATGGGCATATTTTCCATCATTTCCCCTTTTGATTGCAAATCTTTTGATAGAAATCAATGATGCTCAAAATATCCATCCCTCAATGCTGGGGTGCTGGCTCCTACCCCAGGTTCGGATCATGTCCCTCGCTGTTAGGTCTCCTTTATATTCACCTAGTCATTCACGTTGGGGGAAAACTAATCTGATCTCATGAACAGGCTCAGAGATATGTTAATGGGGAAACACTTTATAGGCTATACATTTTATCACTTACACTCAATTGTCACACAAGCATTGCACATGTGCTATTAGCAGCAGACTTAAAGCAAGCAGTGTCACATTTCATGAGTAGTTATAATCTGTGAAAATTTCGCTAGATAATTTTCTTTCCATCCAGAACATCAGGGCAAAAGCATGGTTAACACAATAACTGTCATAAATACAGACCTTAACTAACAGAACTAGAATTTAACATCCACTAAAACATAGTCTTTTTTCTCTCTGAAATTAGCCTCATCTCCACCAAACACAGCCAAATCAAAACTAGTTTGTTTGCAATTGACCATATCAGCTCCTTCAAACTGGCTGAGGTAGAAGTCCTCAGGAGTTTCAGACTGAATTCCCCAAAGGCCTCTCAAGGCCAGGAAAGCCATGACAAAAGCCTGCCATAAGCCTCCACCTCAGTGGATTTCTCTCTTCTAGAGGTCCCCCAAATATCAAGATTCGTGCACATGCCAGGAGACAGTCTTTCCCATTCACCTGATAAGGCTACTCAGAAACCAAGAGTCCCAGTTTTTGGAAGAACTGGGCAGAGAGAAAAGAAAAATGTTTCAATTCTACCCTCAGGAGTAGTTTACCCAGTTGCTGTAAGTCACAACTAATGTGAGGGGAGGGCATCCCTCTATCTGGAAAACACAGATCAAAACATTCCAGACAAAACCCATAAATATTATAACCATATTCACCAGTTCACTCAGTAACCAATCCTTTCATTAACTTTTTACGTAGCCATCAGGTTTTCCTTTAGGATTATTTAAGTTCTTACCCAGTTCAGCAGTGTAATCTGAAATTTATCAGAGACCTGTTATTGTCGAAAGGTCGTTCCTATGAATCTTGAAGATGAAGCACTTTTGCAAAAGCATCAGAGTACGACAATAACTGTCTATAAAAGACAAAAGACTTAAAAAGTCACAGTTAAACATCTTATCACAATGTAAGCGATAAAGAAACTTGGTTATAATAACTAGAATTATGACTGATTATAATCTTAACCTTAAAAACCTTAATCTCTGGCAAAAACCAAGAAACAATTGTGCATTTCCTGATGGGAAAGCTTAATGCTTTAGTCTTATTCTCCTAAGCAGGCAAAAGTAGATAAACTTAGACCTGCCCAGTAATTAATGTTCCAATATTTTATCTTTTTTGAAATGACCTAGATAGTCAATGAATTCTCTTCATTTAACTTAGTTTAGTTTCAAGTTACCAAAATCTTGAGAGACTATTTTAGATAGACATTCCCAAAACATAGTTATTCCCATAAAGATTTTTAAAAACCTTGCTCCTTTTTCTTCATTTACTCTTAGAGATCACATATGATTAGATTAAAGTTCCTGAGAACCCAGGTAGATGATATACATCTCAAAGGTACAGGAAGAGAAATACCAATTCCTTCTAGAGAGCTAGCTTAACCAATTACAGAAGGCTCACTTTGATACAATAGCAGAGTCATGAGGGGCCATTGTTCTCCAGATCTCTTGGCAGCCCCCATTCATCATGGACAGCCACTACAGTGTCCCACGTATTAGTAGATATCCACTGCAGTACTACCCCTGCAACTTTCAGGATTACCCCCTCAACTTTTGGACCCCACGTGTGAATGGACACCACCCCGGGATAAAACCCACAACTTTCGGGCCCCACAAGCTAGTGGACAGCCCCTGCAACTTTCCATTCCCCATCCTGTATTTCCCAACATCTCAGTGCTCACAGGAGTTTTCTTGTTCTCCTGGATGGCTCCGCCAACTGTTGGGTTGCACCCAGCAGGCCTATAAGGCCTACATTTGCCCAGTTTAAGACCAAAGAAGAAGCCTGGAGTCAGCAACAGAGACATCAGTGGCTTAATGGATGGTAGGGGGTGTAGATTGCCAGTTATAGGGGGAATTATGTCAGTTTGGTGTATTAGTTACCAGGACACATACTACCCCTTTGATAAGGACAGTCACTAGCCTGGGCCTGGGGCAAGCATGTAGGAAGGTCAGTTGTGTGAGTAGGGTATAGGTGAAGCAGGCAGTGGTTGAGCAGGGGATGTACAGAGAGTAAGAGAGCCCCTACCTTGAGTGGCCTGACCATATAAATGTCATCAGTATTATACCATGTCCCTGTTCCCTCCTTCCTGATCCTCTACTCCACACTTCATGTAGTAAAGTCAGAGTAATTTATTTACCTATTTGGCTTTGAATGATTTCTTTACCAAAATATTATATTAGATATGATTTCTCGAGACTACTTTTGGCTTCATTATGACAATTTTTAAGGATATAAGCTGAATTTGTTTACGATAGAAATTTCTTGAAACAACTGGATCACTAGGCAGTTCTTTGGTCTTTTAAGGTTCTATAGGGAGTCTGTGTTGTAATCATGGCTTTGTATTGTGGGATTTGATCTGCATCATCAAGTCTGAATTCTTAAGGGACATCTGCAGCTACTTTCATGCAACAAAAATAACCTCACGTCCTTCTTGGCAAATATATCCATCCACAATACAGGGGCAAGTTTGTGCCTAAATATCAGTTGTATCTCACATTTAGAAATCATGATGAACCCGAACCAGTAGTTTTTGATGAGCAACAGGATATACCTGAAGTTTAGAATGAATAAAAGTTGGCCTGTTTTGACGGTGGGCTTGGCAATATACTGTGTACCTCTGTGTGGCTCACAAATGAAAAGTTAATCTAGAAAACCAGATTCATTTGGAATCAGAGTTCATAAGTTAGACATAGCCAACTCTCAATATTCAAGTGACCAAAGGTCAATGCCAAGAATAAAGTCATCTGCTTGAAGGCCAATTGACAATGTGATAGATAAAATTCGTATAAAGCCTAGCTTTCTGCCCTCAAGCACAAGGAGACAAGATATTACAGGCAGAACAGTAAGAATCTCTACTAGGCTACAATATCCAGGGAATAGCAGGAAGGGCTTCTTCAGCTCATAAGAGATGGTGCTGGACTCTGATGGAAACAGTGGCCTTGGAACAGACACTTGAAGGACAAGTTAGAGGAAAATGATTCCATGAAACTTGAATACCTCCAATGGCCATGACATGGAGCAATCCTTGTTCCCTCCAGGGAGAACAGTATCTGGGGAAATGTGCCAGGAAGAAGGATGAGACTTTATTTCAACATTCACTGAGGTGAAGCCAAACTTTTCTCTCCAAATGGTTTTAAGTGGCTTACAAAGAGCTGTTCCCTGTTGGCTAATTAGTGCTAGATGGAAGTTGCCTGTGGTGAAGTGGGAGTGGTGCCTTTAGGGAGTCCCAGCTGCAGAGAAGAGGCTCCTGGCACAGGCCCAGCCTCTGCTAATTCAGGCCCTGGAGGGTGAATTCCCAGACACAATCCTGATTTCCTGGCTGCTCCCAGGGGGGACTCTGCCAGCCTGGCACTGCTTTGCTTCTATGGGGAGAGGGCACTAGAAGCCTTGCATGATGTTGAGCTTTAATTTATGACCACTTCATGTCATGTGTGACTCTCACATGCAGGAAACCACAACAGAGGCTGATTCTACCTGGACCCTAGAGTAAACCCCTTTTCTTATTTCCCCTTCATTCCCCTTAAGTGGTTGAAGTAATGCAGGAAGCCAGTGAAGATGGAGTTGAAGGTGGTCCCCAGAAGTAGGAGGATTAAAGACTTGAGGCTCTGGTAGAATTAAACAGCATATAACCTCTCACACCACAGCCAGTCTGAGCAAGACAGAGACCTTTCTTCTTTCTGCTCACACCACACTGCTGAGATTTCTTTTCCCCTTCAGACAGGATCTTCTGTCTGGTGAATGATGATTTCTCCCCTGAGGTGAACGAATGGGGACCATGTAGATAGAGAGTGATTTTCCCTTTGACTTTGTACCCTATTGTAAATTCACTGATTTCTCTCTATCCTCATGCTCCTTCTCACAGCCAACTTCTGACTGAGAGTTGAGGGGGAGAGGGATGAACAATAAAACTATATCCCAAACATGGCTCTTTTCATTCAACCCTGCTGCTTCATTGGGTCCCAGAATGCAGTGAAATCTTTCTGTGTTCTGGAGTAACCTTCTCAGTACTTTAGGTCCCTAGATTTAAATTTTTACCCTTCTGATTTTTTTGTGTCTAGGAATGTTCACTTCCCAGTTTCTCATTAGACTTGCCTACCACATCATCAGTGATTTTTCAATACATGATTACATGGGATGACCAAAAACTCTACTGAGCATTGTATGGGATGTGCCCATGCATAATCTATGGTATTTTATCAAAGTGAATATGTAATGTAATAACCAGAGGAGACATGTATGCAGATATGGGTAATGCAAGGAAGAATACGATGAGACCAAAATGAGTCATGTAACCTTAAACACCAACATTAGTCCATGTTATTATATCTCGAACATTTGCACTAAACTACTTCTAAAATAAAACTTAACAGTTCAGAACACTACATTGATTTTATCACATGTAGTCAGGTTCCCACTGCCACCAACATACATTTGGGAGTTCATTTACTACATCCAAGAAGAACTATGTTGTGTGCTCAGTACATGTCTGTGAGATGTAATTAGTAAAGGAGTTAAGGGGAATGCACAATTATTAGAGTCTTAAAAAATCAAGGGAGTCTTTCAGCAGATGAATGAAAGAAAGAGGAAGAGAATTAGGAGAAAGTCATGGAACATATAATTATGTGAGTTGATGACAAATAAAGTTGTAAGTATGGCTCAGGGCCAAGACATCTTGGGCATTGTATTTGAAGGTAATACTTGGATTTATCCTGGCCTCTTCAATATTTCTATAGGGATTGGCTGACAGGATGCCATCAATGTTTTAGGAGGATTAAACTGATCCTGTGTGCAGGACAGATATGTGTAGGGGGAGGCAGGATGTAGTCAGAACCACTATAATCCTGTTGCTGTGCTCATGGTAAGAGCTGGTCAGTGTTGGGACCAAGTGGGAAAGGAGGTGATAGTGAGGACAATGAGTACTGATTTTTCACAAGAGTAGAGAAGATTGAGAAAGGAGAGAAGGCCAATGAGGAATTGAAGGCTATTGAAGAATGACCACTGGAGATTTAGGTGAGTGCTCTCTGGACACCAGGGAAGACAAGGTGGGAACCCTCAGATGTAGAGTAGGAAAAGAGGCAAGGCCTCCTGGAAACTTGCCCCATGGATTGGAACAAACTCTGGACTTGGAGTCAGAGGTTCTGGGTTCTAATCCAAATCCTGTAATTAATTCATATTTTCATGTTCCTAAGGTGCTATAGTAACTCTGGACACTTTAGCATTAAGGGAACCTCTGCTTCTCTTAGCCCATCTAAATTTGAAGGGATACCGAGATTTATATGAGGAAGTCTAGCTATTGTCTGAGGCTCACCCCCTGATACTCATCCCTGACACCCATGCCAGGCAATAAAGCACCAAAAAGTTAGATTGGTGGTGGGGGAAGAAGAATAGTGCAAGGGTAGGTTCTGAGCTGTGAGAGGTGAGGGTAGGAATTGAGCCTAGGACAGAGGAAAAATTAACTAATTCAGTAATGACCAAAGACCCTGAAAGTAACAGGACCATTTGTAACCAATAATTGCTAGTTGTACAGCCCTGGAAAAAGTAACTTTTCTGTGACTCAGTTAATTGGGGATAATTTAACATCTCCTAATGTGAGGCCATAGAGGACAGGTGACACTGAGGAGAGCCAGCTCTAAAGTTTTCTGAAATTCTCAGACCATATGGTAGCCACTGTCTTATAGGGTTGCTGGACCCAATCCTGTCTTTTCCTGAATTTTTGTTGTCTGTAAAATGAGTGCTTTAGAATCACACCTTTTTATAGATAACTAATGGTTTTATGACTTATGAGCACCTATCAGCCTCATATTTAAAAGCACGACCATGATCACATATCATTAATTAGAGGAATAGTCATGGGTAAATTTACACCTATAGGAACTCAGTTTCTTGGTTTGTAAAATGAAGAAATGTATGCTATCCAAGAGTCCTCTCAGTTCTAAAATTTTTAAATTATAGAATATGAAATTAGTTTCCTTAAAGCTCCCTTCGTGTCATGATTTCTCAGGCTGTAGATGAAGGGATTGACGAGGGGAGTCACCACTGTGAAGATGACAGTGGTCACCACATCTTATACTGAGTAGGAGGATGAAGGGTGCATATAGACCCCCAGGATTGCCCCATAGAAGAGGGAGACCACAGTGAGGTGCGATCTACACGTGGACAGGGCTTTCCTTATTCCATGGGCAGATGGCAACTTCTGTATATTAGAGAAGATGTAATCATATGAAATGATGATACATGTAAATGGTGCCATAAATACCAATCCACCCACAGTGAATACCATCAGGTCATTGATAAAGGTATTCGAACAAGAGAGTTTTAGAATAGGATAAGGGCCACAGAAAAAGTGATACACAGCATTGTTGGAACAAAATGTGAGTTGGACCATGAGAAGAGTGTGTAGGAGAGCATGCAGATTTGTACTGACCCGAGATGCAGCCACCAGAAGGACACAGAGTTTGGGCCTCACGATCATGGTGTAGTGGAGTGGGCAACAGATGGCAGTATAATCATCATAGGCCATCACACTCAGGAGGAACCCATCCATGTTGATGAAAATGATGAAGAAGTAGATCTGGGTCATACATTCCATGTAAGAGATAGACTTGCTTCCCAGTATGTGATTCACCAGCATCTTGGGGATTGTGACTGATGAAAAGCAGATGTCGACACAGGAGAGGTTGGCCAAGAAGAAGTACATGGGTGTTTGGAGATGACTGTCACAGTTGGTAGCCAAGACGATGAGAAGGTTCCCAATGAGGGTGACCAGGTACATCCACAAGAACAGCCCAAAGAGAACCTTCTCCTGCTCTGACTGCCCAGAGAGTCCCAGGAGAATGAATTTTGTGACTCCAGTCTGGTTGTCTCTGCCCATGTCTGCAGGGGAGAAAATGTGGTCAAAAGTAAAAGGAAATATTTATTTAATTAGGCTCCATATATTGTTTAGAGATTACAATTTTTTAATGATACCAGATCCAAAATTTATTTCTTAATTAATAACACTTTAAATATAAAAGTAGATGAGATTGATAATGTCATCATTTGAGCAAATTTTTTATGATACTGTTTTGTCATTGAGAATTAATTCACATTAGATAATTCTATGAAGCGAGTTTTAATGAAATAAATAGCTGGTTAATTTCTATAATTCTAATTTGTGTTTAATTATCTTTGATTTCATGCAGCTTAATTCATACTTCACTAACAGTTAATGAATATCTGGTATATACAAGTTATTTTCACATACACAATTTCTTTTAGTCCATATCATTCATATATATATATTTTTGGCCGCCTCACATGGCTTGTGGGATCTCAGTTCCCCAACCAGGTATTGAACCTGGGCCACAGCAGTAAAAGCCCAGAATTCTAACCACTAGGCCACCAGGGAACTTCTGTAATCCATCATTCATAAATGAGGATCCTGAGAAAAAGAATCAGAGATGAAGAATCTGGTATTCAGAGAAATTAGGTGATGACAGATTAGATTGAAAGAACGCATAACATTTATAGTCTTGAAACAGCTGAAATGCCCTTTTCTTTAAATTCCTCCCTAGTTTTACTTACAAGTTTCAATTATCAACCATTTATTGACACTATAACCAAGTGCCAGGCAGTGTCCTCCTGCTTTACATACATTTCTTACAGATTTAATATATGTAAATTTTAAAAATAACAAGCTTCATTAAGCAGAAGGGAAAAATGAAGCAATGAGATTTAGCTATTTGTTTAAAGTCATAAGTTCTTTTACCCAAATAACTTTATACAACTCACTCAAATTCATTCTGGATCTCTCTTATTTTCTCAGGATTATACTTCTTCTAGGCATTGAAGGATCTGCCTGGCAGTTTTCCCTCAACCTTGTAACTGGATAGCATCAAAATGTCATTGCAGTAGCTCACAAATGTTGGCTTGGATGAGCTAAGCATGCTAGTGAGTTTGCTATGTACTGAATTCTGTGAAGAAATTTCTTTTCTCCCTGTGCTGGCCAAAACAAGATGACTGGTATCTGGTATTATTTTTGAAGAGGAAAAAGAGATTCATAGAGAAAGTAAAGTTATGGGGCATATCCAAGTGATCATCCCAGCCTTAAGGAATTAATGCAGGCAGGAAGAGTCAGATAGAGCATTTTGAATCTGTAAGAATTCACAGTATTCGAATAGTAAAGAGGAGAGGAGATGGCATTTCAGCAGAGGAGATTTACAGGCTAAATGTCTTGACTTACTGGGATAAAGGATGTCACAGGCAATACTTTTAGGAGAGTGGTTGCAGGATGTATATAATATGGTGACTACAAAGTATCCTAGCATTTTGAGAGTTAAATTAGTAAAAGCAAGGTAAAATTCTGAGATCTGAAGTCATTTTTCTCATAAATTATATCACAGAATTAAAAGGTAGAAAGGCAGTAGTTGGCAGTACCCAGAGCTATTGAAAGAAGGTACTTCAGGGAAAGGATGTAGAATGTAGAAGTGGGGGGTACAGGGGTTGCATCAAGGAAAAACCAAAACAATATTTGTGCAGACTTTTTCATTGTGCTCCAAACAGTAGATGTTGATATTAGGGTCTTAATTGTAAGCTATATCCCATAATGGAAATGGTAGTAGAAGGTGAAAGACGTATAGCAGGATGGCGATAGGGTTTTTCCTATGTCTGGGAACTGGCAAAGGCAAAAACAGGTCTACAGGCTCTAAATAACCCAGACTCTATGTCGAGAGATCTGCCAGCATTAAGGTTAGCCACTTCTTGTCAATGTTTGCTGGGATAGTCCTACCAGGAGTACAATCAACGGTGCCCCCAACCCCCAAGTCAATATGGTAAGAGGGCCTGGTTTCATACATTAGTCCCTTGTGAGTATCTTTAGTTTGTGACTGTCTCTGAGACATCTGATGTATTTGCAGCATTGAGTGTTTGTGTTCCTGGACCTTAAAACTGAGGATGCTTAGTGCCTGGACCCCAGCTCAAGCTGACGCCCTCTGTGGGGTTCCATGTGACATCCAAGCAACCTCCCTCTGAGACACTTCTGTAATGTGGTCATAGACCACAGTGAAGGTACACAGGGAAGCAACTAATAAAACGGTGGAGATTAAGGGCAGAATAGGAGGGTCTTGAATGTCTGACAGAAGAGTCTCTTTTGTGAGGAAGGAGGGTGGCTCTTGGCTCTGAGCTTTCGGCCAGAATTTCTAAGAGCCTGCCGTCACTGATCTTAGCACTGCTGCCCTTAGTTATCTCTTTCCTTTCCCACTGCTTAATTTTCCATTTCCACCTTGGAAACATGCTTGCTCTATTCTGCAATGGGCAGTACGTCCTGAAAGAGGAAAGGCTTGTACATGTTAAACCAGGTGATGTTTCCCGTTTGAACTTGGTGAGATGCTGAAGAATTTAGTGTGTGTTTCTCCAAATGTAAATGTATGTGTTTTTGTCCGTGTGAATCTGTCTTTGTTGGAGATAACTGTGTCCTCACCTGTTTTCCCAGATTTTCTTACCTGGCTGCTCTGCTGCTGTGAGATGCTATCATGGGACCCCTGTCTCCACTGGCTCCTTGCTTGACCCTGAATCATGAGAAAGTCACAGCTAGTGGGGGAGTAAGAAAGCTTTTCTCACTGGAGGAGAACACTTAGATTCAGACAGGTGCTTCTTAGGTGGATTCCCCACAGCTCCTCATTAAAGGCACACATACTAACTGTTCTTTGTTTTTACCCTCTCTGGACACAGATATCTCAGCCTGAGGGGAAATCAGTTTAGTGCTCAGACTTGCTTCCCATTGCATCAAGTACATCTCACGCCCATGTCACAGACAAAATATACTTGGTCCCTTGCTCTGTGCTCAGAATTGACCTGAAGAAAAATTGTGAAGCCAGTGAAATTGGCCCACAGATATTCATGGTAGCTCCATTCTGAACACTTTGCTCTACACAGACTCCCTTTTGTATAATCCTTAAGTCTTTAGGACTCTGCACTCTTTCTTCTTTCAAATAAAAGGTTTGTCAATTTATAGTAAGAAAGTAATGTCTAAGAACAGACCCTCAATTCTGTCTCAATTAATCTCTGTAATAGTTGCTGTGTCCCTGACATAGGAAACCAGAGGTACCACTTAGAAATTCTGGCCTGTGGACGGGGGTAGGGAATACTGGGTGTGGGTTATATATGTGGTCATCTAAATAATATCTGTGGGCTATTGGAACTTGGGTGTGTATTTTTAAGTTTCTATTTGTGTGCATATACGTAGCAAAATTTTTACAAGGTGAGTTTTTTTTTTTTTTAATTTATTTATTTTTATGGCTGTGTTGGGTCTTCGTTTCTGCGCGAGGGCTTTCTCTAGTTGCGGCAAGCGGGGGCCACCCCTCATCGCGGTGCGCGGGCCTCCCACTATCGCGGCCTCTCCTGTTGCGGAGCACAGGCTCCAGACACGCAGGCTCAGTAATTGTGGCTCACGGGCCCATTTGCTCCACGGCATGTGGGATCTTCCCAGACCAGGGCTCGAACCCGTGTCCCCTGCATTGGCAGGCAGACTCTCAACCACTGCGCCACCAGGGAAGCCCCACAAGGTGAGTTTTAAAACCAATTTTTAAAAAAAGGAAGAACACAAATATGAAATTGGGCAAAAATTAGAGAACATGGGTGGCATTATTAATTAAAGACAAAGCAATAATTAAGTCAACTGCAAGCATAAATCACAAAAGAGGAATATTTTATGATAACAAGGGACAAATTCATAAAACTTATCACAGTTATGAAATCAAACAAAACAATGTAGAAACTGTTTGCAATAGCAATGTAAGCAATATATAATAGCAATAGGTTAGGCAAAGGTTTATAAGAATTTTTTAAAGAAGTTGATTAATGTCTTAATGATGGACTTTAATATACAATTCCCAGAATTTGATAGATCAAGTAGTTAATTAAAAAATATGGCAGAGATTTTGTTTAAACAACAAAGAAATTTGATTTAAAAATGTATATATGTACACAGGGAACTATATTCAATATCCTGTGATAAACCATAATGGAAAAGAATATAAAAAAAGAATGCATATATAACTGAATCACTTTGTTGTACAGCAGAAATTAACACATTGTAAATCAACTATACATCAGTTAAAAAATATATATACATACAAAATACATATATTTCCACCTTGAAAATAGAGAATATATATTCTTATTTTAAGCCCAGGGAATAATTACAAATGTTGGACATTTTCTTGACTACAACAAAAACTTTATAATAGAGTCCTCAGATATTGATTTCATCGGATATATTCTCTTATGGCCTTCACCACAAAGCCAAAAATTAGAAACCAGAAATCAAAATGTAAAAAGAAATGTTCAGTTGATAAAATTTAAAACAGTGTTCTTCATAATCCCCATATCAAAAAGAAAGTTAAAACCAAATGATTCATAAATTAGAGAAAAAATATAAAAAGCTATGGGAAAATAGACTCAAATGCTCTTATTAATAATAAAAGAATATAAAAACTGAATAAATCAAGTATTTAATCAAGAATTTTTATTTTAAAATTATTTTAGTCAAATAAATATATTAGCATAGCTTTAAAAGTTAAAGTCTTTAAATGAGAAAGGTAGTTCCCTACCTATCTTTCCACTCTATGATCCAACTTCCCAATATAAATACTTTTATATATTTCTAAATAATATGCTTATAATGCTATTTTTGATCATTGATTTACAATATACTGTCTTCCCATTTTGACAGGTGATGAGTAATACCACTTCACCATCCCTTTTCCTCTTCTTCAAATGCTCCTATTATATATAGGCACATCACAATTTGGAGGTATGTCAATATTTATTATTATTTATTTATTTAATTTAATTAATTTAATTAATTAATAATATTAATCAATATTATAATATAATGCTAATAATATATTATTAATTAATAATATATTAATTATTAATATAATTAAAAATACACAATAAAATTATAATATAATATTATATTAATAATATAATATTAATTAATAATTAATATTTGTTAATTAATATATTAATTAATATAAGTTATAATATTAATTTAATTAATATTTATTATTGACTTTCTGACTCTGTTATACACTGTTGGTAACAAAAATCTTTTTTGCTTTTCCTGGCACAACTTTTGAATGTTCCTGAAGTTAATAATTGCCTATTTTTTTCATTTGCTTAATTTTTATGCCTCTTTTCTTCCCATATTTTGAAATTCATTTTGGGGGGGTTTTGAGTTATAATTGATAGATAATAAACATTACCCATTACACTTCAATGAATTTTAAAATCATGTTGTCATGTAACCACCACCACAATCAAGAAACACAACAGTTATATCACCCTAAAAAGTTTTCTTGTTTCCCTTTGTAGTTAGCACCCTCCCATGACCAGGTAATCACTGATCTGCTTTCTTCCACTACAGTTTTGTGTTTCCTAGAATTTAATATAAATGGAATCATACAGTATGTGGTCTTTTGTGTTTGAATTCTTTCACTTAGCATAATGCTTTTGAGATTAATCCATGTTGTCAGTGTATCATAAATTTGTTGCATTTATTAACATTGTGCTCCTTTTCATTCCTGTGTAGTATTCCATAGTAAGGAGATCCACAATTTTTATAACCATTCAACAGTTGAGGAAATTGGTTTGTTTCCAGTTTAGAACTATTATGTATAATACGTATGCATATCTCTATATATGTATACAATGTGTATATAATACCACCATGTACATTTCTGTAGAAGTTTGTGTGTGGTCATATGTTTTCATTTTTCTTGGAATGTGATTACTGGGTTTTATGGTAAATGTTTTAGCTTTATAAGATACTGCAATACTATTTTTGCAAAAAATAGCTGTACCGTTTGCATTCCTATCAGCAATATTTGAGAGTTCTAATTGTTACACATCCTTATCAACACTGGGTATTGTCAGTCTTTTTAACATTAACTATTCTACTGGATGTATAATAATATCTCATTGTGGTTTTAATTTGCATTTCCCTGATAACTAGTGATGTTGAGCATCTTATACTTATCGCCTATTCATATATCTTCTTTTGTGAATTTATGTTCAAATATTTTCCCCATTTTTATTGGGTTGTTTGCTTATTTTTATTGAGTTGCTTTTCTTCTCATTTTTGAGTTGTAAGATTTTTTTTTTTATTCTGGACTCAATTGTAAATTTTGCAAATATTTTCTCCCAGTTTGTGGCTTGCTTTTAATTTTCTTATGCCTTATGAAGAGAAAAAAATTAATTTTAATGTTCATCTTATCACTCTTTCCCCTTAAAATTATGCTTTTTATGTCCTATTCATGAAATCTTTGCCTAAGTCAGTGTAACAAATATTTTGTACCATGTTTTCTTCCAGTAGTTTAACAGAATTTTGTCTTTGTGTTTAGCTCTATGATTCATTTCCTTGAGTGAATATGGTGTGAGGTAAAAATTAGAGTTAGTTTTTATCTGTACTGATAACCAGTTGTTCCAGCATCACCTGCTAAAAAGATTTCTGTTTCCATATTGAATTATACTTGCACCTTTGTTGAAATTCAATTCTATTTCTGGAGTTTCTGTGTGTTCCATTCTTTTCTATGTTTATCTAATGCCAATACCACACTGTCATGATTATTGAATCTTTATGTTAAATGTTGAAATCAATAGTGTAAGTGATCTGAACTTGTTCATAATTTTTAAGGTTTTCGGCTATTTTAGGTCCTTTGCTTTTCAATATAAACCTTTAAATCAGCTTGTCGATTTCTTTAAAATTGTCTGTTAGGATTTTGATTGGGTTGTATTGAATCTGTTGATTAATTTGGGGAGGATTAGATTCTAATCTTTTATTGCTAACAGATAGACACACAGTTGATTTTGCGTATTCACCTTATACTCTGAAATGAGCTTATTAATTCTAGGAATGTTTCTGTAGATTCCATTGTATTTTCTATGTACTTAAACATGTACACTAAAACAAGAGTTAGCAAATTTTTACTGTAAAAGGCCAGTTACTGAGTACTCTAGATGTTGCAATGTCACCTCTCCCATTGTAGAAGGAGAGCAGCCATAGATAATATGAAAAAAAATGATGATGGCTATGTTCCAAAGAACTTGTTAAAAAAAGAAAAAAGAAGGCAGAGGGCTGGATTTTGCTTATAGGCTGTGCTTTGCCAACTCTTGTTCTTGGGTTTTGCAGAAATGAAATCATATAACATGTACACTTTTGTCTGGCTTCTTTAACTTAGCATAATTGTTTTGAGATTCATCCATGCTGTAGCTGTAGTTTATTCCTTTTTATTGCTGGTAATATTCCATTTCATGGCTATACCACAACTGTTCATACAGGCGCCTGTCCATGAAGATTTGTGTTGTCTCTTAGAAATAAAGCTGCTAGCAACATTCAACTACAAGACTTGGTATGGATCTATGCTTTTTCTTCTCTTGGATTAACTAGAAGAGGAAAGGCTGGATCACTTTAAGAAATTAACATTTTTAAGAAACTGCCAAACTCTTTTCCAAGGTGGTTGTATTGCATATATTTCTTGGTGAATTGTCTGTTCAAATTTTTTGCATTTGAAAAAATTGCATTGTTTGTCTTTATATTCTTGAATTTGTATGTTGGGCATAGTTATCCTTTATCAGATATATGAATTAACAGATAAATGTTCTTATTAGATATATGATTTGCAAATGTTTTCTTATAGTATGTAACTTGTCTTTTAATTCATTTATCAGTGTATTTTGAAGAGCAGAAGTTCTTTACTTTGATGTTCAGTTTACCAATGTGTTCATTTATGGTGTCATATCTAAGACATATTTATGTAATCCAAGTTCCCAAAGATTTTTTACCTATGTTTTGGAAGTTTTATAATTTTAGATTTTACATTCAGATCTGTGGTCCATTTTGAGTTAATTTTATAATATGGTATGAGGTATGGATCCAAGTTCCGTCCCCCCTCACCCTATATGATTTAGATAGCCAACTGATCCAGCACCACTTGTTTTAAAAAGCTAGGCTTTCTCCACTAAATTGGCTTTGTATTTGGGTCTATTTCTGAATTCTTTCCTTTCCATTCATATATTTGTCTATACTGATGGCAGTACCATTTGTCTTGATTACAATCTTTTTATAATAATTCTTGAATTTGGACAGTGTAAGTCTTCCAACTTAGATCTTTTTCAAAGCTGTTTTTGCTATGCTAGGTTTTTTGCATTGTTATATAAATTTTAGAATCAGTTTGCCAATTTCTATGAAAAAGTCTGATGAAATTTTGAGACCACATGAAATGTTATCAATTTCAGAATTAACAACAATAATTAGTCTCCTGACCCAAAAGCATAGCATATTTCTTCATTTTAAAAGGTTTTCTTTAATTCCACTCATGAATATTATTTTTAGTTTTCAGTGTACGGATTGCTCATATTTTTGATAACTTTAACACTATATGTATCATATTTTATGCTACTATAAATGGTACTGTTTTTAATCCAAATTATTTATTATTTGTTGCTATATGATTATTTTTTTAAATATTGGTGTTGAATCCTGAAACTTTGCTAAACTCACTAATTAGCTATAATAGATTCCTTATAATTCCATCAAAAATTCTACATGGCAGATTATTGTGTCCACATACAAAGACAATTTTACTTTTTCCTTTCCAATCCAATTGGGTGTCCTATAATTTAATTTAATTCGGATACTAACTATCCTGACCTAGGACAGATCCCAGAGTTTAAGGGCTCAGTCCCACAAAGCTACCCCCATTCAGATGCCAATCACAAGTACTGGGCCCCCAGGTTACTCATACTCTGTTAAACTTGGCTACACATCGGGGTTTCCATGACCCCATCCTCAAATTGGATAATTTTCTATAATGTCTCACAGAACTCAAGGAAACAGTTTATTCACTATTATTGGTTCATTGTAAAGGATATTATAAAAGACACAAATGAACAGCCAGAGGAAGAGGCACACAGGGACAGGGCAAGGTCAGGAAGGGTCCTGAATGCAGGAACTTCTGTCCCACAGAGCTTGGGGTGCACCACCCTCCCAGCATGTGGTTGCTCGCTCTTCTACTTTTCCTTCTTTCTCTGGCCTGTGGTGTGGAAATGACGACTGTACCTCCAGCTGCCACCTTGGACCATAAGATGAGGATGGAAAACTTACACTAAGATAGTGGAGTAGAAATTTCTGAGCTTGGGAGTCTGATGACATCTTAGATCCACTGTACCAGCCTTTGAATACCTACTTCTGAACTTATTTTGTGTGTGATAGAAATAAACTTCTATCTTGTCTAAGCCAATATTTTATACATTTTTGTCTTTTAAAGGTAATAGTACTGTTCAAAATGGCCCCCAAGCATAGTACTGCAATGCTGTCTAGTGTTCCTAAGTGCAGGAGGGTCATGAGGTGTTTAATGGAGAAAATAATCTTTGTTCAGGCATGAGTTATAGTGCTGTTGGCCATGAGTTCAATGTTAATGAGTTTACAATATATATTAAGTAAGGTATATTTAAACTGAAACACACATACAACAATGTTATGTATTGATTGGTTGACCAAAAATAGTGTGGCCAGAGGCTCACAGGAACCTATTTCCCTTAGTAGCAGTGGTTCAGTATTCACTAATTCAGTGTTTACCGTGACTTTATGGAACAAAACTACCTACATAAAGAGAATTGACTGTTTTATTATCCCTAGATGATAAAGCTGAGGTGCAGAGATACAAAGTAATGAGCCCGGGATCACATAGCTAGTAAGTGGTATAGCTGATATTTGAACCCAGGGCCCCCTGGTTTCAGAACCTGTATTCTACCCCACTACACCATCCTGCCTCTTGTAGGGTGAGAGAACCCTGGGTATCAGGCTTCCTTGAAGGTCAGGGTCGGGAGTGGGAATCAGGATGCCCTGGAAAACAAACTTCTCCCCAGCCTCCTAAGAAATAATGTCAAGTCAAACCTGTAGTGTCTCAATGTCTTGGGGAGCAGGGTAGTAGGTCAGAGTTTCTTTGTAATATCAGAGTGTCCTGGGATCATCAGGCTGTTTTGGATGGCTGGTCAGAGTTCCCTTATAGGGGTAGGCTATTTTGAGGCAGCAAGGGTATTGGAATTCAGTGTGTGCTTGTGGATCCAAGTTGACTACATGAATCTTGGGTGGCAGGGCTGTCATGCAGCTCAGGTTTCTCTAGGAGGTCACAGTATACCCTGGGGTAGGGGGAGAGGGGTTGGCGTCTTGGATCAGTGCTTCTCGACTTTTATGTTGTTATGACCTGAATATTTGTGTCTCCCCACCAATTCATATCTTGAAGTCCTAACCCCAATGTGATGCAATGATATTTGGAAGTGGGGTCTTTGGGAGGTGATTAGGGTTAAGTGAGATCATGAGGGTGAGGCCCCAAGATGAGAGTAGTGTCTTTATAAGAAGAGAAAAGAGACCAGGACTGAGTTCTCTCTCTGTCTTGTGAAGACACAGAAGGTGGCTGTCTGTAACCCAGGAAAAGGCTGTCAGGAACTGAATCAGCTGGCACCTTAATCATGGACTTCTCAGCCTCCAGAGCTGTGAGAAATGGATATCTGTTGTTTTAGCCACCTTGCCTTTGGTATTTTGTTATGGCAGCCAGAGCTGATGAAGACAAGTGTACAGTCAGTTCTCTTGGGGATCTTGTTACAGTGAAGATTCTGATTCAGTAGGACTGAAGTGGGGCCTCAAATTTTGCATTTCTAACAAGCTCTCATGTGCTGCTTATACTTCTGATCCATAGATCATATTGTAAGCCTCAGGATCCTGGAAGATTACCATGTTTTTCTGTCTTGAATTGTTCTTTTAAAGGATGTGTGTAAAGGATTAGCATAACCTTGGAGATCAGACAGTCCTATGAGTACAGTGTGTTCCAAGGGGATTAGGGTGCCCTCATTGATTCAGTCTATTCTGACATTTCAGAACTTCATGCCGGGGGACAGGGATAATCTTCTAGTTGAGGTTGAATGCTCTAGGTTTCAGTGTGTCCTAGAGGACCCTAGAGTCTTAGGGTATTGGGTTGTCTTTAAAGGGTCAGGATGTCCTAGGGATGTCAGAATGTACTTCCTAGATCTAAGTAATCTCAAGAAGCAGAGTACTGAGGGTATCAGGGTGTCCTGACTGCTCAGGGATGCTGGGTATGTCAGGGTTTCCTTGAAGAATCAGAATGTCAGGATGTCATGGGAATCTCAATCTTCTGCAGAGTCCTGAGGTCCAGGGAGATCAGGATGCACCTGGAATTCAGATGCTCTTGAGGGTAAGCATTCTCTGAAGGTCTGGGTGACCTTGGAAGGTCATGGAGTCCTGGGGGGTTCTGGGTGAATGAGGAGGTGACATTTGGGAGAAGAAAGCAGAAAGTACTTGAGAACTATGGTGTCCGGGAGACTCATCCTATGGCTCAGGTTGTCCTGAGGGGGTGTCCAGTGTATTCTGAGAATCAGGATATCTTGGAGGGGCCAGAATGTACTTGTGTTTTTTAGTTTTTTAGTTTCCTGGAAAGAAGTCTTTGGGAATCACCCACATACTGAGACACAAGGCAGGCCCTACTCCTGGTCTCCATTTGCACACTCTCTCCCTCTCCTCTCATGATGAGGTTCTGAGGAGGGGTCTCAGGAGGAATGCATTTTCTCTTCCTTCCCCTGCCTGCTCCCAGGAGGGGATTTAACAGGACAAAAGAATTTGGTCCTCTGGGAATATGAGCTCTTGGCCCCAGTCCCTGGACCCTCCAACAGAGCACCTTCCCTCATCCGGCTTGTGATCCTCCCCTGATGATGGGGGCTCTGGTGACCAGGCAATGATTGGATGGGCCCACAGGGGTGAGGAACAGGTCACTCCTCCAAGGCTCAGGGAGAAAGAGTTAGTGTGGGATTGCAAGCTGGGAAAGTAGGCAGCTGAGAGCAAAAGGAGAGGACAGCATCCCAGAGAGAGAAGGGGCAGGGGGAGAAAAGTGGAGACTAAAACAGAGAAACAGGGTGAGGGCAAGGCAGAATGAGATGATACTCAAGCAAAGGAATGGGGAATTAGAAATAGAAATAAAAGTTAGAAAAAAGGAGAGAGGGAAAAAGATCTATCTATCTATATCTACACAGGGAGAGAGATTCAGAGAGAGGTATAAACAGGGGGAAAGCAGTGAAATACAAGGCATAGAGGGGAACAGAAACAGAGAAAGACTGATCCAGAATCAGAGACTCAGGGACACGAGACTGGGCTGTCTTTGGTCTTTGTTGTGAGCCATGGATGCAGAAGGGAAGAGTGAGCAGGGTAAACAAAAGAAGGGGCGAGTTTGCAGCAGTCTCTGGCCTGAGGGCTACGCAGCCGCTGGGACTTTGACCTCCACGGTGGGTGAGTGAATCTCTGGGGTGGTCCTGAGGAGGCAGCAGGTGTGCACGCTCCATGCCCAGGCTCCGTGGGGCGATGGTTCGCCACGAGGAAAGTGAAGAGGAGAGATAAAAGCCCAGAATCCTAGAATGTTAAAAACAAGGGAATCTTAGAAAACATGGGGCGGTACAACTCCTCTGCTTTACAGAGTGGCGCACTGAGGCCCTGACTGATGAGGAGGGGGCAGAGGCAGAGCTGAAATCTGTCTCCTCCCTCCTGACCTCAGAGTTCGCCCACTGCACTGCTTTCTCCAAGGAAGAGAGTTGGAGGGGCCAGGGCTTTGGATCCGAGGGGAGCAGGGGGCTAAGGTGGACAGTGAGCACTGGGTAGGGACTACCCCCTGGGTCCCCATGGGGATGGGACCCTCACTCCAGATATCTTTTCTCAGTGTGTGCCTCCCAGGTGTTTCCTTTTGCTCCTGTTCTCTGTTCCCCGGCTGGCTCTCAGACTAATTACTGTGGGGGCTTAGTGAGCCTGTAGGGAGAAGAGGCAAGCCTTTCCCACGAGCTCAGGTTCCTGCAGCCTGGTGGCCAGGCCAGGACTGGGATAGGGGAGAAGATGAAATGTATGTGTGGGGAGGGTGTGTCTGAGCAGAAGAGTGAGGAATGTTTCATCTTCCCAGGTGGGGGGAATGGGACAATGGGAACAATATAAAGGCTTAAGTTGCATGTGAACCATGAGAGCAGGGAGCAAGTCATAGGGGTCTTAGACAGAGACCTGGGCAGTTTGTTAGGGTGTCAGAGCGAATAGGAGATCCACAGGGTGAGACCCAGGAAGGTGGTATGTGTGCTCAGAGAGGTGAAAGGCTTTGGAGGGGCATGCCTTACATGGGGATGCATCTGGGGGTGTGTAATAGGGAGTGGGCACACGGTGCAGAAGTGAGGCAGAGGGAGCGTGAGTGCCCAGGACAAGTGAGTCTGAGGGGCGGACTTCATGTGGAGAGGGCAGCATGGGTTAGGGGACTCAGAAGTGAAGCAGGGCCAAGGCTGAGCTGGATTCAGCTAATTCTGAATGCTGAAGAATTTCTGGTCAGGGCAGAGTGTATGAGCAACACACTGGGTCCTAGTAGAATCTGGGGGTTCCAGCATATGTGGTCCGGGATGGATGGGTGGGTCAATGCGGCAGCAAACTCTCCCTCCCCCCTCCTTCTCAGACATGAGCACTCAGCCCTACAGGAACCTCTCTGATGTAGGAGTGGGGAGACCAAGTCTTTGCTCGCAAGGAGAACAGAGGGGTCGCCCACACTCCCGGCGCCGCCACCGCACCACCTTCAGTCCAGCGCAGTTGGAACAGCTGGAGTCAGCTTTTGTGAGGAACCAGTATCCTGACATTTGGGCCCGAGAAGGCCTCGCCCAGGACACAGGCCTCAGCGAAGCCAGAATCCAGGTGATGGCCCAGGATCCTTCCCCCACCATCCCCTGAAGAAATGCAGATTCGGTGATTGGGAACTACTGGGACATAAATTCTCAGGGTACTATAACCCTAACCAAAATGTTCACCAGAACAGAGTCTTACCCAACAGTCAGCATAACCTCATCTACGTCAGGAATGTCACTTGAGTTTAACCTTGGAGCGAACCTAATCCAACTTGAATTTCAATATCAAACCCCAACCTTAACAGTGATGTGAACTCCAACAGAAATTCAATCCTGACTATTCACACACGTATGTAACCTTGTCCCTAACCATGGCCTTGAAACTCGATCAACCTGATGCTCCCTCAATTCTAACCATAGAGTTAATTAATCTTAAGAATAAACTGTACCCTAAATCCAACCTGCTCTGTAACAATTAAACTCATCCATAGTCTTAGTCTCTAATAACCCTAGAGGAAATTTCCCATTCTCTGTGGAGGTGAAATGCCACTGTGTCATGTTTATCTCTTTCTTTTTAGAAGTTGACATTTCTTACTCACCCAAAGTTGTAGCAGGGCAAATTTAGACATGGATTGGGGGAATGGTGTGGGTCTTGCTTTGTCACTAGGCCTGGCTCAGCTATGCCTTCTGCAAGAGCTTTACTTCCTCTGGGGATGTGGGGGAGTCTTATGCTCTGTACCAGTCTGTAGCCGCATATGAGAATGCCACCTATTTGAGAGAGGGGCTCTGATGTGGCTATTCTCCCTCCTCCTCAGGTCTGGTTCCAGAACCGCAGAGCTAAGCAGAGGAAGCAAGAGCGGTCACTGCTCCAGCCACTGGCCCATCTGTCTCCTGCCACCTTCTCTGGTTTCTTGCCTGAGCGCCCTGCTTGTCCCTACTCCTACCCAACACCACCTCCCCCAATGACCTGCTTCCCTCACCCCTACAACCATGCCCTTCCCTCTCAGCCCTCCACTGGTGGTTCCTTTGCTCGACCCCACCAGTCTGAAGACTGGTACCCCACCCTGCACCCAACCCCTGCTGGTCATCTGCCTTGCCCTCCACCCCCACCCATGCTTCCCCTCAGCCTTGAGCCACCAAAGTCCTGGAACTAAAGTTAAACAAGTACTGATAAGGTAATTTCCCAGCCTGTGACCCTCACAATACAGAAAACTGGGTTGTTTCCTTTCCTTCTAAGGGCGAAGTAGAAATATGGTGAGGGACAGCTCAGAGACTGGGAATGTTAAAATGGGAGATCATGATGAAGGCTCACTGAGCTGACTGAGTGAATTTAAGGAGGTGAAACTACTGGAAGATATAGGTAAAGAGCCCCAGTGGAGGTGACTGGTGGGAAAGTGACATTGAGGGAAGCAGTGGTTGCTGCTGGTGGATGGAAATGGTTGAAGGGGATAGAACTTTTGGGACTTCACTCATTGAGATCACAGTTGAGGACCTTCATCCCCATTGTTTCTAGCTGATTTCAATAAGGCTTTTGATTTAAAGTCTACCTATACATCCCTTCCCCATCACCACCATTCGAATCCATCATTAAGTTTTGTTCATTCTATCCTGGAAATAGCTCTTGAATTTATTCCTCTCCTTTCTGTTCCAGCAGACACTTTGCTTTTTCTGGCCCCACGTTTTCTAATTAATCCTCTTCCTTGGTTCCCTTAGCTCCAGTCTTTCCTACTTCCAACAGGCTTTGTAAATCTGATCATCAAATATTAGCTTTCCAGTGTTTTATAAACAATAAATAAATAATACCTGATTTGCTAAGCCTGTAAGAGTCTTCAACGTTACCTTCAACGTAACTTTTAAGTCACCTGCATGTGGTTTTGTTATTGAGCAAGGGCTCCTGTGACTGCAGCACAGAAAGCCAAACTCTGACAGCTGATGTTTGCAGTAAAGTAAGGGTTTATTGCAGGGCGCCAAGCAAGGGAGTGGGAGACAAGCCTCAGATCTGCTCCAAATTGGCCTTTGAGTTGGGAGTGTTTTTAAAGAAGAAGAAAAAAGAAGTTGGGATTAATCATCGTCTTGTGACATCTCTTAATCATAATTGTGGAAGTCAGGATGTGTCCAGTTTACAATTCTCTAGCCACCTGGGGAATCTGTGAGCTCATCCTGCTCTGGAGAAACAACCTGAGTTTGTGTGTTAATGATGATATCTACAACAGCAATTTTAGTACATTAATGATGTTATAGACAATAGCAAGTTTAGTCATCTGATTCTGTTTGATTAGTGTTCAGTTAGCACAGGATTGAGGTCAGAAGAGACAAACAAGGGAATAAAGTTTTGAGTAGAGAGATTAGTCATAAACTCACAAAGGGAACTCAATTTTAGAGGGGCTCAGTTTCAGTTTGTGATAGAGAAGAAACAATTTGATTAAGGGCAAACTTTTCCAAGAGCAAACCATGAGTCTTGAGGCTCATAAGAGGTCATTCCCAGGAAAGAACCTGCTGTGAAGTGCCTTAGTCTGAGCTCTCCTAACAGAAACATGGTGTGGCCTAGTTGGTTTGCCATTTATATACTATATTGCTTATAATGTACTTATTTTACTCATAATTTACTTATTTATATGTAGGTCTACCTCACTTATGGGCAGATCCATAGAAGAATTCTGAGTAAACAAGCCTCTAGGGATTTTATTTGCAGTTTTTTATATGCATTATATTTTAAAAGTCTGGAATTGAAACCTCTGTGATGCACAATTCCATTTCCATGTAATTATCCCCTTGCGCCAGACTGCCTTCCTGAAAGATAATACTGGTTTGCATGCCTCCCAAAATGTCAGTGTCAGTTTCAGCACATCCTTATCGACATTGATCATTTTGGACACTTTTTTAACTGAGAGTGATGTCTCCTAGTTGGTTATTTTTTCAGTTTTCATTTAATTGATTGCTAGTGAAAGTTAAAAATAGTTTCATGTTTATTGGCAATTTACTTTTTTTTCTCCTCTGCATTGCTTTTCTGAGTTATTTGTGTATTTGATTTAGTTATCTCTTATTAGTGCTTGAGGAACCCCAAGTGAGAAATCTCCTCTTAATTTTACTGGCTTCACCCATGTTTTCCTCATTATTTGGATCAAAATATTATGCCTTGAGTCATCTTAAATTTATTTTAGTTTGTGCAGTAAAATAGTCATCCAATTTCCCCTCAATCAGCTAGCTTGTTTTTCCAATATAATTTATTTAACAGTCTAACACTGATTTGTAAAAACATTTTTTCACACACTAAGATTTCATATGGGGCAGTTGTAGACTCCTAATTCTTTCCCACCAATTAGCTTCTCTATTCTGATATCAGTACCATAGTGTCTTAATTACCAAAAATGTAAGGATCTTTAAAATGTTAAATTTTCTTATTCAAATACAAGGTGTGTCTTGTTATTTTTTCCAGATTTCTCTTATGTCCCTCAGGAAACTTCTTGGTACTTTTTTATAAAACAAATCTTAATAAGAGTTTTATAAATTACAAAAGTTATATAGGGTCTTTGTAACAGTCAACCCAAAAGATTTATATACATATAAGACATATATATTATATAGATGAATATGTATTATACATGAATATATATTTATACATATTAACCTGGATTAATCACAAAACCCCATGTTAAGCAATTTCAACTCAACATGAGATAAACAACATTAGTAGTGTGTATCTGTTTGCAACTTATTATGCTCATAGAAAAATATACAGACATACACATGTAACAGGGAAGAACAAGATCTGACTCCATGTTGGATCTGTTTCTTTTACTTTAACCTTTGCTCTCCATTACTTTTTGTTACTATAATCACTAAAAGGCTGTTGTCTATAGCTATAGGCATACATAATGGCCTTCCTCGGGGAACCCTGCCCCTCTGCCTGAATATTAAACTAAAGTGCCTTTGTTCAGCTCACAGGGAAACAAACACCCTGACCCTGCCCAACTGTGAATGGCTGCAGAAAAGAAGAAATTAACACAGCCCCTCCCTGAGGATGGCCAAAAACCAGGAGATATTTTGCAAGACTTACGGCCTTTTACTTTACTTCCTCACCTCCTCCCCTTCTCTGTTCTATAAAAAAAGCTAGGGCTTCCCTGGTGGCGCAGTGGTTGAGAATATGCCTGCCAATGCAGGGGACACGGGTTTGAGACCTGGTCTGGGAAGATCCCACATGCCGCAGAGCAACTAGGCCCGTGAGCCACAATTACTGAGCCTGTGCATCTGGAGCCTGTGCTCCGCAACAAGAGAGACCGTGATAGTGAGAGGCCCGCGCACCGCGATGAAGAGTGGCCCCCACTTGCCGCAACAAGAGAAAGCCCTCGCACAGAAACGAAGACCCAACGCAGCCATAAATAAATAAATAAATAAACATTAAAAAAAAAGAAAAAGAAAAAAAAGAAAAATATCCCCCAGGAATCTGAAAACAAAGACTAGATTCCAGAATAATTACTGTGAATAAAAAAAAAAAAAGAAAAAAAAAGCTAGCATCCAGATCCTGATAAGATGTTACTCTACAAAAAAAAACAAAATAAAAGAAGGTAAGAAAAAAGATGTTACTCTAGGACATTAGTCTGCCATCTTCTCAGACACCTGCTTTCCAAATAAAGTTGCCATTCCTTGCCTCAACACCTCGTCTCCTGATTTATTTGCCTGTTATGTGGCAAGCAGAGTGAGCTTGGACTCAGTAGCACATACACTAATATTTTTTCCTTTTTAAAAATAAAAATGAGATCCTACTGTAAGTGGATATAGATATAAAAACATCTTTCAACTGGATCACATAGATTTTTATTGTTTTCATTCCATTAACTGGCAATTTTATGAGCCATTTAACCATTCCCCTATCATTTGAGAGTCAGAGTTAGTTTGATATTTTGTTTTGTTTTACCACCACAAATGCCACTGTAGTTGTTTCATTAAAGGATAATTCTCAAAAAAAAAAAGGTAAAATCATGACTCTCAGAGATATGTAAATTTTATTTAACTCATTATTAATAAGGCAACAATAAAGATGTCAAAGCCAGTTCAAAGGACAAAGACCAAGCATATTTATATATGAGGAATAGTGAAATGAATGTGTAAATGGAGGCAAAACTGCCTTCTTTCCTAGTTGAGGAGGGAATTCAATTGACCCTTCAGGGGATGGGATTTATTTACGTGTCTACAGACAAGAATTATTTTGCATTGCTCTCAGTTATCTACAATTTACAGAGTTATAAATTAGCTCAAAGGCAAAGAAAGCCTCAGAGCGCACAAAGAATCAAAATCAAATAACCGGGCTTCCCTGGTGGCGCAGTGGTTGAGAATCTGCCTGCCAATGCAGGGAACACGGGTTCGAGCCCTGGTCTGGGAAGATCCCACATGCTGCGGAGCAACTGGGCCCGTGAGCCACAACTACTGAGCCTGCGTGTCTGGAGCCTGTGCTCCGCAATAAGAGAGGCCGCGATAGTGAGAGGCCCGCGCACCGCGATGAAGAGTGGCCCCCGCCTGCTGCAACTAGAGAAAGCCCTCGCACAGAAACGAAGACCCAACACAGCCAAAAAAAAAAAAAAAAAAAAAAAAAATCAAATAACCTGGAAAGGAGGGCCCTAAACAGTGCATGGCTTTCCATTGAATCACATTTTCCCCCTACAGTTTCTTCTGGTCCAGGTGCTTTTTACTTCTGTAGGCTAGATGTTCCAAGGTTGGACTGCTGTGTTAAGGGTTATGTACATTTAAAATTGTAAGAGATACAGCCTGATTAGTTTACCAAAAAGTGTAGCTTAGGAAAATGTCCTGTTTAGTTAAAAAATTTTTTTTCTTTAAGCCTAGAAAATTCTTCCCCCTAATATTTCTTTAAAGGTTTGATTTTTTAAAAATCTAAAATAAATACAGAACCTACTTTTGTATATGCTGAGAATCAAGGGACTGAGTATCTTCTAGATCAATAGTAAAATATACCAGCACTATTCATTAAATAAACTACCTTATTCATTGAATCAAATTGCTACGTTTATCATATATCATAAGTTAAATTCGTGTGAGGTTTAAAAATCTATTCTTGGTTCTCTATTCGAGGGTTGGTTCTCCCACTAGCTTTTCAGGATCACGCAGGCAGCGGCACACATCCGGGGTCCCCCTCGGCCTCATCACACCTGCTGGCGAGCTGGCACATGCGCGGTCAAGTATTCTGTGTCCTTCACTCCAGCCTTCCTAGCCCCTCTCAGCCTCCTGTCCCGCTGCCCGGCCCGCGGACCCACTACGGGGGAGGAAGGGGTGCGAGCGAAGGAAGGAAGACAGAGGGTGTTTGCGCACTACTGGCCCCCCCTCGCTGTCAGCCTGCACGGGTCCTGGTGCCTATAGTGCCAGGGACTGAACTGAGGGGCTGAGGCCGGAGAGGTTAACAAGGCATCTCAGCGTCCCTGCGGGTCTTAGAAAGCCCAAGAGGCAGAACAAGGCGTACCTCGACTCTTCCGGTTCCCCTGTCCTTCCTTCTCGGGATTAGAGATATCCTTACAGTTCAAACTGGCAGAAGATTGGAATCTTTGCCCCAATTGGGGTTGAAAAAGAGAAAGAAAAATAACTGCCTTTGAAGCAGCGACATCCCTTCACTCATCCCCGCCAACCAAAGGGGAAATGCAGCCACGTGAGGGTAAAGAAGTCACGAATTCTTCTTTGCGTTGGGAAATCTAAATCCCTGGTTTTTCAGGAAGCTCCATTCCCAGTAGGATCCAAATCTGAGTTCAGAAAACGAAATGACTTGGAGTCCGAAATGGGTGTGCAGGGCGTAAGGGGCAGAAGCTCTGGGGTGGCGTAGCGGGGCGCACTGCTCCAGGCGACTTTGGAAACAATTAGGGCGCTCCTGCAAGCTACTGAAGACTGCGGGGCTGAATCGCGGAGTTTCCAGGCGCTCCTAGAAGGCTGGGAGGTGCGGTCCCGGAGACCCTACAGGTCCGGGCTGGGAACGGGCGGGGCATGCTCGACGCAATGAAAACAACCAGGCCTAAGAAAGCGGAGGAGTTAAAACATTCAGCTCCTGTGAGAAACCTCCTCCCAGACACCTGGGGACTCGAGGCCTGGGCCACTTCTAGCTCTACCAGCCTCACCTTCCCGGGAGCTCCAGCAACGCGTTTCTAAGCGCTTCAGACACTTCTTGGTCCCGGGGTCTGGCTCCTCTCCAGCCCGAGCTCGGGCTGTCTGCCCAATGCAAACGACACCTGGTCCCTTCACGGCCGCAGGACAAGTTCTCTAGGTTCTGAGCTCGCGGCCTTAAGGGTCTTGAGAAGAGTCCCTCTCCGCGCATCCAGACCGGGGGCTCCTGGCTCCCGAGATTGGCAGGAGAACACGTGAAGACCCCGGCCCACTGCCTGCCTGGCGGCTGCTCCCTCCTATACCAGAGACCTCTTCAGTTCGCCCGTTCCCAGACTGCACATCTAGGCGCTGTCTGAACCGTCCACCCGCGCAAACAGCGCCCCCTTCGGCTCAATGACTCCCTCTTTGACTCAGCCGCCTTTCGGAGGATGAAACCTGGTAATATCTTGCAGACCCAGGAAGCGAGATCAGTGCCATTAGGGCAGGGAATCGCGGTACAGGCGACCTAGGTATTAGACCTAAGCGGGGAAAGGAGCTGGAGCTCCAGGTGGCAAGCGCCCTGGACCCTGAAAGCTTCTCACCTGGTGGAGACAGGAGCGGCTGGATGAGGACCAGAGAGGGCCTTCAAAGTGCTGGGTCCAGAGTAGGGGACCCAGTGTCAGGCTCTAAGACTGTACTGGGTGGGTTTTCCCCTGCAGGGGCTCCTACCAATCAATCCTCCCGCTATTTTCCCGGTTTTTCCAAATTCTCCTGGAATTAAAATGCTCACTCTTTTTCACGCTAGAAGCAAAAGCTGAACCCAAAGTCCCAGTAACAAGAGCAGCTCGGAGACTCAGTCTCTTTTGAATTTGGTCAATTAACTTCAGAGTTTTCCAGGTTCCTGCTCCAGGAGGTCCTTCCTCCACTCCCTACGACATGCCCCTCAGATTCAACTCCCTCAATACTAGGCATCTGAAAGCCTAGGGGGTCCCTTACAGCTCTCCTAGCACCCAGCTAAGAAGCCCAAGATGGAATAGGGTAGGCGTCAGCCCCACAGGGTGACTCGTTGAAGGTGTGTGTGTGTATGTGTCTGTGCTAGCATGTGGGTGTGGGTCTTTGGGGGCTGCAGTGTCTGGATAGGCCTAGGAAGCCACATGGCCTAAGGCTTTGGAATTCAGGGTGCTCAAAATGTGCCCTTATCAATTTGTTTGCTGGACTTCTGGGTCCATCTGAGCCCTGGCATCTCTGTACCAGCAAACAGAACCTGAGGAGCTGGTATAGGGTATGTCAACTAGCAGCTAGAACACCTCTGGGAAATTCTGGCATTTTCTAGAGTGAGATGGGCTCATATGCATTCAGGGTCAGGAAGCCATGGGCACCTCAGAAACTCAGGCTTGGAGCCTAAGCCTGGTCAGGTGAGGGAGGTGAGGGGGAGCATGGGTAGAGACAGCTTCCTGTCCATCATATAAGCTCTGCCTTCACAGGGACATGAACCCCAAGGTCAAAGAAGTCAGGTCCTCTTGCCCATCTCCAGAGGATAGAATTGACTCCTGACCAAGCTACCTGCCCTAGCAGCAGTGTGGCAGGGCAAACTGCTTAGTCCCCAAGACTTCCACTACCACCTCCCCCTTTGCTGTTATAAACACTTCCACTTTTTCTGTTAGGCTTCTCAGTTATCAAAGCTAGAATTCTACTATCCTTATAGAATTCCATGCAAACATTTATTGGGTACCTTCCTAGTGCCAAGTGGGAGTCAAAAGCTGGAGATTCATCTCGAATCCAAGAAATTCCTGTCAGACACTGGGACATACCAAGATAGGAGAGGACATGTGAACCCAGCCTCTGACGAGGAAGAAAAGAAGTGTCTGAAAGGAGATCCCCAACACCCCACTTCAGACGACTTGTCCTCACTCTGCTGAGCTCCTCTCTGAGCTCACTTACAGGCGCTGTCCCCTCTGTGTGGGGAGCAGAGGGTCGTGGAGAAAGGGAGGAATGTGAGGGTCATGGCAGCCGCTGCTCAAGACAGGCACCCACAGAAGCCCTTGGCCTTGAAACCTAGCCACTCTGGACACAGAATCTCTGAGTATATGCTGGCCGCCCAGGAGAGGTATTTCGTTGGTTTACTGATCTCCCGCGGTGGACTTCTGAAGATCTAATCGCGGTGCGCTTCCTGACATCTTCCTGGGTAAGCTAGGTGTCTCCAGCAGCGCATGGGCCAGAGAACACTCCTGGCAGCAGAGCCTCCTCCCCGGTCCAGGGTAGGGCTCTGGGCGCACTCAGAAGTCCCACCTTTGCAAAGCCTCCAATTCAAGGAGCCTCCCCAGCTGCTTCTTCCTTGGAGGCCATGCAAGGGGTCCAGGCACCCTTTTCTGCCCTCCCAGGACCACACTGGAAGTGAGAGGTCTGAGTGCGAGGGAGGTCCTGTGCCAGAGGGGGGCAATGGTTCTCTGGCAGGAGAGAATGCCTCTGGGCTGGTCCAGGAGGGTCTGTGGGGGATGCGACCCAACCTTGGCCCAATCAGGAAAAGAGAAAGTAGCTAATGTGATCTATATATATCCCTCCCTTGTTAAACACTCCTTACCTCTTTAACCAAACCAAACCAAAAGAAAACAAAAAAGCTACTTCAGCAATTCCTCCTCCCCACAGGAATTCAGTGTGTGAAAAATGAAAATTTCCTTCTGATGCCACTGTAAGCCCAAAGGACACTCCCTTCCCTAACCAGCTGCTGCAGGTGCCTGAACATCATCCCTAAGGACCAAATACCAACAGACAGGAATTGATCCCCAAGAGTATACTGAAGAGGTGGCTGCTGCTTCTGGAAGTTGGCAGGGTGTATATTTAAAGTTAATAATAGTCATAATATAATAGCCTCAGTGGCTCAAACCTGCTGTTTTTCTTACTTGCAGAAGAGATAAAGCAGTAGCATTGACTGCAGGATCCTGGCAGAGACCCAGGCCCAGCACCATGGTCAGGTGCAGGGGCAAGTCTGGCTTCCAGGATCTGGGATCTGTTCATAGGAGAGAAGTGGCCAGAGCCAAGACTGAGACACTGCATGGGGGCCTGGAGGTGAGCTCAGGAGCCGCAGAGGGGGCTGGGGAGGATGGGCTTAAAGGTGCAGCCATCCCCACTCTCTGTGCCCAGAAATGCTTGGTGCTGTCTGCACAAACTCCCACTAATTACAGTTGTGGGAATTAATTTTTATCACCCTTAAACTTGAGACATTCAACTTGCCTGGGGTAATGAATGAAAATTGGTGCTTGGGCTTCAGACTGACAGGGCAGGATCCCAGTGGGGTCAGCCGGAGTAGAGGTTTGGTTTTATCATAGTCCGGTGGACAGTGTTTTTTTTTTTTTTTAAGAGGAGGTGGTAGATACACTCAGGTCCAGCAGTTACTCTGAAGAGGAGAGGGGTGGAAGTACTGGCGTCCCCCTTTCACCACAGAGGCAAAGCACAGAAGCAAGGGAAGTGGGAGGAGCGCAGGACCAGGAGCTGGGGCTTTGAGTCTCTTGTTTTTGAAGGGACGTGTGAAGGATGTATTTCCTTCCTTAGGGCTAAAAGCAAACCCCGAGTTCCCCCTTGCTGTTTTATTTTGTTTTAGACTCTTCAAATCCCACCTCTTCCTCTGGAGCTTGTACACTCCTTCAGGGCACTTTGTCCTGGGCACACTGTCTCCTGCATTTTCCAGACCCCAGAACCCGCCCCATTCCCGCAAGTATCAGACCCAGCAAGGCCTAGTCCCAGCCCCAGGAAACTTGAATCTTGAACTCCTGCCTGTCCTTAGAGTGGAAGTCAGAAGTCTTCCAGGCACATTCATCCATCTGGGCCCTTGGCCCTCAGACGTGGTAGAGATGGTTCTCTCTCCCTTCCTGCATCCTCATTCTTTTCTATAATTGCCCTTCTCCCTCCTTTTTCCCAGGCTCACTCTGCTCTCTTCTTTTTCTCCCCTACATTTATCCTTTAACCTTGGGTGAACTTGGTTCAGTCCTGCTTTAATAACCACAGCACCTGGACCAGGCAGGAGTGTGGGGTGGCTGCAAATGGTCTTTGCCTCCCTTGCTTCCTCCTTCTCATTACCTGTCTGTCCCTAGTGTGGGGGACTGAGACAACTTCCTACCCCGACCTTCCTTGAGTACAGGATGGGTTGGGAAGTAGGCAGTGGTGACATGAAAAGAGAAAAATAATCATTTGGGAGAGATCAGGTCTAGGGCATCTGGTCCAGCAGGGATAGGAGGGCAGTGCCCATATTTCCTGTCTGTACAGTTCTGGGAATGTCACCACTGGGGTTGGTAATGCGGACTTGGCCCAAGTCGGGTCACCTCCTCCTATTCCTGGAGGCAGCTGCCTTTGGGTGAAGAGTTTACTTCCTGTGCTCAAATCTCAGAAACTTTTCCTTGCTTCTGGATCTGGGGAGGGGAAGAGGGAGGGACTGCAGGCCATCTGAGGTATGTCTACTCCATAACTTGCCTGGGTGGAGTGGGTCATATGAAGGGGACCCAGGCACCCACCTCACCTTTTCCCCCTCCCTCCCAACTGGCTACCCTTCTTGGAAGCTATGAGGCTTGGTCACTGCTTGGTATCCACAGTATTCATCATCACTCCAAGAAAACTTAAAGTAAGTGATTCAGGCTGAAAGACTACAATATATGTCAGAAATCTGGATCTACACAAAGAAATGAAAAACGTTGGAAATAAAATAAATGAAGGCAAAGTGAAATCTTTTTATTCCTTATTTTTATCGCTCTAAAAGCTAACTGCTTAAACAAAAGTTGTATGTATTGTGAATTTATAGCATATTTAAAAGTGACATGCATGACAACAATGGCAAAAGGATGGAAGAGAAGAATTGGGAATATACATGTATAAGATTGTTACATTACAGGAGAAGTATAAAGTAAGAGGTTTAAATAATAAGAAGTTAATAGAGGAGGTGAAGAGAAATCATAAAGTTTAATCCATAAAGGCAAGAGAAGAGGGGAAAAAAGAAGACAAGTTGAACAAATAGAAAACATCCAGCAAGAAGACAGATTTTTAACCCAATGATATGAATAATCACTTAAATGTGGATGGCCTAAACAATCTCTGTTAATAGATTTGGAAAAAAAAAAGCAAGATCCAAGTAAATGTGGTCTATAAGAAACATATTTTAAATAAAAAGACATAGGTTAAAACAGTAGTTATAAAGGAGAGTGGGGTAATTTTGCTCACGAGGGTACATTTGGTAATGTTTGAAGACATTTTTGGTTTTCAAAACGAGGAGGTGCTACCCACATCTAGTGGGTAGAGGCCAGGGACACTGCTAAATATCCTAAAATGGACAGGATAATCCCCCACAACAAAGAATTATTTGTCCCTAAATTTCATTAGTACCGAGGTTGAGAAACCTTGGGTTAAAATTTAAAAATTTGAGAGATGTCATGAAAACAGTAACCAAAAGAAAGTTGAGGTCATCATATTTATTCAAATAAATTAGACTTCAGAACGGCAATATTGTCAGGGATAAAGTGGAGCATTACAAATGAAAAAGAGGTCCATTCTCCAAGAAGACATAACAATCCTAAATGTGTATGAACCTTCACACATACACAAACTTCAAAATATATGCAGCTAAAGCTAATAGATCTGAAGAGAGAAATTGATAAATCCAAATAATAGTTGGAACTTCAATACTCTTCTCCCATTAGCTGAAAAAACAAGTAGGCAGAAATTCAGTAAAAATATGGATACCTTGAACAGAACTATCAACCAACTTGACATAATTAGCATTCATAGAACACTCTAGGCCCCAAATAGCAGAATATATATTCTTTTTGATGCACATGGAACATTGATCAGGATACACCATGTTCTGAGAAATAATACAAACCTTAAAAAATTGAAAAAAATTGAATTAATAAAAAAGTGTGAGCAACAGTCAGCTCTACCCACCACCAGAGCCTCCCATCAAGCCTCTTAGATAGCCTGAACCACCAGAGGGCAGACAGCAGAAGCAAGAAAAACTACAATCCTGCAGCCTGTGGACCAAAAACCACAGTTACAGAAAGATAGACAAGATGAAAAGGCAGAGGGCTATGTACCAGATGAAGAAACAAGAAAAAACCCCAGAAAAACAACTAAATGAAGTGGAGATAGGCAACCTTCCAGAAAAAGAATTCAGAATAATGATAGTGAAGATGATCCAGGACCTCGGAATAAGAATGGAGGCAAAGATTGAGAAGATGCAAGAAATGATTAACAAAGACCTAGAAGAATTAAAGAACAAACAAACAGAGATGACCAATACAATAACTGAAATGAAAACTACACTAGAAGGAATCAATAGCAGAATAACTGAGGCAGAAGAACGGATAAGTGACCTGGAAGACAGAATGGTGGAATTCACTGCTGCGGAACAGACTAAAGAAAAAAGAATGAAAAGAAATGAAGACAGCTTAAGAGACCTCTGGGACAACATTAAACTCAACAACATTCGCATTATAGGGGTCCCAGAAGGTGAAGAGAGAGAGAAAGGACCAGAGAAAATATTTGAAGAGATTATAGTCGAAAACTTCCCTAACATGGGGAAGGAAATAGCCACCCAAGTCCAGGAAGCACAGAGAGTCCCATACAGGATAAACCCAAGGAGAAACACGCCGAGACACATAGTAATCAAAGTGGCAAAAATTAAATACAAAGAAAAATTATTGAAAGCAGCAAGGGAAAAACGACAAATAACATACAAGGGAACTCCCATAAGGTTAACAGCTGATTTCTCAGCAGAAACTCTGCAAGCCAGAAGGGAGTGTCATGATATACTTAAAGTGATGAAAGGGAAGAACCTACAACCAAGATTACTCTACCCAGCAAGGATCTCATTTAGATTGGATGGAGAAATCAAAAGCTTTACAGACAAGCAAAAGCTAAGAGAATTCAGCACCACCAAACCAGCTCTACAACAAATGCTAAAGGAACTTCTCTAAGTGGGAAACACAAGAGAAAAAAAAGACCTACAAAAACAAACCCAAAACAATTAAGAAAATGGTCATAGGAACATACATATCGATAATTACCTTAAACGTGAATGGATTAAATGCCCCAACCAAAAGACACAGACTGGCTGAATGGATACAAAAACAAGACCCATATATATGCTGTCTACAAGAGACCCACTTTAGACCTAGGGACACATACAGACTGAAAGTGAGGGGATGGAAAAAGATATTCCATGCAAATGGAAATCAAAAGAAAGCTGGAGTAGCTATACTCATATCAGATAAAATAGACTTTAAAATAAAGAATGTTACAAGAGACAAGGAAGGACACTATATAATGATCAAGGGATCAATCCAAGAAGAAGATATAACAATTATAAATATATATGCACCCAACATAGGAGCACCTCAATACATAAGGCAACTGCTAACAGCTATAAAAGAGGAAATTGACAGTAACACAATCATAGTGGGGGACTTTAACACCTCACTTACATCAATGGACAGATCATCCAAAATGAAAATAAATAAGGAAACAGAAGCTTTAAATGACACAATAGAGCAGATAGATTTAATTGAAATTTATAGGACATTCCATCCCAAAACAGCAGATTACACGTTCTTCTCAAGTGCGCACGGAACCTTCTCCAGGATAGATCACATCTTGGGTCACAAATCAAGCCTCAGTAAATTTAAGAAAATTGAAATCATATCAAGCATCTTTTCTGACCACAACGCTATGAGATTAGAAATGAATTACAGGGAAAAAAACGTAAAAAACACAAACACATGGAGGCTAAACAATACGTTACTAAATAACCAAGAGATCACTGAAGAAATCAAAGAGGAAATCAAAAAATACCTAGAGACAAATGACAATGAAAACACGACGACCCAAAACCTATGGGATGCAGCAAAAGCAGTTCTAAGAGGGAAGTTTATAGCTATACAAGCCTACCTCAAGAAACAAGAAAAATCTCAAATAAACAATCTAACCTTACACCTAAAGAAACTAGAGAAAGAAGAACAAACAAAACCCAAAGTTAGCAGAAGGAAAGAAATCATAAAGATCAGAGCAGAAATAAATGAAATAGAAACAAAGAAAACAATAGCAAAGATCAATAAAACTAAAAGCTGGTTCTTTGAGAAGATAAACAAAATTGATAAGCCATTAGCCAGACTCATCAAGAAAAAGAGGGAGAGGACTCAAATCAATAAAATCAGAAATGAAAAAGGAGAAGTTACAACAGACACCGCAGAAATACAAAGCATCCTAAGAGACTACTACAAGCAACTTTATACCAATAAAATGGACAACCTGGAAGAAATGGACAAATTCTTAGAAAGGTATAACCTTCCAAGACTGAACCAGGAAGAAGCAGAAAATATGAACAGACCAATCACAAGTAATGAAATTGAAACTGTGATTAAAAATCTTCCAACAAACAAAAGTCCAGGACCAGATGGCTTCACAGGTGAATTCTATCAAACATTTAGAGAAGAGCTAACACCTATCCTTCTCAAACTCTTCCCAAAAATTGCAGAGGAAGGAACACTCCCAAACTCATTCTATGAGGCCACCATCACCCTGATACCAAAACCAGACAAAGACACTACAAAAAAAGAACATTACAGACCAATATCACTGATGAATGTAGATGCAAAAATCCTCAACAAAATACTAGCAAACAGAATCCAACAACACATTAAAAGGATCATACACCACGATCAAGTGGGATTTATCCCAGGGATGCAAGGATTCTTCAATATATGCAAATCAATCAATGTGATACACCATATTAACAAACTGAAGAATAAAAACCATATGATCATCTCAATAGATGCAGAAAAAGCTTTCGACAAAATTCAACACCCATTTATGAAAAAAACTCTCCAGAAAGTGGGCATAGAGGGAACCTACCTCAACATAATAAAGGCCATATATGACAAACCCACAGCAAACATCATTCTCAATGGTGAAAAACTGAAAGCATTTCCTCTAAGATCAGGAACGAGACAAGGATGTCCACTCTCACCACTATTATTCAACATAGTTCTGGAAGTCCTAGCCACGGCAATCAGAGAAGAAAAAGAAATAAAAGGAATACAAATTGGAAAAGAAGAAGTAAAACTGTCACTGTTTGCGGATGACATGATACTATACATAGAGAATCCTAAAACTGCCACCAGAAAACTGCTAGAGCTAATTAATGAATATGGTAAAGTTGCAGGATACAAAATTAATGCACAGAAATCTCTTGCATTCCTATACACTAATGATGAAAAATCTGAAAGAGAAATTATGGAAACACTCCCATTTACCATTGCAACAAAAAGAATAAAATACCTAGGAATAAACCTACCTAGGGAGACAAAAGGCCTGTATGCAGAAAACTATAAGACACTGATGAAAGAAATTAAAGATGATACCAACAGATGGAGAGATATACCATGTTCTTGGATTGGAAGAATCAACATTGTGAAAATGAGTATACTACCCAAAGCAATCTACAGATTCAATGCAATCCCTATCAAATTACCAATGGCATTTTTTACGGAGCTAGAACAAATCATCTTAAAATTTATATGGAGACACAAAAGACCCCGAATAGCCAAAGCAGTCTTGAGGCAAAAAAATGGAGCTGGAGGAATCAGACTCCCTGACTTCAGACTATACTACAAAGCTACAGTAATCAAGACAATATGGTACTGGCACAAAAACAGAAACATAGATCAATGGAACAAGATAGAAAGGCCAGAGATTAACCCACGCACCTCTGGTCAACTAATCTATGACAAAGGAGGCAAAGATATACAATGGAGAAAAGACAGTCTCTTCAATAAGTGGTGCTGGGAAAACTGGATACCTACATGTAAAAGAATGAAATTAGAATACTCCCTAACACCATACACAAAAATAAACTCAAAATGGATTAAAGACCTAAATATAAGACTGGACACTATAAAACTCTTAGAGGAAAACACAGGAAGAACACTCTTTGACATAAATCACAGCAAGATCTTTTTTGATCCACCTCCTAGAGTAATGGAAATAAAAACAAAAATAAACAAATGGGACCTAATGAAACTTCAAAGCTTTTGCACAGCAAAGGAAACCATAAACAAGACGAAAAGACAACCCTGAGAATGGGAGAAAATATTTGCAAACGAATCAATGGACAAAGGATTAATCTCCAAAATATATAAACAGCTCATTCAGCTCAATATTAAAGAAACAAACACCCCAATCCAAAAATGGGCAGAAGACCTAAATAGACATTTCTCCAAAGAAGACATACAGGCAGCCACGAAGCACATGAAAAGATGCTCAACATCACTAATTATTAGAGAAATGCAAATCAAAACTATAATGAGGTATCACCTCACTCCTGTTAGAATGGGCATCATCAGAAAATCTACAAACAACAAATGCTGGAGAGGGTGTGGAGAAAAGGGAACCCTCTTGCACTGTTGGTGGGAATGTAAATTGATACAGCCACTATGGAGAACAATATGGAGGTTCCTTAAAAAACTAAAAATAGAATTACCATATGACCCAGCAATCCCACTACTGGGCATATACCCAGAGAAAACCGTAATTCAAAAAGACACATGCACCCGAATGTTCATTGCAGCACTATTTACAATAGCCAGGTCATGGAAGCAACCTAAATGCCCATCGACAGATGAATGGATAAAGGAGATGTGGTACATATACACAATGGAATATTACTCAGCCATAAAAAGGAACGTAATTGGGTCATTTGTCGAGACGTAGATGAATCTAGAGACTGTCATACAGAGTGAAGTAAGTCAGAAAGAGAAAAACAAATATCGTATATTAACGCATGTATGTGGAACCTAGAAAAATGGTACAGATGAGCCGGTTTGCAGGGCAGAAGTTGAGACACAGATGTAGAGAACAGACATATGGACACCAAGGGGGGAAAACTGCGGTGGGGTGGGGATGGTGGTGTGCTGAATTGGGCGATTGGGATTGACATGTATACACTGATGTGTATAAAACTGATGCCTAATTAAGAACCTGCAGTATAAAACAACAAACAAAACAACTAATACTAAACTTTCATTGGGTTATTTGTATGCAAATATGTTAATATAAATGTTTTAGACATTACATGAAATTTCTAAAAATCTTATATTTGTATTTGTATGGAAATATGTATGGAAATATGTTAATATAAAGGTTTCAGACATTATATGAAATTTCTAAAAATCTTATGTTTGTATTTGTATGGAAATATGTATGGAAATATGTTAATATAAATGTTTCAGACATTACATGAAATTTCTAAAAATCTTATATGTTCTGGTATAATGTTATAAGTAATAATCCTAGTTATTACTTTAAAATGTATATCTCAGAAATAACTAATTTTCTTGTCAACTGCATTATTATGAACTTTCATCAAATCTTTAACCGTGGTCATTTTTAAGTCTTTTGTCATTTACAGACAGTTCTGGGTGTACTCTGATGCTTTTGCAAATATGTTCCTATAAAAGGCTTTCATCTTCAAGAAATTCATGGAAAAGACTCTGACAAGTACAGGTTTCTGGTAACTGACTGTACTGCTGAACTGAATGAATAAGCATTTTCAGAACTCTAATGAAAAACTGATGAACTCATAAAAGTGCTAACAAAAGATCAAGATGAAAAAAAATTAATTACATGGGACTGAGTGAACTGATGAGGATGAGTATAATTTTTGTGACTTTCTGTCTGAATTAAAAAAGAAATCCCACAAGGACTCAGAGGCAAAGAATATACAAATCAATTTTCACTGCAAAGTAAAGGAGCTGTTACAGTGGAGGATTACTGGACTGAATGTCAATATTATGACACAGTATGAGTGTGTTTCATGTTTGGTAATTGCAATCATTGTTGCTTTTGTTGTGGTCATCCATGTACAATGCTTGGTGTCAGTCTACTTATCTCTTGTAAAAATAAAATACAGTGTGTGTGTGTGAAAAAAAAAAAAAGTGTGTTCTCAGTTGGAGCTTGGTCAAGATGGAGGAGGAGGAAGATCCTGAGCTCACCTCCTTCACACCAAAATTACAACTGTTTACAGAGCAACTATCGATGACAAAGACCTTAATCTAGCAGAAAAGATCTTCTACAACTAAAGATGTAAGGAAGGAACCACAGTTGAGACAAGTAGGAGGAATGGAGTTGTGGAATAGTCAAGACCCATACCTCCAGGTGGGTGACCCACAAATGTGAGGATAATTACAACTGCAGAGATTTCCCCAAGGAGCAATGGGTCTGAGCCCTGCAACAGGCTCCCCAGCCTGGTGATCCTGCACTGGGAAGATGAACTTCCAGAAATTTGCTTTGAAGGCCAGCAGGGCTTACTTTTGGGAGACCCAGAGGGATGTGGGAAATAGAGACTCTATTCTTAAAGGGCACACACAAAATCTCACACACTCTGGGACCATGGGCAGAAGCAGTAATTTGAAAGCAGCCTGTGTTAGACCCACCTGCTGATCTTGGAGAGTCTCCCAGAGAAGCAAGAGGAAACTGGAGTTCACCCTGGGACACAGAAATTAGTGGCAGCCACTTTGGGGAGCTTATTCTACCATGTAGACCTGATGCTGGCAAGGGCCATTTTGCAATTCCCTTAGCTTATTAGCACTGGGACCTGGGCCTACCTGCCAGCCTGTCAGAACCAGTACTGGGATGCTTCAGGCCAAGCAACAAGTGGGGTGGGGGCACAGCCCCACCACCCAGCAGGCAGGCTTCCTTAAGACACCCTGAGCTCACAGCCACCCCAGGGTATTGCCCTGTCCAGGACCTGGCCCCACACACCAGTGGGCAAACACCAGCACCAGGGCCCTCTGGGCCCCAGCCCCACCCACCAGTGGGCTGACACACCAACCCCGGGACCCCCAGAGCCCTGTAACCAGAGACCCTAGGACCCAGCTCCACCTACCAGAGGGCTAGCACTAGCCCCAGGACCCAGCTTTAGCCACAGGTTAGTGGGAACCAACCCTGAGATCCCCTGGGTCCCGATTCTGCCCACCAGTGGGTGAATACCAGCCCCACGACCAGTGCAGCCCCACAGCCTGAGATGGTAGGACCCAGACCACCCACCAGCAGGCCAGAACAATCCCCAGAACCCCCTGAGTCCCTGCCTCACCCACCAGCATGCCAACACCAGTTCTGAGACACCTTGTGCCCTTCAACCAGCCACCTCAGGATCTAGCCCCAGCCACCAGTGGGCAGATACAAGCTTTGAGACACCCCAGAATCCACAGCCAGTTGTGTCAGGAACTGGACCTGCCCAACAGCAGGCAGACACCAGCCCCAGGACCAATGTATACCCACAACCTACCTTGTCAGGACCCAGCCAACACACCAGCAGGCCAACACCAGCTCCAAGATACCTTGAACTTCTCAGCCAGCTAGCCTGGAATCAAGCACATCTCACATGGTGAGTGGACCAGCACCAGCTTTGGGACATCCCAGAAACCACAGCCAGCCATGTCAGGAACTGGCCCCATCTACCAGCAGGCTGACACTAGGTCTGGAAACACTGGGCCCATAACCACCTACCCCAGAACTACCTCTGCCAGCCAGTGAACCAGCAATAGCCCCAGAAGCCCCTGGGTTTCCAGAGACAGCCACCTTGTGACCTGGCCCCTCCAACCAGTGGCCAGCAGCCTCCACACAAGGCAGGGTCTGGCAAGCAACAGGATCAGGGACCAAAAACGCCTACCAGACCAATGACAGCAGTTGGTCTGCCACAACAGAAGGACCCATGCAGCCCACACAGGGGGCATCACTAGAGCATTTAGCTCTGGTGACCAGAGAGGTGTGTGCTGTTGGGTTGCATAGGATGTCGCCTACAAAGGACCACTTCTCCAAGGTTGGGAAATGTAAACAACCTACCAGATACATAGAAATAAAACTAGCAAATTAGGCAAAATGAGGTGAGAGAGGAACATGTTCTAAACAAAGGGACAAGATAAAATCCTAGAAGAAAAACTACTCTAAAGTGGAGATAGGTAAGCTCAATGACGAGTTCAAGGTAACCATTGTAGAAATGATCAAAGAACTTGGAAGAATGGATGAACAGAGGGATAAGTTAGAAGTTTTTAATGAAGAGTTAGGGAATAGAAAGAAGAACTAAAAAGAGATGAAGAATACAATAAGCGAAAAATACACTAGAAGGAATCAACTGTAGATTAGATGATAGAGAGGAACAGATCAAGCTGGAAGACAGAGTAGTGGAACTCACTGAAGCTGAACAGAAGAAAAGGGAATAAAAAGAAATGAGGGCAGTTTAAGAGACATCTGGGACAACATAAAGCATACTGACATTTGCTTATATGGGTCCCCGAAGGAGAAGAAAGAGAGAAAGGTGCTGAGAACATATTTGAAGACATAATAGCTGAAAGCTTCCCTAACCTTGGAAATGAAACAGACATCAAGGTGCAGGAAGCATAGAGAGTCCCAAACAGAATCAACCCAAAGAGGAACTCAAAAAAACACATTGCAATTAAAATGGAAAAAATTAAATATTAAGAGAGAATATTAAAAGCAGCAAGGGAAAACCAACAAATAACACACAAGGGAATCCCCATAAGGTTAACAGCTGATCTTTCAGCAGAAACTCTGCAAGCCAGAAGGGAGTGGCAGGATATACTTAAAGTCATGAAGGAGAAAAACCTACAACCAAGATTACTCTACCCAGCAAAGATCTCATTCAGATTTGATGGAGAAATTAAAAGCTTTACAGACAAGCAAAAGCTGAGAGAGTTCAGCACCACCAAACCAGCTTTACAACAAATGCTAAAGGAACTTCTCTAGGCAAGAAACACAAGAGAAGGAAAACACCTACAATAACAAACCCAAAACATTTAAGAAAATGGGAATAGGAACATACATATCGATAATTACCTTAAATGTAAATGGATTAAATGCTCCCACCAAAAGACACAGACTGGCTGAATGGATACAAAAACAAGACCCATATATATGCTGTCTACAAGAGACCCACTTTAGACCTAGGGACACACATACAGACTGAAAGTGAGGGGATGGAAAAAGATATTCCATGCAAATGGAAATCAAAAGAAAGCTGGAGTAGCAATTCTCATATCAGACAAAACAGACTTTAAAATAAAGACTATTACAAGAGACAAAGAAGGACACTATATAATGATCAAGGGATCGATCCAAGAAGAAGGTATAACAATTGTAAATATTTATGCACCTAACATAAGAGCACCTCAATACATAAGGCAAATACTAACAGCCATAAAAGGGGAAATCAACAGTAACACAATCATAGTAGGGGACTTTAACACCCCACTTTCACCAATGGACAGATCATCCAAAATGAAAATAAATAAGGAAACACAAGCTTTAAATGATACATTAAACAAGATGGACTTAATTGATATTTATAGGACATTCCACCCAAAGACAACAGAATACACATTTTTCTCAAGTGCTCATGGAACATTCTCCAGGATAGATCATATCTTGGGTCACAAATCAAGCCTTGGTAAATTTAAGAAAATTGAAATCGTATCAAGTATCTTTTCCGACCACAACGCTATGAGACTAGATATCAATTACAGGAAAAGATCTGTAAAAAATACAAACACATGGAAGCTAGACAACACACTACTTAATTACGAAGTGATCACTGAAGAAATCAAAGGGGAAATCAAAAAATACCTAGAAACAAATGACAATGGAGACACGACGACCCAAAACCTATGGGATGCAGCAAAAGCAGTGCTAAGAGGGAAGTTTATAGCAATACAAGCCTACACCAAGAAACAGGAAACATCTCGAATAAACAACCTAACCTTGCACCTAAAGAAACTAGAGAAAGAAGAACAAAAAAACCCCAAAGTTAGCAGAAGGAAAGAAATCATAAAGATCAGATCAGAAATAAATGAAAAAGAAATGAAGGAAACGATAGCAAAGATCAATAAAACTAAAAGCTGGTTCTTTGAGAAGATAAACAAAATTGATAAACCATTAGCCAGACTCATCAAGAGAAAAAGGGAGAAGACACCAATCAATAGAATTAAAAATGAAAAAGGAGAAGTAACCACTGACACTGCAGAAATACAAACGATCATGAGAGATTACTACAAGCAACTCTATGCCAATAAAATGGACAACCTGGAAGAAATGGACAAATTCCTAGAAATGCACAACTGCTGAGACTGAACCAGGAAGAAATAGAAAATATGAACAGACCAATCACAAGCACTGAAATTGAAACTGTGATTAAACATCTTCCAACAAACAAAAGCCCAGGACCAGATGGCTTCACAGGCGAATTCTATCAAACATTTAGAGAAGAGCTAACACCTATCCTTCTCAAACTCTTCCAAAATATTGCAGAGGGAGGAACACTCCCAAACTCATTCTACGAGGCCACCATCACCCTGATACCAAAACCAGACAAAGATGTCACAAAGAAAGAAAACTACAGGCCAATATCACTGATGAACATAGATGCAAAAATCCTCAACAAAATACTAGCAAACAGAATCCAACAGCACATTAAAAGGATCATACACCATGATCAAGTGGGGTTTATTCCAGGAATGCAAGGATTCTTCAATATGCGCAAATCAATCAACGTGATACATCATATTAACAAATTGAAGGAGAAAAACCATATGATCATCTCAATAGATGCAGAGAAAGCTTTCAACAAAATTCAACACCCGTTTATGATAAAAGCCCTGCAGAAAGTAGGCATAGAGGGAACTTTCTTCAACATAATAAAGGCCATATATGACAAACCCACAGCCAACATTGTCCTCAATGGTGAAAAACTGAAACCATTTCCACTAAGATCAGGAACAAGACAAGGTTACCCACTCCCACCGCTATTATTCAACATAGTTTTGGAAGTGTTAGCCACAGCAACCAGAGAAGAAATAGAAATAAAAGGAATCCAAATCGGAAAAGAAGAAGTAAAGCTGTCACTGTTTGCAGATGACATGATACTATACATAGAGAATCCTAAAGATGCTACCAGGAAAGCTTCCCATCAAGCCTCTTAGATAGCCTCAACCACCAGAGGGCAGACAGCAGAAGCAAGAAAAACTACAGTCCTGCAGCCTTTGGAACAGAAACCACATTTACAGAAAGATAGACAAGATGAAAAGGCAGAGGGCTATGTACCAGATGAAGGAACAAGAAAAAACCCCAGAAAAACAACTAAATGAAGTGGAGATAGGCAACCTTCCAGAAAAAGAATTCAGAATAATGATAGTGAAGATGATCCAGGACCTCGGAATAAGAATGGAGGCAAAGATTGAGAAGATGCAAGAAATGATTAACAAAGACCTAGAAGAATTAAAGAACAAACAAACAGAGATGACCAATACAATAACTGAAATGAAAACTACACTAGAAGGAATCAATAGTAGAATAACTGAGGCAGAATATCGGATAAGTGACCTGGAAGACAGAATGGTGGAATTCACTGCTGCGGAACAGACTAAAGAAAAAAGAATGAAAAGAAATGAAGACAGCTTAAGAGACCTCTGGGACAACATTAAATGCAACAACATTCGCATTATAGGGGTCCCAGAAGGAGAAGAGAGAGAAAAGACCAGAGAAAATATTTGAAGAGATTATAGTCGAAAACTTCCCTAACATGGGAAAGGAAATAGCCACCCAAGTCCAGGAAGCACAGAGAGTCCCATACAGGATAAACCCAAGGAGAAGCATGCCGAGACACACAGTAATCAAAGTGGCAAAAATTAAATACAAAGAAAAATTATTGAAAGCAGCAAGGGAAAAACGACAAATAACATACAAGGGAACTCCCATAAGGTTAACAGCTGATTTCTCAGCAGAAACTCTACAAGCCAGAAGGGAGTGGCATGATATACTTAAAGTGATGAAAGGGAAGAACCTACAGCCAAGATTACTCTACCCGGCAAGGATCTCATTTAGATTTGATGGAGAAACCAAAAGCTTTACAGACAAGCAAAAGCAAGGAGAATTCAGCACCACCAAACCAGCTCTACAACAAATGCTAAAGGAACTTCTCTAGGTGGGAAACACAAGAGAAGTAAAGGACCTACAAAAACAAACGCAAAACAATTAAGAAAATGGTCATAGGAACATACATATCGATAATTACCTTAAACGTGAATGGGTTAAATGCTCCAGCCAAATGACACAGGCTTGCTGAATGGATACAATAACAAGACCCATATATATGCTGTCTACAAGAGACCCACTTTAGACCTAGGGACACATACAGACTGAAAGTGAGGGGATGGAAAAAGATATTCCATGCAAATGGAAATCAAAAGAAAGCTGGAGTAGCTATACTCATATCAGATAAAATAGACTTTAAAATAAAGAATGTTACAAGAGACAAGGAAGGACACTACATAATGATCAAGGGATCAATCCAAGAAGAAGATAAAACAATTATAAATATATATGCACCCAACATAGGAGCACCTCAATGCATAAGGCAACTGCTAACAGCTATAAAAGAGGAAATTGACAGTAACACAATCATAGTGGGGGAATTTAACACCTCACTTACACCAATGGACAGATCATCCAAAATGAAAATAAATAAGGAAACAGAAGCTTTAAATGACACAATAGACCAGATAGATTTAATTGAAATTTATAGGACATTCCATCCCAAAACAGCAGATTACACGTTCTTCTCAAGTGCGCACGGAACCTTCTCCAGGATAGATCACATCTTGGGTCACAAATCAAGCCTCAGTAAATTTAAGAAAATTGAAATCATATCAAGCATCTTTTCTGACCACAACGCTATGAGATTAGAAATGAATTACAGGGAAAAAAACGTAAAAAACACAAACACATGGAGGCTAAACAATACATTACTAAATAACCAAGAGATCACTGAAGAAATCAAAGAGGAAATCAAAAAATACCTAGAGACAAATGACAATGAAAACACGACGACCCAAAACCTATGGGATGCAGCAAAAGCAGTTCTAAGAGGGAAGTTTATAGCTATACAAGCCTACCTCAAGAAACAAGAAAAATCTCAAGTAAACAATCTAACCTTACACCTAAAGAAACTAGAGAAAGAAGAACAAACAAAACCCAAAGTCAGCAGAAGGAAAGAAATCATAAAGATCAGAGCGGAAATAAATGAAATAGAAACAAAGAAAACAATAGCAAAGATCAATAAAACTAAAAGCTGGTTCTTTGAGAAGATAAACAAAATTGATAAGCCATTAGCCAGACTCATCAAGAAAAAGAGGGAGAGGACTCAAATCAATAAAATCAGAAATGAAAAAGGAGAAGTTACAACAGACACCGCAGAAATACAAAGCATCCTAAGAGACTACTACAAGCAACTTTATACCAATAAAATGGACAACCTGGAAGAAATGGACAAATTCTTAGAAAGGTATAACCTTCCAAGACTGAACCAGGAAGAAGCAGAAAATATGAACAGACCAATCACAAGTAATGAAATTGAAACTGTGATTAAAAATCTTCCAACAAACAAAAGTCCAGGACCAGATGGCTTCACAGGTGAATTCTATCAAACATTTAGAGAAGAGCTAACACCTATCCTTCTCAAACTCTTCCAAAATATTGCAGAGGAAGGAACACTCCCAAACTCATTCTATGAGGCCACCATCACCCTGATACCAAAACCAGACAAAGACACTACAAAAAAAGAAAATTACAGACCAATATCACTGATGAATATAGATGCAAAAATCCTCAACAAAATACTAGCAAACAGAATCCAACAACACATTAAAAGGATCATACACCACGATCAAGTGGGATTTATCCCAGGGATGCAAGGATTCTTCAATATACGCAAATCAATCAATGTGATACACCATATTAACAAACTGAAGAATAAAAACCATATGATCATCTCAATAGTTGCAGAAAAAGCTTTCGACAAAATTCAACACCCATTTATGAAAAAAACTCTCCAGAAAGTGGGCATAGAGGGAACCTACCTCAACATAATAAAGGCCATATATGACAAACCCACAGCAAACATCATTCTCAATGGTGAAAAACTGAAATCACTTCCTCTAAGATCAGGAACGAGACAAGGATGTCCACTCTCACCACTATTATTCCACACAGTTCTGGAAGTCCTAGCCACAGCAATCAGAAAAGAAAAAGAAATAAAAGGAATCCAAATTGGAAAAGAAGAAGTAAAACTGTCACTGTTTGCAGATGACATGATACTATACATAGAGAATCCTAAAACTGCCACCAGAAAACTGCTAGAGCTAATTAATGAATATGGTAAAGTTGCAGGATACAAAATTAATGCACAGAAATCTCTTGCATTCCTATACACTAATGATGAAAAATGTGAAAGAGAAATTATGGAAACACTCCCACTTACCATTGCAACAAAAAGAATAAAATACCTAGGAATAAACCTACCTAGGGAGACAAAAGACCTGTATGCAGAAAACTATAAGACACTGATGAAAGAAATTAAAGATGATACCAACAGATGGAGAGATATACCATGTTCTTGGATTGGAAGAATCAACATTGTGAAAATGACTATATTACCCAAAGCAATCTACAGATTCAATGCAATCCCTATCAAATTACCAGTGGCATTTTTTACGGAGCTAGAACAAATCATCTTAAAATTTGTATGGAGACACAAAAAACCCCGAATAGCCAAAGCAGTCTTGAGGCAAAAAAACGGAGCTGGAGGAATCAGACTCCCTGACTTCAGACTATACTACAAAGCTACAGTAATCAAGACAATATGGTACTGGCACAAAAACAGAAACATAGGTCAACAGAACAAGATAGAAAGCCCAGAGATAAACCCACGCACCTCTGGTCAACTAATCTATGACAAAGGAGGCAAAGATATACAATGGAGAAAAGACAGTCTCTTCAATAAGTGGTGCTGGGAAAACTGGACAGCTACATGTAAAAGAATGAAATTAGAATACTCCCTAACACCATACACAAAAATAAACTCAAAATGGATTAGAGACCTAAATGTAAGACCGGACACTATAAAACTCTTAGAGGAAAACACAGGAAGAACACTCTTTGACATAAATCACAGCAAGATCTTTTTTGATCCACCTCCTAGAGTAATGGAAATAAAAACAAAAATAAACAAATGGGACCTAATGAAACTTCAAAGCTTTTGCACAGCAAAGGAAACCATAAACAAGACGAAAAGGCAACCCTGAGAATGGGAGAAAATATTTGCAAACGAATCAACGGACAAAGGATTAATCTCCAAAATATATAAACAGCTCATTGAGCTCAATATTAAAGAAACAAACACCCCAATCCAAAAATGGGCAGAAGGCCTAAATAGACATTTCTCCAAAGAAGACATACAAACGGCCACGAAGCACATGAAAAGATGCTCAACATCACTAATTATTAGAGAAGTGCAAATCAAAACTACAATGAGGTATCACCTTACACCAGTTAGAATGGGCATCATCAGAAAATCTGCAAACAACAAATGCTGGAGAGGGTGTGGAGAAAAGGGAACCCTCTTGCACTGTTGGTGGGAATGTAAATTGATACAGCCACTATGGAGAACAATATGGAGGTTCCTTAAAAAACTAAAAATAGAATTACCATATGACCCAGCAATCCCACTACTGGGCATATACCCAGAGAAAACCGTAATTCAAAAAGACACATGCACCCGAATGTTCATTGCAGCACTATTTACAATAGCCAGGTCATGGAAGCAACCTAAATGCCCATCAACAGACGAATGGATAAAGAAGTTGTGGTCCATATATACAATGGAATATTACTCAGCCATAAAAAGGAACAAAACTGAGTCATTTGCTGAGATGTGGATGGATCTAGAGACTGTCATACAGAGTGAAGTAAGTCAGAAAGAGAAAAACAAATATCGTATATTAACGCATGTATGTGGAACCTAGAAAAATGGTACAGATGAGCCGGTTTGCAGGGCAGAAGTTGAGACACAGATGTAGAGAACAGACATATGGACACCAAGGGGGGAAAACTGCGGTGGGGTGGGGATGGTGGTGTGCTGAATTGGGCGATTGGGATTGACATGTATACACTGATGTGTATAAAATTGATGACTAATAAGAGCCTGCAGTATAAACAAACAAACAAAAAAAATAAAATAAAAATTAAAAAATTAAAAAAAAAAAGATGCTACCAGAAAACTACTAGAGCTAATCAATGAATTTAATAAAGTAGCAGGATACAAAATTAATGCACAGAAATCTCTTGCATTCTTATACACTAATGATGAAAAATCTGAAAGTGAAATTAACAAAACACTCCCATTTACCACTGCAACAAAAAGAATAAAATATCTAGGAATAAACCTACCTAAGGAGACAAAAGACCTGTATGCAGAAAATTATAAGACACTGATGAAAGAAATTAAAGATGCTACAAATACATGGAGAGATTATACCATGATCTTGGATTGGAAGAATCAACATTGTGAAAATGACTCTACTACCCAAAGCAATCTACAGATTCAATGCAATCCCTATCAAACTACCACTGGCATTTTTCACAGAACTAGAACAAAAAATTTCACAATTTGTATGGAAACACAAAAGACCCCGAATAGCCAAAGCAATCTTGAGAACGAAAAATGGAGCTGGAGCAATCAGGCTCCCTGACTTCAGACTATACTACAAATCTACAGTAATCAAGACAGTTTGCCACTGGCACAAAAACAGAAATATAGATCAATGGAACAGGATAGAAAGCCCAGAGATAAACCCACGCACATATGGTCACCTTATCTTTGATAAAGGATGCAAGCATATACAGTGGAGAAAAGACAGCCGCTTCAGTAAGTGGTGCTGGGAGAACTGGAGAGGTACATGTAAAAGTATGAAGTTAGAACACTCCCTAACACCATACACAAAAATAAATTCAAAATGGATTAAAGACCTAAATGTAAGCCCAGACATTATCAAACTCTTAGAGGAAAACATAGGCAGAACACTCTATGACATAAATCACAGCAAGATCCTTTTTGACCCAACTCCTAGAGAAATGGAAATAAAAACACAAATAAACAAATGGGACCTAATGAAACTTAAAAGCTTTTGCACAGCAAAGGAAACCATAAACAAGACAAGAAGACAACCCTCAGAATGGGAGAAAATATTTGCAAATGAAGCAACTGACAAAGGATTAATCTCCAAGATTTACAAGCAGCACATGCAGCTCAATAAAAAACAAACAAACAACCCAATCCAAAAATGGGCAAAAGACCTAAATAGACATTTCTCCAAAGAAAATAAAGAGATGAAACAGACACATGAAAGAATGCTCAACATCCTTAATCATTAGAGAAATGCAAATCAAAAAAACAATGAGATATCATCTCACACAGGTCAGATGGCCATCATCAAAAAATCTAGAAACAATAAATGCTGGAGAGGGTGTGGAGAAAAGGGAACACTCTTGCACTGTTGGTCTGAATGTAAATTGATACAGCCACTATGGAGAACAGTATGGAGGTTCCTTCAAAAACTAAAAATAGAACTACCATACGACCCAGCAATCCCACTACTGCGCATATACCGTGAGAAAACCATAATTGAAAAAGAGTCATGTACCAAAATGTTCATTACAGCTCTATTTACCATAGCCAGGACATGGAAGCAACCTAAGTGTCCATCATTGGATGAACGGATAAAGAAGATGTGGCACGGACAGTTTATTTTAGTGTGTTCAAAGAACAGTCAAGTTCGAGAGCGCTGCCATAGTACACTCTCAAAAGTTAATGGCAAGCTGCACTCCTCGAGTGTATAAAGGCCCAACAACTGTGAAGGCATTTCCCTGTGGGCAAAAGAAGAAAACAAAAAGGCCATCTCCCCAAAAAGAAAAGGGGCGTATGGGGCAGAAAAAGAACGACAGTATTTTTCAACTACGGCTCTTTCAGTGTATGGGACCTGATACCATGGCTCGCTGTGCCTGGTAAAGTTTCAGAGGTCCTGCCAAAGATCTGTGAGGTTTCCAGGAGAGCTGCCGGAAGCCTGCGGTTCAGAGGCCAGAGGAGCGTGAACTGGCTGCAAGCAGCCTGCCTAGGCTTCCTCACTCCACAAGTATGCGTTTTCCCCAGGAAGGAGTTTGAACCTTGAAAGGCCTCCGTTACTTGCAGGGGTCTGGCATGTAGGAGAAATGAAGGCTGCACCAAGGCGTCCTCAACAGAGTGAGCTCTCAAACTATAGTTCTCCCTGGCAGTGGTGAGACATTCTGCAAATCAAGATAGTGACTTGGACCATAACAGAGACCTTCTCCAATAGCCCATAGGCTCGGGAGGCTCCCAGTGAGGTAAAGATAGTTGGATGCAACAACCACTCCAATGTTTTGGCCCCAGTTGGCTCGGTAGACGTCATGGGCATCCTGAATAGAGTCCCTTAGTGAAATCCTCGGGTAAGTAAGGGTAATCCTTAAGTGAGCTTGCTTCCAGAAAATAGAAGCAAGGAGATGATTGGCAGGGAAAGGCTCTGAGATTGCAGCGGTCAGCACGAGCTTGACAGATGCAATGTCACACAACGTTTCTTATCCCAGGAAACAACTCCAAAGCAGTGCATTCTTTCCTGGACTGGAAGATAATCTATGAGCTCTGTGGCAAGACCACTGTTTGATTGTGACGTCCTAGAGCTCGTTGGACTCGTCCTCTACAGCTGCACTCATTTCTCTCTGGCGTATGCCAAGCAGTAAGCAGGCCTCGTCCACAGCAGCAGAAGCCTGTTCCCCCAGCTGCGAAAATACAGATAAGGGTGAAGCTTCAAGAAGAAAGAGGTGTGCCACAGACAGTGCTCTCTGCAAAGGTTACAGGAAACCCTGCGTAGGACTACCTAAGTTAGCAGAGTGGTAGGAGTTCTGCCCACAAACCCTTTGGAGAGCTGCAGCCCCCGCCACGTAGCAAGCTGCGTTCAGAGGGTAAGTGGAAGCAGTACGCCTGTGGAGCCTGTGAAGGCTTTGGAATATTGAGTGTGGACATCGGGGTCAGAGCATGCACGTGTGCTTAGACACTTTGCACCAGGGACGAGGGCAGGTAAGTCGTTAGTTCAGAAAAGCAGAAGGTTGAACTTTGCACAGGCTACGGTGATTGTAGGCACAAAGTAGCCTTCTCCAAGAGCAGAGAAGCAGAGGCCGTCTCGACCAGCATCACAAAGAGCATCCAGTCACAAAAGGAACACATTGGAAGCAGGCTACCAATGCACAGTTTTCGAGGAAGGTACCTCAAGGCCAAGAAAGTGATACCTTGGGGGTGACCCGGACAACGATGTCTTCCCCCAGAAAGTAATTCTAGCACTTGTGATTCCTAAGTGAGCTGAGCTGCACAACCCTTGCCCCACAGTGGTGAGGCACAAGCATTGCAAATGGCCAGTGAACCACCAAATACACAGGCGCAGTAGTACCACCCACATCTCTCAGAGAACAAAGAGTTTCCATGCAGTGCATTCCCTCGTCATATGGAACGTGTATTTTAGTGTGTTCAAAGAACAGTCATGTTCGAGAGCGCTGCAATAGTACACTCTCAAAAGTCAATGGGAAGCTGCACTCACTCTAGTGTGTAAACGCCGAACACTGTGAAGGCATTTTCCCTGTGTGCAAAAGAAGAAAATAAAAAGGCCATCTTCCCGAAAAGAAAAGAGGCCTAATGATCTCAAAAAGAATGAAAATATATTTCAAGTACGGCCCTTTCTGTGTACGGGACTTGAAAGCATGACTTGCTGTGCCTGGTAAAGTTTTAGAGGTCCTGCCAAAGATTTGTGAGGCTTCCAGGAGAGCTGCCGGAAGCCTTCGTTTCAGAAGACAAAGGAGCGTGAACTGGCTGCAAGCAGCCTGCCTAGGCTTCCTCGCTCCACATGTATGCGTTGTCCCCAGGAAGGAGTTTGAACGCTGAAAGGCCCCCTTTACTTGCTCGGGTCTGGAATGTAGTAGAAATGAATGAAGCACATAGGGATTCTCTTTAAATAACCTATGCTCTGTGAAAGACACTGTTAAGAGAATGAAAAGACAAACCATTGACTAGGAAAAAAAATACCTGCAAAACACATAAAAGGCTGGTATCCAAAACACAGGGAGAACTCTTCAAACTCAGCACTAAGAAAGAAAACCATCAATTTAAAAATAGGCTAAAGCTCTGAACAGACATGTCCTCAAAGAAGATATACAGATGACAAATAAGCGTATTATAAGTTAATCCACAGTATATGTCATTAGAGAACTGGAAATGAAAGTAACAATGAAGTATCACTACGCATTTACTAGAATCACTAAAATCTAAAATACTGACAACATCAAATGCTCGTGAGTATATGGAGCAACAGGAACTCTTATTCATTGCTGATAGAAATGCAAAGTGGTGTAGCCCCTTTGAAAGACAGTTTGAGAAGTTATTTAACAGCAAAGCATAGTCTTACCATATAATCCAGTAATCGAGATCCTTGGTATTTGCCCAAATGAGTTGAAAACATGTCCACACAAAACTTTGCATGTGGATATTAATAGCAGCTTTGTTCACAATTGCCAAAACTTGGAAGCAACCAAGATATCCCTCAGGATGTAAGTGGATAAATAAACTGTGGGACATCCAGAGGATGGAATATTATTCAGCACTAAAAAACAATGAGCTATGAAACCATAGAAACATGTGGAGAAACCTTAAATGCATATTATTAAGTGAAAGAAGCCAATCTGTGAAGACTACATACTATATGATTCCACTTATATGTCATTTTGGAAAAGTCAAAAGTATGGAGACAGTAAAGGATCAGTGGTTGCCAGGGATTCAGGGAAAGGAGGGAGGAATGAATTGGCAAGGCATAGAGGATTTTAGGGCAATGAAACTATTTTGTATGATAGTGTAATGGTGGATACATGTCACTGCACATTTGTCAAAACTTGTAGAATATACACCAAGAGTAAACTCTAATGTAAACTATGGACCTTGGTTAACAATAATGTATCAGTATCAGCTCATTAGTTCTAACAAATATAGCACACTAATGCAAGCTGTTAGTAATAGGGGAAACTTGGGGGGGGGGGCGGGCCAGGGAATATGTGGAAAGGCTATACTTCTCATTTTTTTTTTTGTAAACCTAAAACTGCTCAAAAAATAAATAAAGTTTATTAAATTAAAAAATACCTCAACAGAGCATCAGAGGATGGACAAACAAAGCCTGGACAAAACAGCAGGAAAAGCACACAGTTCAACAACCAAAAACAAAAAAAAAGAATTGGCACAGTGACTCTGGTTGGCCATAAGGGGTGTGTGTGTGTGTGTGTGTGTGTATTGAGAACTGGGATGCTGTATGATCTTCTGTAAGCGGGGAGAGACGTTGGGTCAGATACAAGTAGGGTTGACTCCTGACTACCACTCGCTATGTGACTAGGCACATCTGAGATAGAGGGCACCACGAGGCCGTCCAGAGTCGGCTCAGAGCCGGTGTTGCTCCCTCCAGTCTCCCTTCATCCTGATAGTTCTCCGCTCAGGGAATTCCACGGGCCTGGGAGCGAGAGGGCCCGAGCTCCGGCCCTCTGAGAAGGAACCGGCACCACAGAAAGTGATGGCGATGGAAACGTGTGGGGAAGTGAGCCTTAGAGATAGCGGCAATAATGGGAGAAGACAGGAGCCATGAAGGAGGACGGGCTGTACTATCCGTGCCAGGGCGAGAGTGAGGCCGACCTGGTGGAACCCCAGTTCCCCTGTGCCCCCGAAATCGCCGCCACAGTCTTCCAGCTTGGGGGCGCCCCACTCGGCCCTGCCCAGCTTGTGCTTCTAGGGGTCTCAGGCTCAGGACGCAGGTGGGACGCCAGCGGAGGCTCCAAGGCGAGTCCCTGCCGCGTTTCTCCAGGGCCCGGGAAGAGGGAACTGCCCGCACATAAGGTGAGGGCGAGGGCAGGAGCTCAGCAAAAGCTGAGCAGCCCCGGAAGCGGCAGAAGCTCAATCGCGGGTTCCCAGCCCCGGATACTCGCTTCTCACTCTCAGCCGGGTCCGGCCGCAGACCCCAGCCCTCTAGCTGCCCCTCCGAACCCCCTGATAGAGGCCTCACCCGTGCCCTTGACTGGGCCCACTTGAGGCCCTGGAAACAGAGACTCCTGAAGAGCTGCCCTGCGCCTGATCCCTGGGGGCTCCCCAGACCTGGATGGGTAAGGTAAGGCTGGGTCTGCCCCCAGACTTGCCCTAAGCGCTCAGGAGACCATGAGCAGAGACACGAAGAAGCCCCTTCTGCTGGCCCTGGGTGCCCGCCAGGGCTCTAATTGACCAAAGCTGAAACCCGCTGGAGGTGACAAAAACGACTGAAACCTGAGTCCCCGCTTCCGTGTGTTGATGCCCTTTGCTGATTCTTTGTAAAATCCAAGTGGAACCTTGCAATCCTGGCTCACAAACAAAGCGGGTGTCCTGGAGAGGGTGTAACCACAGGGGAACACCGCCTCCTTGTGGTCAGTGTTTGGTGGCTTCAGTGATGACGGGAAAACCACAAAAGGCTGGTGAAACTCAGCAATAGAGCAGGGGAATCACAGAGGCCGCTGGGAGTATGAAGAGCTTAGAGCAATGGAATATTGTTTCTCCTACCAAACTGGAAAACGTTATAAAACATAAGTCCTCCCTCATAGGGAGATATAGGCAATGCATCTCTAAATCCACCACACTGTATGTATATATGGTATATGTTTTCAGAAAATGAACTACTGTTAAAATAATGTCTAATAATAAAATAATAAAAATAAAATAAGTGTCTATGCCCATGGGAAAAAATCTGGAAGGAAAACAAAATGGGGACTCCAGTAGAATAACTGAAAAAGTGAAGAGGCCCATAATGGTTGATTATACGTATCAATTTGACTGGCCATGGGTTGTTTGTGAGGGTGTTTCTGGATGAAATTAACTTTTGAATTCATGGAATCAGTAAAGCAGATGGTCCTCCCCAAGGTGGACCAGCCAATTCATAGAAGGCCTGAATAGAACAAAAGGTGGAGGAAGAAGAAATTCCTCCCTCTTTCTTCTTACCCAGTTGCTTGAGCTGGGGCATCTATCTTCTGCCCTGGGCTTCCATGGTTCTCAGGCCTTGGGGCTCAGCCTGATTTACACCACCAGTTTTCCTGGGTCTCCAGCTTGCAGCTGGTAGATTTCTCAACCTCCAGAATTATGTGAGCCAATTTCTTATTTTATACACACACACACAATTGGTTCTGTTTCTCTGGAGAACACTGATTAGTGCAAGGCCCCTGAAATCTACCTTCTTATCCCAATGGATTCTCTCTCCTTTATCTGCCACAAGATTTTCAGGACAGAAGATCTTCATGTCACTTGCACAAAGGATTGTTTTATACAAAATGTTAACCATGAGGAAATCTCCCTTGTTTTAATCTCCCCCAGGACTGCACATTCTTATCCATGACCTCATGGCTACATTGAAGGATGGTCCTGCACACACTCAAGTCCAACGTTAGATGATGAAATTCCAATTAAAATCCCACTAGGGTTTCTGTGGGGATAGGATAAAATGACCTTAACATTGATATGGAAGACCATATGCATATTTCTGACCAAACTGCAGGCAAATTTTACGCAAGAAAAATAATGACAGCAACTTTATTTATTGGACATTAGAAAACACCACATTCCCACTGTAATAAAGTTTATTTTTAATGATGAAACAGATAAACAAAGCAAAATAACAAAGTTAGAGTCAGGAGCAAGATTCCAGGGTGTATTATTTATAAATAGCTTTCCATATCGGTGAGAAAAGGATAGATTATCTAATATAGATTATCTAATAAATGATGTTGCAGTCCCTATCTATCTAACTGTAAGAAAATGTAGCTGGACCATAACCTCACAGGATATAAAACATTACTTAAGGATTAAGTAAATATTTAAATAAGGGGAAAAATAACCTTAGCAGAATGTTTAAGAGACTGTATTAGTTTTGTATTGGTACTGTAACAAATTACCACAAACTTAGTGATTTAAAACATTACAAATTTGTTATCACACAGTCCAGAGGTCAGAAGAATCACACTGAAAGCAAGTGTTGGCAGGGCTGTGTTCCTTCTGGAATATCTCAGAGAGAATCCATTCCTTTGCCTTTTCCAGCTTCTATAATCCGCCTGCATTCCTTGACTTACAGCTCCTTGCATCTTCAAAGCCAGCAACTACATCACTCCTACCTCTACTTCTGTGGTCTGACTCATTCACTCTGCTGCCTCCCTCTTTCACTTATTAGGACTCTTGTGATTCACATTGGTTCCACCCAGAAAATCCAGGATGAACTCCCCATTTCAAGGTCAGCTGATTAGCACCCTTGATTCCATCTGCAAACTTAATTCTCCCTTACCATGTAAAAGAACATGTTCACAGGTTGTGGGGATCAGGACATGGATATCTTTGTGGGAGCCATTATTCTGCTTACCACAGAGGTTATATGGATTTAGAAGTTGGGAAGAAATTTTAAACCAAGACATGAAACCCAAAAGCCATTTATTAACTATAAAATAAAATTTTAAACTCATTAAAAACATGAAAAGCAAAAAATATGATAAACAATGTGCAAAGAAAAGGCAGATTGGGAAAATGGATATGTATATAAGTCAGGTAAAGGATAAGAGCATTAATATACGATATATGGATCTTCTAAATTGAAAACAAAATCAAAGAAAAAAGTCAAAACATATGGGTATCAAATTCACAGAAGAACTAAACAAAATAGCAAACATATATTTGAAAAAGACTTTCCTAGTAGTGGGGAAATGCAAGTTGAAATTATGATAAAATTATGAAACATCACCTTACTTAGACCTATCAGGCTGATGCAAAATGAGAAAGAGTGAAGACATATTCCAAATGGTGTTCAGGAAAGTATATTCTCCTACATTGAAATGTAAAGTGTTACAGCTCTGGGGGAAAGCAATCTGGAAATAGCAATTATTTAAAATATAGATAAAATGTGCCCAGCTATCACACTCCTAGGAACCTATTCCATAGTAGTCACAGGTAAGAAGAATGTATAGAACAACAAGGATATTTCTTAAACATTGCTACACTGAGAAGCAAAAGAATGGGAAGGAAGGAAGGAAGAAAGGAAGGAAGGGAGGGAGGGAGGATTTATATAGAATAGGTAGTATTTCTTCTTCAAATGTTTCACATAACTCCAGTGGAAGCTATTTGAACCTGGAATTTTGTAAGAATATTTATAATTACAAATTCAAAGTCTTCAGCAAATTATAGAACTACAACCAATCCCCGAATTAGGATGGTTTGGCTTATGATTTTTCAACTTTACAATGGTATGAAAACAATACACTTTCAGTAGAACGCATACTTCGAATTTTGAATTTTGATCATTTTCTGGGTTACCAATATGCAGTATGATACTTCCTCATGACGCTGGGCAATGGGAGCAGCCGTAGCTCACAGTCAGCCGCATGACCACAAGGGGAAACAACAGATACACTTACAACTATTCTGTTTTTCACTTTCAGTATTCAATAAATTACATGAGATAGTCAACACTTTATTATAAAATAGGCTTTGTGCTGATGATTTTGCCCAACTGTAGGCTAATGTTTAAGTGTTCTGAGCACGTTTAAGGTAGGTTAGGCTAAGCTATAATGTTCAGTAGGTTAGGACATATAACTTCCCATCATAAGTTGAGGAAGATCTGTTTACAGAATTTGTGTGTGTGTGCGTGCGTGTTTGTGTGTGTACGTGTGTTTTGCTCTAGACAGTGTCTTGGCAGTTTATTGATATTTTCGAAGAACTAGCTTTTGGTTTTACTGGTTTTTCTCTGTTCTATATCTGTTTTCTATTTCATTAATTTCCACTTTAATCTTTATAATTTCCTTTCTTCTATCTGCTTGGCATTTAATTTGCCTTCTTTTATTAACTTCCTAAGGGAGGAGCTTTGATCATTTCTTTTTCCTAATGTAAGCACCTAAAATCATAAATTTCCCTCTAAGCTTATTTGAATCCCACAAATTTCAACATGTTGTGATTTCATTATCATTTGATCTGAACTGTTTTCTTAATTACCTTGTGATTTCTTCCTTGACCAATGGGTTGTTTCATAGTGAGTTTTAAAATTGCCAAATATTAAAAAAATAAAAATAATAAATATTTTTGCTTTTCTAGATGTTTGCTGGATTTCAATCACTTGAAATCTATTGAGACTTGTTTATTGCTGGACAGATGATCTACACTGGTGAATGACATGTGCACTTGAAAAAAACCTGTATTCTGCAGTCATTGAAAGTTGTGTTCTAAAAATGTCAATAGCTTAAGGTAATGGATGCTGTCACTTAGATCTACTAAATCTCCATAATTTTGGGCCTAGTTTAACTGTTAAAATCTCCAATTATGATTGTGGATTTATCTATTTCTTCCTTAATTTTTCAGTTTTTGCTTTATGTATATTGAAGCTCTATTATTATGTATATATACATTTATATCTGTTATATCTTCCTGATGTACTGACCCTTTTCATTATTATGGAGAGTGCTTCTTTGTCTCTGGGAATACTCTTGACCAAAACTCTATTTTTATCTTAACACGCTGACCTTGTATCTCTTTCTATGGGGTTCTGTCATTCACTCTTCTCACACTTCATCTTTACACTTTACAATTACAATAATTAAGAATTAATAATCAAAAGTTAATAAGCAAAGCATTGCTGAGGTGAAGTAGGAATTCCAGGTAAGCTCACAACCTCATCTCCATCTCCCAGGCACAAGCACAGAAATATTATATATTAAATTGGATTTGGGAGATGAGGAAAATGAGAGACAACGGTGTCCCAGATGTGGTGAAGTTGAGTGAAACAAAAGCAGAAAATTGTCCAGATGCCTGATGAAAAGATGGGTGAATTTATAGAAAGTATCTTAGTAATTAGTAAAATTAGGAAAAGAAGGAAAGATAGACTACTGTTTTGCAACTACACATGAAAACAAAGTTGCTTGCAATGATCATCAATGGCTTCCAACATCATAAAAAGAAAGACAACCAGGCAATGGGATGGAAGCCACAGCCCAGCCTACTGAGTTGTCTTGGCAAAGAATCAAACCTCCATCTGATCCAGTCTCTGGACCTAACCACCAATGCAAAGGAGAGCAGAACAAACTAGAGAACACCTTGGGCTGCAGTCAGCCACATCTAGATGGGACAGGCATCCCTGAGGGGGCTAGTGCCTCGAGGGGTGGGATTGGCCGGAATGAGGCTGTCACTGTGATCCAGTCTCCTAAGGGCCTGGTCCCCTTGCAAGAGCTGCCTCACATGGGACAGGGTGGCCCCCTGGGGGCTTTGGATCCCAGCTCTTGGTCTGCCCTACCCCCAGGCATACCAGTCTGCCACCAACGAAGACTGGGAACCTGAATGGGGCAGTGGTACTGCAGCTCCATGTTGCCATTTCCAAGTGAGGAGGAGCAGGCGATGGCAGAAGCCCAAGCATTTTTCTTGGCTGTCAGTGGCTCCCCTCATCCTGGCAACGCAGGAATCATCAGTTGGGCAGGAATCCATGGAGCAAAAATTATTACCCATCCTTTCACGAGGCCCCTGTAAGGTACCTGCCAGTTCCAGAAGGTTAAATCCAATGAGAAAGCCAAGGGCGGGAGGAGATCTGGGGATCTCAGATCTCATATCTCCTCGGATATGCCTGCCTTCAGAAGCCTTTCAGCTCCAATCTAGCCAGAGTCCTGGAACAGAGCCTCCTGTTCCAGGTCAATCTGTAGAAGTCCAGAAGAACTTAGGAGGGGCATCCCTTGTCTCCCAAGCAGCCCATGTCACTCATAGCCTTAATTACCATCCCCCGCAGGAGAGCCCTGAATCCCGGCTCCAGCTAGCCTCCAGGCAGCACTGTCTCTGGGCAAGGCTTTCGCGTCCTCTGTCTGACCAGGACAATGGAACGCTGGAGCCCGGTCAAGGAGGTCTCTACTAGTTCAAAATAAACAGATTCACAGACTTCCCAGGGAAGGCCCTTGGAGGTGGAGCTGGCATTCACGTCCCAGCAGCCTGAGGAGCACCTGTGTCAGGACAGACTAATATGAACAGAAATTAAACCTTGCCCCATAGGGTTAAAAAACCCATCACTAAGAGAAATTCTTGAGCTTATCTTACAGAACTGCAGATAAGGAAGCAGGTTGTTAAAATCACCTCCTCTTACAACATGACAAAATTGACTGAAACCAGTTGGAAAGAGTATGGCAGATTGGAGTCTGTGAAAAATAAACTTGCTTGTCCAATGCATGACCTTTTGACATCACAGCCCATATTTCCCCCACATGTTTCATACCAGCTCTCCAGGAATTTGCACCTGCTAGCCATGAAGAAGTATGAAGCCCTACACATAAGAATCCATCACTCCCTTAAACTTTGTAACCAACCACTTTTCCCCCCTTTCTGCTCCAAAACCTGAACCTGTAAATATCAACCTCACCTTGCTGTTGGGAAGACAGATTTGAGCCTTGCTCCCTGCCTCCTTGCAATAAAGCTTTTCTCAAAAGCTGGTGCTATAACATAGGCTTCTATGTGCATCAGGCATCAAGCCCTTTGCTCCATAACAGAAGTATCTGCCCTTCCAAAGGAGAGAAAAGCTGAGATGAAAGACCAGGGATAGAGTGGGGGAGTGTCCTTAGGAGTCTGTGCCCTTCTCTCCAGGATCCCCCTTCAGGGTGTTTTCATTCTGGACAAGCGGAGCTGGACAGGAGTCTCCTCAGTTCCACCTCCTGGAGCTTCCATTGCTCTGCTTCCCATGCTCCCTTCTGCCCTCAGTGCTGACTCCAACCTCCCAGAACCCCCAGTACTGCTCCCTCTAGAGGCTGTGGGCACTAAGTGTCTACCTCTGCCCCAGACCCCAACTTGTCTCTGTTCTTGACTTTTCCTCTCCCTGCCACCCACTTCCCAGAGCATGACTCCAGCTACAAAAGGCTGATCACTCAGACCATCAAAGCTTGTCCCTTCCAGCTGCAACTTCAAGGCGGCCTCTGAGTGGCTGTGCCCATGGGTGGGGGCAGGCAGCTCTGGCTTTATTTTTCCCCCTGTCCTTTTCACTCTCTCACCCTCCTTTTTGTCCTGTTGTCTCCAGTTTCTTCCCTAGAAATTCTCCATTTTTATCCATTTCAAGATGCTTTTAATATGTGTTTGTTCCATGTGTTTATGCAAAGGGGGGATTGAGGTCCCAGGATGGCCCTCTTCCCTCCTCATGTCCTTCTAGGAAAGCATTTCCACCTGGGAACTGGGCTTTTGCCCTAGCAGGAAATTCTGCACCTCCTTTGTAAGAGTGAGAGTGGAAGGAGGGGCTCTGAGGGGGCGAGGTGTATGCAAATGAACAGGGAGCCACTTTGTGGGATTTTTTATATTTTACTTTTATTTTTTAATTTTTATTTATCTTTTTATTTTATATTGAAATATAGTTGATTAACAATGTTGTGTTAGATTCAATTATACATATACACGTATCTATTCTGTTTCAAATTCTTTTCCTTTTAAGTTGTTACAGAATATTGAGCAGAGTTCCCTGTGTTATACAGTACGTCTTTGTTGGTTATCTATTTTAAATATAGTAGTGTGTATATGTCAATCCCAAACTCCCAATTTATCCCTCCCCCTTTGGTAACCATAAGTTTGTTTTCTAAGTCTGTGAGTCTGTTTCTGTTTTGTAAATAAGTTCATTTATATCATTTTTTTTTAGATTCTGCATATGAGCAATATCCTATGATATTTGTCATTCTCTGTCTGACTTACTTCACTTACTATGATAATCTCCTGTTCCATCCATGTTGCTGCAAATGGCATTATTTCATTCTTTTAATGGCTGAGTAATATTCCATTGTATATATGTACCACATCTTCTTTATCCATTTATCTGTCAAGGGACATATAGGTTGCTTCCATGTCTTGGCTATTGTAAACAGCCATTGCATTGTATTGCAATGAACATTGGGGTACATGTATTCTTTTGAACCATGGTTTTCTCTGGATGTATGCCCAGGAGTGGGATTGTTGGATCATATGGTAGCTCTACTTTTAGTGTTTTAAGGAACCTTCTCCATAGTGGCTGTACCAATTTACATTCTCACCAAGAGCATAGGGAGTGTTCCCTTTTCTCCACACCCTCTCCAGCATGTATTGTTTGTAGACTTTTTGATGATGCCCATTTTGATTGGTGTGAGGTGATGTCTCATTGCAGTTTTGATTTACATTTCTCTAATAATTAGCAATGTTGAACATCTTTTCTTGTGCCTCTTGGCCATCTATATGTCTTCTTTGGAGAAATGTCTATTTAAGTCTTCTGCCCATTTTTTGATTGGGTTGTTTGTTTTTTGATATGAGCTGCATGAGCTGTTTGATCAATGGAACAGGATAGAAGGCCCAGAAATAAAATCAAGAACCTGTGGTCAATTAATCTACAACAAAGGAGGCAAGGCTATACAATGGAGAAAAGACAGTCTCTTCAATGAATGGTGCTGGGAAACTGGACAGATACATGTAAAAGAATGAAATTAGAACATTATTTAACACCATATACAAAAATGAACTCCAAATCGATTAAAGACCTAAATGTAAGACCTGATACTATAAAACTCTTAGAGGAAAACATAGGCAGAACACTTTTTGACATAAATCACAGCAATATCTTTTTTGATCCATCTCCTAGAGTAATGGAAATAAAAGCAAAAATAAACAAATGGGACCTAATTAAACTCAAAAGCTTTTGTACAGCAAAGGAAACCATAAACAAAATGAAAAGAAAACCCACAGAATGGGAGAAAATATTTGCAAACGATGTGACCGACAAAAGATTAATCTCCAAAATTTACAAATGGTTTACGGGATTGATGCCTCTCCCGGTCCTGCCTAGTGATGCACCAGGGGAACCCAGTGGTCTCCCAGATCAGGGAGGAGGGAGATAGAAGGGATTCCAAGCCCCCAGCCTCCAGCCCCCTCCTCCTGTTCAGACCCAGGCTTGAGGTGGGGGGATGGCTCTGGACTGTAGGGCACCCTGTCAGCTCCTTCAGTTCCTTCTGTCTCCCAGTTCCTCTGTCTTGCATCCCCTTCCATGCTCCTGTTTGGGCCTAAGGCAGACCATCCCAAAATATGCCACAAAGGCATATTGATTATTTTGAATTAAAGTTACTTGAGAAACAGCCTGGGGGTGGTTAAAAAACCACGCCGACACCCCTTTTCCTCCTGAAAGCAGGAGATAAATCATCCATGTGAAGGTATCCACCCTGTACCAGGAGGATTAAAAGCATCCTTATCACCAGAGTTAAGGAATTCAAGACTATGAAAGATGTATAAACAAACTTTGTTACTTCTTCAATAGTCTGCTACCCCAAACACAAGCCCCTTTGTTTTGTTAAATGTTCACAAATTGTCTAAAATGATTGAAACCACAAAATGTGTGGGAGGGGAGTAAAAAAACGTAGATGTTTTAGAATGTGTTTGAAAGTAAATGACTACCAGTTTAAGGCAAGTAGATACAGCTACTAAGTAAATATATGTCAATATATATGAACCCCATGGTAACCAGAAATCAAAAACCTACAACAGGGACACAAAAACCAAAAAGAAAGAAACACAAGCACACTATTAAAGAAAGTAATCAAACCACAAGGGAAGAAACAAAAAAAGAAGAAATGAAAGGAGAAGAATTAGAAAAACAACTGGGAAAAAAGTAATAAAATGGCAATAAGTACATACCTATCAATAATTACTTTAAATGTCAGTGGACTAAATGCTTCAATCAAAAGACCTAGGGAGGCTGATTGGATGTGGTGCTGGGAAAACTGGACAGGTACATGTAAAAGTATGAAATTAGAACACTCCCTAACACCATACACAAAAATAAACTCAAAATGGATTAAAGACCTAAATGTAAGGTCAGACACTATCAAACTCTTAGAGGAAAACATAGGCAGAACACTCTATGACATAAATCACAGCAAGATCCTTTTTGACCCAGCTCCTAGAGAAATGGAAATAAAAACACAAATAAACAAATGGGACCTAATGAAACTTAAAAGCTTTTGCACAGCAAAGGAAACCATAAACAAGACCAAAAGACAACCCTCAGAATGGGAGAAAATATCTGCAAATGAAGCAACTGACAAAGGATTAATCTCCAAGATTTACAAGCAGCTCATGCAGCTCAATAACAAAAAAACGAACAACCCAATCCAAAAATGGGCAGAAGACCTAAACAGACATTTCTCCAAAGAAGATATACAGATTGCCAACAGACACATGAAAGGATGCTCAACACCACTAATCATCAGAGAAATGCAAATCAAAACTACAATGAAGTATCATCTCACACCGGTCAGAATGGCCATCATCAAAAAATCTACAAACAATAAATGCTGGAGAGGGTGTGGAGAAAAGAGAACACTCTTGCACTGTTGGTGGGAATGTAAATTGATACAGCCACTATGGAGAACAGTATGGAGGTTCCTTAAAAAACTACAAATAGAACTACCATACGACCCAGCAATCCCACTACTGGGCATATACCCTGAGAAAACCGTAATTCAAAAAGAGTCATGTACCAAAATGTTCATTGCAGCTCTATTTACAATAGCCAGGACATGGAAGCAACCTAAGTGTCCATCATCGGATGAATGGCTAAAGAAGATGTGGCACATATATACAATGGAATATTACTCAGCCATAAAAAGAAATGAAATGGAGGTATTTGTAATGAGGTGGATGGAGTTAGAGTCTGTCATACAGAGTGAAGTAAGTCAGAAAGAGAAAAACAAATACAGTATGCTAACACATATATATGGAATCTAAGGAAAAAAAAAAAAAGGTCATGAAGAACCTAGTGGCAAGATGGGAATAAAGACACAGACCTACTAAAGAATGGACTTGAGGATATGGGGAGGGGGAGGGGTGAGATGTGACAGGGTGAGAGAGTGTCATGGACATATATACACTACCAAATGTAAAATAGATAGCTAGTGGGAAGCAGCCGCATAGCACAGGGAGATCTGCTTGGTGCTTTGTGACCACCTAGAGGGGTGGGATAAGGAGGGTGGGAGGGAGGGAGATGCAAGAGGGAAGAGATATGGGAACATATGTATATGTATAACTGATTCAGTTTGTTATAAAGCAGAAACTAACACACCATTGTAAAGCAATTATACTTCAATAAAGATGTTTAAAAAAAATCATCAAATATCATGATCAATTTGGATTTATCCCTTGGTCACAAAGATGGTTTAACATTGGCAAATCAAAATGTGATAAACCATATCAACAAAAGGAAGGATAAAAATCACATCATCTCAATAGATGCAGAAAAAGCATTTGACAGAATTCAACACCCATTTATGATAAAAAAAAAAAACCTCTCATCAAAGTGGGTATAGAGGGAACATATCTCAATATAATAAAGATAATTTATGACAAACCTACAACTAATTTAAAACTCAAAGGAAAGCCTTTCCTCTAAATCCAGGAACAAGACAAGGATGCCCACTCTAGCCACTTCTTTTCAACATAATATTGTAAGTCCTAACTGCAGCAATAAGACAAGAAAAGGAAACAAAAGGCATCCAAATTGGAAGGGAAGAAATAAAACTGTCACTATTTGCAGATGACACGATACTATATATAGAAAACCCTAAAGCTGCCACCAAAAAAACTATCAGAATTAAAAAATAAATTCAGAAAAGTTGCAGGATCGGAGATTAATATACAGAAATCTGTTGCTTTTCTATATGCTAAATGAACTATCAGAAAGAGAAAGCAAGAAAACAATCCCATTTACAATTGCATCAAAAAGAATAAAATACATAGGAATAAACTTAACCCAGGAGACGAAAGTCTTATACTCTGAAAACTATAAAACACTGATGAAGAAAACTGAAGATGATACAAAGAAATGGAAAGATAGCCCATGCTCCTGGATTGGAAGAATTAATATTGTTAAAATGACCATACTATTCAAAGCAATTTACAGATTTAATGCAATCCCTATCAAAATACCCATGACATGTTTCACAGAACTAGAACAAATAATCCTAAAATTCATATGGAACCACAAAAGACTCCAAATTGCCAAAGCAATCTTGAGAAAAATGAAAAAAACTGGAGGTATCACCCTCCCAGACTTCAGACTGGACTACAAAGCTACAGTAATCAAAACAGCATGGTACTGGCACAAAAACAGACACATAGATCAATGGAACAGAATAGAGAGCCTATAAATAAACCCACACACCTATGGTCAATTAATCTATGACAAAGGAGACAAGAATATACAATGGAGAAAAGACAGTCTTTTCAACAAGGGGTGCTGGGAAAACTGGACAGCTCCATGTAAAACAATGAAATTAGAACATTTCCTCACACTATACACAAAAATAATCTCCAAATGGATTAAAGACTTAAATATAAGACCTGAAACTATAAGACTTCTAGAAGAGAACATAGGCAAAACACTCTGATATTTTGATATGGAAGCAACCCAAGTGCCCATTAGCAGACAAATGGATAAAGAAGATGTGGTTTGGAATGGAATATTCCTCATCCATAAAAATTAATGATATTCTACCATTTGCAGCAACACGGATGGAGCTAGAGAATATTATGCTTAGTGAAATAAGTCAGAGAAAGGCAAATACTGTATGATATCACTTATATGTGGAATCTAAAAATAATACAAACAAATGTATATGCAAAACAGAAACAGACTCACAGGTATAGAAAACAAACTAGTGGTTTCCAAAAAGGAGAGGGAAGTGGGGGAGGAGAGGAAGTTAGGGGTATGAGATTAAGAGATAAATTACAATGTGTAAAATAGATAAGTAACAAGGATATACTGTATAGCACAGGGAATTATAGCCATTATCTTGTAATAACTTTTAATGAAGAATAAATCTGTAAAAAATTCTGAATTACTATGCTGTATGCCTGAAACTAATATTGTAAAACAACTATATTTCAATTAAAAATGATGAAAGACTGAAAGTTTCCCCCTAGGGTCAAGAACATGATAAGACTGCCCACTCTCACCACTGCTATTCAACATAGTACTGGAAGTTCTAGCCAGAGCAGTTCGGTCAGAAAGATGAATAAAATGCATTCAAGTTAAAAAGGAAGAACTGAAATTATTTCTATTCAAAGATGACATGGTCCTATTTATAGAAAATCCTAGAGAATTGACACAAACACACAAAGAAGATATTGATGCAAATAAGTGAATTTAGCAAAGCTGCAGGGTACAAGATCAAGACACAAAAATCTGCTGTATTTCTATACACTAGTAATGAACAACCCAAAAATGAAATTTAGAAAACAATTCAATTGATGATAGCATCAAAAAGAACACATAGGAAAAATTTTAGCTAAGGAGGTGTAAGTTTTGTACAATTAAAACTGAAAAAAATTGCTAAAGAAACTAAAGATCTAAGTAAATAAAAAGACGTCTGGTGTTCATGATATGGAAGACTTAATATTGTTAATATGCCAGTACTCCTAAAGCAATCTACATAGTCTATGAAATCACTACCAAAATCCCATGGCAGTTTTTTTAAAAAGTAAAGGAAGAGCCAATCCTAAATTCATACTGAACTGCAAGGGCACTTAAATAGCCAAGTAATCTTGAAAAAGAAAAACAAGGTTGGAAGACTTGCACTTCCTGATTTCAAAACTTACTACAAAACAACAGTAATCAACACAGTGTGGTACTGGCATAATAATAGATACAGAGATATATGAAATAGAATTGAGAGTCCAGAAATAAACTCATATATCTGTAGTCAATTGATTTTCAACCTGGGTGCCCAAAACAATTCAATGGGGAAAAATAGTCTCTTAAATAAATGGTACCAAGACAACTAGATATTCAACATGTGAAAGAATTAAATTGGATTCCTATCTCACATGATAAATAAAAATTAACTCAAGATGGATCAAAGATCTAAATGAGAGAGCTAAGACTCTAAAACTCATAGAATAAAAGAGGTCATTCTGTGTGACTGGATTTAACTATGGTTTCTTAGATATGACATCTAAAGCATAAGCAACAAAGAAAATATAAACTGGATTTCATCAAAATTAAAAATTTTGTGCTTCAAAGTACACTATCAAGAAAGTGAAAAGACAATCCTCAGAATGAGAAAAAATATTTGCAAATCATATATCTGATAAGGTTCTTGTATCCAAAATATATAAAGAACTCCTACAAGTCAATAACAAAAAGACAAACTACTCAATTAAAAAATGGGCAAGGGATTTGAATAAGCATTTTTCCAAAGAAGATATACAAATGACCAACAAGCACATGAAAAGATGTTCAATGTGATTAATCATTTGGGAAATGTGGATCAAAATCACGAGACACTATGCACTAGGATGACTATAATCAACAAAACAAAAAATAACAAATGTTGGCCAAGACACGGAGAAATTAGAGCCCTCATGCATTGCTGGTGGGAATGTAAAACAGTGCAGCTGCTGTGGAAAATAGTTTGACGTAACTCAACAAATTAAGCTAGAATTACTAGGTGACCCAGCAATTCCACTCTTAAGTGTGTACACAGAGGAACTGAAAACAGGTAATGAAACACATACAAGTACACACTTGTTCAGAGCAGCACTATTCTCAATAGCCAAAGGTGAACACATATCCATCAATGGATGAATAGGTAAACAATATGTGATCTATCTATACAATAAAATATTACTTAGTCACAAAAAGGAATAAAGTACTGATACATGCTACAACATGGATGAACCTCAAAACAACATGTTAAGTGAAGGAAGCCAGACCAAAAGGTCACAAATTGCATGGTTTTTATCTGTATGAATATCTAAAGTAAGCAAATTACAGAGATTAAAAGCAGATTTGTAATTGCCAAGGGACGACGAGAGGGCGGAAGGAGATGACTGCTTTATAAGTAAAGCATCTCCTTTTGAGGAGATGAAAATGTTATGGAACTAGATAGTGGTGATGACTGCACAACATTATACGGTACTAAATCCCACTGAATAGTACACTTTCAAATGGTTAGAACAGTCAGTTTTGTTTAGTGAATTCTACCTCATTAAAAAAGGAACTAATTACTGATATACACAATAAGTTAGATGAAACTCAAGAGCATTATTCTAAGTAAAAGAAGCCACTCCAAAGATTACCTACCTACTGTGTGATTGCATTTATACGATATTCTGAAAAGGCAAATTAGATTAGTGGTTGCCAGGGGTTGGGGCTAGGGGACAGAATGAAAGATTTGGGGAACTGATGGAATTGTTGTGTGTCATGATTCTGAATTGATACACCCATGTATGCATTTGAAAAACTTATAAAACTGTATACCACAGAATTTATTATAGGTAAATTTTAAAATAATTTAAAATGGATATGGTATTAGTCATGTCTTTTATTTTCTGGATTCTGATGCTTTGATATCTGAGGTCTTGTTGACCCTGGAGGGACTGTCCCTCCCAGGGTTAGCCAATTCCTAGAGATAATAAAAACGTCACCTGAGAGCATTTCTTTCATATTCAAATGACCCAATCCACCTCCTTTATAGGCTCTCACACTCTGGTCCACTTGCCCTAATCACCCAGAGCTGGTACTGTACAACTAGGGGAACCCCTATGCTCCAGAGCTCACTAAAATTATTCAAACTAGCCAATCCTAAATCTGCTTATCCTGCTTTGCCGATTTCTTTCTGCAAAAACTACAATAAAGGCTCGTGTCCACAGTTTCTCCCTCTCTTTCTGCCTCCTCCCTGACGCCTGTGCTTCCCTCTGTAGCCCCCATGGTGTGGCAGTGTGTTCCCTCTTCCTGGGATCTTTTCAATAGCAGTCGTCTCATCATAGCTAAATAATAATAAAACCTATATTAACACAGACACACAAAATGTATTTGAAATCACCAAGAGACTTCCCAAAGAGAAAAATAGAGGTGCGATTTCCTCTATCAGATATCAGGATGTAATCTGAAGCCATAATAATTAGGATAGTTTGGTACTGGCACAGGGATAGATGAATAGACCAGTGGAATAGAACAGAGGGCCCGGAAATAGACCCAGCTCATATGCAACAATTCCATCAGTTCCCCAATATATAGTAGATGATAGATCTTGACAGTTCTGAGGGTCTGAAGGGACTACTCAGTCTATATGTTTTAAGTATTTGGCATTTTAGGCAAAGAAATATCTAAGTCTTAATTTCATGAGTGGATAAAATACTAATTGAAATTGAAGATTCACTTCTTTATAGGACTTCTGTGTTTTTCTTCAAATACAAAGGGAAGCTTGGCTTGTTTCATCAACTGCTTTACAAGGGCTGAGTCCTCTAAAACTGAACATACACAAGCCAAAGCAGAAGCCCCCCTGCAGTGGACGCTGTGCTAGGTTGGAGGGAGAACTGAATCACCTCTCAAGGCCCTTCCAACTTAAGGTTCCCACTAAGTAGCCCTAACTGATTGCTCATGTGTGTCGTCAAGAGCTCCTTATACAGAAGCTAATGAGTGAGTGAGTGAGTGAGTGAGTGAGTGAATGGAAAATCCACAGAAGATGGAGACATGGAGATCTCCTGGCCTGCCAGGAAGTGCTCCTCCCACGTGTGGCCCTTCCATCCCCCAAGAGATGGCCTCTGCTGGAGAACATGGATGGCAGAGGCATCTCCAAACCACTGATCCAAGTCACTGCTCCATGACACAGTTTCCAAATACAAAAAGCAAAGAGTAACATAGTACCTACCTCACAGGGTTGTGGTGAATCCAGTAGATTATATAGTGTATATTATATACACAAGGAACTCCTGCTGATTCTTCCCTGTATCATGAGTGCCTGTCACCTGGTAGGAATGCAAGGAATAACTGTTGAATGAATAAGTAAATTATGAAATAAATGCATGGAGTGCTTAGCATGGAGGCTGGCCACAGTCAGTACCTGATAAATATAATGACCATTACTGGATCTGTCACCTGCTCTAATGAAGGGTTTTCTTCTTTGGACACCCCAGCGCAGGTGGAAAGAGGAAAAACAGATCCTCTTGACACACTGTCTACACAGCTCTTCTCAAAGTTCAAGTCTCTCCTCATGCACTCTTCTTTTCTAAAGGTATAAAGTATGTAAATTTGAAATTTCATACTAAAAATCATTCATAAATCCTCACCTTGTGAACAATTTTTGAGGATAATGTGAATCCCTCTAAATTAAAAAAAATTAATTGGGGTCACGATCTTCAAAGATCACCAGTATCAGCACGTTGCCACATGGCACAATATGGCCACACGGTGGCACCATTTAGGCGGTAACCAAATTGTTGCCATAGTTGCTTAGAATCTTGTAAGCCAGACTGTTGGCTGTATCCCTGCATCTCACCATCTGTAAGTGGTTTCTGTGACTATGCTGTTTTAAAATTCTTATCACAGTGTAAGCTTGGTATCCATTAGGTGGCAGCGCTCGTGCCGGAGTTGAGAAACACAGTCAGCGCTTGACATTACATGTGGTACAATGGTATGAAGCAGACAAGACTTCTACCACAGTAAGCCATGCTATAATCCAAGAAAGAGAGTCTTTAAGGTATAAGAGACAATGTGGAGAAGAGGAAAGACAGTACTAAAGTAGAAATGCATGACAATAGACTCAGATACGTGATCACCAGGAACACACACATACACAAGTCTAAGGGAAAAATTAGTCTTGAAAAATGTATATTTTCGTTATGCAGGGTCTTCAAAAGCACTTTACTTCAAACAAAATGGAACCACTTGAAAACCTGATTGTGTTCCAATTGGTCTCCCAAAGCCAGGTAGAAAGAATCAAATCTACTTCCTCACAACAGACCATTAGCTATCTGAAGATGGGGTACTGTGGGCCAATCTTGGGGGAAATGAAGTCACAGGCATGCCCTCTGCAGTGGGAGGGAATGGGGACCAACAGGCAGGGTGGCCTGTGAGGGTGGGGACAGGGTTGCTGGTATGTGCGGGGGCTCTACTACGGGGGTCTTCCTCTTCCTCCACTCAGATGGGCCCAAGGCCTGGAGCAGCAAAACCCTGACTATGAGGCAGTGGCAGGTCCTTATCATTCATCCTCCCCACCTGTCTCCCTCCCTCCCTTCCTTCCTTTTTCTCACTTAAAGGGGATCACACTATACATTTTTCTCTGCCATTTGCTTTTTATCACCAAACAATATCTCATGGGCGTCTCAGTGCATATAAAGCAATCACTTCCATTTAATGGCTGTCTGGTATTCCATGCTGTGCAGATATATTAATTTATTCAACAAAATCTCTTCTTGGGACTCCTCTCTTGAAAATGTGGAGGTTTTGCCATACACAGATCGTAACACAGAGGCACAGAAATATATGTTTTTTTACCCATAATTGGATGAAATTATTCTCAAGCACCATCCCCCATTTCCACAGATGTTGTAAACAAACCTGTGCCTATGTGTTTGTTAAACCATTTCTAGGCTGACTCTCAGATCCTCCCCCAAGCTAACTCAATCTCCTTTTAGTAAATGCTTGGTCTGTCAAGGTTTCCCTCACTCTCCATTGTTTCCCCTCCTCCCTGAAGGTGATCTAAGTTTGAATGTCATAGAGGCTTCCTGAAGTTCATGCTTCAGCAGCAGGCTTAAAATCTCCTGTCTTGGACCACTGGCATGTGGCTGGCCAGTCCAGTGCTCGGCTGTGGCTTCCAACTGTGACCACAGCTCCTCCAGGCCATACCTGCTGGGTATGTGCTACGGTAACCAGTCCCGGGACCTCTCTTCTGCCCTCCTGGCATGCACTGTACAAAGCTATCTCTGGGAGGCTACCTTGGGCCTGTTATTGCAGGCATCTCCCTTGGCCCTCGCTTGTCTACTCTGCCCAGGCTGGGGTCTCCAGCACTGTGCTGGACATGGGCATCTCTGTGGTGCCCACATTATTCCTGGGCCAGCCCCAAGCAAACAAGGCACTGCCTCTGTGCCCTGAGATATCCCCCCAATAATCATCTCATGACCCCTTCCTGGGGTATGGCCCAAGTACTGGGGACATCAAGTCCCTCTGAGGACCCAGGCCTCATGAGACTCCTACTCCAGTCCCTACTCTTCCTCCTGTCTACCTATGACACACAGACCTTCCCAGGACAGTGAAACTACCCTGCAATGGTGGATACATGTCATTATACATTTGTCTAAGCCCATAGAATGTACAGCACCGCAAGTGAACCCTAATGTAAACTATGGACTTTGTGTGATAATAATGTATCAGTGTATGTTCATCCGTTGTAACAAATGTGCCACTCTGGTGTGTAATACTGATTATAGGGAAGGCTATGCAGTGCGGGAGCTGGAGGTATAAGGGAAATCTCTGTACCTTCCACTCAATTTTGCTGTGATTCTAAAATTCCTCTTAAAAAGTCGATTTAAAAAAAATTAATCCATAAAAAGTAAGAAAGAAGAAATAAATCAACAGTAAAAAGATTAAACAAATAGAAAACAAATAGCAAGATGGTGGACATAAACCTAAATATATTAGTTATTATATTAAATGTAAATAAACTAAAGTCAAAGATTGTCAATCTAGTTTTCTTTACGCTAACTATATGCTGATTACCAAAGACATTTTATTTTTTACTTTTTTCACATCTTTATTGGAGTATAAATGCTTTACAATGTTGTGTAAGTTTCTGCTGTACAACAAAATGAATCAGCTATATGTATACATATATCCCCATATCCCCTCCCTCTTGAGCCTCCCTCCCATTCTCCCTATCCCACCCCTCTAAGTGGTCACAAAGCACCGAGCTGATCTCCCTGTGCTATGCGGCTGCTTCCCACTAGCTATCTATTTTACATTTGGTAGTGTATATATGTCCATGACACTCTCTCACTTCATCCCAGCTTACCCTTCCCCCCCAAGCCCTCAAGTCTGTTCTCTACGTCTGCATCTTTATTCCTGCTCTGCCACTAGGTTAATCCGTACTGCTTTTTAAAATTCCATATATACGTGTTAACATATGGTATTTGTTTTTCTCTTTCTGACTTAACTTCACTCTGTATGACAGATTCTAGGTCCATCCACCTCACTACAAATAACTCAATTTCATTCCTTTTTATGGCTGAGTAATATTCCATTGTATATATGTGCCATATCTTCTTTATCCAATCATCTGTTGATGGACATTTAGGTTGCTTCCATGTCCTGGCTATTGTAAATAGAGCTGCAATGAACATTGTGGTACATGACTCTTTTTGAATTATGGTTTTCTCAGGGTATATGCCCAGTAGCGGGATTGCTGGGTCATATAATAGTTCTATTTTTAGTTTTTTTAATGAACCTCCATACTGTTCTCCATAGGGGCTATATCAATTTACATTTCCACCAACAGTGCAGGAGGGTTCCCTTTTCTCCACACTCTCCCCAACATTTATTGTTTGTAGATTTTTTGATGGCAGCCATTCTAACTGGTGCAGGTGATACCTCATTGTGGTTTTGATTTGCATTTCTCTAATGATTAGCGATGATGAGAATCTTTTCATGCATTTGTTGACCATCTGTACGTCTTCTTTGGAGAAATGTCTATTTAGGTTTTCTGCCCATTTTTGGACTGGGTTGTTTGTGATATTGAGCTGCATGAGCTGCTTGTATATTTTGGAGATTAATCCTTTGTCAGTTGCTTCATTTGCAAATATTTTCTCCCATTCTGAGGGTTGTCTTTTCATCTTGTTTATGGTTTCCTTTGCTGTGCAAAAGCTTTTAAGTTTCATTAGGCCCCATTTGTTTATTTTTGTTTTTATTTCCCTTACTCTAGGAGGTGGGTCAGAAAGGATCTTGCTGTGATTTATGTCATAGAGTGTTCTACCTATGTTTTCCTCTAAGAGTTTTATAGTATCTGACCTTACATTTAGGTCTTTAATCTATTTTGGGTTTATTTACCAAAGACATTTTAAATATAAGGGAATAGCTACAGTCAATTGTGTTATAATGCTTGCTGTAAATATTTGACTTTGATCCAACACAATTGATATATTAGAGAACAATTTGAGCATAACATGAATTTTGCATTTGCCCATGTGTGATTTCATTTTCAAGAAACACAAGTGAACGCAGAGAAGTATACCCAGTCCCAGATGATTCAGTCATGTAGAAGTGCACAAAAAGCACAAATGCACACACCTCCATTGCCCACCAGCTGTGTGTGTGTATGTGTTATGAACTACACCCATCCACATTTGGTATAACAACTCTCCATCCCATCTTATTTCAGATAACCTTCCTTCAAGCACTTCCAGAAGCAACCTTAAAATTTTGTTCAGGGTAAAATGCCATATTTATTGTAGTGTTTCTTAACCATTTATTTCTTAACCATTCAATGTGTGGAAAACTGTGCTATTAATTCACATATCATACAGTTCATCCATTTAAAGTATATAATTCAATGGCATTTGTATATTCAAACAGTTATGCAACCATCACTACAGCCAATTTTAGAATATTTTCATCACTTTGGAAAGAAATCTTGTAGTCTTTAGCTATCACTCTCCTATGTTCCCAACCCCCAGCCCTAAGCAACCTCTACTATACTTTCTGCTGCTATATATTTGTCTACTCTGGACATTTTATATACAAAGAGTTATATAATATGTGGTCTCTTGTGATTGGCTTTTTTTCCTAGCATAATGTTTCAAGGTTCATCCATGTTGCAGCATGTATCAGTACTTCATTCCTTTTTAGAGCAGAATAACATTCCATTGTATGGATATACCACATTTCACTTATCCATTCATCAGTTGAAAATTTGAGTTGTTTCCATCTTTGGGCTTTTCTGAATAATACTGCTCTGAACATTTGTTTACACAGTTTTGTGTGGACATATATTTTCATTTCTTTTGGATATACACCTAAGAGTAAAATTGTTGGGTCATATGGTAACTCTATGTTTAACTTTTTGAGGCACTGCCCAACTGTTTCCAAAGTGGCTGCACCATTTAATGTTCCCACTAGCAGGGTATAAGGATTCCAACTTGTCCACTTTCTCACCAAAACTCATTTTCCATTGTTTTGATTATGGTCATCTTAATAGGCATGGTTTTGATTTGCATTACCTTGATGGCTAGTTATGTTCAGCATCTTTTCATGTTCTTAATGGCCATTTGTAGCTCTTTTTTGGAATAGTGTCTATTCAGATCCTTTGCCATGTTTAATTAGATTATTTGTCTTTTTATTATTGAGTTATGAGGTCTTTATAGATTCGAGATACAAGTCCCTTATCAGATAGACATATGATTTGCAAATATTTCCTCCCATTCAGTGGTTTGTCTTTTCACTTTCTTGGTAGTGTCTTTTGATGCACAAAATTTCTTAATTTTGATGAAGCCCATTTTAGCCATGTTTTTCTTCTGTTGCTTATGCTTTTGGTGTCATAACTAAGAATCCATTGCCAAGTCCAAGATTTATCCCTATGTTTTCTTCTAAGAGTTGTATAGTTTGGGTTGTTATATTTTAGTCTTGGTACGTTTTGAGTTAATTTTTGTATATGATGTGAGGTAAAGGTTCATTCTTTTGCATGTGGCTATCCAGTTATCTGAGCACCATTTGCTGAAGGGATTACTCCTCCCTGCATCAAATGTCTTGACTACCTTATCAAAAATCCATTGACCATGGATAAATGTTTATTTCTGACTCTCAATTCTATACCATTAATCCTTATACCTACCTTATGCCAGTGCCGCACTGTCTGGATTACTGTTGTTTTGTGGTAAGTTTTGAAAACAAAGTTGCGAGTAGTCCAACTTTGTTCTTTTTCAAAATTGTTTGGCAATTCTGGGTACCCTGGGTTTTCATGTAAACTTTAATGTCAGCCTGTCCATATATTCAAAAAGGCCATTAGAATTTTTTTTTAATTTTTTAATTAATTAATTTATGGCTGTGTTGGGTGTTCGTTTCTGTGCAAGGGCTCTCTCCAGTTGTGGCAAGCGGGGGCCACTCTTCATCGCGGTGCGCAGACCTCTCACTATCGCGGCCTCTCTTGTTGCAGAGCACAGGCTCCAGATGCGCAGGCTCAGTAATTGTGGCTCACGGGTCCAGTTGCTCCGCGGCATGTGGGATCCTCCCAGACCAGGGCTCGAACCCGTGTCCCCTGCATCAGCCGGCAGACTCTCAACCACTGCGCCACCAGGGAAGTCCCTGGGCCATTAGAATTTTGACAAGGATTACATTACAGTTTGGGGAGTATTGTCATTTTAACAATTTAAGCCTTCCAATCCCAGAACATGAAATATCTTTCTTTCCACTTATCTAGATCTTCTTTAAAGTTTCAACAATATCTTGTAGTTTTCAGAGTATAAGTTTTCCACTTCTTTTGTTAAATTTATCCCTAAGTATTTTGTTTATTTTAATGCTATTGTAAATATAATTGTTTTCTTAATTTCATTTTCAATTGGTCATTGCTAGTTGATTTTTGTAGAGTGAACTTATAATCACTTGTACCTTATAACCTTGCTGAACTTGCTTTTAGTTCTAATAGATTTTTTTTTTTAGGAGAGTACTTAGGCTTTTCTATATACACGGTCATATCATCTGTGAATAAAGAAAATTTACATCTTCCTTTCCAATCTGGATGCCTGTTATTTCATTTTTGCCTAATTTCCCTGGCTAGAACCTCCAGTACAGTGTTGAGTAAAAGTGGCAAGAGCAGATATCTTTCTCTTATTCCTGATTTAAGGGAGAAATTATCCAGCATTTCACCATTAAGAACAATGTTAGTTGAGGGATTTTCATAGATGCTCTTTATTAGGTTGTTTAAGTTCACATCTATTCCTATTTTTTTAGTGTTTTTATTATGAAAGGGTGTTGTATTTTGTCAAATGTGCTTTCTGCATCTATTAAGGTGATATTGTGGATTTTGATTTTTAGTCTCTTTATATGTATACTACAGCAATTGATTTTCAGATGTTACACCTTGCATTGCTAGAATTAATACCTCTTGTCATAGTATATAGTTATTTTAATATGTTGATGGAGATGCTTTGTTAGTATTTTGTTCAGTATTTTTGCATCTATATTTGTAAAAGACATTGGGGCGTAGTTTTCTTTCTTTGTGATGTTTTTGTTGTTTGGGTACCAGGATAATAATGGCCCAATAAAATGAGTTGGTAAGTGTTCCTTCCTCTTCTATATTCAGAAGAGTTTCTGAACTATTGGTATTAATTCTTTAAATGTTTAATTGAACTTACTAGTGAAGCCATCTGAGCTTGAGTTTTTTCTTTGTGGGTAGTTTTTTATTCCTCATTCAATCTCTTTACTTATTATAGATTCTGAGGTCAGTTTTGATAGTTTGTGTCTTTCTGGGAAATTTTCCATTTCATCTCAATTATCTAATGGCATACAATTATTCATAATATTCCTTCATAATCCTTTTTTTTCTTGTAAGTTCAGTGGTTATGGCCCATCTTTCATTTCTGATTCTACTAATTTGCATCATCTCTTTTTTTCTTAGTCTAGCTAAAGGTTTGTCAATATTGTTGATCTTTTCAAAGAATCAACTTTGGTTTCATTAATTTTCTGTTGTTTTTCTAGTCTTAATTTCATTAATTTCCACCATAATCTTTATTATTTCTTTTCATCTTCTTGCTTTAGGCTTAGTGTATTCTTATTCTAGTGTCTTAAGGTGGAAGGTTAGGTTACAGGTGAGATCTTTCTTCTTTCTAATATGGGCATTAACAGCTATAAATTTCTTTCTAAGCATTGCCTTAGCTGCACCCCATAAGTTTTGGTGTGTTGTGTCTTCACTTTCAGTCATTTCAAGTTAGTTTCTAATTTCCCTTTTGATTTCTTCTCTGACCCATTGGGTATTTAGGAATGTGTTGTTTAATTGCCACATGTTTGTGAGCTTCCCAAATTTCTTTCTGTGACTGATTTTTAATTTCATTTTATTGTGGTCAGAGAACATACTTTGTATAATTTAAATCTTTAAAAATTTTATTAGCATATCATCTCTTCTAAAGACTCTTACATCTGCTCTTGAGAAGAATGTATGATTCTGCTGTTGTTGGGTAGAGTGTTCTATATGTTCTATGGGTCTAGTAGGTTTATAGTGTTGTTCAGGTCTTTTATTTCCTTGCCAATCTTGTGCCTACTAGTTCTACCCGTTATTGAAAGTAAGTTATTAAAATCTTTAACTTTGCCATTAATAGTCGCTTTATTGTTGCCAGTTTTTTGTTTATATATTTTGATGTTCTGATGTTAGGGGTATCTATGTCTGTGATTGCTATATCTTCTTGATGGATTGATTCTTTTTAAAAATTTTTTTAAATTAATTAATTAATTAGGCTGTGTTGGGTCTTCATTGCTGCAGCTTTCTCTAGTTGCAGCGAGTGGGGGTTACTCTTCATTGCGGTGTGCGGGCTTCGTATTGCAGTGGCTTCTCTTGTTGCAGAGCATGGGCTTTACGTACGCGGGCTCAGTAGTTGTGGTGCCCAGGCTTAGTTGCTCTGCAGCATGTGGGATCTTCTCAGACCAGGGTTTGAACCTGTGTTCCCTGCATTGGCAGGAGGACTCTGAACCACTACACCACCAGGGAAGTCCCTGGATTGATTCTTTAATCATTCTAAAATGTTCCTCTTTATCTCTGGAGACATTATTTATTGATATTTTAAAGTCTGTTTTGTCTATTAGCATAGCCAGTTCAGCTTTCTTATGGCTGCTATTTACATGATATATCTTTTTCTATCCTTTTACTTTTAATCTATTTGTATCTTTGAATTTAAAGTATGTCTCCTGTAGATAGCATACAAGTGGATCTTATCTTTTTATATAGTCTGACAATCTCTGCCTTTTGGCTGGATCATTTAATCTATTCACAATTAACATTACTATTTATACAATTGGATTATGTCTGCCATCTATTTTTTTTCTATATGTCTCATGTTTTTTTTTTCTTCTATTCATCCTCTACTTTCTCTTGCATTACGTGACTACGTTACATTATGTAATATTTAAGTTACATGCTTATATATGTTACATAATTATGTAACATTTTAAGTTCTTTAATGATTTTTTGCACTACATTTTTATTTCCTTAGTGATTGCTCTTGGGCTTACATATACATCTTAGTCAATCAGAATCTAGTCAGATATATAGCAACTTAATTCCAATGAGATATAGGAATGTTACTATTATATAGCTCTATTCCTTTTTCCCATTTTTGTGGTATTATTTTTATACACAATTTCATCTATAAATATTAAAAATATAATAATATGTTGTATAATTATTACCTTATATAATTTTATGTCTTTTAAACAAGCTGAGAAAAGAAAGGAGATCAAAGATATAGTTAATAGCTTTTGTCATATTAGCCTTCTAATTTGCCACCTCTGGTTCTCTTCATTTGTTCCTGTGGCTTCAAGTTAACATATGGAGTCATTTCCTTAGCCCAACACAGATTTGTTCCCATACTCCTCCTTTGAGCTATTGTTTCTATATGTTAAAGGACCAAAACACAAATATATACACATTATTTCATACAATTTTTTTTTAGATCTGTTAGGAGTAGAAAGAAAAGGAAATATGCATTTATACTATCTTCAATATAATTACCTTTACTGATGTTCTTTGTTTTTTCATGTGGAATTAAATTACTGTCTGAGATTACTTGCTTCCAGCCTGAGGAAATTCCTTTGGTATTTCTTGTAAGATGAGTTTTCAGGAAACAAATTCTCTCAGATTTTGTTTATATGAGAATGTCTTTGTTATGTCTTCATTTTTGAAACATAACATTCTTGGGTATATGATTCTTGGTTGACAATTTTTTTTAATTGAACACTTTGACTATGTTATCCAAATGTCTTCTGGCATCCATTGTTTCTGCTGAGAAGTAAAGAAATCTTACTGAGGTTACCTTGTAAGTGATGATTTATTTTTCTCTTCTTGATTTAAAGATTTTCTCTTTGTCTTTGGCTTTCAGCATTTTTCCTGTAATGTGTCTGCTTGTGAATCTCTTTGTATTTATCCTACTAACAATTCATTGAGCTTCTCAAATGTGTAAAGTTTTTCCTCAAATCTGGGAAATTTTCAGCCATTTTTTCTTTAAATATTTTTTCTGCTTTCACTATCTCCTATCCTTCCTGCACTCTCATTACACATATGTTGATGCACTTAATGTTGTCCCACATTTCTATGAGGCTCTATTCATTTTTATTCTTTTTTATCTCTATTCTTCAACTGATATAATTTCTGTTGATCTATCTTCAAGCTCACTGATTTTTCTTCTGATAGTTCAGATCTGCTGTTGAGCCTACTATGGTGAATTTTTCATTTCAGTTATTATACTTTGCTCTAGAATTTCCATTTGATTCTTTTTAATCATTTCTACTTCTTATTGATATTTTCTATTTGATGAGACATTGTCATCATACCTCCTTTACTTTAAGCATGGTTTTCTTTAGTTCTCTGAAGATATTTATAATGGCTACTATGAAGTATATGTCTGTTAAATCAGACATCTGTCCTTTCTCCAAGCAGTTTCTGTTGCCTGCTTTTTTCTCCATGTAAAGGTCAGATTTTCCTGGGGTTTTTTTTCCATCTTATGAAATATTTTTTGTTGGAAACCAGACATTTTAGGTAATATATTATAGCAATTCTGGGTACTGGTCTCTGTCCTCCCCGTCCCCAGGACTTGTTGTCATTATTTGCTGTTTATTTGTTTAGTGACTCACAATTATTTTGGTGAAAATTTCTCCCCTTCAGTGTGAAGCCTTGGAGGGTGCAGCCTTAAGCATGTGCACACTCACCCTGGGAAGATAATTATTTTAGCCTCTTTGTCTCTCTCCCTGCCCACACCCAGATGTTGAGCTACACTAATTGCTGACTGATTGCTCTATTGTTTTTAATAATGCCCTGGGGTTTAAATTGCTGCACAGTCTGATCAAATTAAATTTGGGTTCCTGAACAGGGATAGATTTTGAAGTCAGTGTTTGAGATTTGTTCTGACAACAAAGAGCCTAAGGCGAGCTCTTCTTAGTGGTCTCATTTCCTGGTTGTCTCTGTTAAACTAGGCACCCTATGGTTTAACTTATAGTTCTAATAAATCTAGCAGTGTCCCCTTTTATTGTTTTTCACCACAACCTCTATTATTTTTTTAGCATAATGCTAAACAGTCTTTAGGCTTGAATCATCCTACTTTCTGTTGCAAAGAAGCTCAGTTCCTTTTGGACGAGCTTCAAAGTATTCTGTTTTACACCTACCTCTCCCTCTGGGAAAAATCTTTGAGCCACAGCTCTAGAGTTGGGAGTGGGGACAGTGGCATGCTTTTCTCTGAGACAAACATCTGCTTTAAGAAGTGGGTACTCCGTAGAAGAGGAGGGCAAGCTGCAGCCTCTGGTCTTGGTTTGCCTCTCCTGGTATGGAATCTCCACTTCACATGCTAGCTGGGGTGAGGGCCATAAGGGCCATTGTATTCTCAGTGGACTACACTCAAGGTAGAGCCTCTCTTGTACAAGTAGAGACTGAACAGAATATGGGAACCCCCACCTCTTGACCACATTCACCAGGAACTTAGCTTCTACAATGGATAGCCAAGGGCAAGATGAGAAATGTTGATGCCCTGCCCCTCCTGGGCTTCCAATTGGGGGATGAGGAAGAGGGCGCCATGTGTTCTTGGCTGCACTGTCTGGATTGGAGTTTCCACTGGGGGAAGGGAGGGAGGGAGCAGGTTGTGCTTCAGTTGCCATAGACTATCACTGTTTTTACCAAATTTTAGCAGGTTTTCTTGAATAAATGTTTCTTCCTTTTCTGTATGCTTCAGGTCATTTCTAGAGAATTTAAATGTTTGTTTTAAAATAATTTTCAGTAGTGTCCATAGAGCTCCTCATACTGCCATAACAGTGGAATCTGTGCTACCATTTTCACTAGGTTCCTATCTTTTGTATGTATCCCTGATGAAGTTTTTGAGTGTTACGCCCCTGTCCCATTTCCCCCATACGCTCCATGGTTTTAATTGTGGAATTTTTTATGACATGATGAGTTTTAAGAACCCCTATGTTGAATTAAAACAGAGTTGATGGTGGGTTGAAAGTAAAAGATAAACCACACAAATAAAAACCAACAGAAAGCAGGTATGGCTATAACAATGTCAGACAAATTATACTTAGTTAAGATGTATTTCAAGAGTTAAAATTTACAAATATTACACACATCTAAAAGGGTCAATTCAATAAGAAGATATAAACAATCTTAAATTTGTATGTCTCTAATAATATTCTTTCAAAATACGTAAAATTGATGATAGGAGATACCAAGTCACATTGTAAAGGGCATGGATAGAGAAGTAAAGGATGATGACCACCTTTGCCATCTATCACATTAATAGAAGAGAAAAAAAACAATAAAAAATACTTGATTAATCCATTAAAAAGCAGAAAACCACTTCATTAACTCATAGAAAACAAATACATAAACATGTAATAATATAAATTGAAATTATGTAAAGCAAAAATTAACAAAACTAAAAGGAAAATTGACAAACCCTAATTATAGTTAGAATTTTAGCATACCTCTTTCAGTAATTGAAAAGAACAAGAAAACAAACAGAAAGTTAAGGAGATAGAAGATTTGGACAGCATGATTAAACAACTTGATCTAGGTACATGTATAGTGCCATGCTACACAAACAACCTTTTCAAGGTTGGTAAGTTTACCAAGATAGACCACATACTGAGCCTAAAGGCAAGTTTCAACAAATTTCATAGTATTGAACTCAATGAGAATACATTCTCTGATCACATAAAATTAAACTAGAAATAAAAAGTCCCCAAGTATTTGTAAATTAAACAACATACTTCTAAATAACCCATAGTTCAAAGAAGAAATAACACTGGAAATTAGAAATTTCTATGATCTGATTTACAATAAAATAAAGGAAAACTACAAAACATTATAGATGTAAATAAAAGAAAAACTAGATAAATGGATGAGCATACCATATTCATAAGTGAAAACTGTTAAGATGACAATTCTTCGAAATTCCTCAATGTAATTCCAATCAAAGTTCTAGCATGTTTTTCATTTTTTAAAATTGACAAGCTGATTCTATAGTTGTTAATACGGAAATGCAAAAAGCCAATAAAAAGTAAGACACTCTGGGGAAATAAAGCATGAATTTCAAGGACCAACACCACTACATATTAAAAGTTATTATAGGGACTTCCCTGGTGGCGAAGTGGTTAAGAATCCGCCTGCCAATGCAGGGGACTCGGGTTCGAGCCCTGGTCTGGGAAGATCCCACATACCGCAGAGTAACTAAACCCATGCACCACAACTACTGAGCCTGTGTGCCACAACTACTGAAGCCCGCACACCTAGAGCCCATGCTCCGCAACAAGAGAAGCCGCTGCAATGAGAAGCCCGCACACCTCAACGAAAACCCAACGCCTCCAATAAATAGATAAATAAATAAATAAATAAATAAATAAATAAATTTATTAAAAAAAAAAAAGTTATTATAAAACCACAGTAATTACAACTGTGTGGTACTGGGCAAGATAGGTAAGCAGACAAATGAAACATAACAATCCAGAAACAGATTAATCCATATAAGGTGACATGGTTTATAATAAATGTCCATCTGCAATGCAGTGAGAAAAGGCTGGTTATTTCCATAAAATAATCTAAATCAACTAAATAGCAATACAAAAAAATCTTGATACCAGTCTTACACCATACACAAATCAATTCTAGATGAGTTGTCAATATAAATGTAAAAAAAGAAAACAAACACATTGAGAAAAAAAGTTGAGAAAAATATCTTTATGACTTTGGAGTAAGCAGAAAATTTTTAGAACACACAAAAATGCACAACAGAAAAAATTATAAAATGTACTACATTAAAAATAACTTCCATACTACAATAAAAATTAATTTAAAAATAATAATAACTTCCATTTACCAAAGGTAATGTTAAAGCAATGCAAAGGCAAATCACTGAGTAGATGATATTTGCAATGTAAATGTTTATCAAAGGGTTTGTATCCAGCATACATAAAGAAGTTCTACAGATTAAAAACAAAAAGACAACTACATAAAAAAATAGACAAAAGAACTGAACAGAAACTTCAAAACAGAGACTATCCAAATAACCAATATACACATAAATGCAAATTCAGCTAAAATGAGAAGACTTCCAATTCCACCATGACAAATTTTCCCTCTGACTATAAACTAGAAAACCATACAAAATATATCAAACAATGCTTTTCAAATATTGGACAACAAACCAGGTGAGTTCTACAAATAGTCCAACTGTCTGACTGGATGAAGTCATACAAATTTTTCAACTTTCTAGATCATGGCACAAGGAGAACAAACCCAAATAAAGCATAGTAGACCTGCTGAGTTAAGACAACATACCTTAGAATTAGGGAGGCCAAGGCAGCTTAAATTTGTGGTACAGTGTTCAGGACAAGATTAAGTTATGCATAAGAAGTACTCCTTAAATCTGTAAATGAGTCACCTCAAGTTTTTTGCTGAGTGTTAAGCTGCATTTGCCTTTGCATAAGGCAAAAATCCAAGAGGTTGGGAAGAGGGCTATGGGCCAAGCAATTCCAAGAACACACAAAGGGCTGGAAGCAACAGCCAGAGGAGACCTTCTTGAACACTTGAGACATTCAGTAGAAACCCCAAAATAATAAAGCCTTAGTAAGAGAATACTACATCTCCATAACAAAGCTTAAAAATAAGTGTCAAAAGAAACAAGCTGATCTACAAATAACTTGACGGTCTACCAGAACAAATATTACTACCCTCAGAAGGAACATAACAAGCCCAGACATTCATAAGTATAATATATAAAATATCTAACATCCAATAAAAATTACTAGACATGCAAAGAAGCAGGAAAATGTGACACAGAACCAAGAGAAAAACAGTCAACAGAATACAAACTCATAAATGAGAGTGATGATGGAATTAGCAGACAGTGGCTTTAAAAGTTATAAATTGAGAGGAACAAAGATGGCGGAGTAGAAAGACGTGCTCTCACTCCCTCTTGCAAGAACACCAGAATCACAACTAGCTGCTGGACAATCATTGACAGGAAGACACTGGAACTCACCAAAAAAGATACCCCACATCCAAAGACAAAGAAGAAGTCACAATGAGACGGTAGGAGGGGCGCAATCACACTAAAATCAAATCCCATAACTGCTGGGTGGGTGACTCAAAAACTGGAGAACAATTATACCACAGAAGTCCACCCACTGGAGTGAAGGTTCTGAGCCCCACGTCAGGCTTCCCAACCTGGGGTACTGGCAACAGGAAGAGGAATTCCTAGAGAATCAGACTTTGAAGCCTAGTGGGAATTGATTACAGGACTTCAACAGGACTGGGGGAAACAGAGACTCCACTCTTGGAGGGCACACACAAAGTAGTGTGCGCATGGGGACACAGGGGAAGGAGCAGTGACCCCAGGGGAGACTGAACCAGACATACCTGCTAGTGTTGGAGGGTCTCCTGCAGAGGCTGGGGGGGGGGGGGTGTTCTGTGGCTCACCATGGAGACAAGGACACTGGCAGCAGAAGTTCTGGGAAGTACTCCTTGACTTGAGCTCTCCCAGAGTCTGTCATTAGCCCCACCAAAGAGCCCAGGTAGGCTCCAGTGTTGGGTTGCCTCAGGCCAAACAACCAACAGGGAGGGAACCCAGCCCCACCCATCAACAGTCAAGTGGATTAAAGTTTTACTGAGCTCTGCCCACCAGAGCAACAGTCAGTTATACCCACCACCATCCCTCCCATCAAGCTTCTTAGATTGCCTCATCCACCAGAGGGCACATACACAGCAGAAGCAAGAAGAACTACAATCCTGCAGCCTGAGGAACAAAAACCACATTCACAGAAAGATAGACAAGATGAAAAGGCAGAGGGCTATGTACCAGATGAAGGAACAAGATAAAACCCCAGAAAAACAACTAAATGAAGTGGAGATAGGCAACCTTCCAGAAAAAGAATTCAGAATAATGATAGTGAAGATGATCCAGGACCTCGGAAAAACAATGGAGGCAAAGATCGAGAAGACATAAGAAATGTTTAACAAAGACCTAGAAGAATTAAAGAACAAACAAACAGAGATGAACAATACAATAACTGAAATAAATGAAAACTGCACTAGAAGGAATGAATAGCAGAATAACTGAGGCAGAAGAACGGATAAGTGACCTAGAAGACAGAATGGGGGAATTCACTGCTACAGAGCAGAATAAAGAAAAAAAATTGAAAAGAAATGAAGACAGCCTAAGAGACCTCTGGGACAACATTAAGTGCACCAAAATTCTCGTTATAGGGGTCCCAGAAGGAGAAGAGACAGAGAAAGGACCAGAGAAAATATTTGAAGAGATTATGGTTGAAAACTTCCCTAACATGGGAAAGGAAATAGCTACCCGCGTCCAGGAAGTACAGCGAGTCCCATACATGATAAACCGAAGGAGACACATGCCAAGACACATAGTAATCCAACTGGCAAAAATTAAAGACAAAGAAAAATTATTGAAAGCAGCAAGGGAAAAACGAAAAATATCATACAAGGGAACTCCCATAAGGTTAGCAGCTCATTTCTCAGCAGAAACTCCACAAGCCAGAAGGGAGTGACATGCTATACTTAAAGTGATGAAAGAGAATAACCTACAACCAAGATTACTCTATCCGGCAAGGATCTCATTCAGATTCGATGGAGAAATCAAAAGCTTTACAGACAAGCAAAAGCTAGGAGAATTCAGCACCACCAAACCAGCTCTACAACAAATGCAAAAGGAACTTCTCTAAGTGGGAAACACAAGAGAAGAAAAGGACCTACAAAAAGAAACCCAAAACAATTAAGAAAATGGTCATAGGAACATACATATCGATAATTACCTTAAACGTGAATGGATTAAATGCTCCTACCAAAAGACACAGGCTTGCTGAATGGATACAAAAACAAGATCCATATATATGCTGTCTACAAGAGACCCACTTCAGAACTAGGGACACATACAGACTGAAAGTGAGGGGATGGAAAAAGATATTCCATGCAAGTGGAAATCAAAAGAAAGCTGGAATAGCTATACTCATATCAGATCAATTAGACTTTAAAATAAAGAATGTTACAAGAGACAAGGAAGGACACTACATAATGATCAAGGGATCAATCCAAGAAGAAGATATAACAATTATAAATATATATGCACCCAACATAGGAACACATCAATACATAAGGCAACTGCTATCAGCTCTAAAAGAGGAAATCGACAGTAACACAATAATAGTGGGGGACTTTAACACCTCACTTACACCAAGGGACAGATCATCCAAAATGAAAATAAATAAGGAAACAGAAGCTTTAAATGACACAATAGACCAGATAGATTTAATTAATATTTACAGGACATTCCATCCAAAAACAGCAGATTACACTTTCTTCTCAAGTGCGCACGGAACATTCTCCAGGATAGATCACATCTTGGGTCACAAATCAAGCCTCAGTAAATTTAAGAAAATTGAAATCATATCAAGCATCTTTTCTGACCACAACGCTATGAGATTACAAATGAATTACAGGGGAAAAACCGTAAAAAACACAAACACATGGAGGCTAAACAATACATTACTAAATAACCAAGAGATCACTGAAGAAATCAAAAAATACCTAGAGAAAAATGACAATGAAAACAGGATGATCCAAAACCTATGGGATGCAGCAAAAGCAGTTCTAAGAGGGAAGTTTATAGCTATACAAGCCTACCTCAAGAAACAAGAAAAATCTCAAGTAAACAATCTAACCTTACATCTAAAGGAACTAGAGAAAGAGGAACAAACAAAACCTAAAGTTAGCAGAAGGAAAGAAATCATAAAGATCAGAGCAGAAATAAATGAAATAGAAACAAAGAAAACAATAGCAAAGATCAATAAAACTAAAAGTTGGTTCTTTGAGAAGATAAACAAAATTGATAAACCATTAGCCAGACTCATCAAGAAAAAGAGGGAGAGGACTCTAATCAATAAAATTAGAAATGAAAAAGGAGAAGTTACAACAGACACCGCAGAAATACAAAGCATCCTAAGAGACTACTACAAGCAACTCTATGCCAATAAAATGGACGACCTGGAAGAAATGGACAAATTCTTAGAAAGGTATAACCTTCCAAGATTGAACCAGGAAGAAATAGAAAATATGAACAGACCAATCACAAGTAAGGAAATTGAAACTGTGGTTAAAAATCTTCCAACAAACAAAAGTCCTGGACCAGATGGCTTCACAGGTGAATTCTATTAAACATTTAGAGAAGAGCTAACACCCATCCTTCTCAAACTCTTCCAAAAAATTGCAGAGGAAGGAACAGTCCTAAACTCATTCTATGAGGCCACCATCACCCTGATACCAAAACCAGACAAAGATACTACAAAAAAAGAAAATTACAGACCAATATCACTGATGAATATAGATGCAAAAATCCTCAACAAAATACTAGCAAACAGAATCCAACAACACATTAAAAGGATCATACACCATGATCAAGTGAGATTTATCCCAGGGATGCAAGGATTCTTCAGTATACGCAAATCAATCAATGTGATACACCATATTAACAAATTGAAGAATAAAAACCATATGATCATCTCAATAGATGCAGAAAAAGCTTTCGACAAAATTCAACACCCATTTATGATAAAAACTCTCTAGAAAACGGGCATAGAGGGAACCTACCTCAACATAATAAAGGCCATATACGACAAACCCACAGCAAACATCATTTTCAATGGTGAAAAACTGAAAGCATTTCCTCTAAGATCAGGAATGAGACAAGGATGTCCACTCTCACCACTATCATTCAACAGAGTTTTGGAAGTCCTGGTCATGGCAATCAGAGAAGAAAAAGAAATAAAAAGAATATAAATTGGAAAAGAAGAAGTAAAACTGTCACTGTTTGCAGATGACATGATACTATACATAGAGAATCCTGAAAATGCCACCAGAAAACTACTAGAGCTAATCAATGAATTTGGTAAAGTTGCAGGATACAAAATTAATGCACAGAAATCTCTTGCATTCCTATACACTAATGATGAAAAATCTGAAATAGAAATTATGGAAACACTCCCATTTACCACTGCAACAAAAAGAATAAAATACCTAGGAATAAACCTACCTAGGGAGACAAAAGACCTGTATGCAGAAAACTATAAGACACTGATGAAAGAAATTAAAGATGATACCAACAGATGGAGAGATATGCCATGTTCTTGGACTGGAAGAATCAACATTGTGAAAATGACTATACTACCCAAAGCAATCTACAGATTCAATGCAATCCCTATCAATTTACCAACGGCATTTTTTACAGAACTAGAACAAATCATCTCAAAATTTGTATAGAGACACAAAAGACCCCAAATAGCCAATGCAGTCTTGAGGGAAAAAAACGGAGCTGGAGAAATCAGACTCCCTGACTTCAGACTATACTACAAAGCTACAGTAATCAAGACAATATGGTTCTGGTGCAAAAACAGAAACATAGATCAATGGAACAAGATAGAAAGCCCAGAGATAAACCCACGCACCTATGGTCAACTAATCTATGACAAAGGAGGCAAAGATATACAATGGAGAAAAGAGAGTCTCTTCAATAAGTGGTGCTGGGAAAACTGGACAGCTACATGTAAAAGAATGAAATTAGAACATTCCCTAACACCATACACAAAAATAAATTCAAAATGGATTTGAGACCTAAATGTAAGACCGGACACTATAGAACTCTTAGAGGAAAACATAGGAAGAACACTCTTTGACATAAATCACAGCAAGATCCTTTTTGACCCAACTCCTAGAGAAATGGAAATAAAAACAAAAATAAACAAATGGGACCTAATGAAACTTCAAAGCTTTTGCACAGCAAAGGAAAGCATAAACAGACGAAAAGACAACCCTGAGAATGGGAGAAAATATTTGCAAACGAATCAACGGACAAAGGATTAATCTCCAAAATATATAAACAGCTTATGCAGCTCAATATTAAAGAAACAAACAACCCAATCCAAAAATGGGCAGAAGACCTAAATAGACATTTCTCCAAAGAAGACATACAGATGGCCAAGAAGCACATGAAAAGATGCTCAACATCACTAATTATTAGAGAAATGCAAATCAAAACTACAATGAGGTATCACCTCACACCAGTTAGAATGGGCATCATCAGCAAATCTACAAACAACAAATGCTGGAGAGGGTGTGAAGAAAAGGGAACCCTCTTGCACTGTTGGTGGGAATGTCAATTGATACAGCCACTATGGAGAACAGTATGGAGGTTCCTTAAAAAACTAAAAAGAGAATTACCATATAATCCAGCAATCCCACTACTGAGCATATACCCAGAGAAAACCATAATTCAAAAAGACGCATGCACCCCAATGTTCATTGCAACACTATTTACAATAGCCAGGTCAGGGAAGCAACCTAAATGCCCATCGACAGACGAATGAATAAAGAAGCTGTGGTCCATATATACAATGGAATATTACTCAGCCATAAAAAGGAACGAAATTGAGTCATTTGTTGAGACGTGGATGGACCTAGAGACTGTCATACAGAGCGAAGTAAGTCAGAAAGAGAAAAACAAATATCGTATATTAATGCATGTATGTGGAACCTAGAAAAATGGTACAGATGAGCCGGTTTGCAGGGCAGAAGTTGAGACACAGATGTAGAGAACAAACGTATGGACACCAAGGGGGGAAAACCGCGGTGGGGTGGGGATGGTGGTGTGCTGAATTGGGTGATTGGGATTGACATGTATACACTGATATGTATAAAATTGATAACTAATAACAACCTGCAGTATGAAAAAACAGACAAACCAAAAAAAATACTAAAGTTTCTTTGGGTTATTTGTATGGAAATATGTTAATATAAATGTTTCAGACATTACATGAAATTTCTAAAACTCTTATATGTTCTGGTATAATGTTATAAGTCATAATTCTAGTTATTACTTTAAAATGTATATCTCAGAAATAACTAAATTTCCTTGTCAATTGCATTATTATGAACTTTCACGAAATCTTTAACCGTGGTCATTTTTAAGTCTTCTGTCATTTACAGACAGTTCTGGGTGTACTCTGATGCTTTTGCAAAAATTTTCCTATAAAAGGGACAAGGAATTCATGGAAAAGACTCTGACAAGTACAGGTGTCTGTTAACTGACTATACTGCTGAACTGCATGCATAAGCATTTTCAGAACTCTAATGGAAAACTGCTGAATTCATAAAAGTGCTAACAAAAGATCAAGATGAAAAAAAAATTAATTACATGGGACTGAGTGAACTGATGAGGATGATTATAATTTTTGTGACTTTCTGTTTGAATAAAAAAAAATCCCACAAGGACTCAGAGGCAAAAAATATACAAATCAATTTTCACTGCAAAGTAAAGGAGCTGTTACAGTGGAGGACTACTGGACTGAATGTCAATATTATGACATAGTATGAGTGTGTTTCGTGTTTGGTAATTGCAATCATTGTTGCTTTTGTTGTGGTCATCCATTTACAATGCTTGGTGTCAGTTTATTTATCTCTTGTAAAAATAGAACACAGTGTGTGTGTGTGTGTGTGTGTGTGTGTGTGTGTGTGTGTGTGTGAAAATAAAAATAAAAAATAAAATAAAATTTTAAAAAAGTTATAACTATGTTGAAGAATTTTAAAAGAAAAACAAACAAACACAATGAGCATGGAACGCGAAGATATATAAAAATATCAACTGGAATCCTGGAGCTAAAAATTATAATATCAGAAATGAAAAATTCATTGGAAGTGTTAAATAGCAAATTAGCAGAAGGAAAAACCAGGGATCTTGAAAAACAACAATAGAAACTATCCAACTGAAACATACTAGAAAAAAAGGCTAAAGGAAAAAAACCAACCCCAATTTTTAAAGTGGGCAAAAGACTTGAATAGACATTTCTCCAAAGATGTACAAATGACCAGTAAGTACAAGTAAAGATGCTCAGCATCACTAACCATGAGGGAACTGCAAATCACAATGACAAGAAGATACTGTCTCACACCCATTAAGGATGGATAGTATCAGGGGGAAAAAAAGAAATAACAAGTGTAGACGAGGATGCAGAGAAATTGGAAGCCTTGTACACTGTTGGTAGGAGTGTAAAATGGTGCAGCTGCTATGGAAACAGTATGAAATTTCCTCTAAAAATTAAAAATAGAATTATCATAGGATCCAGCGATTCCTTTAGGAATTTAAATCAGCGACTCAAATATATATATATATATATCTTTGATATATATGATCCAGTGATCCCACTCCTGGACATATATCTGGACCAAACTATAATCCAAAAAGATACATGCACCCCAATGTTCATAGCAGCAGTATTTACAACAGCCAAGACATGGAAGCAACGTAAGTGTCCATCAGCAGATGAATGGTAGCAACAGGTAAAGAAGATGTGGTATATATATACAGTGGAATATTACTCAGCCATAAAAAAGAACAAACTAATGCTATTTTCAGCAACATGGATGGACCTAGAGATTATCATACTAAGTGAAGTAAGTCAGGCAGAGAAAGACAAATATCATATGATATCGCTTATAAATGGAATCTAAAAAAATGACACAAATGAACTTATTTACAAAACAGAAATAGACTCACAGACATAGAAAACAATATTAAGGTTACCAAGGGGAAAGGGGGGAGGAATAAATTAGGAGTTTAGGATTAAAATATACACACTACTATATATAAAATAAATAACCAACAAGGACCTACTGTACAACACAGGGAACTATACTCAATATCTTTTAATAACCTATAATGGAAAAGAATCTAAAAAAGAAAAAAAGTATATATATATAGATCACTTTGCTGTACACCTGAAACTAACACAACATGGTAAATCAACTATATTTCAATAAAAAAATTTTTTAATAAAAATTGAAAAAAATTCTAAATTTTCTGTTTAGTGTATTTTACCACAATTAAAAAAAATAAAATGGTTAAAAAATAATGAAGAGACTTTCAGGAAAGTATGGGATATTATCATGTTGTTAATATTCGTAATATTCATATCATCAAAGTCCCAGAATAGAGAAGAAGAAATAAAGACTTTCAGACATACCAAAGCTGAAAGAATTCATCACTAGTAAACCCAGAGTAAAAGAAATGTTAAAAGAAGTCCTCCAGGCAGAAGGGAATTGATACCTGATGATACCTGATGAAAATATGAGATCATAAATAATAAATATATAATATTTTTCTTTCTATTTAAATGTCTTTAAAAGATAAGTGACTAGCTTATACAAAAGTAATGACAATATATTGTGGGGTTTATGATATGTACAAATAAAATGAATGACAACAATAGCATAAAGGCTGCGAGGGAAGAATGGAGGTAAACTCTTGTAAGGTTTTTATATTGTACATGAAGTGGTATATTATCAGTTTAAGGTAGACTACTATGAGTTAAAGATGTATACCATAAACCCTAAAGTCAGAAAACAAAGAGATGCACAGCAATAATACCAAGAACAGTAATAACCAGAACTGGCAAAGGACTCATACCCAGAATATATAAAGAACTACAAATAAATAAGAAAAAGGTAGTACTAAGGAGCAAAAGACTTGAAATCCAAATGGACCATTATAAAAATGTGCTCAAACGCAACATTAATTAAGGAAAAGCTAGCAAAAATCATAAAGAGATACCACTACAAACCAACTAGAATGGCTAAATTTAAAAATTAAAACTGACAATAAGTGTCAGTGAAGATGTGGAGAACAGGGAGCTAGTTATACTGCTGTGGGGTGCAAAATGGCACAAATAATGAAAAAAAATAGTTGGTACCATCTACAAAGTTGAAGATACATATACTATGACCTAATAGTGTCACTCCTAGACACATAACTTAGAGAAGAGGGCACATGTACACCAAGAAACATATAAAAGTATGTTTGTAGCAGCAAAAGTTGGAAACTGGTAACAACTCAAACTTCCATCAACAGTAGATGGACAAGTGAACTACGCTGTATCACCCAGAAGACTATGCAGTAATGAAAATGAGTGAAGTATAGGTCTTCATAGCAGTGTACATAAATCTCACAAAAGATGCTGAGCAAAAGAATATATGTGTGATGAATCCATTTAAATAAGGTTAAAAAACAAGCAAAACATATTTGGGCAATAAAATGATAAAGAAAAGCAGGGAAATGATAAAGCCAGGATTTGGGGGTTAGGGAGGGGAAAGGGAGGGCTTCTGGAAAGCTAGTGCGATTCTATATACCTTGATCTGGAGGGTTGAAACATAGGTGTTTGCTTTAAAATTTACATTTATAATACATTGATATATACTTTCCATATATTAAAACTAAACAAAAATTGAAAGAAAATCAATATATGGTTGAGGAAAAAAATCTAACTTTGTTTATTTGGTTGCTTACTTTCCCCAACATTACTTATTAAACCATCTATATGTGATTACAACTTAATATATTCCATTCTTACTTGCACTTGAGATTTGGTAACTGTTGTTATCAACAATAGTTTTTGGCAAGGATGAATGGACTTTTGCGGGGGGTGGGTGAAGGGGAGAGATAGTAAAAGTGTGAACTAAAAAGCAGGAGAGGGAGATAGTCATCCTCATGGGATTTGTTTTTAAATAGGAAAATTCTAGAGACAGAAACGAAAAGAGAGAGGAAGTCTGTGAGAGGTTTGCCAAGTCAGAGAGCAAAGTGTCACCTGATAAAAGGACTTATTTATGAATGAGCTCAGAGCAAAACTATTTGGAGGAAATCTAAAGAGGACATGCCTGCAGGATGGAGGTTGGTTATACTGGGTGCCTGGCCCAAGGGTACAGCCTCCATCTACACCACGTAGGCGGTAACATAAAGTTTGCTGAATGTTCTCAAATATTTGATATATTGCTATTTTTAAATATGTTTATTGCTCGCTTTTTCTTACTTTAAACATAGTATTTATTTTTTAACATCTTTATTGGAGTATAATTGCCCTACAATGGTGTGTTAGTTTCTGCTTTATAACAAAGTGAATCAGCTATACATATACATATGTCCCCATATCTCTTCCCTCTTGGTCTCCCTCCCTCCCACCCTCCGCATCCCACCCCTCTAGGTGGTCACAAAGCACGGCGCTGATCTCCCTGTGCTATGCGGCTGCGAGTGGCACGGACATATATACACGACCAAACGTAAAATAGATAGCTAGTGGTAAACACAGCATTTATTGATGGAAGAAAATTACAGAAAAATATGTAGTGCCACATTTTGTCCAACCTTGACGGCGGGATTCATTCCCTTTTTGGCGCACAACGAAGGACTGGCCGGAGCAGCCCCAGGGCCGGCCTGAAGGGCTGCGGTTGATTTGGAAGTGGGGCACGGACCAGCCTTCCCTCCACAGTGCAGAGCCAGCAACCCTCCTGTCTAGGCGGGAGTCTCCCTAGGTTGCAGGGCGGGACTGAGAGGTGCGAGGGCTGCTTTAGATGCCAGGCCCTTTCCCGGGAGCCCCGCCCAGGCCCCGCCCAGGCCCGGCCGAAGCCCCGCCCCGGCCCCGCCCGCGCCTTGCCGCGCGCCCACACTCAGAGCCCGAGCCGCGGTCGCTCATCTGACCCGAGCCACAGCGGCCGGAGATGCAGCGGGGTGCCGCGCTGTGCCTGCGCCTGTGGCTCTGCCTTGGACTGCTCGACAGCGAGCGTGGTGAGCCCTCCGCCTGCCCCAGTGTACAGCTGGCCACGAGGGGGGACGTTTTCCCTGGGCAAATGGTGGGACCTCACCGACGGGAGGCGGGCGGGGGACAGGGCCCGCGGGACCCTCCGGCACGAGACACGGTCGGGAGCCAGGGATTCAGACACCGGAAGGAGCACGGCGAGTCGGGCCGGGCTTGCCGGGGTGAGGAAAGGGCGGGGACGGGGCGCGGTGCTGCACCGCAGCTTAGAGGTGGTGCCCAGTCCCCGACTGCGCTCCGCAGTCTGTGGCTCAGCTCCCTTGGGCCTGGGCCCCTTCGCGCTGCACCCTCAGCCTGGATCCTTCGCTTGCTTACACGCTTTCCCGCGGAGTCCAGGCACCGCACTGCTCTCCTCGGACCCGGGAGCACTGGGGATTGTCCCCCCGCGCAGAGGCTGCAATCCCCGCCGGGTCATAGACCTGGGTGCGCACTTCCCGACACCTCTAGTCTGCGCTCGAGATCGGTCCTCCAGAGGGAACTCTGGTTGGTGTCTACCTTCCCCAGGCCAAGGACTGCGGGGGCGGGGGCTCGGGATCGTGGGAGATAGGCGCCGTGGGGCGGATTGGGCGCAGGTGCCTGTTGGAACTTGAGGCGAATCTTGAGTCGGCCACTCGTAAGTGATCAGCATGGCAGAAGAGGCAGAAGGCCGGCCCTCGCCGTATTTGAGGGGGTAGGACCCTGGAAGGCCAAGCTAAGGATCTTGGATCATAAGGCAGGGACCGACAAGGACGGGTCTTAAACATAGGAGAGGCAAGGTCTGGTTTGTGATGGGAACATGACTGGAGGTTGCTGCTGAGGGATTGGAGGGAAGAGAGTGTGGGGGATGAGGGAGGGAGCAGAGGGGTATGGTTGTTTGGAGATGTCAGGATAAAGCATCAGGAATGAGGGGAGGATGAGCTGGAAGCCCATGCAAGATCTGGTGACCCTGGAAATCAGAGGGTGGAGGAGGGGTAATGGGTCCCCAGTGGTTGAGGGAGGAGTTCTGGGAGGTCTGAAGGGAGAGATGGGGACCTCGCTATTTTTAAACACCATGGGCATTGAATAGTGGCTTTACATGCTTCATTTCTTTTAATCCTCACAAGGGAGTGTTAGACCCATTTTACAGATGGGAACAATTAGAGCATGGACACTTATAACTTCCCCCAAAGTCCCCGGGAAGCCAGTAGTAAGGGAAATGGTCAACCCAGGTCTTTGGAATAACAGAGCTCTGTTCTCTGTGCCTATATGAGCTGAAGAGCTGGGTATAGTGGAGGTGAGGAAGGCGTGTGTGAACCTAGGGGGAGGAAGAGGGAGGAAGACGTCTGTCTGGCCTCCAAGTCAGGGCAGGTCTGAGCAGAGGGGCTGCCACTTGGCCCTTCCTCGCTCCCCTGCACCCTGCCCAGGACCAGGCTGTCACAGGTGCTCAGCATGTGTTAAGTGACTGAATGAGTGTGGGGAAAGAATTGAATGGCGCCATGGCTGGGCTTCGGGGCAGAGGAGTGGGAGATCCCACCTTGAGGCGACATCCAGCAAGCACTGGGTGTAGTGTCCAAGGCTCAGGAGAGAGGCTGGGCTGGAGAGCTGGAGAGGAAGCAGAGCAAAGGGTCTAGGATGGGACCCTCTCCCCCAAGGAGGGGACCAGAGAGGGAGAGCCTTCCAGGGAGACGGGAAACATTCTGCATGCAGGGTTTGAGGAAAACCAGGAGAGGCTTGTGTCCTGGTGCTCCTGAGTGGAGCAGAGTGGGAGGCAGAGGAGGGAGGGGGGATGAGGTAAGTCTTTCAGTGAGTGCAGGTGATTCTTACCAAAGTTGGGCAATGAAGGAGAAGAGAGAGAATGAAGCTAAGGGGCCCATGGAAGCGGGGTGGCCCAGGCTGGACCAGGGCATGGCTCACGGGGAGATGTCCCATGGAGAACAGACCATTGCCGCTGTCCCTGAGCCTTGCATTTGCACCACCCATTTCTGGGCTGAGGAGGACCCGAGGAGCTGCCAGCTAGATGGGGGATACTGGAGCAGAAGCATAAACACTCCAGTGCAGCCAAGTGTCAGTGCAGCCAGAGTAGGAGGCCAGGTGCTGGCAGGTGAGCAGCCTGGCCGTGAAGCTGACCCTCAAAGGTGTGATGTTGGTCCCAGAACGAGACTCTTGTCCTAGCTCTACCCCTAAATTCCTTGCTATATTACCTGGGCCCCTCTCTTCCTTTCCTTGTGCCTCAGTTATCCCATGCATAGGAGTGCAACAAGCTGGCAAGCACTGAGGGGCTGTGCTTGGGGGTGGGCTTTTTGCCCCAGTAGTGTCCCTGTAGAGAAGGTAGGTGGCAGAGGTCACCTCCAACAGACTTTGTCTCTCGGAGCTTAGTCTAGAGAGAGGCTGTTTCTGCCTCTGAACAGTGGGCAGTCAGCTCAGGGACATGTCGGGGAAGGAGGCAACTGCTGGGAAGCTTGGTTGGCCCAGCCTGAGGATGCTGGCTCCTGCCATGGGCTGAGGCACACATGACCATCCCAGCTCTTCGCTGTCCCTGCTCCTCAGCCCTGAGCCAGACCCAGGTGTGGACAGAGGTGTGTGTGGGGCGGGGGGGGCGGTTGGGGATGCAAGTCAGTGCAGGCAGAATGTGGGGGCTGGGCCCATCTTACTTGGTGCCTGTGGATCAGTGGCTCAGTGCTCTGGGGACTCAAGTGTAGGTGCTGCTCACATCCCCAGCATGCCGGAGGCACCGGGTCAGTGTAGCTGAAGGCTCTCTGCCTCCCCAGAGCCCAGTGCCCACATGGCCAGGCACCAGACTGGGCATGAGGTATAACAAGGGGACTGTCTGGCCAGTTCCTTGCTGTGCCATCCCCACCCTGACCCCCAGGCAGTGGCACCCCAACCCAGGGAAGGGGACTGCAGTTCTGTGCAAGTTGAAAGGTATAGTGTCTGCTCTGGGCAGTCTAGGGAGGATTTGGACCAAGCGCATCCTGCAGGGGTTTCCTGAGTGCCAGACTAGCAGGAACACAAACATGGTATCGTAGCCCAGGGGTGAAAGTGCTCAGTGAGCCAGTGAGGCCCAGCTGGTGGCTGTGTGCTGCACGGGGTTGCTTCTAGCTTGGGGCTTCCTGGAGGGGTCTGCAGACTCCAGGGAAAAGGATTCCAGGTAGGGCAAAGACCCCCTCAAAGGCCCAGAGGCAGAAGAGTCAGATGGTGATCAGATGAGGCTAGACTCCTAGGGGCGGAGGGGTGAGATGGAGGAGACAGGCAAGTGGAGGTGGCAGGAGCCAGCAGCACACCTGGAAAGGGGAGGTCTGAGCAGGGAGTCACCTGGTCAGATTCCCCTGAAGGCATCACCAGAAGGGTAAGACCAGATGCAAGCCCACAGCAAGGAGGCTGTGGGTGAACCCAGGAGATACGCCAGGGAAGGAGGCAGCAGGGGATGGTGGAGAGAGAGGGACGAGTGCCAGTCTCTGGCTTAAACAACAGACAGGTCATGAAATTGTTTACCAGATGGGGACCCTGAGAAGAGGAGGAAATGTGGGGAAAGATGAGACACTCCACTAGGGAGGCAGGGCCTCAAGTCGAAGGCAGGGAAGAGGAAAGTTGGGAGCACCTGAGTGTGATGAGGCAGAGGGGAGTCAGGGAACCCAGGGAAATTAAGTGGGGTCTCAGCCATGAGGGGAAATTCTTCTCTATGTCTAGCTTACACCCCTCCCGCTGCCGCTTGGGTGTCCCCCCACCGCCCCGCCATTGTAGATTTCTCTCCACTAGGGCCTAGCCTGTGGCCCTGAGATACCCCTCAGAGAGGGGGGATGGGTAGGGAGAGGGGTCCGGAGAGCCTCTCACACTCCTTGCACCGACCTCTGAGCAAGACACAGCCGACGTGTCCAGCTGGAGCCAGGGATTCCTGAGTTTCGATCCTTTTCAGACACTTGCTTCCTCTGGGATCTCGGTTTTCCGGTCACGCCAAAGGGAGAAGTCTGGGAGCAGGAAGATGCGGGCTTTGGCGCTGGCTGCCACTGAGGCTGGGTGTGGCCGACAGCAGGCACGCTGCTGCTGGCTGGCTCTGGTGCCCCAGGCCACCCCCATCCCCGAGGCCTGGCTGGGGTGTGGGTGGCCCAGTGAGCAGGCACAGGTTTCAGGGTGGCAAGTGGGGGAGCCCCGCCACGTGGCCAGCGAGGTCAGCATGGGTTCATGGGAAAGGACTTGTCAGCCACAGGAGAGGACATCCTGCCTGCATTTCCCTCTTCCTGCAGCAGGAGCCCATGGCCCAGATTTAGCAGCGCTGGGGGGCCACCTCTGAGCCAGCTGGGCTGTCTGATAACACCACCCGTCCTGCTGCCACAGAGCAGAGCCCTGATCCCAGAAAGGCCAGGGCTACTGCCTGGCACAGTTGGCTGCACCCACAGCTGTGCTGCACTGGGAGCTCCACATCTACCAGGGTGCCCTTCCTCCCCATCTCACCCCCAGGGGGTACTCAGGCAGCCCACGGTCCCACTCAGCCTCTCCAACACTCCCTGCTTCCCAAAATTGCCTCTATGCTGCTTCAGCAGGACCACTCTAAAACACAGATCTGAGCCTTCCTCGGGCCACCCGCCCCCGCCGGCCCCTCTTGGGCTGGTAGTACAGACCCTCCTGCTAGGGTCCCAAGGGCAGCCGTATGTAGCCCTACATCCACCTAGCCTGCACCCATCACATACCCCAGCCTCAGCACATGACCTTTCTCCTGCTCCAGATACGTGCAGAAGGCTGCTGAGAATTCCAGGCAGAAGGTGATGCTGCTCCAAGTGGGAGGGGCCTACTAGGGCGGGAGGGGGGCTTCATTCCCACTCCCTGTGTGCCCCAGGAGCACGGAATCTAGGCTTTCAGGTAGGTTCAGGGGAAGCTCTTATCCTTATCCAACCTAAAGCACCATCCTCAAAGCTACCCTGAATTCTACCAAATGGAGTTTCGTTTGTATGAGGCAGCACTTATGTGCACACAGGCACGCACACACACTTGGAGTGTCTACCACTGAGCCACACCTCGGTCTGAAATGGTTAATCAAATTTCTTCACACTAGGGTGTGTGAAGATTTTAACCTTGTGACGTAGGCTATTGTGCCCATTTTAGAGATTAGAAAATTAAGGCCAGAGGAATGAAATGGTTCCATAGATGCTAGAGCAGCTTTGAGGGAAGTGACAAGTGTCTGGTGCCTGGTGCCAGATGGCATAGGGACTGAGGGGCAAGAAGGGGCAGGCATGGCAGGTGTTGTCCACATTCCCCAGGGAAAGCACTAGAGAGGTGGGCATGTGGGGTCCTAAATTTCTGACCACCTCATGGACATTTTCACCTTGATGTCCTGTACAGCTTTCAAAAGCAGCATGCCACTAGACACATTGCTTTCCCCCAGGCCTACCCCTGGCAGATGTGCCTACTTCGGGGCAGGACATCTGCACCTCCATCCCTTGCCTCCACACCTGCCCACACACTGTGTGCTGTTGCTTTGTTCCCTGGATCCTCAAAGCCAGTCAAGAGCAATCCAGGGTCAAGTCCATGCTGGGGATGCCACCTTGAAAAGGCTCTCATCCTTGCACTGAGGAACTGTCATGTGCAGTGAGTCAAGGCGCTGCATGAAGCTGTGGAAACATGCAGAGAGGCCCCCAGGAGGGGACCTAAAATTGCTACCCTGGGGCTGGAGCAGGCACCAGGCAAGTGATGAGGGTGACTGGTGAGTCCCTTGAGAAGATCAGGTTCCATCCCTAAGCAGCGGAGAGGCAGGAAATTGTTTTAGGCAGAAGAGGGATTTGTGTTCTAGAAGGCTCCTCTGACCAGTGGGAAAGGCCTGGACCAGTGGGGAGACACTGGTGTGGTGAGCCAGAGGAGGGATTTTGAGGCTGGCCAGGCAGTGGGGTGACAAAGAAGGGGACTGGAAAGGGCAGCCCCAGAATGTCTAAGGGTGGCACTCGGGCTGGAAGGCATCTACTGCTAAGCGTCTGAGCTCTGCAAGTGCAAAGCACTTTGCCAAGTGGCAGGGAGGGGAGAGGGGCAGGCCTGGTGCTTCCAGCCACCCTGCCGTTGGTGCTGTTTCTGAGGAAGTATAGAGTAAGTAGCAGCTTCCCATAATCCTGTCCCCCAAAGATAACCTCTGACTAGCAAGTTAACCTCTGTGCCTTAGTTTTCTCATCTGCAAAATGGTAAGAATAGTACCCACCTCAGGGGGGCAGTAGAGGGGTGTGGTATGCACAAATGCATAGGCTGTGCTGGCATACAGAAAATATTTGCTCTTGTCTGTTGTTGTAACAGGGTGTATTGGGGTAAGCAGAATTTGGGGGTCAAAGTATATGAGCATTTTTTTTTATTACTGTGAGTGCCTGTTTGTCCACATCCTTGCCAACACTGGGAATTCTCTATACTTTTAACACTTGCTCATCTGGGCTGGCGATACTTCTGTGCCCTGTGGCTCGTTGTCCTCCTCAGTGGGTGGTGTGGTATGAGGGCTGGGGGCGCCTGGCAGGAGACATCTGGGAAGCAGAGTCCCCTGGGGCTGGAGCTCAGGAGAGCTGCCAGGGAGGGTGGGGGGCTCAGAGGTAGGCTTGAAGCCCTGGGGCTGTGCCACCTCCAGGAGGAAAGAGCACACCTTGAGCAGCTCCAGTTAAATGAGCCACCAAGAGCCTAAGGCTGGGCCTGTGACCCAGGGCCCTTCTCTGGAGCCTCATTCCTCCACACCATGCTCCATCTGTTCCACCTACCTGACAGTCCAAGGTCACCCGCACTCTGGTCTTTGCACATGTCCCTCTGCCCTCCGTGCCCTCCTCCTGGACCAGCAAGCTCCTGTTCAGTCTACAAAGCCTATTTCAACTCACAGGAACACTCCTTCCCACTGGCAAGGCTTTCTCTGACCACCCCCCCCACCTTGGCACTGTGACCAAAGCACAGAGTCACAGTGAGATGCAACTGCTGTGACATGCAAAAGAGTCGGCAGGCGGTGACAGCGAAGGTCTCAGTGTGCCTGAGCCAGCAACAGTTTATTCTTACAATGGTTCTTAGTGTGGTATTATAGTGGTCTGTGGTTCCCAATAAACTTGGGGACAATTCTCATTTCATAAGCTTGCAGCAGGGGAAGTGACTTGCCCAAGGTCATACAGTCAGAGTGACATTGTAGGGCGTGCAGCTGGGCTCACGGAGCTTCGGGCACTCTCTCTCAGAACAGCCCCTCCCATCTCAGCCCTCTCAGTCCTGCAGAGTGGGAGGTGGGAGGACTGATGGACTATTGACCTCACCCTTGACCTCTGGAGGCACAGCGGCTGCCATCCAGGTGGGGGTGGGGGGACTCCAAGACAGAACACCCCTGAGCCTTCTCCCAAGGTCTATGCACAAGCCTGGCCCCAAGAATGAAGGGAGAGGGCCTTAGAGCCAGCTCCCCAACTCGGCCCAGCCCTGGGACTGATGCATGGAGACCCCAACCTGGCCTCACCTGCCCCCAATGCTTTCCCCTCAGCTTGCCTTCAGTCTGCAGCCATGGGCCTGGCCCTGGCTTCCTCTGTCCTCCAGGGCACAGCTGCTAAGGAGAGTGTGGACCAGACTAGCAGGACTGCAGTACAGCCCCTGTCACCCACCAGGTGACCATGACATTTCCTTGAAATAAGGAATTGCAAATGCAAAAACCACTACTGCTACACTCTGCCAGGGTATGTAGGGGCACCCCTGAGCTTGCACACCATCCTGACATCATCCCTGGGTTGGTTGTGCTGGACCTGAGGACAGAGCCAATGGGCCAATGACATCCTGGCCCCCAGGAGCCACCCAAAGGTACAAACCTTCCCCATGTGGTGGGTGAGGGCCTGGTGTGCTCAGCAGGTGGATACTGGGTGGTGTGGCTGGTGTCTTGACTGTGTGGCAGAAGCATTGGGAGGTGAAGCTGGTTAGAAGGGGGGCCTGTTGGGCAGGGCATCGGCCTGGAGGCCGGGCCAAGGGCATTCACAGCTCCAGAGGGCCACAGGGAGCCAGTGAGGGTGTCCGCTGGGCTGAGGGACAAATTGGAGGCCAGGAAGGAGACTACTAGGGAGCAGAGAGGTAGGGAGACTGGCACTCGGGGTGGCAGTGGGAGAGAAGGAGATGGAGAGATGTGACGGCTGAGTCCCAGGCAGAGATGGGCCTGGACTTGGCCAGACTTGGGCTCCTGCACAGCTGCTGGTTATCACTAATGTGGAGCCTGGAGCCTCAGTTTCCTCATTGCTGACTGGACTCGTGATCCCTCCCTCCCTCCCAGGCTACATGAGGATCAAATGAGGCAGTGACTGCTGGGCTGTGGTTCAGTGCCTAACCCACAGGACTTCCCACCCCTCCTGCCTGCCCCTCACCCAGGATCCTGGTGTGCTGCTTCCACAGCCAGCGCCTGTGGCTGACCCCAGGGTCTCACTGCCCAAGGCTGCTGACAGCACAGAGAAGAGGAGGTATGCTCTCTGGCCTCCCTGACCTCGGCCTGGCGCCTGCCCGGATTGCTCTGCTCAGGCTAGGGGGCCAGGGCTGCTGGCCAGGGGAAGGAAGAAGCCAGTTCCTGGGTCAGGAACAGGAAGGCAGGGGGAGTGCGGCAGAAGTCAGGATGACAGTGCTTCCTGCTTCGGGAAGGGAAGGACAGCGGGGACAGACAACAGCCAGGCAGGAAGGATGCGCCTTCTTTGGGGTTTCAGGTGGGGGCTGGGCAGCACGGAGCCTCTGGGCATGGCAAACTAGGCCTGAATCTGCCCCAGCTGCTGAGCAGCCTGGGGTACAGATGGTCACCAAGGACCCTGGCCTTTAAAACCAGAAACATCTTTTCCAAAGGAACAACAAGGTTTGACAAAGTTCCAACCCAAAGAAAGACCTCAGAGGTTTGTTTAGCCAACCAGTCAGCCACTCATCCCTCCTTCCATCCACGTACTCTTCCATCCATCCATCCACCCATTCTTCCATCCATCCATCCATTCATCCATCTATCCATCCTTCTGTCCATCTGTCTGTCCATCCGTCTATCTGTCCATCTGTCCTTCCATCTAGCCATTCTTTCTTTCTTCCAACTTTCCATCCTTCCATCCATCCATCTGTCTGTCCATTCAGCTAGCCATCTTTCCTTCCATCTTTCCACCCATCCATCCATCCACTCAACCTTCCATTCACCCACTCATCCATCCATCCATCCATTCGTCCATCTGTCCATTCGTTTATTCATTCAACAAGGATCTATGGAAACTTGACTCTCTGTCAGGTGAAGTGCTAGGCATGGAGTGGGGTAGAAAAGAGGACTGTTTGGGTCCTTACCCCATTGAAACTTACTGTCTAGTAGAGGAAATGAAAAAACATAACTTAAATAAAAAAGTAAATAACAAAATTACATATTGTGATAAGAAGAATGAAATAAGCAACCAGGAAGTTAAGGTGGAGCTTAAAGGAGGACTTTTAGGTTTTGGAGGGGGTGAGGAGGTCACGTCTAGGCGGAGGCCTGAAGACGAGAAGAAGCCAGCTGTGCAAGGCATGTGAGAGGAGACAAATCAGGAGGAGAGGTGTGTGTAAAGGCCCGGGGGTAGGAAGGAGCATAACATGTCATGGAACAGCCTGGAGGCCATGGTGGCTGGAGGACAAGAATAGGACGTGAGAGTGGACCAAGAGAGTGTGGAGAGGGGGGAGGGCCAGGCCACGGTCAGAAGTTTGGACTTTCTTCAAAGTGTAGTGGAAAGTCACTGACGAAATTTAAGCAGGAGCATGATTTGGCCCCTTTGTGTTATTAAACTATCACTATCAACTGTGTGAAGGATTGGAGGAGGGCAAGAGTGGGCCAGGGGGCCACGTTGGGGGCGAGTGCAGTTGGGTAGGCTCCAGCAGGAGAGTGGGGGCTGGCTCTGGGATGCTTTGGTGGTGGATGGATGGGCCGGGGTGGGAGAGGTGGGCATCCACAGGAGCTCCCATTTGGGGAGATGGGAGCTATCAAGGAGATAGCTTTGGCAGGGGTGGAGAGGATGTGAGTCTGGAGTTCAGCATCAGAAATGTGGAACTCAAGGTGTCTGTGGGGTGGCCAAGTGAAGTGGCAGCTGGATACTTAAGGCTGGAGTTGAGAGAAGGGGTCTGGGCTAGAGGTAGAGATTTCGGAAGTAAATGGACGCTTAGGAGAGAGACTGGTAGAGAAGAGAAAGTGAGGAGCAGCAGCACTTGGTGTTGGGCAGAGGGGACGGAAGACGAGGGGAGAGTGAGCTCACAGAAGCTAGCAGAAGAGGGAACAGCTCTGCCCCCTGCCCTGGAGGGCCTCCTACAGCAGCATGGAGGTCACAGGATACCTTGACCAGTGGCTCCATGAAGCAGGGGAGGGGGCTGCACCCTGTGGGAAGATGAGCGAATGTGAGAGGAAGGAGTCAGCGAGCAGAGCTTTTGCTAGGAATGGGAGTAGAAAAGAGGAAGGGAATATAGGATCAAGGAATGGAGGAGTTTTTGTTTGTTTATAAGATGGGAGATGATTCCATAGAGAAAAATTGGTAATCAGGAAAGAAAGAAATTATCTACAGTGGTCAGATCTGGGGGGTTGGGATTCCTAGCTTGATGGAGGGCTTTGCCTTGGGAGCAGGAATGTCCGAGAGTTTCCAGGGCCTAGGGCAAGGATGTGGGATTTAGATGTGGGAAGATGAGGTGTCTCCATCTGATGGCTCTACTTCCTTAGTGCTGAGAGTGAGAGAGGAGGCAACACCCTGAACTGCAGCCCGGGGGTCATTTAGGGTCTGCCAAAAGGAAAAGAAAGGGGAGGCAGCAGCATGGGGCTCTGGCTTTGTGCTGCAAGCCGAGCCACTGAGGGACATGGGTGCTGCAGGGTTGTGGTGGAGAGCAGGGGCAAGGGAGCATTCAGAATGATGGGCCATGAGACATGCAGTGCCAAAAGAGAGGTGAGGCCAGGAGGAGGTAACAATGCAGAGGGGTCCTTGACCTCAGAGTTTTGACGAGGTTGAAGAACTTAGCAGTGGTGAGACAATGGCACCTGGCAGGAGGCAGAGGAGGCAAGGAGAGAAGTGCAAGAAGATTGGCACTCAGTGATGGCACAGCTTCTGATGGGGACCAGGTCCAGGGTATGCCCAGGAAGTGAGGGGCTGAGGGGAGGAGGGAGGACAATGGAGATGAGGACTGCAAAGGCCAGGGTGCTGGTGACTCACCTGTGTGGATGTCGAAGTTATGAGGAATGGCCTGAGTTGGGGTGGAGGGGCCTGAAGAGCCCGGAGCAGAGAATGAGGGGAAGTGACCAGGACAGCAGCTGATGACAGCTTTAGTGGGGAGTGGCTGGTGCTGCTGGAAAAGGGGAAGTGACCGCAAGGAGTTCTCCGACGTGTGCAATGGGAGCAATAATCACCCCAGGGGCAGTGGTGTCCTCAGAAAGCCAGGTTTCAGTTAAGGCAGGAAGGATGGAGGAGGACAGTGATGTCTGCAGTGAAGACTACTGATCACACAGGGTCCAGTGGAAGTGACTGAAGAAAGAGAAGCACTGGAGAAATTCAGGGCACGTGGCAACAAAGGAAAGGCTCTCTCAGATGGGTGAAAGGGTTGGCAAACACTATAGATCCTCCCGTTTAGCACAGTGATGGAGATGCTTCCTTTGGTGATATGGTGGCCTCTAGGGAGGAAGCTCCTATAGGCTCCATCCCCCATCCATCCACTCAACCCACCCACCCTCCCACATATCCATCCATTTATTCATCTGACCATCCATCTTCCATCCTACCATTCTTTTTTTTTTTTAATTTTTATTTATTTATGTACTTATTTATTTATTTATTTATTTATTTATGGTTTTGTTGGGTCTTCGTTTCTGTGCGAGGGCTTTCTCTAGTTGCGGCAAGTGGGGGCCACTCTTCATCGCGGTGCGCGGGCCTCTCACTGTCGCGGCCTCTCTTGTTGCGGAGCACAGGCTCCAGGTGCGCAGGCTCAGTAATTGTGGCTCACGGGCCCAGCTGCTCCGCGGCATGTGGGATCTTCCCAGACCAGGGCTCGAACCCGTGTCCCCCGCATTGGCAGGCAGATTCTCAACCACTGCGCCACCAGGGAAGCCCCATCCTACCATTCTTGAATCCATCCCCTCAATCTTTGGTGTGCACCTCTTTTGTACTAAGGTTAGAAAGATGAATAAAATACAGCCTCTGTTCAGATGTGACCAGAAAACCACAGTTCAGTCCAATAAGTGTTCTAACAGCATGAGCCTAGGAGGCCAACACTGCCTGAGTAACAGTGACTGCCCCATAGAGAAGGGACTCATGAACTAGACCCTAAAGAGGGAGCTCCACAGGAGGGAAGGAAGTACAAATGTCCAGGGCAAAAAAAATGAGCAGACAGAGACTTCAAGATATGAAAAGCCTGGCACCTTGGGACAATGGTGAGAGGTCTGTTCCTCTCAGATGTGTCAGGATTTGAAGCTGGAGAGAAGGGGAGTAGGCAGAAGGGAGAGGGCTGGGGTCCCCCACTTTATCTTGGAAGCAAAGAGGAGTTGCACAAGGAAGCTGGGCTGACAAATGCCATAGCTCTGTCGCCGGGGTGCCGGGTGTGTGCCCTGGAGGAGCACCCCAGACAAGGGGACCCTTGCTTGGCCTCCCCAGGGGCCCCAGGGCAACGCTGCAGGCCTCACCATGGGGCATACATAACCCAGGGCAGGTGGGTCCTGGCCGCTGCACCTCTCCTCTGGTGCCCACATGCCAGCCTCACGCCTGACCCCTGACTGGTCCACAGGGACAGCCAGTTCTTTCATCCCCTCACAGGTCCAAACCCAAGTCCATCATTCCCTTCTCCCCCCACTTACGTAGCTCAGAGGCCAGTTTGCCTAGCATGGCTTTATTCACTTTCCACTGCCTGGAAAATCCTACTTCTCTTTCGAAGCCCATCTTAGTGGTGTCCGCCTCGGATTCCTTCCTGGCCCCTCACCACCAGAGGGGAGCCTCCCCACTGTGGGGCTCCTCCACCCCAGCAGCCCTGGGGGTACCTGGTGGGGAGGTGTGTTGGGGGGGCTGGTACCACCCTTCGGGAGGAGTGGACCTGGTGGCAGAGCCCAGGGCTACTTTCCCATCTCGGGGCCCCAGGGTGGGGCCACTGTCCTGAGTGCCAGGAGTGGGTGCACTGGATTCGAGTTAAGGAGAGACTTCACAGTGTTCACAGCAGCTGGCTAGATGAAGGGCTGCCTTCTCTGGGCTGTGGTGTAGTCCAGCTGGAGGGTCTCAGTTTCCCTGGCTGTACTAGATACTAGTGTGATTAGATGCTGGATGAGGGCCTTCTGCCTCTGACCTACGGTGGTGTGGTACCTAGAAAAGTTTGGCCAGCAGAAGGCACAGAAGGGAGAGGCCAGCCAGGCCCTGGCAGCCAACTTGTCCAGGTGTTGCTGAAATGAGACCTTGGGGTGCAGAGTGTGCTGTCCTGGTGCCTCTTCCTAGGGCAGCTTGGGGTCAGGGTGGTGTAGAACCAACTATGGTGGGGATTCCCCCAGCCTCTGCCTCCCACAATTAGCTGCCAGGGCAAGACCCCAAGCCTCAGGGAGCTGGGCTGGGAAGGGCAGAGGAGCTGAACCTGTGGGACTGGGGGCTGGGGCAGGATAGTAGGCTGTGCCCCCCAGGAGGACAGGGACTTGGGGGAGGGACAGGACGCAGCCCTGGGCCTCCGGCCACACAGTCCTCTCTTCCTGTTGTCTCAGGATGGTCCTGGCAGGATGCATCTGCTAGAGTTCCAGGTCCAGACCTCCCCTGGGGCCTGCTCCCACCCTCCCCCAGGATCACACACACACACACACACACACACACACACACACAAAGTTCACATGCGTGCACACGCAGACATGTCAATGACACACACACAAAGTCACAACACTCACATATCAGTCCTATAAACACACGTCTATGCACACACGGAGACAACACACACACGCGCACGTGCACACACACATGCACACACTACACACACTATCCTGCTGGGAGGAGGATGCGGGGTAAGGAGCTGCGTGGGCAGCAGGGCCAAGGTCCTGGAGGGCCACAGGAGGGTGTTTAACCAGGCGAGGCAGTTATCTGTTTGGGGATTAGCCCTTTTGGAGGAATGGGGGGTTGAGGCAGGGGGAGCAGGGAGAGGAGAGCTGGGGCAGCCAGATAGCGCCTTGGGGGTGAAGAGAAACTGATGGAACCAAGGACATGTGAGCTGGATTCCATGGGACATGGGAGAGGGCGAGGTCACAGGCAGAATTCCAGGGAGAAACCGAGGCCTGAGTTCTGGGCATATTTGGCGGTCTGCACTGTGCAGGTCTCCCTCACAAGCATAGCTGTGCATCTGGGGGGAGGAGCCTTCAGGCAGAAATGTGGGGGTCGCAATGCCGAGGAGATGTGCTCCAGGCCTCGCCCAATGTAGGATGAGGCCTGTGGTCTCCCCTATTGACTTCATGTTGGCAGCTCTGCTCATGCGGGGCTAGAGGTTCAGTCCAGGCCTCAATCAGGGCTCACTTGGGGCTGGGCCCAGTCTGCGGCCAGGGGGCAACCTGAGGTGGAGGTTACCAGTTGTCTTGGGGCCTTATAGGTACTGCTCAGGGCTGAGAGCCTAGGCAGCCCCTGCCCGGGGAGGGGCCCATCAGCACCGGATGCATGTCATCGTGTGAACTCATGACCCAGTCCCATGCTAACCCTATCTCCCACCCCAGGCCTGGCGAGTGGCTACTCCATGACCCCCCCAACCCTGAACATCACGGAGGAGACACACGTCATCGACTCCAGTGACAGCCTGTCCATCTCCTGCAGGTATTCAGCCCTCAGCCAGGAGGGCAGGGGACTGGGTCCCTCCTACCTGGCAGGCCAAGGAGACTACAGAAGGCCGAGCAGAGGATGGCGGAGCACCCAGAAGGCAGCCTCTCCCCAGGGCAGAGGCCTCGAGGCTTAGGGTTGCTTCCAAGTGGCTTGAGTTGTAGGTGCCTGGAGGCATAGACCATACCCTGCTCTGCAGACACAGGCACCCTGCACCCACCCCCATTTCACCCATACCCACCCCTCATAATTTCATATGGACCACAGATCAGTCACCCTGCATCCACCCTTGGGTCACCCCACACTGACCCCAGGCCACCCCATGCCCATGCCCAGGTCATCCTGCATGGACCCCAGGTTGCCCGCACCCACCCTCAGCCACGCTTCACTGGCCCCAGGCCCACCCACACAGACCCCAGACCTGTTATCCTCCCTGCAGCCCCAGCTGTAATCTGAGGCTCAGGCTTCTCTGCAGGACAGCCTGCCACATGCAGGCCCAGGAGCCAGGCAGAGGCCCCAAGGGGCTCAGGGAGCACCCTGCCCCAGGTTCATGGTACGTGCCCAAACGCTGGTCTGCCCTGACCTCTGGGTGAGATAAGCTATGGGCCAGGCTTGGCTCCTGAGGAGGTTCCACAGGGACTGTCCCCCAGGGCTGCAGCCTGGGCCCCTCTTGATGTCCTGCATCCTCTGCCAGGGGGCAGCACCCCCTGGAGTGGGCCTGGCCAGGGGCTCAGGATGCACCAGTCACAGGGGAGAAGGACGGCGAGGACATGGGGATCGTGCGAGACTGTGAGGGCACAGATGCCCGGCCCTACTGCAAGGTTCTGCTGCTGCAGGAGGCCCACGCCAATGACACGGGCAGCTACCGCTGCTACTACAAGTATATCAAGGCTCGCATTGAGGGCACCACTGCAGCCAGCACCTACGTATTTGTGAGAGGTGAGAGGGGTCCAGCACTCACCCCTGTGGCCACTCAGGAGCCACAGGCAGGGTCCTGGGTCCTGGAGGGGTGGCTGGCACCTGCACCCCCACCCCCAGCCTTTGAACCCCACGGGGCTTCCCTGCGGCCCCAGACCTGGGCAGAGACCCCCTGAGCCCCGCCTTCCCCTCCCACAACATGCCCCCTCTCCTCAGACTTGGAGCAGCCATTCATCAACAAGCCGGACACACTCCTGGTCAACAGGAAGGACTCCATGTGGGTGCCCTGCCTGGTGTCCATCCCCGGCCTCAACGTCACGCTGCGCTCGGTACAACCCCATGCCAACACCCACCCTGGATCTGGCCCTCCAGTCCTGTCCCTGGGAAAACTGCTGCTTCTCTGGCCAAGAGGAAGGGGGCAGCTGGGTGCTGACAGCCGCCATGTCTCTACAGCAAAGCTCAGCACTGTGGCCTGATGGGCAGGAGGTAGTGTGGGACGACCGCCGGGGCATGCGTGTGCCCACTCCCCTGCTGCGTGATGCCCTGTACCTGCAGTGTGAGACCACTTGGGGCGGCCAGGCCTTCCTATCCAACCCCTTCCTCGTGCATATCACAGGTAGGGGCTGCCTAGGGCTGTAGGGCCCTCCCCCAGCAACCACTCCCCATGTCCTGGGAGGAGAACTGCAGGAAGAGGACAGGGACCCCCCAGTTCACAGTAATGAGGCTGTAGGTGCCATGGTTTGGCTGGTCTCAGTGGGTGCCCTGTACTCTGTGCACGTTGTCCTATGAGGGGCATGGGGGTCACTGTGTGTGTGTCACCAGGAAATGAGCTCTATGACATCCAGCTGTTCCCCAAGAAATCACTGGAGCTGCTGGTTGGGGAAAAGCTGGTCCTGAACTGCACTGTGTGGGCCGAGTTCAACTCGGGTGTCACCTTCGACTGGGACTATCCAGGAAAGCAGGTGAGGTCAGCAGCCCTGCCAGGGGCTGTGCCTGAATCATCCCCAGGAATCTCCATCACTACCCACACTCACCCTGGTCAGGCACACACTTACCTCTGTGTAGAAGAGGTGCAGACTCAGGCCTGCCCCAGGAGCCCCTGTCTGATACAGAAGTTTTCCTATCCCGAGGAAAACTCTGGGTCTGGGTCCGAGGCTTCTGGAGCTATTGCTGGCTGGGCTGGGGTGTGTGCCTATGGGGGTTAGTTCTGTCAGAGTCAGCCTGCTCTGACGCTATGCTTCCCCTGGTCCTGGGCAGGCAGAGCGGGGTAAGTGGGTGCCAGAGCGGCGCTCCCAGCAGACTCACACAGAGCTCTCCAGCATCCTCACCATCCACAACGTCAGCCAGCACGACTTGGGCCCATATGTGTGCCTGGCCAACAATGGCATCCAGCAATTCCAGGAGAGCACTGAGGTCATTGTGCATGGTACGGCCTGTCAGGTCATTGTGCCCAGCATGGCCTGGGCTAGGTCAGTTGTCAAGCCTGGGGAACAAGGGTTCTTGTGCAGTGTGGGCCGAGGGTCATAGGTCATGGTGCACCTGAGCAGTGTGGAGTCCAGCCAGAGGGAAGGGAGGGCCGTGAGTGGACGGGCTGCCCGGTTCCCACACCCCAGAAAGCAGAGCATCTGGCCACTGGGGGTGGCTGTGAATCCCTGGGTGGTGGTGGGTCAGCGATGCTGGCCCCAGCTTTACCCTGATGCCTCCCGTCTGGCAGAAAAGCCCTTCATCAGCGTCGAGTGGCTCAAGGGTCCCGTCCTGGAGGCCACGGCAGGAGACGAGCTGGTGAAACTGCCCGTGAAGCTGGCAGCATACCCGCCACCGGAGTTCCAATGGTACCTCCCTCGCTCCTGCCCCTCACTACCCACCAGGTCCAATGCAGGGAAGAACCACAGGGAGGGAAGGGCAGCGTTCTCCCCATCACGGCCTACTCCTTGAGACCTGGATGGGGAGCTGTCCCCACTATCAGGGCCTGCACCCTGGGCAGGGAACCCCTATGAAGATTCTAAGGAACAGGCACATAATGAGATATTTTGGCTAGAGGAAAGGTTGGCCTGAATTGCTGCTAAACTGTGAAAGAGTGTAAATACCAGTCTCCTGTTATGTGTGGGTGTGGTGGGCACAGCATAATCTAACTGTTTCCTGCACCCACTCAGCCTCTCTGAGGGCCCCCGCTGGAGGGTGTCATAGAGGGATGACTTCAGGTTTTCTCGGCCCCTCTCCAAATAGGTTGCCACCCTCAGGATCCTTCTAACCAGAATTTTGGAGATGTCAAAGGGGTTTCACAAATTATTATGGTGCTGGGCCCTGGGCTGGGCCTGATCTGTGGGGCAGTGAGCTAGAACTTCCGGAAGGCCTTCGGGCTCCAGATCCCCAGTTCTGGTGTGTGACCTGAGAGTGTGGTCTCCCTTGCAGGGTATGCCAAGGGTCAGTGAGGGGTCCCTCACTGGTGGTTTCACCCTCACCGGGCGCTCCCTGAGAGCTCCCAGAGAGCTCAGGAAGGCACAGCACCCCACCATGCACCCTTCGGCCATCTGAGCAGCCCACTTGGCCTGACCCTGGGAGGTCACACTCTAGCCTGACCCTTATCGTACACATGAGGAAAACAGGCCAGGAAAGGGGAAGGGCACTCCCGCCCAAGCCCTGAGCCTCCTGGGAGGGGTCTGCTCCATTCTTTCACAGTTGGCCAGAGGAGCCTTGCCTTCCCAGCCTGGAGCACCTCCCACCAGGCAGGATGACCTTTGCTGAAAGCCTGGAGCTGGGCAAGCAGAAGCCCAGACATTCTCAGCCAGCATCCCACTTCATTGGCCATAGGCTGGAAGCAGGCTTCTCCTGGGAGAGCCCCTGGATGTCCTGGGCCTGCGCCTTCTGTGACCCTACCTCTGAGGCCACAGGCTTTGGGGTCCATCAGGGGCATCTGGTGCAGGACCAGGACCCTTGAGACAGGGTCCGGAAGGGCGCTGATGCAGTCTGGAGCCTCCCTCACAGGTGTGGTCTCCTGGAGACGCCTAGGGCCCAGTACCCTGCCCTCCAAGACCAGTAGTACTGACCCTGTCCAGGAGGGTGGCCAGCTCTGTTGCATCAGAGATCTGGCCCAGGCCTGATCCTCAGGCAGCTGACTGCCTCTCACCATTCCCACCACATCTGGCCTTTCTTTTCTCACTTGGCCAATACCTGCCTCCAAGAAGTGCTCAGCCGGGCCCACTGTTCACTGAGACACCTGCCCCAGGGCACTAATGGTGACCATAGCTCCACAGGGGCCAATTCTTCCAGGTAATCGTGTGATGATTGGAGATCTAGTGGACAGACAGACAGGCTGGTCCTGGTTCCCAAAGCAGCCTCTGTGTGTCTGGCATCATGCTGACCCTAAAGGCCATAACTTGGGTAGGCCTGACGACACCTGCAAGAAGGTTCATTTGGTTTCCCTGGTTTTCAGATGAGGACACAGGGGTTTGGGGCAGTGAAGCAGTTCACCTAGGATCACAAATGCGGCAGGTGGCAACCAGGATTCTGCACCAGAGCCCAGCAGGCCTCACAGCCTGGGTCCTGCTCTGCCCTGCTGTGTGACTCCTGGCAAGTCACGTCTCTTCTGACTGGGCTGTGGTGTTGCAGCTGAGGGCCAGACCCCTGCATCCCCCTCACTGTTACTCTCTGCCCCAAGGGCTGTGCTTCTCCTAGTGTCTCTCTGGCTTAGTAAACCAGGGTAAGGCACCTGCCTAAGGGAGGGCAGCTTCCAGGCAGAGTCCAGAGCTTGGGTTGCAGGAGCACTGCCTGCAGCACTCCCAGCTCAGTACTGGGGAGGAGTCTCCTTTGGGGTGTGAGTTTATTTATTCATTCACGTGTGCGTCGAGCACCTACGTGTGCTGGGTGCTGCTCTACGTGTAGGGGATATGGCAGTGAGGGGACAGTCCCTGTACAGCTCAGTAGGGGAGACGGACAGTCAACAGACATACGCGTGAACACTAGTGTGCAGATGAGCAGGCACAGGCCCGAGGGCTGGCTCCCGGTTCACACAGCTTCTCTGACGAGCGGGTGATATGAATATAGGAGAGAGGGAGACTTGCAGGTGTCTAGCATCCAAGCAAGGCAGGACAGTGAGTTGCAGAGCCCTGGGGAGGGGGCAGGGCAACAAGAAGGCCCCGTATCTGGAGAGATCCAGAAAGGGCAGAGCCAGGGTCAGGGCTCCTGGACCCCCATGTGGTAAGGAGCTGTGCCCCTCGGGGACTGCACCTCCACCCCTTCACAGCACACACCGGTGAAGCCTATGAGAGACAGACAAGGCCCCCTGGGGACTGCAGTTGGTCCTGAGCCTACAGATGTTGTGAGACCCAGTAGGCTGAGCCCGGAGACCATCCCCATAGCCTTTAGGCCATCTGTTCCCCAGTCCAGAGTCAGCTGCTGCAGCCCACACCCCTACTCCTCTTCCCAGCAGCCTGGTCTGGTGCAGGAGGGGCCTCTTGCTCCTGGCCTCTCCTGCCTCCTGACAGTATATCCCAGTTGTAGGGGCTGGGGTGCTTCATGGAAGGAGTGCCAGGACAGGGCCGGGGTGGGGTCCACACAGCCCCCTGAACTCCCTTCCTGGGCCAGGTACAAGGACAGAAAGGCAGTGTCAGGGCGCCATAGTCCACACGTTCTGGTGCTCAAGGAGGTGACGGAAGCCAGTGCGGGCACCTACACCCTTGCCCTGTGGAACTCCGCGGCCGGCCTGAGGCGCAACATCAGCCTGGAGCTGGTGGTAAATGGTATGTGTGGGCAGGACAGGAGAGGAGATGGTGGACAGGCGGGTGTGGTGGGGGAGGCTGACTGACTGGCTGTCTGCCTGTGTCCCCAGTGCCTCCCCACATCCACGAGAAGGAGGCCTCCTCCCCCAGCATCTACTCCCGCCATAGTCGCCAGGCCCTCACCTGTACTGCCTATGGGGTGCCCCCTCCTCTCAGCATCCAGTGGCACTGGCGGCCGTGGACCCCCTGCAAGACCTTCACCCAGCGTAGCCTGTAAGTGTGGCTCCACCCTGTCTCCCCTTGCTTCCCAGCCCAATCTCCAACCTCAGTCATAACCCCCACTTACTGTCCACAGCCCTCCCCAGACCCCTGCTCTAAACCCAAGCCCTATCGCGATTCAGGGATTGTAGCCAATCCCTGACCTCACCTCGCCTGAGCAAGGCTCACTTATATCAATCAGGCCGGGCTGGACACTGGGGATGGTCCAGCCCACCCACCTCCCTTGAAAGCAAAGCTCCCCAGACACACAACTGCATATCTGGAGAGGACCTCTGGGCACCAGGGAGGACACCTCTCACCAAACAGGCAGACCTAGGCTAGTTTTGTGAGACTTGTACCAAGCCCCAGGGCACACTAAGCATGTCCAACGCTCATCAGCTCATCTGTGCAGCGCTCACCATGACCCCTTAGAGAGGAGAAAAGTGAGGTCAGAGAAGGGATGTGACTTTCCTAAGGTCACGGCAATAAGCAGCAGATCTTGCCCAACTGCTGGGCCACACTGCCCTACCTGACTGGTCGCCAACAGGACAGACAGTCTGGGAGAACAGAGAAAACTTGGACAAACAAGGGCCCGGAATGGAGGGGGCCAAGGTGGTCAGTGGTCTGGAAGGCACTAGAGAACCCATGAATGGTGTTGAGCAGGGGAGTAACTAGTCACATTTGCCTTTTAGCAAGAGATCCTAATGGGCAGGGTGCAGGGTCACAGGCTGGGGAGAGACAGGAGCTGGGAACCCAAGGGAGACAGGGTGGCTATACCGGCAAAGGGGCTGTGGCCCTGGCATGGTCAGTTAGGAAGGTTCAGTCAGGGTGGCCAGCCCACAACATTCAAGGCTTATAAGAGATTCTTCTAGACCACAAGGCTGCAGGTCACTGGCACCTCCAAATGTGCTTCCCTCTTACGCTCTACCGTTATGCTCTGCATGATTACAGAACCCTGGGGCCAACTCTGCTCCATTAGCGGCAGACAAGAGCCTCCCTTGGGCCACCCCTTCCCCACAGACCCCCATCCCAGCAGGAGACCAAAGGTGCTGGGATGCACAGCCAGCCCAGGGAGGGGCTGCAGCTCTAGAAGGGGTAGGGAGGGAGAGGGCTTCCTGTAACAGGAGTGGTGACTTTGCTGCCCTAGGAGATCTGGGTGGACTTTGCAGGAAGGGACACATGCAGGTAGGAGCAGGAGGCACAACAGACTAGAGGATGACCGCAGAGCCACGGGCTTGTGGTGTTCTGCAGGCGCAGGTCCTGGCTTACTGGGGAAGGCTGTGTCTGGCAGCTCGTGCCATATGGGTCGCCAGGCCCTGAACAGTGTTCCAGAAACAAAGCCCCCGACCCCCTCTCTCACTTCAGCCCAAGGGCCAGCCTTACCCACCATGATGTGAGATGAATCTGAGTAGGAGAAAAGCTTGACCCTACCCCCAGTGTGGGCCCTCTCTGCCTGTATCCCTGACCTGCCCTTGCCCCTCCTTGTCTTCAGCAGCCAGCGGCGGCAGCAGCGAGACCAAATGCCACAGTGCCAGGACTGGAGGGAGGTGACCATGCAGGACGCTGTGAACCCCATTGAGAGCCTGGACACCTGGACTGAGTTTGTGGAGGGCAAAAATAAGGTATGGGCCAACCAGGCCACTGAGTGGCTGGGGGAGAAGAAGAAAGGAGGCAGGGTGGGGCCCTCTCCTGGCCTTCTAGGTTTCCACTGGGCTTGCAGAGCTCTTGCGATAGCAGCTGAGCGTCAGTAACCTTTCTGCAGTGTCTCTGGGCATCAGTTTCCCTGCCTGCATGTAGACTGTGGGGGCCAAACCTCCAACTGCTTCCCAGACAGGGAAGCTGAGATTCAAGGCCATGGGCGCAAGCCACCCAGGGCTGGGAGGGTTGGGGCTGGGGGCCGGCTCCATCCTTACCAAAGGCTGCTGAGCTGCTGGCTCAGGCTGGGGGCAATGCCTAGAAGAGGCCAGGCAGGGGAAGGACTGAACAAAGGCACCCACTTCCTACAGTCACTTCCTGTTTTCCTACACACCTCCAGAGCCTCTTCCTGTTCCAGGCTGGCCAGGAAGTGCCCGGCTTGGGGTTGGGGGGTGGGGTCTTTGGATGGTAGGCAGGGCCTATGGCCCTCTCTCCTCCTCTGCTTCCAAGCTTCCTACTCCCCCAGGCCAGAGTCCTTCCGGAGCCCTGGAACCCAGCCCCTCCCCTTGCCACGACCCAGGGCACTTGTGGGCACATCACAAAAGCCCTGGGGCATTTATGGGCACATCACAAGGATCTCACACAGTGACCAGCTGCTCCCCTTGGACCACAGGCTGACCCTTGATGTGACCAGAGCATGAATCCTAGCTCTGGCTTGGACCATCCCAGTGCTACCAGGCCCCTGTCCCCTCCTCGACATGGCCACAGCCTGAGCCCATCCACAGCCAGAGGTCTCTCTGGTCCTGCCTAATGCTGCCCTCTGACCTCAGCCACAGTTGAAGCCAACTGTCCATAGTGCTGTCCCTTGGGTTTTCTGGGGAGCCACCTCTTGCTGTGCCCTCACCACCTTCTCCCTGCCTCACCATTCCTGGTACTGTCTCTGAGCTTTGGTCATCTCCAGCTCAGAGCCTCAGTTTCCTTCATTACTCTGGTGGGCACAGCAACCTCCGTGCAAGAAAGGAGGTTGGGGTAGGGGAACTCATGCAGGAAATGGACCCTTATGCCTGACACATGTGCTGTCCAGACGGTGAGCAAGCTGGTGATCCAGGAGGCCGATGTGTCTGCCATGTACAAGTGCGTGGTCCTCAACAAAGTGGGCCAGGATGAGCGGCTCATCTACTTCTATGTGACCAGTGAGTGACTTGGGCAGGCCTGGATGGAGGTCAGGAGCCAGGTGGGCACAGGAGGAGAGCAGGCCTGGGAGAAGATGATATGCCTAGATTGGGGCCCATGGAGTTTCTGGTGACCTTGAGGCACCCAGGAGAGATATCCAGGGTCCACTGGGCCCCTGGGTCTGGGCAGGAGGGATAGATTTGGAGGTCATAGGCATATGGACTGGGGTGGTAATCCACTGGGATGGATTGGCACCATCTGCCCCCAGACCTGGAGTGCCTCCCCTATGGGTGCCCTCTTGTTCCCCACAGCTCCGCCTAACTCCACTTCCCTCCCACCCCCTTCCTAAGCCCTGGATCCTGCACAGCAGCTGGTTCCTATGTGCGTTTTGCCCTGGGGAGAAGGTCCATAGTTTCCTCAGATTTTCAAACTTGTTAGTGACCTCAGAAAAGCTAAGAAGATCATGGAAGGACAGTCACTGGGCCCAGAGGTGTAGACAAGGGCACGTGGAAGAAAGATGGAGCCAAAGAGAACACTTTGGAGGGGAGAGGAGCCCATAGGAGCTTGACAATGAACGGCCAGAGGGACAAAAGGAAATTGGGAGGCATTGCCAAAAGCTAATGAAACCAGATTGTTTCAAGGAGGGGACAGTGGTGGGGAGTGTGGTCAGCAGTGAGGGAGAATGGGGACTCAGGCCCCTGCTGAGGCTGGTAGCAAGGAACTCAGTGATGATCTGGGATCCTGGGAGAGGTAGCGGCAGCAGCCAGTTGGGGCTTGTCTAGGAAAAAGCTAGAGGGAGGCAAGGCCGGAGGAGACCCTGGTGGAAATGACTTCAGAGAGCTGGTCTCTTGTAAGTGAGAGGGAGAAGAGGGCTCCAGAGTGGTGTCCCTGCCCCAGATACATGTGATGTACACACTTAGTTGAGAGCTGAATGAGTCCAAAGGCCAATGAGAAAGGGAGAGAGAGGCCCTGGGCAGGGGGGTAAGTGAGCCAACACTGTGACACAGCTTCACAGTGGTTCCTCCTCCCTCCCCAGCCATCCCCGATGGCTTCAGCATAGAATCGGAGCCATCAGAAGATCCTCTAGAGGGACAGGCCGTGCACCTGAGCTGCCGGGCAGACAACTACACTTATCAGCATTTGCGCTGGTACCGCCTCAACCTGTCCACGTTGCATGACGCTCACGGGAACCCACTGCTGCTCGACTGCAAGAACGTGCACCTTTTCGCCACGCCGCTGGCCGCCAGCCTGGAAGAGGCAGCGCCCGGGGTGCGCCACGCCACGCTCAGCCTGACCATCCCCAGCGTGGCACCGGAACACGAAGGCGACTACGTGTGCGAGGTGCAGGACCGGCGCAGCCACGACAAGCACTGCCACAAGAAGTACCTGTCAGTGCAGGGTGAGGCGGGCAGGGCAGGGCGGCACCTCCCAAGGAGCCTTCACCCCCAGCCCAGCACGCGCCTGGGCGGTCCATTCCCAAGCCCGAGCCTGCAAGAGCGTCACCCTCCCCAGCCCTTCTGTGGAGGTGCGCAGCCCGGCCCACCCCCGAGCTCAAACCCTGACCCTTCAGCTTCGAGAGTTCCCAGCCCTGGAGGGCCCCTGCCTGCAGTGCCCTCCCGCTTTCTGCAGCTCCACTTAGCTCCGTCTCCACCCCACCCCCAGCCCTGGAAGTCCCGCGGCTCACGCAGAACTTGACCGACCTCCTGGTGAATGTGAGCGATTCCTTGGAGATGAGGTGCCCGGTGGCCGGGGCGCACATGCCCAGCATCGTGTGGTACAAAGATGAGAGGCCGCTGGAGGAAGAGTCCGGTAGGGGGATGGACGTGGGTAAAGGGCGGGGTCCGGAAGCTGCTGAGGCCAAGGCCCCAGACCTACCTGAACTCGAACCTGTACCCCAACTCGCTGCAGGAATCGACCTGGCGGACTCGAACCAGAGGCTGAGCATCCAGCGCGTACGCGAGGAGGATGCCGGGCGCTATCTGTGCAGTGTGTGCAACGCCAAGGGCTGCGTCAACTCCTCCGCCAGCGTGGCCGTGGAAGGTCCGGCCTCCCCTTCGCGCCCCTCCACCCACCCTCCGCCTGCCCTTCGCGCCGTCTTCTCGTGGCCACCTCACTGCTAGTTGTGCACACCAGAAGGGGCACTTGCCTCAGGGTGCACCCTCTCCCCCCTCACAACACGCACACACTAGCCTCTTTCTGCCCACTCAGGCTCCGAGGATAAAGGCAACATGGAGATCGTGATCCTTATTGGCACCGGGGTCATCGCCGTCTTCTTCTGGGTCCTCCTCCTCCTCATCTTCTGTAACATGAGGAGGGTGAGCACTCCTTCCCCAGCTGAGTCTCTCCCCAGCTCCTCATGGGGTCTCTCTCCACCCTGACTAGCCCTTAAGTTAAGGAATATCGTTCCACGTGGAAGCCTTGTATCCTGGGAGGCCTCCCTGACCCCTCCATGCTGGGCTCTTACAGGACCAGAGGTTGTCTGTCCATCTGTCCCCTCCTATATTGAAAGTCCCTGAGGAGCTCCCATCTGCCCCAGGCAAAGTTTTACCCAAGCCAGGGTGGTATGGCCAAGTCAATGAGCTGTCCCCATCCACACCCCCAGCCAACCCATGCAGACATCAAGACCGGCTACTTGTCCATCATCATGGACCCTGGGGAAGTGCCTTTGGAGGAGCAGTGTGAATACCTGTCCTATGATGCCAGTCAGTGGGAGTTCCCCAGGGAACGGCTGCACCTTGGTGAGACCCCGCACCCAGCCTACTTCACCCACCCTGTACTGCTGGGCAGAGACAGCTTCAGCTGCTGTGGGGCTGGGCAAGCTAGAGCCTTGAAATCCCTCCATTCTCAGAACTCATGCCAGAAGGTCCCACCTAGCCCCCACCTGGCCCGACCTGTCCATCTAGGCATGCATCCCCAGAACAATGATTGGGGCTCTCAATTCCCAGGCCCCCGAGGTCACTTCCTGCTGCTCTAAGCAGGGTGGGCCCATCACACCTGCTGGGAGAGGATGCAGGCCTTCCTGTCTGCCTCTCCTCTCCCTCTCTTCCCACTCCCACTCCCCATGCACTTCCTGTTTGGCAGAGGGGAGCCCGACTTTCCTCCGCCTCCTGGGCCTTCCTTCCTGGCCCTCCACAGGGGTTGTCCCTTCTGCCCAATCCTCTCCACCCTCACCCCCATACAGCTCACCTGGAACCGGCTCCCTGCCCCTACAGGGAGAGTCCTCGGCCATGGGGCCTTCGGGAAGGTGGTGGAAGCCTCGGCCTTTGGCATCAACAAGGGCAGCAGCTGTGACACTGTGGCCGTGAAAATGCTGAAAGGTGTGGGGTCAGCTGGTAGAAGGGGTGGCTGAGCTGGTGGGGATCAGCAGCTCTGGGTGGGCTGGTGGGTCTGTGGTACAGGAGGGGAAACAGGCTCAGAACAGACTCTTACCCTAGGTTCTACAGGGAGTCCGTGGGAATCAGAGCCGAGCCTGGGGCTCACATCTGAGTAATACTTACCAGTTCCACCTAAACCCTTTGCCTCAGAGAGGCAGGTGGGATGTGCTGGGCCCCCACCAGCAAGAGCACTGGCCATGCCTCAGCTAAGCTAGTGGCGCGGAAAGAGGGTCATGCAGGGGCTGGGTGATGGGCTGGGCACCACGCGAAGCCCCCATGTTCCCTCCAGAGGGCGCCACAGCCAGCGAGCACCGTGCCCTGATGTCAGAGCTCAAAATCCTAATCCACATCGGTAACCACCTCAACGTGGTCAACCTCCTGGGGGCGTGCACCAAGCCCAACGGTAAAGAGCTCAGGTGCCCTGGCGGGAGGGTGAGTCCCCCAGGGTGCTCTGTCTTTGTGGGTGCGAAGGGCCAGCTGGGCTGGGAATGGGCGGGGATGAGGAGGGGCACAGGAGGGCTTTGGGGCAGGGCCGTGGCTGTGGTGCTTGCCCTCCAGCGTGCCCTCAGTCACCAAGATCCTGGCTCCTGCCCTGCCCCAGGCCCCCTCATGGTGATCGTGGAGTTTTGCAAGTACGGCAACCTCTCCAACTTCTTGCGCACCAAGCGGGAGGCCTTCAACCCCTACGCGGTAGGTAGGCGCCCCACCAGGGGCCAGAGCTCTGCTGGTGAGCAGGCAAGGTGCTTAGATGGGCTGGGGAGGAGGCGCGGGGAGTGCTTTTGCAGTAGATGGCCAGCCTCCTCCCCCTCGGACCTGCTTTGTGCATCGCAGGAGAAGTCCCCTGAGCAGCGAAGGCGCTTCTGCTCCATGGTGGAGGGTGCCAAGGCTGACCGGAGGAGGCCAGGGAGCAGCGACAGGGCCCTCCTCACAAGGCTCCTGATGAGCAAGGGCGGGGCAGGACGAGCCCCTCCGGTCCAAGAAGGTAAGAGTCTGGCTTCCCCTTGCCTGAGTTCACTGGCACACTCATACCTCATGATCAGGGACCCTGGGATAAGCCAGCCTGGGACCCTCCTGGAGAGACTTATGTGGGAGAGCATGTAATGCACTCTGCCTTAGGAAGGGAGGACACCTCAGGAACAGTTTTCACAGAGACTTTTGATGTTTGATTTGGACATCTAGAGATGAACAGGAGTTTGCCCTGCAAACATGGTGGGGAACAGTCCGGGCAGAAGTAGCAGGGGCAGAGGTCTAGTGTGGCAACAGTATTCACTGCTCTGGAAGTGGTTAGCGGGTGTCACGGAGAGAATGGAGGCTGAGGGGCAGGAGAGGGGGCCAACATGCTTGTTAAGCCTGGCCAGGAGGGATGCAGCCAGGTTCAGTGAACAAATGCTCCCTTTGGGGCTGGGTGGAAGATGGGAGTCACGGACGAGGACCCTCCTGAGCCAGCCTTGCTTCTTTGTGCAGCTGAGGACCTGTGGCTGAGCCCACTGACCATGGAAGACCTTGTCTGCTACAGCTTCCAGGTGGCCCGAGGGATGGAGTTCCTGGCCTCTCGCAAGGTGACTGCCCCGGCAGGCTCTTCAGAGGGGAGAAAGGCCAAAACTCACCAACATGTCAAGCTTGGTCCTAGCTCACCCCACAGCACAGCTGTGATCAAGGCGCATCTCTCCCACTTCGCAGAGCTATAAACTGAGCCCAAAGGGTGGAATTGAGTTCCCAAGATCTCCAGCTAGTCAGAGGCAGGGCTAGATATAGAATCAGTCTGTCCCACTGCATAGCCTCTTCTGCTGTCCGCACGGTTCCACAAGCTCTCTCCATGGCAAGTCCTGGGGGCACACAGAAATCTGTTCTCAAAAGAGCAGGGCTCAGGTGGGGCACCCTGGAGCTCTAGGTATGGGTGTGGCCCCAGGGGCCTGCACTGATCACTGCATTGCACCTCATTGCACCCCTAGTGCATCCACAGAGACCTGGCTGCTCGGAACATCTTGCTGTCAGAAAGTGATGTGGTGAAGATCTGTGACTTCGGCCTGGCCCGGGACATCTACAAAGACCCTGACTACGTGCGCAAGGGCAGCGTGAGTGCAGACCACAGAGGGAGGATGGGGGTTGGGGGCCGTGGAGCAGGGTGGTGGACTCACTGCCATCCACATGGAAGGTCTGAGGGCCTGCGCCTACGGGAATGCTGGTGACCTTGCTGAGGCACCTGGAGCAGGTGAGTGGAGACAGGAGCTGACAAACAGGGACCACAGCGCTCCAACTGGAGCTTGTGTTTGGCCCCGTCCCTTGGTCCATTAGGTGGGCACTGACTCCCCATGCCTGCCCACGAGAGGCTGGGCATCAGAGGTGGACCCTACATGGTGTCTGTCCTGGAGGTGGACAGACCTGGTGTAGCAGGGTCACAGCAAAGTACATGGGTGCTAGGTGCAACTTGTGTCTCGTTGGTGGTGCTCAGAGGCAGGCATCTGAGGATCCATAGCTGATTAGGGTTTTGCCCCAGGGGAGGAAGGAGGAGGCTTAGAGGGAGGTCAACAGGCAAAATGGGCCCAGGCTATGAGAGGCCCACCGTGAAGGCTTCTGTACTTCATTCTAACTGGCAGGTGTGTGGGGGCTGTGGAGGTAAGAGTCAGGTGTGCGGTCTAGAAGCCCCCCCTCTGCAGGCTGTGAGGAGAGGGGAGTGGGGGTGCTGGGGTGGAGGCAGAGGCAATTCTGGAAGGGCCATGGCCCTCGGGGCTCCCAGGTAGAAGCCATAGGAGGAAAGGCACATCAGAAGCCACAGGAGGAGGGGTCAGGAATGATGCCATGCTTCCAGTCTGGGGACCAAGTGAGTGGAGAAAGGTGGAGCTGGTGAGGTTGTGCAGGGATACAGGTGTTCCTCAGGATGCTGGGCTGAGGGGTCTGGAGCTGGAGGAGGGCTGCAAGTTTTCCCTGGGAGAGCACAGAGGAAGAGAGGGACCCAGATGGACCCAGGAGAACAGTAGCAGGGCAGAAGCCTTCAAGGGAGGAACGAAGACTTCTGCATCCTACCTGCAGGATGGGGGAGTGGGAACAAGGCAAATTGCAAGAGCCATCCGAATACACACAGGGTGGATGTGATCAAAAAGCCTTTCTTGGGATGTGACTCCACAGAGTCCTGGGGAGACTGGGGGCAGGAGGAGGGCTGCCCAAGGGTTTGGCCTCTTCCCTCTCTTCCCTCCCCCACTGGAGACACATGTTCCTCCCACAGGCCCGACTGCCTCTGAAGTGGATGGCCCCCGAGAGCATCTTCGACAAGGTGTACACCACACAGAGCGATGTGTGGTCCTTTGGGGTACTGCTCTGGGAGATCTTCTCCCTGGGTGAGTGCAGGGCAGGGTGCAGGGGAGGGGGCAGGCAAGATCGCAGGTTCCAGGTCACTCCACCAGCCCCTCTGCGCAAGGAGCTGAGCAGCCCAGAGGTGCACACCTGGAGTGAACAGCCCAGGTCATTCTGAGGCAGGTGGTTGGAGAGCCCCCTACCTCTCCCCTTCACCTCCAGCCTGTGCCAGGGCAGAACCCTGTGTCCACTCAGCAGCTCCTGGGGTCAACACAGGTCACAGAGGGTAACACCATACGAGTTCCCCCGGATCTCTCCCTCCCTGGCTGAGCCCCTTCCTCACCTGCCACTGGGGGTGCTGCTCCTGCTTTTGCAGGGCTGGGAGCGGCTGGGAGGAGACTGGGTGCTCACTCAGTGACCACACCTGCGAGAACCTCACATGGGAACCTGGGCCCTGCTGGGACCAAGGTGAAGGCCCCCCCCCCCACCAGGGTAGGGGTGAGGCAGTAAGCAAGTGGGAAAGTGAAAACACTGAATGGCAGCCATGACCGATGCTGTTACTAAAAATAAAAGAACATGGAAGAGCGCAGGAAGGACAGCACTGTGTGTGAGCCAGCGGGGCCAGGAGGGCCCAGGCTGATGAAGGTGGGTGGAGTAGAGGCAGGTGGGCCTGGGAAGACAGCAGTCCAGGATGAGGGGTTAGCCATGGCCATGGTCCCCGCCTGTTGGAGGTGGGCAGGGTGTAAGCAGGTGGCCTTGGGAGATGCAGTGAGAGCTAGGAGAGGTGGCTCGTGCAGCCTCTGCAGGCCCACTGGGATGAGAACCTGGAATTTAAGTCTACTGGGAGCCATGCAGGGTTTTGAGGGAAGGATAGAGCAGTCTGACTCTTGTCTTAAAAGGGTCGTTCCACTGCTGTATGGCTTGCAGGAGCTGTTTTTCCCCTGGTCAGGAGAGGCAAGGAGGGAGCTAGGAGGGGTTAGGTCCTGTTTGCTGGGACAGCCACAGG